>NC_080104.1:23407736-24032736 GCF_950005125.1 Chionomys nivalis | reverse complement strand
AGATAGATAGATAGATAGATAGATAGATAGATAGATAGATAGATAGATAGATAGATAGATAGAAAGATATATCTCCCAAGTATCTGTGGGATATGGTATGAAGTCCTTTGGAAATACACCAAGAAGTGGTATAGCTGGGTCATGATCTGTGTGGGAAATTCTCAAGAAGCTAAAAATAAATTTACTCTATGACCTAGCTCTATTATTCAATGTGGTGGTTTGAAAGAAAATGGTCCCCGAAGGGAGCAGCACTCTTAGTCAGTGTGGTCTTGTGAGATAAACTGTGTCACTGTCTAAGTAGGCTTTGGGGTCTGATATATGCTCAAGATACTGCCCAGAATCTCAGACCACTTCTTTTTGCCTATCTGTGCATGCTGGAGAACTCTCAGCTACCATGCCAGGACCATGTCTGCTTACGTGCCACCATGTCCCACCATGATAATAATGGACTGATTCTCTGAAATGTAAGGCACCACAATTAAATGTTTTCCTTATAAAAGTTGCCTTGGTCATGGTGTCTCTTTATAGCAATAGAAGCCCTGACTAAGACAGTCATTTGCTTTTGATTTTGATTAAGAGTATTTCTTTCTGAGAGAATAGTCTACTCTTCCCTTGTTAGTAGACACAGAATGGAGTGCTCACAGCATCATCATATCTTATACATTGGAGAGACAATGAATGGAATTGCCACATTTCAACACTTTTTTGGAACTGTCTCGTGGAGTTATATTATTCATAAGTTTAAGTAGCAAAAGGAGTTTTAATAGTGCAAACTATATTAAAAGCACCTTTGCTGAGATTGTAAATGCTTGCTGCTTTTGCTATTCTATACCTGGTATCTCTGATTCTGACACACAAAAATTGTAACTACGCATAACTTTTACATTTAGTTTCTTCTTATCATTCATGACATGAATGATTATCATTTATAAATGCTATAGTATATCCCTAATATATCTTTAGCAAGAAAAGTTGGTTGAGAAATTAGCACTCTCATTTTTTCAAGTATGACATTTTCTTGCAATAAAACCATACCATCCAGTGGGTTCAAGTATTTTTGCCCACTGTAGTAATTTTGCTTGTATGAAATGGCATTACTTAATTGTCATCAAATAAACAACTTTTAAGTCATTAATACATATAAAATTTAAACAAACTGGTAATATAAGATTATTGAAATCATATCACACTCTATCATAACCAATGTAATGCTATATTGTCTTACTATTTAGTGATAATATAAATGTTGTAACAGGTGTGATAGCAATTCTTGTATTAATGACATTTGTGATGGAAAGGTTGAATGTAGGAAACCTCCTCTTGTCACTTACTTTTCCCCTTGCAAAGGCTCCCTGATAATAATTTTGGCTTCATCCTTTTGTCTTCACTCTGAAACTTCCCAGTAGAATTGAAAATTAATTTAATTCCTTCAAACTCTCACCTGGGAATAGCATTCAGCCTGCAGTTATATCACACTTACCTAGTCTCTCTACACTCATTTTGAAAACACTGGGAATATAGATGGTTCTGCAAGTGTTGTCAGCCATGTGATGAAAATTTATAAAGATTATATTACATAATCTCACACAAGATGGAAAACCAACTTTAAATTATAGCTTCAAATTTTGCTAAACATTTCCTACAATCCTTGTACTTTGTGAACCTGCATTTTGCCCAAACCATTACAGAATGGTATAGGGACCTTCAAAATATCTGGGCAATTAAGTGCAATAACGTACAGTCCTCAGCAATCAGTGCAGGTACATGGAGAACTCAATGGAGTCTAACTGTCCTTCTGGTTGATGACCTCTTGTCCACACAGGTGTCTGGTAAACTGATTTTTCTCTATCAATATACTTTCATAATAGGAGGTTTTATTTCTAGTCTCCCGGAAATGGTTCCCACTGATCCCTGCTCTTGAGTTTAAGGTCTCTATGTAATACCATGTCCTTGACCATGCACTGGACCTAGTGAGATCATTACAGTTGGCAGTGTGTGACAGAGAGAAAGGATGCCACCTCTGAAATAGGCTATGGAATCCTCTAGTTTCTGTCCTTCACATTTCCTATGCCCTCTCAGTTGCTCACTCTGGTGAAGCCAGCTGAGATGGGATAATCTACCTCAGGAAAAGGCCTTTACAGAAAGAAATGAAGACAATTCTGAGGAATTGAAGTATTTTCTGCCACTATCTATGGGGAACGGAATTTGCACCCAATGACATTCATGTAACTTAAAGCTGAATAAGTTAGTAAGTTTTGTATTCTTATAGTAAAATAGCCAACAAATATTGCTGTTGTGGCCATTCTTGGTTGTTAACCTTACTACATGTGGAGTTAATTAAAACCCAAATGGTTGGCTACATCGATGAGGGTTATTTTTTTTCTTAATTAAATTATTTGAGGTGAAAAGATCCACTTCTAATCCAGATCTTTGAAGTGAGAAGATTCACTTTTAATTCAGCTCTTTTAAGGCAGAGAGATACACCTTTAATCTAGGTCACCCCTTTTCATAGAAGCCCCTATAAAGGACATGGAAGAAGAAAACTTAAACCCTCTCTGCCTGCTTATTCTTGTTCCCACTAATAAATCCATTTTTTCATTGTTATTAAAGCCTACTTCTTTGAAATTCTGACATATACTGAAAACTAACTGAGGCATTGAGTCTTGTGGACTGAACAAATACTAAATTCTTGAACCTTCTGCTTATAGACAATCATTATGTAACTAGCTAGACAGCAGCCTCTAAGCCATTATGATAATTCTCTCTCTCTCTCTCTCTCTCTCTCTCTCTCTCTCTCTCTCTCTCTCTCTCTCTCTCTCTTTGTATTCATTCTGTCCCTCCAGATAACCCTGACTGATACGATGCCTTACAGGAAAAAGGACTTATGTTAGCTTGTGGTTCCAGAAGACTTAGTCATAGTCTGCAACTCATGGGTCTAGGTGGGCGGTGAGGTAGAACATAATGGGAGAGAGTGTGGAGGCTACGCATCTCATGAAAAGCATGCAGCAGAGACATTTCAATATAATCAGCATTTTCATATCTCCATTTAAGTAGTTAACTCTACTTAAAATTTTTTCTTCGTCTTTGTATTCGCATCATGATTAATACATCATTCCAACACTCAATATAAAAAATATATTGCTTTTAATTATCATGACAGAATGTTGAAAAATTTTTAATAAATTTTTAAAATTATTTATACTAAAGTTAATAAAAGAAAATAAAATTCAACGCAGTACAAACCTAATAAAATTTAATGTGTTATTTAATTATTTAAGCATATATATATATATATAGAGAGAGAGAGAAATAATTTCAAACTTCATTTAAAATCATTAGATATAAAGTATATTTTATCTTTTATATAGAAAATACATAAATATAGAAACAAATGTTCATTTTTAGCAATTAATTTCTTCCAAACAATACATTTTATTTGATGTTAATACCTATTCAACCCTTTTTATGACTGATATAATAGTGTTTTTGATAGAGTTTTAAATTGTGGGAAAGTTATAAAGCTTTCAAACAATAGGAAACAGTCATTCTAAATTTTTAGCTTAGAAAAGATCCTCCCAAATATCACATTCTTGGATGAATTTCAATATTGTACTAAGTGAAACATATTAATAAGCAATTTGGCAAAGGAGGGCAGAAAAGTGTGTGCTTTACTATTCCTGATGATGCTCTGTTTGGCTCCCCTAACTTAAGGAAAGACATTTCAATGGGAATTGTTTAATAATTTAGTAGGAGATAGAGATATTTTGGAAGGAACACTGAGAAGCTGAGCATTTAATGGCTGGCAAGGAACATGGGAATGAGAACAGCTTACAGAATGGAGACTATAAATTAAAAATAAGAGAGAATTCTAGACTGTCTCAAAAACCGAATAAAGTCAAACTCTCACAGTGTCAGAATTAACTTGATCTATATTTTAAGGGGGAAACTGGAGAGTAAAAAATAAGTGAGCCCAGGTTTCTGCAAAACTGAACAATTTATGATAGATAAGATAGAGATTTTATGTTCAAACCTTCAAGTGACTTCTGGCTAAAGACACACTAATAAGTACCCCAGGCAGAACTGTTTTCTTCAATGGCTTAGTCTATCAAGTGCACACATAGGAAGCTGTTCAGAACTCAGCTATACAGTATGTCAAATTCAGTTTTTTTTCAGGCCAAATAAACTTTCACTGTGTCTAGAATTGTGCAAATGTGCTTGTCTCGTTGATCTAATTAATAAGATACAGATAGTTTCCAAATTAAGAATGAGGTACTTTACTATATCTGGGATAAATTTGGCTGAGAGGCACGGCAACTGTTGCTGAAATGCCGAAATTTAATCTGAGATATGTTTGGTAAAAGACATTAAGCACTGCTCAGCCCTAGGCTCTCAAAGCCTATCCACAGTTATTTACATCCTAGCAAAACTATACCTCCTAAACTTACCCATCCAACACTATGGACCAACTATTCAATTGCCCAGTACTATGGGGGACATTTATCATTCAAACCAGCACATCAGGGTTTCTAGTCTAAGACCTTTGAGAACAAATACGCTTCTTATTTACTGTGTCTAGGAATTTGGAAATTATATAATTTGGTTCCATAAGGTCTGAAAATAGTCTGTAGGTTGACATTTCTGTTTCATTTTTTAATTTATGTTTTTTTGTTTATTTTTGAGATTGTGTTTTAATTACAGCATTTCATTCTATGGCCAGATGTTTCTTCAAGGTAACTCGTGGCTCTATTCATAGTTCTATGGTGGCTGTTGTTGTTGTTTTGCTTTTTTCTGAAAGGGACAAGCTAAAATTGTCTCAGAAGGAAAATCACTTGTTGCTCCAACTTCTGAGATTCATCAGCATACACAGAACTCATTTACTTCAATGATGTGGGTAAATCCTGAAATTAGAAAAAGAGTTTTGGGGAAAAAAAACAAACAAACAAAAAGAAAATGCGTTTCAAATATATCTATGCAATATTAGTTTTCTTCTCTTCCTCGTGAATTATTAATATATGTGTTTTTAAAATAGTAGCAGTTTTTCATTTACACTCTTAGTTTTATTGAGTAGTTAATAAACCTTAAGAGTACAAACTGGAGCTGAAGGGATGGCTCAGAATTTAAAAGCACTAGCTGTTCTTTCAGAGACCTGAGTTCCCATTTCATATGATAGGTCACAAACATCTATAATTGCAGTTATAGGAATATAAGATTGTCTTCTCACCTCCAGGGGCATTTCATGCACTTGGTCCATAAATGTGCACACTAGGAAAGACCCACACACATGAAATTAAAGAGCAACTTTAAAACATAATGTGAACATACATAAATATGTGTGATTTAATAAGATAAATATTGGACATTTATTTGAAGTTATTTTAATTATGCATTATTTAAATATGCTTTTTTATTTCTTAGAATTCATAAAATAGAACTTATATAAACTAGTATATGGTGAAAATTCCATTCTCTCTCACACATATATGTATATATACATACATATATATATATCTGCTGATGTATCAGTATAATTGATATATACATATAAATGACCTTTAGGGAGGGAGAGATTATTATTAATAGTTGTGTGCTCACTAGAATATTGGAATGCCTAAGACAAACATCTCCGGCAAGAAAAGCAAGCAAAATCTTTCTGTCAGATGATGCGGAAGGAAAAAAAATAGCTACAAAATCCCAAAGATTTGCTGTTATGACAGAAACTAAACTTGTAATTCTAGAAAGATGAGTGAGACCAAGTCATCACATACTTATAGCCGAGGGCATTTTTGCTTGATGATGTCACAAGCTGAACAACCTTCCGTAGGTTTGCGTTGCACATAATCTGATTTCACTAAGGTCCGTTTCAGGAAGAGAGCTCCGGTGGAGCAATGTGTAGTCATGAAGGAAGTGGTATTCACAGAGTTCCTGGATTATAAAAGACTCCCTACGGTGTGAAGGGATGGTCACTATCACAGCCTGCTAAAATACCCTGACAGAGACTGGAGGACACCAGCAGAGGTATGGAATGCACTTTCCTTGGCAGTATTGTCTCCAAATGAGAACTAATTTCAAGTAAAGAGAAACAATAATACTTTAGTATTAACTAAGAAACATTGTGTATGTAGGGAGACCCAGCAGAGAGGAGAAACATGTCCCATTTGCATTTACTGCTTTTCTTTTAGTAAGTGCACCCAGCCCAGTCCTTTACATTTCCCATCATGTCTTCCAAAACAAACCTTATCTCACCACAAAAGGATGTGCCAGCTTTTAGTTATCACAGAGAATCAGACCCATTTGCTGAACGAATCTATTTCGGTACTCCCGCCCTACCCTGTTCCTTCACTCCTTATGAAGAAATGTACTCCACTGGTCTTCCCCAGCACACTTCTGTTATCCCCCTCTTTGATTCTGGCGAGGTTCGGGTGACTGAAAGACACTTTTCACTGCCAGTCAGCTAAGTGTCTTTCCCAAGGCATCTCTGATCCCCCAGTTATGACTTAATTAGGAATGTATGAATTCCCTTCTTCAAACTACTGGTTCCTCATGTCTTTAAACTTTCCTTTCCTTTGGTCTCTTTTCCTCTTAAAGACGTAAAGTTGTACAATCATATCTTATACTAGGGAACTTTTATATCCACAAACTATAGCCCATGGACCAAATCCAGCTTGCAGTCCATACCTATGGTTTTGGAGCTAAGAGAGAAGTTCACATCTATAAGTAATTACAAGTAAAATGATTATATAAATACCACACTATATCGTCATTAGTTTTTATTCCATAGACCTAAGGTATTAGTATTTGACCCTTTAATAAAATTTGCTGACTATACTGTAGATATTATTTCCTGTGACTTCAGTTCTGTGTGGTTTTGGCTTTCAAACATACTGTGTAAGATTGGCCAGTTCCAGTATTTCCAGTTTTCTGCTTCTGCATTCTTGATCTTCCAAATCATTTTATTTTAGAATGGCCCCCAACATCAAAATGATGAAATTCCTCAAGAAGAAACACTTCAAAGTGCACCACACCTGCTGTAATTTATATCCTTGCTTGTTGATGGACAGAGATTGTACAAATGCATGTATCATATACCTTATGCATGTGTATAATACACTCAATCATATTCTCTCCCCTTTTACCTTCTCTCCCATGACCCTAGTCATACAGATCCCCTTCACTGCCAACAAGTCCCTTCCACTACCTTCATGTCTTGATTTCATTGAGATTCTGAATGTGATGAAAAATACAATGTACATTACAATCTTATTAAATGTTCATATATGTTGGATGAATGAGTTCTATGGGTATATTCCCCTATCAACTTCTAGTTACTCTCAGGAATAATGGTTTCATGATTACCTCTGTGAAATTCACTAATGTTACCTTCTCATCAGTCATGTCACCGTAGAGAAGCATGTCTTGATTTCTTTTTCTTTTTTCTAAATACAAGCAACCTATGCCTAGAATACAGAAACTGGAAGATAAATCTTTGCTACAAATAGCAACTATCAATTATTGAATAATTATTATGTACCAGGCACTTAAAAGCATAATCTTATTTTATCCTCTCAAGAACTCCACAAGGTATTTTTCATATATTAGCAATGAAAAAAATAAGATTCTAAGAGGTTAATTGCTCAAATTCACAGAGAAAGTAAAGTGTCAGAGTTCCAGCTGGGGCCTTTAGAGATACAAACTTTATCTTAAATCCACTGTGCTGAGTGAGCTAATGACTGAGAATGTCGCTAGGGTCAGACATATTAGTTAATAGTTTGTTAGGGAGGAACTGTTAGATGAGTCAAATTAAGTTTAGTAAGAGTTCTTATCATCACCTCAAAGAATTGAGAGAGGCTTGTTCTCCACTATAAGTCACAGCAGCTAAGAAGCCTGTGTGCGCTGAAAAGTAATCCAAACTTGTCAAACAGTGCTACAAGCAGGGGTTATTTTGAACACAACAAATACATAAATAACTTTACTCCCCTATGGCTGCAAACCAAGACAGTTAAGTGTATTGCAGAATCTTAGAAATTCTTGGTTTTGAAGACAGGGTTTCTCTGTGTAACAGCCCAAGCTGTCTTGGAACTAGCCCTGTAGACCAGGCTGGCTTTGAACTCTCAGAGATCCACATGTTTTTGCCTCCTGAGTGCTGGGATTAAAGGAATATGCTACCACTGCCCAGCAGAACCTTAGAATTTTATAGTAGTAAAAACATTACTAATTTCACTCAGAGATCTCCCTTATGCCCCCGCGAACCTAGAGGTTGTTTAATGAATAAAATATAAAACAAATCAGAGTGTTTAGCAACTTTCCAACAGAAATCAAATTCCAGCTAAAATTATTCTAAAGAAATAACTGAGTAACTTTTTCTGATTTCTTTTTTTTTTTGAAAAATCAACACATTCTGTTTTATTCTAGCCTAAGCTTTTATAATAAAACTAATAAGCTTCATTAAAAAAATTCAGTGGTGGTGCATGCCTTTAATCCCAGCACTCGGGAGGCAGAAGCAGGCGGATCCCTGTGAGTTCGAGGCCAGCCTGGTCTACAAGATGTAGTTCCAGGACAGGCTTGATAGATACAGCGAAACCCTGTCTCGAAAAACAACAACAACAACAATAAAAAGAATTCACAAATCAAAGAAAAGAGGCAATTCTCACATGTAGTTAAAAATTCCCAAGCAAAAGCCAGACAATGGTGCCACATGCCTTCAATCTCAGCACTCGGGAGGTAGAGGCAAATGGATCTCTGTGAGTTCTAGACTAGCTTTGTCTACAAGTACTAGTTCCAGGACAGGAACCAAAGTTACAGAGAAATCCTGTCTCGAAAAAAATAAAATCTCAAGCATGGTGTAGTTTTAAAATTATGTAAGTATTCACTTTAAAAGTTATGTCATTAAAAAGACAGAAAAACACATCTGTCTAGTTTTCAGGATTCCTTCTGAATGGTCTCTCATACCTCCATTCTCTCTAAAGATTTCTAGATTTTCCTCAAACCCATAAGGCATCCAAAGCCGTTGGCATCCTCCTGATTCAGATTCAATTTTTTTCTTGGTCTAGTTGGGTATTTAGATTGAGTAACTCATCATTCTCACAGAGCTTAATCTGACTATCTTCCTTATAGGTTTACATGTGACTTTAAAAGACTAATATTTAATTTGAAAATGAGAGCACAATCCAGCATCTGCTTCCCAGTACTGATTTCTGTCTAAGTACACACGACATCAATGCCGCTGGATGGTGGAAGGAATCATAATATTCTACATGTTCTCATAATTTCTCTTAACATTTACTGCATGTTTACTGCTTCAGAAAATTCGTGCTCATTTAGTATTCATAACTCTATTAAATTCCATTAAATAAAGATTTTTGTCCCTGCTTATATAGAAGAAGCAACCAACTAAAAAAACAAGGAGATCAGACAAAAGTCTTAGGCTTATTCAGTGATATCAGCATGCAAATTCAGCCATTCTTATAAATGTAGCTTGCTTAATCATAAAACGGTCACCTTTCCGGTAATCATTTCTGTGTACTAACAATCTTCTTTAATAGAGAGGTTTTCAGCACTTTAGTTTTCTGGGTGAGCAGAATACTCTCATAACTAATACACTTAGTAATATATGATCTATTGTCCCCAGAAGTGAACATAGATGGAGAGACCAAATGTATAGAGATATGTTTACAAATTTACAAGGAAAACTTTCATTCCCATACAGCATTGGTTTCTAAACTTCATGGTAATTTCTTAATAACTGTTTTAACTTGTATCTTTAAAATATGAAAAAAAGTCCAGATGTGAACTTTACACTAGTTTTCTTGTTATCTAATCCAAGGCCATAAAATATTATCTGAGGCACAATAATATTTCACTAAATATTTCTTTAAAATACGTATTTAGGAAGATATTTTCACAGAGGAAAAGCATTTATCAACGCTAGTTTTGTCTGATTAAAATGAGAACTATTCCCAATTTCAAACCAATAAGCAGAGTAAAATACATTTAAAATTTTTGTATTTGAATTATTAAACATACATTTTAGAACTTATAACTCAGGGAAATATTTTACAACAAAATAATTTAATTCTGTTATGTATTGTATATGTATTTTTGTGTCAATAATGCTGAATCAGTTTTGTGCACTGAAGTATTCTAGATAATGGTATTGACTGATGTGGGTGTTTTCAAGCCCATATGACATAAGAGGGTATTAGAAACAAAGGACACTTTGGGACTCATTTCATTTCCCACATTAAAAAAAAAAGATAATATTTGCTCAAAGTGTATTTCAACAACCCAAAATCTTACATATTGCCGTAAGTAAGAACATATGTATTACTACATATTAAAATTATTTCAAATTCTTGGTATTACTGACTGAAATATAAACCCTGTCTATAAGATGAAGATTTCCACTTTAGCATAATGTATTCTAAAACCTTGACCACAAATTTTCCTCCTTCCTTCCAGACTTCCTTAGCCCTCTTTCTGTCTGAGTCCCTCAGTATTTATAATTCACACACACACACACACACACAAAAATAAAATAAAATAAAAAAAAAACACGGCACAAAGATTACACTAACCCATACATACAGGCCTATAAACACTAAAACACATGCCCACCCAAGTGTGCATTGAACACACACACACATCTTGGGGAATTATTGTTGATATGTAGAAAGCATGCCTGACCTGACTGTAATATTGTTGCCTTTGCTAAGAACCATATCAAATCATCCTCTTAAAAACCTAGTTACTGCTGGAAAGAGTACTTACAAAAAAAAAAAAAAAGTGTTTCCTTCCGCTACTAACAAAGAGCCTTCTCTTCCTTCTTTGGATATAATTCCTGTGCCCTTGTTTGAAATTTCTCACAAAAAATACAGCCTGATCCCTAGTGTATATCTGAATGGAGCATTTGTGATGTGTTTTCATGGCCTAGTTTACTCTTAAGAAGATCGTAAAACAACTTTATTTTCTTTTCAGTTCCCTTATCTAGGAGACTTGGATTATAGCTACTTCTACAAAACTCCATTGTGCTTGAAAGCTACAGATGAATAAACAAAGATATTTCTAAAATGAATTAGTTAGTTTTCTGGAGTTTTCCTGCAGTGTTATTTTCTGTATTCATGCAAATATATATAAAGAACAATATTTTACCAACTGAGACATTTACGTGTTCATACTAAAAAATGTTTGAACCACAAAGACAAAATTTAGGTACAAGTGCAAAACGGTACATATCAGTGATAATGATACTTCCATTACATAGCCGGACTATTTATTTCCGAATCCATATTATCTTTATCTAAACGTCTATTTTTTTCTGATTTAGAAAACTAAGATTTTTTATAGAAACATGCTTGTAGGTAAAGGCATGCTCAATTAACTTTGTAAATCTTAAATTTTATGTTTATTATTATTGTAGCTTTATGTATACAAAATAACCGTTATAAGGCTTAATGACAGAAAACTAAGTAGTATCATATTATGATCAATTGAAATTACACACACACATAAAATACTCATGTATTTAACTGTTTTGCTATGTTAATAGCAAGCTAAAATTGAAATTTTCTGCTTCTATTGCACACTTTGTACATGTTCATTTCAAAGACATAGTCTGCCTTTTACAAGTTTTAGGGATGCAAACTAATACAACCTTTATGAAGGTTAACTATCCCTCAGAAAACCTGAACACCAATCTATAAGTTTCAGCCATAGAACACTTGGATGTATATTAGAAAATTTCTACATCTTACCACCAAGATAAATGCTCATTTATATTCGTTGTCACCCTATTCATTATATACAGAAATTGGAAATAGCCTAGATGACAAATTGAATGTATAATAAAAAGCTGAAATTATGTAATGTGCAGGTAAATTTCAGAAATCTGAAATTATGGAATTATACTAAAAGCAGATGCTGTGTCATGTTCATTTTGTCCAAGTGGTACTATTTAGGACAAGTTCCTTAAGGGGCCAGCATACTAACAGACATAGATTGCTATTTAGCAGTGACTGAGATATGACTCACCATTCAGAAAAACTTCTATATGTAATATTGTACAAAGAAACATTAAAATAAAGGTAGGGGCATAAAACACTGTCATAGCCTGAATTGAGCTAGAAATCTATGTATTAGACCATGTATCCATTTGTTATCCCCATTGTGTAGATTGGAACAGTTAAATAATAAGAAATTAATTGGGTAAATAAATAAGCAACAGAAAATCAGGTAGTTATGACCATAGTTCACTGGGGAAATAAACATATCTACATTTAGATATGTAAAAAAAAAATCCTGTCAGTGAAAGGAAACTTATAAAGAAAAGAATTACTAAATGCCAAATGCCTGTCTATATTTTACCACTTCTTTTATTCATTTTTCATGTATTAATGGAAATATGTCTTGGTGCCATGTGAATTAAGCATCAGTCATTTAGAAGTTGTTTATATAAGAGATGAGACCAAGTGTCCAGCTTACGCTTGATGACATTTCTGATGCTGTGAACATTATAAGATTACCTTGTGTATTAGGTGCCTTGATTACAGATTCCTTACCCAAGAAAGGAATCAGATTCTATTGTGAACATTGACCAAAGCTGTATTTTATGCATAAGACTTGATTTCAGGGAAATTCTACAGAAGCTACTTTCACTTTCAATAATATCATATTATTTTCTTTCCAAGTACCTTATCTTCCCACATCTATAATGAAGCCACACTCAAATTCTGCACGTCAGTTTCTCATTTCAGCAAAATTATGAGCAAATACATGTCACATACCATCATCACTACTTGGCTTTCATTTCATTATTTGAGTATATAATACCCACATCTGCAGAGTATATAATGCGCAGATACGTGGAGTCATTTTCATTCATGGGTATTTCATAGACCAGAATTTTCTAAATGCCTGGGGTCTTTGTAAACTCAAGAATAAACTGTTCATTAACATTTTAATCATTTCACACCTAGCATCACACACCATATGCTAGCCACACAGTGAAATAAAAATTGTATAACACTCTAACTTTCTAATGTAGTCAGCTCTGGGCAACTCTGAGGAGAAGCTAATCAGAGCTGCCAGCCTCAATGGGGGACAAGGGAAAATGTGACAGTCAGCCAACTCAGTTCCTACACTTGCAACCAAAAGGAAATGCCACTGGAGATTTGTGAAGGATGAGAGATAGAATCTTTGCAGCAGCCACATCCTTCCATGGTGCTGTACAATTTGGGGGATTGTCACAATTATATATTTCTTTGAAGAATTTTGTACCCCTTTCCTAGAGGAGTGGAGCTGTACATGGGATGTATCCTTTGGTTAAACAGAAGACTCTGTGGTAAATACAAAAACGTTACAAAGGACAGGGAGTGAAGGCAACCAGATGTGGAATTCCCATAGTTGTTCCATGCATCAAGGAGTAGGGACTCAAATATCTTCACTGACTTACTACATAAACATATTTTCAGAACACATTTCTTCTAAATGAGTGGTTCTTAGCCTTCCCTGGATTCAATCCAGAATATTCTGTAACATTGCATAAGCCCTCTTAAGAGACAAATATATATATAGTCATGATTTTATAATATTGATTCAATTTCAAGGAAGTTCAAGGAACATCTCCATCTTTTCTAACTCTCCACAAATTTAGGGTATACAAGTATTCAAAGGGAAAACGAAGGTGTTGACATCCACAAGAAATTGAACATAAAATTGGTCCCATGAACACGTGTATTTTAAAGCCCCTAAGAAAACGGAGTGATTAAGTAATATTTGTTTTCCTCTCAGTTCAAAGTAACTCATGCTTGGGATGTGTTCCTGGAGCCTGTGGAAGATGCAGTCAGAGCTAGAAATGGGTGGGGAGTAAGATACTTTACGTACCCTTGAGACAGCTTGCCCCCCCCCATGCACAGTCCCCACCACATTCAGGAGAATCAGCTGGCTTATATAATCACGTCTTAAACATTTGCTTCATTTCCGAACTAAATGTACTCATCCACGCTGACGGAATTTAAAGTACTCCACTGAAATCTGCTAGGGAATATTCATTGGAAGCAGTCTTATTCGGTGCTTGCCTACAATTTTCTCTGTTTTATAATTCAAAATTATAGATATATGCAGAGTATTTTGAAAAGCAGTGTCATTAAGGGCTGTAAGATAATACTAGGAACATACCAGAAGTCACTGTATTTAATACAAAGTGGATTTAAGCTTATAAATATAGACTTATGCAAAGCATTTCTCCATGTTTCCTGCACACTAATTACTGTGCAGGAGGGACGATACTTTCCTCATTACAAACTGTACACATTTTACATACTTTACTAGAACTGCCTAATGGCAGAAGAGAAAAGTGCCATCCTGAAAAAGGAAATCCTAGTCTATTGCTGCGCTGAGACAACCAAGGTATAAGTAAACATGTCCTAAGAAGGAAGTGTTCCCCTGCCCCCAGGAAGAGCAGAAATATTGCTTGGAACAGGTTATCCTTTAAAACTGTTCATACTTCTTACTTCATTTGATGCCTTTATTCTTCTTCTCCTTCAAAAGATGTAATGCTACTGGCTCTGTCCACCAGGGCAGATGCCTATCACATTAATATTGATCACCATTTGTCTTCTCTGTTATCCATCTTTGAAAGAACTGCTCCCTCATCATTCACAATAATCCTTATTCATCTTTGTTTTGCAGTAAAACAGACTGGTCTCACTAATCTCACAGGAAAGCTTGTTATCAAACCTGACCCACTAGAGTACACTGTGGTCTTGACACAGCAATAACTAGGGGAAGACATACACGCAATTCTAATTAGAACCTCTCCACAATTTTCCATGACTGTGACACCAGTTTTATGTTGAATAGGGTCTGAGGATAGATAGATAGATAGATAGATAGATAGATAGATAGATAGATAGATAGATAGATAGATGATAGATAGATAGATAGATGATAGATAGATAATGATGATGATGAAGATAGATAGATAGATAGATAGATAGATAGATAGATAGATAGATAGATAGATAGATAGATAGATGATAGATAGATTAGATAGATAATAATAATAATAATAATAATAATGATGATGATGATGATGATGATGAGATAGATAGATAGATAGATAGATAGATAGATAGATAGATAGATAGATAGATAGATAGATAGATAGATATAATTCCCTGGGGATGTGGTCTAACAGAGAGAAACAGATTGAGAGATGCTGAGAAAGAGTTATGGCATGGTTTGAAAAAATAATCTGGCTCTGTTTAAATTAGTTTCTATCTGTATCTATATCCATGTGTCCATTTTACTGCTTAAATTACTTTGCATTTATCCTTTGACATATTTATCTAAAATGGTTAAAATACAATAAATGTTACATGATTATAGAATATTGTATAACAGATGAGCACAGGTTTGAATTCAGATGGAATAAGGTAAGAAATACAATGAAAGTAATTCACCTCTGGTAAGTTTCTAAACCTTCATCTGTAGCACTAAATATATGTTTTTTCCTGTTATATGCAGATGTTGCCAATTATTTCAGATGGGCAAAGAAAAACATTGGAAGCTAAAGATAGACTGAAAACTGAAAACAAACAATAGTCAGAATGCCTCCTGGACTGTTTCTTGAAGAGAGAGAAAGGAAAGGAAGGGGGAGAAAGGAAGGAGGGAGGGAGAGAGGGAATAAAAGGGAGAGAGGAAGGAAGGAAGGAAGGAAGGAAGGAAGGAAGGAAGGAAGGAAGGAAGGAAGGAAGGAAGGAAGGAAGGAAGGAAGGAAGGAAGGAAGGATATCTTGGCTCAAAATAAATGACTTCAAAGCAATGTGGTAACCTTAAGCTACTCCATATTAAGGTGACATCCAATATATCTAAGTAACCAAAATTTATAAGCATTACTTATGAGAGGAAAATGCTAAATGAGTGACTCCAAAGCCAAACAAACAAACAGGGTAGGTAGACACATAAACAAATACCATATTAGATTCCAAAAGCCGTAAACCGTGAGGATGCTTCATTCCATAGGATCAACATCAGTCTGTGACTACTGAGGCACTCATCCAGACAGTAAATTTAAGGAGAGACTTCATAAATTATCATAATTCAGGACCGCAATATTTTAACCCAATATTTCAAATTGTAGAATTAATACAACAAATTCAAGCTCAAGACAATGCCCAAATTCTAGGAAAGCCAGGTCAATCCCATACATTCCTTATCCACTCCTTGGCCAGAAATAAAGGAGAAAGTAACTTTTATTAAGAATACTGTAACCTAATTCAGCCTGGATTTAAGAGAGTGATTAGTGGCCTCACTGCCCCAGGCAGATACACTAAATTACATTGCTAGGAGACAGAAACTACTAAATGAAAATCACATTTAGGATGAGACTCATCAAGGCTGGGTGGGAGCTACCAGTCCAGAGAGGAAGCAGAGAACTGTCAGGGCAAGAGTCAGCTGAGGTTTCAGAGGTATTAATTTGTCATAGAAATGTCAGATCTGGCTATGTTTCCATCCATAAAACAATCCCTATGCCAATAGGAAGTTGTTTATTAAATAATGTTTCTCCAGAAAGTCTTTCCAATAATCTTTGAAACTGCTCTGAAGTCAATTAGATACCACATGGGAAGAAGTTGATCAAGAAACTGACCCAATTGTCCTCAAATTTTGGTCTTTGCTTGAAAATCACTGTAGGATATTCACTTTTCTCTCCTCTGATATGAAAATGTTTATCACATGCATAATTTGGTCTGCAAGCTTAATTTGAACATGGTTTTTTGGGGGGACTGTTTAGATTTATCATGTAGCTACAGATTGTTCACCTATTCAGAGCAATATATAAGCTAAGCAAGAGTGAGTTATAACATTCAATACCATGATGTTGGAAATGAGGACAGCAGCTGAATGAGACACTGACTTACCAGCCTTTGAGGGAACAGCAAGTACTTCTCCAGTACTGAATTCGAATTGACATCTGTTTTTATACCTCTACACAAAAATTAGGAACTATTTCAGATCCCATGCTATTTGTTGTGAAAGGTTCTTCCCTGTGTAGCAATCTGATTCAGTCTAGGTGTTTTAGAAGGTCAACACTCCACTCCCTAGGTCTTCTCTATTCCCCTGCACGCCATAGCACTAAGGCTAGAATTCAGGACTAGACTTCTAAAATGTTTGTTTTCTTAGCTATTCTCTCCTGATCACCACACCCATATATTTTCAGTAACTAGAACAAATTACTTTAATTCAAAAAAATAAAAATTCAGTATATAAAAGAATAACAATAGAAAGAAATAGGAAAGATTGACTTCAGTGATTTCTTAGACAAAAGAGAGTAAGGTTTAAACCTCTGAAACACTTAGTTTATTCCAGGAACTATTTTGAGTATTTTATATGTACTTACTGGGAACTGTGGTAACCATTATTTTAAACATGAAAATCATGAAGTACAAAGTGTTTATTTGTTCTTTATCACAGAACAATTAAAAGATGAGTTGTAATCCATAGTAGTCAGCACAAAGGACCCAGGTAGCCAAGCATTTGTTAGTAATATTTGTTCGCAGCAGAGATCAGAAAAACACTGTAAAACAGATTGACTCAAAAGGCATCCAAGACCACAGTAAAGGAAGACAGAGTGCCTGGAGACAGGAGGAATGGTGTCTGCAGTAGGAGGAACCCATGACACTTTGTAATTCACATTTCACAGAGGGCTACATTATCTGCATACAGAAGGGCCAGTCCACAGATACATAGGTGAGCACTGGTCAATTTTACACAACCATGTTATATTACATCTATTTGAAGAAGACTATACTTATCATCATTCCCTATTCTACCTGCTTTTTCTTCCTTCCATCTCATATACCAAACATGCCAAAAAAAAAAAAAAAGAATTCTGTCTTTAGCACATTAAGGCAAGTGTTGCTTCTGACCCACCTCTTCTGCTATTTGCTTTTAACGATGTTCAGCTCTGTGCTGGTTTTAAAAACCTTGTTTTCTTCTGACTTGTGGAATGAAAGCTACTAAGCGTAAGTGCTTTCTTTTCACTATGCTTCCAGCTAAATCCTGCACAGTAAAACAAATTAAGCAGATGGCAGACTTAAATGCTAAAGACTGGGGGAAATGTATGAAGAGATCTTAGGATAAATTAGAATATAGGATAGAATATATCAAAGTGAGATGAATCAGAGGTTAAAGTCACCGAGAATTTTAAACCTTTTAGCTTCACTGAAGATGCATGAATGATTCTGGACCATGACAGAAAGTGCTTTCCTGTGAAAACCGACCCTTTGTAATGTTTAATTCCAAAATTAGTCGAAAGCTTCATTGCATGGCTCATAGAGACATGCATGTGAAAAATGCACAGGCTCATTCATATGGGGAAAGTATGAAAGGCAAGAGGTGTATGAGGTTTTTAAATTAGTGATGCCTGTGGAGAGTCTGGATTTAAAAGAGAAAAACAATTCCCATCCCCTGAGCATTATGGCTTCCCCCATTCTGCGGGTAAAGAGCCTGCATGCACTCTACAATTTTGAGCTCTGTTAAAATGCAAATTTCCCAGGGAGCATTCAATCTCATGAGTCATTTTCAACTATGAGTAAACGGATCTAGCAGAACATTGCATTGGGAAGGGAGAAGGCAGGCTGAAGCATGAGCCTGCGAGAGGCTTGGATTTAAAAAAAAAAAGGAAAAGGTTCAACACTATGGTTCTTAAGATGGGAGTTTCTAGAGCCAAAGTGTGTTTATAAAATATGTTTCCAGATCCAGAATTCATTCTTATATATTTTTCTCCCAGAGGTATTGCCAATTTATTCCATATACATAAAAAGGAGCAAAAGAAAAAGGCGAGAAACATAGCTAATAAGTGCCTGCTATGTACCAGATATTATATTTTCTTTAACCATCAAACTCTCTGAAGTACACAGAAATGTGATTTTAAAACTAAGAAAACATATAAATATTCTGCAACTGTGGGTCCTCCCCATAGCAATGGAGATGCCACGCTGATTTCAAATCCTCAAATGCATTCTAATATTTTAACGACATTAAAGAATCCCAGGCATTCATAATCCTGATGCAAGAGGATCAAAAGTTCAAGACCTGTCTCAGATACAAAACAAGTTCATGAGTGCCACAGCGTTGGCATGTCCCAGTCACAGCACTTTAGAATCACCAATAAGGTACCTACTTTCCTTTGCATGGCCTCACATTCAACAATAAAGAAGAAGACATGTTGGGGAACAATACAGGAGATGCTAGAGATTAGAAATGGTGGAGGCGAATATGATCATAAACACATGTATGCAGTTGCCAAAGCACAAACAAAAATTATAGAAAATGTGAGATAGAAGTATTTGCTCTAATAATCTTAACATTTCACATTCAGTCTTTATTGTCTGTAGTTAAAATTTCTTGACATACTATGAGGTAAAGCAAATAACAATACACAGCTAAATTGGTGCCTTTTTGTGTCTCAGACGTTGGGTGGAGAATGAAGCATTATCTCTGAAGTACAATGTACAAAGAAAGATTGTGGGGGCATGCTCAGGAAAATGAAGAGCTACTTTTTAAGTGTTTGTACTGCAAGGGAAAGACACTAGTAATTTAGATTAACTGCCAAAGTACCTCGAAAAGATTGAAATAAAAGCAACATACATTTAAGAGTGAGGAGGAAAGAGCCACATGAATAGTCACACTGAATAGAGAATAGAGACTATTTCCCTGGGGAAGCTGTAGAGAAAAACATTTTAAAGACATTTATAACAAAAATATAATCCCTTAGTTTGTATGAGGATGTATGAATTGCCAAATTTAAGAGCACAGAGGAGGCCCTTTACATTTAATGGTACGAATTATCATATACGTTTCTTATAGCACTTGAGTCACAGGCTTATCAAACAGGTGTTTGTTTTTTGCTTGCTTCTTTTTTTTTTTCTACAGACAAAGTATTCTCAGGAGTAGTGATATATTTAATTCTGGCATATAATTCTAATAAATTATGGAGCTTTTATAGAATTGATTTCTTTCTCAGAACTGGAACATTTAAAGATGTTTGAGAAGAGAATCCCTTCTGTGGACAGCTTCTGAATCAGCTTCAGCTTTCTCTAATTCTTCTCAGAACACATACAAAGAGCTGTCAGAGGTTGCATGCCGAAGTTTCTAGTTAACATATCCATGTAAAGCCACACCAACTGAAATCTGACTGTATTTCACATACTCCGGAGAAGCATTTCTCAGACAAGAGAAGAATTTTCTAATCCACTGGAAAGAATGTTGTCTCTTTTTTGGTTTGTTTTTTATTGAAAAGAGGGAAAAACTTTTCCTATACTACACTCTTTCTTTAAAGAATTCCTGGTATAGTCAAATAAAAGAGGAACTAAGCAAACATTTTGGGAAAAACAGCAAAATTCATAAGCTGTAGTACTTAGGTATGTTATTAAAATTGTGAAAATAGAATTGAGAACAAATTAATTTGCCAGTTAAGATATCCTGTGTATAAAGTTAGGTGAAACGACAATTTCTATTATCAAATAAATAACATGTATCATAAACAATACTGTTGTTTAAAACAAATGTCTGAGATTCTCTTTTCCATCTCTTATATTCTGCTGATGCTTACTTCTGAAATTCCTATTTGAGTTCCTAAATTTTTCATTTCTATTTTTACCTCAGTTTGGGATTCCTTTATTGATTCTCTTTATGTTTTCAGTAATTGGATTGTTTTATCTATTTTCTTCTACTGTTTGCTTCTGCTTTCATAGATTTCTTAAATGGATTTATTTTCTTCCTCTTTAAGAATCCCTAACATATTCATAAATGCTATTTTAAGGTCATTGTCTCATGCTGCAGCTATGTGAGCTTCTGGAGATGGGGCCAGGGAGGGCACAGATGCTCTGCTATGAAGCTAAAGATGAGACTGTGGAATTAGATTTGGAGAGTGGAGAGAGAGGTGAAGATCTGCCTTTAGCCTACATGCTTCCCAGGATTTTCTGACTTATGGGTGTTAGAATTCAAACATCTGTACTGGTCTGCCCTTGGGGTCCTGACATGATAAGTTCTCAGCTGCAGGCACTAAGTGCACCCCCATACAAATTCCTTAGTTTCCCTTTTGAAAGGTGGACATGCCCACCCCTTGTCTCTTCTCTCTCTCTTCTCTTCTCTTCTCTTCTCTTCTCTTCTCTTCTCTTCTCTTCTCTTCTCTTCTCTTCTCTTCTCTTCTCTTCTCTTCTCTTCTTTCTCTTTTCCCTTCCCCTCCCCCTTTTCCTCTACTGCCATTCTTCTCTCCAGGGACCAGTCTGCCCCCTCTCTGCTACTTTCTCTGGCCCCTTCTCTCCTCCTTTCTATCCTCTCCCAATAAACCTTCCATGTGAGCCCCATTGCATGGTGTGACTTCTCTTTGTGGAACAAGATCAAAAACACCAATGACAACTTAAGCTGGAGAGGTTGTGGGGTATTGGGAATACTCTTTCAGTGCTGGTGTAAATAAAAACTGGTACATTCTTTTTGGATGTCAGGGTGCCAATTTCTCAGAAAATTAGGAAACAAGCTTCCTCGAGACCTAGCAAGACCACTTTTGGGTATATACCCAAAGGATGATCAATTGTGCCACAAGGACATGTGCTCAACTATGTTCATAGCAGCATTGTTTGTCATAGCCAGAACCTGGAAACAACCTAAATGCCCCTCAACAGAAGAATGTAAAATAAAAATGTGGGACATTTACACAATGGAGTTCTACACAGCAGAAAAATTAATGACATCTTAAAATTTGCAGGCATGGATCTAGAAAACATTATTTTGAAGGAGGTAATCCAGACCCAGGAGGACAATTATCATAAGTACTTACTCATAAGTGGTTTTTAAACATAAAGCAAAGAAAACCAACCTACAAATCACAATCCTAGTTTCATTTTATTTAAGAAAAATATTTTACTGGTTTTCAAAGTTTAATTTTATATAACATTGTTTTCTTACTATGTTATGGTCAAGGAATTTATTTTTTTTCTTTTAAATTTTTATTGCTTTATAGCAAAGTATATCCTTTGCTATCCCTGAAACATGAACTCTCATATTTGATTAAACTTGAATTTATCCATGCTAACTTGTTAAAGCTATTTACCTGGGAATAGAATTAGAAATTCTGGGCCTATCTGTACATCAGCATTTTCTTTTTGTATTTTGTTGTTAATAATTTTAGTTTGTATGGTAATCATAAGTTGAAGGTAACAATATAGTCATCCTATTTCTAGAAATTTTACTCTTAGCAAAGTTTAGTTTCTCTGTGTCTTTGTCTACAGTGACAGAGTGCTGTGATCTATGAACCATGATTATTCATGATATTGCTTTATTCATGATATACTTGAGTCTTTCAACCCAACTGTCTGCAGAATAAAATCCAAAATTTTCAGAGAAAGATGCTGATCTGTGTCAACTTCCAGTGACTTAATTCTCACCATATGATGTTTCATATACTTTGTGTCAGAAACATAATACCTTTTAAATCCATTTAACTATCCATATTGTTTTACATTATGTGCTCATTATTCTCTTTTGTATGTCAAAATGTTTATCCCTGCAAACTTTATTAACTTACCAATTAGTTCCAACACTAAAGCATTAATCAAAGTTTTAGTTTTACTCCAGTCTTTGCCCAGCACAATCTGAGTGGTCTGACTATACTTTCCTTATAAGTCAATCAGCTTTAATGCTGGCGGACATCAAGCTCCTCAATATCAGAACCTCCCTGACACATTTCTGCTTCCCGTTGTGTCATGTGACACTGTGGACAAAGGGCAATTCACATGTAAGTAGAGTTCATAAGCTTTGAATCAAATTCAAACTTATATACTCTGCAATACTCAGAAAGATCTAAACATTTGATAATGCAAATATTCCAATATTTTAAACAGGAAGATAATTTTCCACACTTCCTCAGAGAAAATAAATTGTGTGATTGTGTTTGTGTGTATCTCTGTGTGTAGGTATGCATGTAGATGCATATGCATGCACATGCTCGAGTATGTAGATATACCCATTGATATTTTTTATTTACAAATAAAAAGACAGCAATTTGCTAGGCAGTGGCAGTACATGCCATTAATCCCAGCACTAAGGAGGCAGAGGCAGTTGGATCTCTGTGAGTTCTAGGCCAGCCTGGTCTACAAGAGCTAGTTCCAGGATAGGCTCCAAAGCTACAGCAAAACCCTGTCTTGAAACCTCCCCCTCCAAAAAAAGGGGGGCAACAATATTTTGCAGAAAGATAAGAACAAATACTGTTGAAATTCAAAAAATTAAAATGATGTCCTAGAGTCAGCAATCTCCATCAGAACAGGTAAGGGGGAGTAACCACTGAGTTAGTGAGCCAGAACTACAGACTGCTGAGGGTCAGGATGTGAATCTGGGACCTTCAAGGGAGTAGATCTATGCCAAGACCCCTGTGGGTCTGGGCATGAGTTTCAGATCTCCCAGAAACTAGACCTGAGGTAGGACCTCTACCAGTCTGGATGTGAATCTGGGTCCTCCGAGGGAGTATTCAGGAACCAGAGTTCTCTGTGGGGCCAGATGTGAGTCTGAGACCTCAGAAGGGTAGGCCTGAGCCAGGACATCTGTGGTTCTGGGTGCACCTGCACCTGGGAAATCAGAGGCAGTAGACTGGAGCCAGAAACCTTTGCAGGACCAACTCCAAGCCAGGAACTTCTGAAGGAGGGAATCCAAACCAGGATTTACAGAAACAGGTCAAAATCAGTAACCTACGCCAAAGTAGGCCTGAGATAGCAAACTCCAAGGAAGCAGAACAAAGCAGAGGAGCACTGAGTTATCTTCAGGAACACAGAGTAACCAATGGAATAGCTAGAACTGTAGCACTGACTATACCACGAAAAACAACTATCTAAGCTTTGGATTCACTGGCACCTAGAAGATTATTCAACAAAATCTCAGACATCCCCAACCACACCTATTAGAGGAAAAGATGAATAGAATAGGTAAGATAACACGCTACACCATAAAGAGCAACACAATACCAGTAAAACCTAAAGACCCTATAACAGCAAGACCTAAACAACCAACTATGGATGATGCAGAAGAAAATGACCTAAAAATAACTTCAAGAGAATGTTTGAAATGCTTAAAGAGGAATTGAGAAGGTCCCTTAAAGAAATGGAGGAAAAGACAAACAAAAAATTAGAAGATATCAGCAAATCACTTAAAGAAAACCAAGAAAAAGAAATCAAACATATGAAAGAAACTATTCAGGACTTGAAAACTGAAATAGAGACAATAAAGAAAATAAGCCAAGAAAATTATAGAAACAGAAATTATAAGAAAATTATCAGGAACCACAAACACAAACCTAAAAAACAGAGTACAAGAGATAGAAGAGAGAATCTCAAGTGCTGAAGATACAATCGAGGAAATAGATTCACCAGTTAAAGAAAACATTAAATCTAACAAAAGCTTAACCCAAAATATCCAAGAAATATGGGACACCATGAAAAAGGTAAAATCTAAAAATAATAGGTATAGAAGAAGGAGAAGTTCAACTCAAAAGCACAGAAAATATGCTTAACAAATTCCTAGAAGAAAACTTTCCCAACCTAAAGAAAGATATGTCTATGAAGATACAAGAAGCTTACAGAACATCAAATAGACTGGATCCAAAAAAAAGTCCTGCCACATAATAATCAAACACTAAACATACATTGTAAAGAAAGAATATTAAGAGCTGCAAAGGAAAAAGGCCAAATAACATATAAAGGTAGGCCTATCAGAATTACACCTGACTTCTCATTTGAGACAATGAAAGCCAGAAGGTCATGGTCAAGTGTTATACAGACATTAAAAGACAACAGATGCCAGCACAGACTACTATACCCAGCAAAACTTTCAATCACCATAGAAGGACAGAATGAGATATTCCTGGACAATACTAGATTTTGCCAATACTTAGCCACAAACCCAGTCCTACACAAAATACTAGAAGGAAAACTCAAACCAAGGAAGTTGGCTACACAAAGAAAAACACAGACAATTGATGTTCTCATAGCAGCAAATCCCAAAGAAGGAAAAAACACACAAACTGACATCGCCAACAATGAAAACTAAATTAACAGGAGATAGCAATCACTGGTCATTAATATCCCTTAATATAAATGGACTCAACTCACCTATAGAAAGGCACAGGCTAACAGATTGGATATGGAAACAGAATCCATCCTTCTTCTGCATACAAGAAACACATGTCAACCTCAAAGAAAGACATCGTCTCAGAGTAAAGGGTTGGGAGAAAATACACCAATCAAATGGGCCTAAGAAACACCTGGGTGTAGGTATCCTAATATCTAACAAGCTAAAATCAGTCAAAAGAGACAAAGAAGGTCATTTCATATTAGTCTCAGGAAAAATCCATCAAAAGGAAATTTCAATACTGAACATCAATACCTCAAATACAAGGGCACCCTCATATGTAAAGGAAACACTTCTAAAGCTTAAATCATACATTCAACTCCACACACTAGTAGTGGGAGACTTCAACACTTTCCTCTCACCACTGGATAGGTCAGTCAGACAAAAAAAATGAACAGAGAAATACGCAAACTAACAGATGTTATGACTCAAATGGGCTTAACAGACATCTATAGAATATTCCATCCAAACAGAAAAGAATATGCCTTCTTCTCAGCACCTCATGGAACCTTCTCAAAAATTGACCAAATACTCAGTAACCAAACAAACCTCAACAAATGCAAAAAAAAAAAAAAATGGAATAAACCTTATCAGATCACCATTGTTTAAAACTAGAAGTCAACAACAATACTAATTCCAGAAAACCCACAAACACATGGAAATTAAACACTGACCACCTGAATCATCAGTGGGTCAAGGAAGAAATAAGAGGAGAAATTAAAGACTTTTTAAAATTCAAGGAAAATAACCACACAACATACCCAAATTTATGGGATACAATGAACGCAGTGTTAAGAGGAAAGTTCATAGCACTAAATGCCTACATAAAGAAGCTGGAAAAGTCCCACGCTAGTGAATTAACAGAACATTTGAAAACTTTAGAACAAAAAGAAGCAAACTCACCTAAGAGAACTAGATGGCAGGAAATAAATTGAAAGCTGAAATCAACAGATAGAAACAAACAAACAAAAAAAAAAACAATACAAACAATCAATGAAACAAAATGTTGGTTTTTTGAGAAAAATCAACAAAAAAGACAAACATTTATCCAAACTAACCAAAAGCCAAACCAAGGCCAAAAGAGAGAGAATATCCAAATTAACAAAATCAGAAATGAAAAGGGGGACATAACAATAGACACAGAGGAAATACAGAGAATCATCAGGTCATATTTCGAAAATGTATTCTCCACAAAATTGGAAAACTTAAAGGAAATAGACAACTTTCTGGATAAATATCACTTACCAAAATTAAGTCAAGACCAGGTAAGCAAATTAAACAGACCTATAACTGCTGAAGAAATAGAAACAGTCATCAAAAGTTTCCCAACCAAAAAAAGGCTCGGAGTAGATGGTTTCACTTCAGAATTCTACAAGACTTTCAAAGAAGAACTAAAACCAATACTCCTCAAATTATTCCACACAATAGAAACAGAAGGGACAATGCCAAGCTCTTTTTATGAGGCTACAATTACCATGATACCCAAACCACAGAATGACATTACTAAGAAGAAGAAGGAACTCAGAGCAGGAATTTAAGCAGACACTTGAAACAGAAACTATGAATTTTGTTGACTTACTCTTTGTTCTAGCTCACCCAGGTTCATGTTCAGCTTGCTTCTATAAATTGTGGTGGCGCAAATGAATGTAGACAGATTATATAGATATATACAGCTTTAATAAGGAAATAGACTTACAGGACCACAGGTTTATTTACATTGGTATAGATTTTAAGGTCAATTTTGTTATATGTATATGTATTTCTGATATTAATTAAGGTATTATGATTGTGTAGTTCATTTAAAAATGTAATGTATAATTAAAAAATATAGGTTGCTAATGGATAATCATCAATAATTGTCAAGCTTTTAGTCATGTTAGTTAGATTTTCTAGATGTACATAGATATATTTCAGCTAGATAGACATTCTTCATATCTTTCAAAGACTACAAAATATGGCATTTAATGTTTTAATAATTTAGGGCTTTTCATGACAATGAGACACGTCTGCTTCTGGCAACACCAGCTACTTCAAGAGGAAGATGGACATTAAAGAGGCTCCTTATGGAGTTTGATAGCCATTTGGGCAAGAAACTGCTCTTGCCTGGACTGTTACATAAACTGGACACAGAGAACCCACAGAAAGAGGACTGCTAAACTTGCCTAAAGGTGAGATGGTTTTTCGGGGTTCCTGACTCATAAAAGAGTCTACGAGACATTCTGCAGGACACAACAAAAAGTGACTAAACTGTCTTTAAAATTTCCTGCTTGATAAAAATGTCTGCTGGATACTATGGGCCTAAAGGCTAAAGATGGATGCCCCAACAGTACAAAAAAACTTTGGGTGACTGTCCAGGCAGTGAGATGTCTCTGTCATTTCTAGAGTTTTGGATTTCTTGTTTACTTAGGTAATATTATATCCTTCTAGAGTCTTTGATAAAATTAAAAAATGGATAGATAGTTATAGTTTTCCTTAGTTATGATAAGAGATAAAATAGATATAAATATTGTAACTATAATTTTTGCTTGATAACCATTTTGTTATATGTAATTTTACTATGTTAAAGTTAAAGCCTTTCTTTTTGTTTAAACAAAAAAAGGAAAAATGATGGAGGAGTTACTTTCATTTAATAAAGAAACTGCCTTGGCCCATTTATAGGCCAACCCTTAGGTGGATGGAGTAAACAGACAAAATGCTGGAAAAAAAAAGCCGAGTAAGGAGTCGCCATGATTCTCCCAGTCCAGACAGACACAGGTTAAGATCTTCCCTGGTAAGCCAGCTCATGATGCTACACAAAATATTAAAAATGGGTTAGATCAGTATGTAAAAGCTAGCCCATAAGAGGCTAAAACTAATGGGCCAGACAATATTTAAAAAAATACAGTTTCCGTGTAATTATTTCGGGGCATAAGCTAGCCATACGGGCGGCTGGGTGCCGGGGACACAGCCCTGCCACTCCTATTACAACAATAAATAGCCAAAAAACCACTTGTACAAGGAATGTACATGCGACCGTGGTAGGCTGGGCTCTCCCATATCAATTAGCAATTAAGACTATAATCCACAGCCATGCACAGAGACATATCTGAAAAGGATAACTGCTTAATTGATAATGGTTTTTCAAGTGATACTAGGACATGTCAGCTTGACAGTCAATACTAGCACTAGGGCACTAATATAACTGGCCTGTTAAATATTTAGCCCAGATATGCAAGTCACTATTATGCTATAAAACAGTCAGCTAAGGAAAGTGCAGAAGCTATGGAAATAATTCTCTCTCTCTCTCTCTCTCTCTCTCTCTCTCTCTCTCTGTGTGTGTGTGTGTGTGTGTTTTGATTTTTTTTTTTTTGCTTGTTTGTGTTTTGTTTTTGTTTTTGTTTTTTGAGACAGGATCTCTCTGTAGCTTTGGAACCAGTTCTGGAACTAGCTCTTATAGAACAGGCTGGCCTCAAACTAACAGAGATCTGCCTGACTCTGCCTCCCAAGTGCTGGGATTAAAGATGTGTGCCACCCCCATCCATCCGACTGGGAACAACTCTTTAACAAAGGCCCATTAATAGTACTTTAAGTGTTGTGTTTCACAGACACTTGGGAGGAGCACTTAAATAATGCTAATAAATGTTAAAGGGAAATTATTTAAGAAGAATAGTTTAAAATAGGTGTCTATACTCTCAAGTGGCATTTTGTTAGATCCCTGGTGAATTTACTTCTCTTCACAAAGATAAAGAAAGTAAGAATAGATCAAAGAAATAATTCCAACCTGTTGCATCAAGAAGTGCATTGGGATTACCTACAGGTGTGTAGGAAACGGAGGTTACATGTATGAACAAAATTGACAGCTACAATACTTCAAACTCCATGTCAGTAGGATGACCAAGTAGTGAAGCACCATATGTAACTTACAGGTAGCTACAACACTGAAGAGGAGACCCTCCCTTTCACAGAAATTATTTGCTGCTCATACAGCCACAGAGTTAGGGACAGGGGTCTCTCGGTTTTGTTTTGTTATTCAGAGAGTCTCATAAAACCTTTAAGTTTCCTGAGCCTCACCCTTTCCTTCCTTCAGGAGATATTCAATGGAGAAGAAAAGTATATATAACAGTTGTAAAACACCAGGCAAATATTGTAAAATAATTCAAAAAGAAAAGGATCAGGGGGCAGGACATAGGTGAAAGAAGGCAGCATGAAGTTAAAGAAAAACCTTAAAATGTCTGTGAGAAAAACATCGGTGAGGGAAGAAATGAATTGTAGGGATAGGACAGCAAGGAATTAAAGGTAGTAAATGAGTTTATTTTCTTAAATTATAAAGCAAAATATAGGTTCAGAAATATGTGATTTTTCCCAAGTTCAAAGATGAGTTGTAGTACATTGCTGAATCATAGCATTCTGGCTACCAGCCTGAATTTAATGTATTCACGTGAATGAGTGACTAAGGGCCATCATTGCAGAGAGACTGAAAAAATCCAGACCTTTGTCTCACAGTGTTACGCATGGGTGTAACCTTAGCATAAGTAAGACACTGGAGCTTTGGCAGGCCAAAGTAGCATACCAAAGGGAAGTGCTGTTACTAATGGCATTGTGAATTGCGGTAGCTGTTACCACAGTTGCCTTTTCCCAATAGTGAAATATATTCCAGCCTATTATTTTCTGATGCAGGATCTGTATTAGTTACCTTTATTGTTGTTTCAAGAATCGTCTTAAGGCAGGGTGGTTTATTTAGGGCTTACATTTAGAGGATGTGGACCATCAGATGCCCTCACTTGTCAACCTGACAAGATGAAAAATCCTTAAGAAGACAAACCTCTAAGAATGCTTTTTTTTTTTTTTTTTTTTTTTTTTTGGATTTTCGAGACAGGGTTTCTCTGTAGTTTTTGGTTCCTATCCTGGAATTAGCTCTTATAGACCAGGCTGGCCTCGAACTCACAGAGATCCTCCTGCCTCTGCCTCCCGAGTGCTGGGATTAAAGGCTTGCACCACCACCGCCCCGCTTCTAAGAATGCTTTTGACACCATTTCTAGATTGAGATAAAAAGTCACCACCCTAAGTGTGGGTGGCAGGCTCGATGGGTTGAAATCCTGGGCTGATAAAAATAAAAGGAAGGAAGCTGAGCACCAGCCTTCACTTCCCCCTGCTTCCTGACTGTTTCTAGAGTAGTCTCAACTCTTTCCACCATGACATCCCCACCATAAGAGACTGTAGCATAGAACTGACCCTACCTTCTTCAACATGCTTTTATTAGGTGTGTGATCACAGCTTCGGAAAGGTAACTAACTGATACAGTGCCCTTCCTTTATGTTTTGGGGTGACTCTGCAATTCACATTACAGCCAATCAAACATGGTCAGGGTGTCCACTTTATTTAACAAGACAGGAAGAAGTCATGTCATCCTGTGACAAACCAAAATCACATGAGGAAGCTGCGTGAAAACACTCTGCTCCTCAGAACCAGCTGATCAGTTAGAAGATAGTTAATATCAACACCTAGTCACACACAGAAGGCATCTTCGACAACTATCACAGCACGGAATACAATCATTTATAGTTCTGTTAAAGCCTCAAACTGAGAACCTCCTAGCCAAATTTAGACATCTCAATAAAATAAGGGGAATTATTATTAATTACTGGTGATTCTTGCCAATTTTTCTTAAAATATTTGTATATTTTTGTTGTAGACATTAAAATAAAACTTAGGCTAATAATTGTGTTGGTATTATAAAATAGGTAATTACTTCCAACTCCCACTCTGAACTCTTTTAGAGAATTATTTCCTTTAATGTCTGATGACTACAGCTCCCATTTGATATTAAGGAAATGAACAACTAAAGATACTTCTAATAGTAAAGACACTTTATCAACTCTAGAAAAAGAAATTTTTGTGGCATATATCACACAAACTCATTGCACATACATATTTTAAATTAATAGTTTTGCCATAGTTTTTTTGATTATTCTAATATTAATGCAAGCATAGCGCTACACAAGGACAAAAGTATTGACTTCATCATAAACGCTTTATCTTAAAAAGATAAAAAAATAATTTGGTTTCACTCATTGGTAAATCACATAGAGCATTTTATATTTTTATTCCATGTTACAGATTTATATCAGATTACCGTACTTTTTGATATGTCATAGGTCTTTATTGTGTAATTTTTTCATTACACTATCATTTTCAAGTTGTTGACTTCATCAGTTAGTTATAGCTATTTATAGTTATTTATAGTATTCAGCAACTTTAAGACATTCATGGTTTTAATGTCTTTGTTTATGCTGGTAAATAATCTTGTGTTTCTGGGAGCATTTAGTGAAACAATCATTCTCCAAAATCTTTATAAACATTAAATACAATATTAAGAACTACTTACATTTGAACATTTTAATATGATCATTGATCCTTACAATGTAAGGTCTGCCTACACTTTTATCCCTTTTTCTACAGAACTGTTCACATTTTTGTGTCATTTTTACACTTGTAATAAAAATTGAAATGCTAATTTTTGCCATATGTTTTCAAGTAATTTACAGGATTTAAGTTTTTTTTTTATTTTGACAAATCTGATACCTGTACCTGTTTAATTTGAAGTAGATGAGAATAATCGTGTGCTAGATAACTTTATTAATTTTAGGGCACAGCCAGCTTTAAATATCTGAATTTCAATTCTCCCAGGATACACATTCCGTGCTGTTATGATAGAAAATAATCGACTTCAAGCATTTGTGTGGTCACAAAATTTTCATCTTTGAGCCAAATCTTATCATTAATGTAAAAATAATTCAGATCAATACCATTCATGTAAAAAACAATTCAAACTTCCAGGCTGTAATACTATACAATGATGATTGTGATTAAAACCCTGAAAAGGTGTTTGGGGAAAGTTACAGGTCCTTTCCATGGCTTCTTCCTTTTGCTTTGGATATGTCTAGGAAATTCTGTGTTTCTATGTTTACTAACCTCTTTCCTGTGTCAGTTTATTTAATGAGTATTCTGTCCTCATGAAGTAACAGATGTGGTTTTAGGAATAAGAACCATTCTTATACAGAAATTCTCCTTACCTGCCATGTTGTTCTTAGAAAAGTTTATCTAAGAAAACCCTAATGATCAGGGACATTTACAACTAGGCATCACTCCTTTGTTTCTAAAGGTTGTGGTTCGTTAATTCTATTTCCATTCTAGATCAACTCAGTGTGATAAAAATAATTCTTAGCACAGACCATAGATTGAGCACTCTCTCTCGCTTTCTCTTTCTCTGTCTCCGGAGCTCTCCCTCTGTGTGTGTGTCTTTCTCTCTCTTCCACTCTCCTTTTTCTCTCCTCTCACACACTAATAATATGTTCAATAATTCACTCCTATTCCCTGTTTTTAAGTCATTTTCACAATTATTCATTAAATCAACTCAAAAAAGATTTTTGCCTGTAATAAAATTAATTTACCATCAATATTATCAAAATGTTTGTTATTGGTATGTATAGGCAGGCATTGATAGAAAGTACTTGAAACAAATAGGCAATGTAAACTTCTTGAAATGAGGTTTATTGAAAAAAAGACAATGCATAGTGAATCTCATGGAAGAATGATTTCCTGGCTTGCTGGTTACTTTCTCTTCTGGCATGCCATCCTTTGCTGCACAGTGGGCACAGAGCTACTGGCATATCCTTTGCTTCATACATCAAACATTTTCCACCAGAGAGGAGTGGAAATCGATTTCTATAGCTCAACTTGAATTTCATTTTTAATGACTATTTGGTCCTCATTCACAACAGCGATGAGTTCAGAAATAGGCACTAAAGTTCTTGATCACCAAACGAAACCACTTCAAGTGTTTTGATCAATCAGATGAGCTGTCTGAGAAGCTAAATGGATTCCAAACACCTTTCACTTTTCAACAAACTGCTTTCTCCATAAAATTTAAAACTTTGCTCCTACAGAACTTAGATGCTGCTCATTTAATAGTGTAGAATTGATTTTCTCTTCATAAAATGTACAGTGGACATTGTGGTATTTTTGGATTGGAGAGACAAACTTTTGTTGAACAAGAGTATTGACTTTTACCCAGTTGATCTAAGACCAAACCCTGGTATTGCCTCTGAGGAGCTATGTGGCTTGGGCAATCAACAAACCTCTCTGGTGTCAATTTGTGCTACCATAAAATGATGGCAATAGTACTTTGTATAAAGGGTTTTTCTTTATCCTAAATTAAATATGTAAAGTAAACATCAAGAAACAAATGTTTGACCGGGCGGTGGTGGCGCATGCCTATAATCCCAGCACTTGGGAGGCAGAGGCAGGTGGATCTCTGTGAGTTTGAGGCCAGCCTGGTCTACAAAGGGAGTTCCAGGACAGGCTCCAAAACCGCAGAGAAACCCTGTCTCGGAAAAAAAAAAAGAAACAAATGTTTTCAGTTGTCTCATCTTACAGTTAATGAAATTTATTAAGGTATTTTCTAAGTTGTTAATTCAAAACAAACATTTTAAAGTAGATTATAATTTTTTTGTTTGTTGAATTTTTGCTTAAATTTTCTTAAGAGAGTGAATTTAATGTATTCAAAATGTGATTATAATAATTTTATAGTCTGGTAAGCTCAAACTCATTATATTTTTTCTTTATCTCCCACATCACTATTAAGCATGAAGATTGTCATAGACACAACAATAACTTCCTTATGTGTGACCACTTAGCAAGTATTTAAATGAATGATTTCTTTTTTTTTTTTTTTTTTTTTTTTTTTTTTTTTTTTTTTTTTTTTTTTTTTTTTTTTTTTTTTTTATATTTATTTATTTACTATGTATACAATATTTTGTCTGTGTGTATGCCTGAAGGCCAGAAGAGGGCACCAGACCTCATTCCAGATGGCTGTGAGCCACCATGTGGTTGCTGGGAATTGAACTCAGGACCTTTGGCAGAGCAGGCAATGCTCTTAACCGCTGAGCCATCTCTCCAGCCCCATGAATGATTTCTTTACCAGCTTTATTAAGTTTAGGTATATTAAATATCAGTGGATTATGCTGGTTCAGGTACCAACAACAAGAAAATAATTATCTGTATCACAAAATCTTAAGAATTGACTTATTTTATTTGACATATATCCTGTGTTTAAAATGTCAGCACACAGGAAGTAGTACTATGGGGAAATTTTGGAATTTTAAAACTTCCAAATATCTTGCTTCAGCTGAAGAAGTTACTACATGAGAACAACTAGCTAAATTAATATCAATGTCACTCTTCTTAAGTCTCATAAATAATAGTAAAGTTGAATATTTTCTCTTTCCTCAAATAAGATGACCATTCCTTTTTATATCCTCATTATTCATCAATGAATTCAATTATTTTGTGAGTTTATAAAGACCTTTTATTCAATATGGTTTGGTTCAAGCATATTTCCCCAAAAGAGATTAAAATCACTTACACTAAAGTGTACTTATCATGGAAAAAACTATATATCTTATTGTTAGAAATATTATACAAGCAAGTTTAGATGATTTTTTTAGTCCCAAAGCCCGAGATTTATCTTTGCCAACTTTCTGATTTAGCATCTATGAATATGGTACTTGCAAGAGACAGATTAATATGTTTTTATCCAGCTAAGATCCATCCAGGAAAGAGAAGCAATTTTAGATATTTCGTGGAGAGGTTTTAACACAGAGCAGTGGTTACATTGGATAAAATAGCTAGAAAGCTGAATGGCTCATAGTGAATCAATTTAGAGGTTAGTAACAGTAGAAAGTCCTCATGATCCCCAAGGATAAAGAAAAGAAGTAGATACACATTGTAAGTACCTGTGATTGACTGAGCCTAGCTTGAAATCAAAGAGCAGTTAATAATGTGTAAGTCCTGTGTTATAGACCAGGTGAAAAAGGATACAGAACTAGGGATAAAAGGGCAGTTATCACTCACTTACTATGACAGCGACTAAAGGAATTACTCCAGCTGTACCATGTGTTATACTAAATAAATCAACAGTGACACAATCTGGTAGGTTCGGAAAGGGTAAAAAAAAAGTCACATGAGAAAACAAAAGACACAGAGGCAGAGTCTCTGAGATGGTTCCAGGGTCTGATGTTTTCACACGTTTAAACTTCTTGGCAGAGTTGCTAACTAGAATGAAAACCATAGCTTCTACTTCTATGTTTCACCAAGAAAGCAAAGGAGATACCTATGGGGCGAAAATGAGTACCACTGGAATTATCTCGATTTTCTGAAATGGCAATTAAGGGTCGGACAGAGCCATGATGCCAGTTCTGATTGGCTGTGTTCCTAATGATTCTGGGAAATGACATAAAAGAGAAACATGCACACAGAAATATGCTTCATTCTGTACTGATGGGAGCTAAAATAATCTGCTTAGCAAATCTTTTCCTTATCCAGGAGATACAATTCTCCCCTGTCACTTTTGAGAGCCAATTTTCTCTTGTCTTCTATCTGCTATGAATAGATTTTAGGAGCACTATGTTGTTAGCTGAAATATGCTATTCTGTTTGACACAGTAAATTTGCTCTATTATTTCATATCTTACTTTAGAATTGCTTACTCTTCTACATCAGTTGCTTAACCTTCCCCAGGAAAGCTACCTGCCCGGTATTTGAGTGCTTTCATTAACTTCAATGCTTTGCCCATCTTTCCTTGTTAGTTGCCTCTTCATGACTTTGAATGATAGTGTTAACATTCCAGTGTGTTTTTAAAATTTGCATGACTAGCATTAACGTTAGTACAAAAACATAATATGACTTAGCAATGACTAACTGCCTCCTCTGACTGCTCAATTTTCTTTAATTAGGATAATTGGAAGTAGTCCAGTACAAAATATTTTATTAAATTTTATATTAGTAATCTAACATTTCTAGATCTTCTATCACTGAGCTATTTTATGTGAAATTAAAAACTAAAATAAGATTGAAGGAAAATACAACCTTTCTATATTTTTAGTAAATGTGACACATTAGAAAAAAGACAATATATGTTTTCCTTCTTTTTCATAAATTCTCTGTAAGTTTATTGATACTCAAACAAACATATTTGGAGCAAATAAGTCTACAAATAGCAAGTATTCTACTTCTGTCAAGAAAACAAGGTTTTTATGTCCTCTTTTTTAAAAGATAAAAATCTTATATTTATGCTCAGAAATTCTAGGAAAAGTTGAATCTATAAACTGGAACAAAAAATCTATTACCTCATTGTAGAAATTCTGAGTAAATGCTCTTGTGTTCAGTTCTGAATTTAGAAAAAGGATTCCTGACAAAATGAATATTATACACCACCCAGACAATAGAATTAAGAAAGGTGTTTTCTGATTTTATCGCCAAGATTCTAGAAGAGAAATAAAATCATTTCTCTGACAATCTGAATTGCACATAGTAGCCCATGATGGGAGTTGTTGAGTCCCAGCTCAGTGATACCAGTATAAGAAAGGGTTAAAGCATGACAACTGTACCCCAGGTTAGTGGATATTCTAAGATTCTCAGATTCGTTAGCTAGGTGGAAAAAATCAAAATTAGTGTGCTAAACATTGTTGGAGTTTTATTTTATGCATGTATTGAATACAGTTAAAAGGAACAAGACCTGTAAAGCAAAATATAAATTGAAGGTACAACTAAATTGAGTAAGAAACACATTAAGCATTTGTAGGGATGCTACAGAGGAAAAAAAACACAGATTCTTTTGTGAGATCAAAGGTCTTTCAATTATTCTATGAAATGTAACATGCTTTTACTGTAGAATATTTTATTGGGGTTGAAATCATAACTCCTCTCAAAAATTAGTAGAGACCCTTTTGTTAATGTTATGCATATCAAAGATAGCCCCCATCATGTCACAATTAATGAAGGACAGTCTTTCTAACTAAGAGATATACAGACATGTTTGGCAATTAGCTAACATAGGTTATTTGTTTATGAATATTTCTGTCCCACAAATAAATCTTTAAGCTGCTAGCCTTTCAACACTTAACGCAATTTGTTACTCAGAAGGAGCCCATCAAATTGTGTAGAGTTGAAGTAAAGAATGTAAATAAATATTAAATTCCATGGCCTTCCACACACACTGGCCATTAGATTTGCATGATATTTTGAGAGTGGACCCCCTTTCAATTGACAGAAAAATTCTCACATAAAACATGACCTCATAGTCTATATTGTGGTTCCTACATCTTCAAGTATTCTTATATATGCAAATCCTGAAAAGATCAAGCATGCTGTTCATAGACACAGAGATGAAGGAAGAGACTCACATAATCACCTGAAGCAACCTGAGACCTTCCCTTAAATTTTTAGAGATTCTAATATAGAGAAAAACAGATCCTTGGAATGCAAGAGAAAATAATAAGACCATCCAATTAGAAGAGGAGTTGGAGTCCATTAAAATATACTTTTAACAAAGAGTTTAAGAATAAAGTTTAAACAAAAAGAGGTAAGAGGGGAGGAAGGGAAGCATGTCTGAGACCCTGAATATAAGTTTCTTTAAAAAGAGGTTGGCTTCATTATCTTTACAATGGGCCTACCTAAGATTTGGGTGATATTTTTAACGTTTTCATCTTCAATGATTTGATAAGGAATTTTAATGAGACTACTAGGGCCTTCCTGAGGAATATTGATGGATTACAAATGATAAGGCCAGACTCCAGATCACAAGGATGAAGGACAATGAGGTATCCACACCACCAACCAAGTTAGTAGTCTGTACTACACAATTCATAGTCAAAAGGCTACTTATTATCACTTTTAATAACTACATGCTAGGTACTTATATGATTATTATAACTTGTTAAGTCCTCTATTAACTTCTCAGTGAATATTGCTGATATGGTATGCCTGGGAAAAACCTTGTGATTTAAAACGTTTAACTATAAGATGGTGGGTTTTGAAAAAGTGATTGAATAGCTAGAACTTTGACCGAAAGAATATTTCTATCTATTGATGAAGTCATAATTAAATCTCATTATTGGGCATTTTTATAACCTAGTAATAAGGATATAGTTGTATAAAAACGTCACTAGTGCTATAAATTAACACATCATATACAGTGACCCATGTATCCTCCTCCTTTCTCTCTTCTTGTTCTCTCTCTCTCTCTCTCTCTCTCTCTCTCTCTCTCTCTCTCTCTCTCTCTCTCTGCCTGCACTCTGGCTGCAATAAGATAAGCAGCTTCCATTGACACATGCTCACTGTGGCATGATGTTGCCTCACTGTAGGCACAAAGGGGCCCACTACACATGGACTCAAACATCTGAAGTCATCAGTGAGGAAAAATATTTCCCCTTTGCATTGATTATCTCATGTATTTTTATCATTGAAATGAATAACTTAGACAATCCCTACACAAAAAATGATCATTTTTAAGAAACAACTCTGGAGGATCATTTTACAGATGTTACCAGATATACCTCAAAGGATATTGTTCTTGTTCATTTTCTCAGAGGGAATAGAGGATGATGCTGTGACATAGTAATTGTATTGAAAACAAAAACAACTTCCTCACAGTTATATACGCTACCACTGTAGCTACAACCATATGTGATTTTCTCCTATATAAAACTGTCAGAACAGTTATTTACTATATGACATCATAATACATTCCCTAGTCATTCTTCCAGGAGGAAGTCACATAAGGAAGAGACTATAATTGTAGTGTATATAGTTGTATCCTTTTCATGTGTTAGAAAAAAAAATGCCTTCTTATTACTGTATTATATTCTTTTGGATGCTCGCCTTCTCATTGGTATGATAGCTATATATAATAAAAATTAAAGCTTTTACACAAGACTTATGAGCATTTGTTTCAAATTTATTTTTGAATTTGCTAACAAACTTCAGCCAAAATAAACATATTCATTTATATATTAAGATACATTATTACTTTAAATTTCAGATTTCTACATGCTGTGTCTTGCCTAGAAATACTTTTGTCCTAAGTGCATGAACTATTAATAAACCCATCAATATGAATGGTCTGCATGACTGTTGTGTGAGAGGAGCAGACCTGCTTTTGGTTTCAGATGCCTAGCTAGCTTACACCCAAAATAACCACACAGAATTTGTATTAATTGAATCACTGCCTGGCCCAATAGCTCTAGCCTCTTATTAGCTAACTCTCACAACTTGATTAACCCATTTGTATTAAATCTGTGTATCACCGCGTGACTGTGGCTTACTGGCAAGATTCTAACCTGCGTCCTTCTCAGGCAGGAGATCCATGGCATCTGCCTGGCTGTCCTTCTTCCCAGCATTCAGTTTTGCCTACTCCACCTACTTAAGTGCTGCCCTATCAAAAGGCCAAGGCAGTTTCTTTATTCAACCAATGAAAGCAACAAATAGACAGAAGAACCTCCTACACCACATGACTTTAAACATTCATGGAACAGAACAATGATAAACATCAAGTATTTTTTTTTTTTTTTGTAGAGCAGAGGATATGGCTTAGTACTAAAAGCACTTGCTGCTCTTCCAGAAGACCTAAGTTCAATCACCAGCATCTCTGCCATGCTCCATTTGCATGTAGCTACTGCTCAAAGCCGTCTGACACTTCTGGCCTCTACAAGTATCTGCATTCTTGTCCACATACCTACATGCAGATACAAAAATTTGAAAATAATAAATATAAATCTTTTAACTCCTTAAGTCTATGTACACAGATAAAAATATCACAATGATACTCATTATATTTACAATTAATATGTACTACTAATTACACTTAGTGCTCTGTAAAGTTATTGTCTAACAAAAAGAAATTGCAGTTTTTTCACAGTTCTAATATTTTTGAGTAGGCAAAGCTATAAAGATAAATTTTCTGATGAATATTATCATTATAGTAAAGGCTTATATATAAATATACTTAAATTTTCAAGATCAACATTTTTAAAATTCCAGTTAGACTAGACATATAAATAGGCCATAAAATGTATATTGATTTCAAATAAATTCATCCTATACTGAATTATACAAAAATAGTTTCATAGAAAGTTTTACTTTGTCACATTTATTAAGTTATTTGATGTGTGGTTGGTATATAAGCTACAATGCTTGTGTAATGATCAGAGAACAACTTGAAATAGTCAGTTCTCTCCTTTATGTGGACATCAGGGGCTGAACCCAGGTTATCAGGCTCAGTCCAAACTCCTTTACTCAGTGAACCATTAAAAAAAAATAATGTGAACATCTTATATTATATTGCTTCATTGTAAATTGTTTCCAACCCATCTTAGTTTCTCCTATATACCAATAAAAGAGTCTATGTCAAGGAGTCCAAGTCCTTGTGGCATCTTTCATAGCTGGACCCAGAAATCATCAGGGAAAGGGTAGAAAGGTGGCAGAAACAAGAGAGGAAAGCTGCAGTGATTGTAACCACAGGTGGGTGATTACAGTGAGAGATGGGCAGACTCCCAGTGGGGATACCTGAGAGACTAGACAGGATATGCTTGAGAGTTATTCCATATAGGATGATTGAACTGAAAAGCTTACTCAAAGCCTCTGTTCTAAGTACTGTTTCTGGTGATATTACACACTTGGCAGTTTGTTAGGACACTGCTGGCATAAATCATGATGATTATTTCTCAGAAGCAATAGAAAAAAAATACCCAGAAAACATGGATTGGCCATTTGAAAAGCAAAAATTACCAAAAAACCTGTGAAGAGAAGTTTGCACCCCTGTCCAACTCTGCCCACCTCAACCTTTCTTCTTGTTTGTAAGGAGGGTGGGTTGCTTTCTATTTGGTTAATTCATGTACTACAAAAACTGTCACATTTGTGCATAGACAGAAGACTCACTCTACTTGGGAAAATCATGCCTTGCTTTACATTTTTCTTTGAGGCTCTCTCACTTCTACTCTAGGTCCAGCCCCAAGTACAGCTTCCCCTTCACAGCTTTTCTTCCTTAGATGTGATCTTCAGTAGACTAATGACTTCCTGAGGTTATTTATCTGAAGGCCTAACTAAAGGTATTGAATTACCCAGATTTACTCTTTCTGTAGAAGAAAAATGAGATTGTTAGCTTTGTTTGTTGACTTGGAAAGGATGTAGTGCCCAATTATTTTACCTAATACTAGGTAAAGTATTACTGTGAAAGCAGTCCTTTGCTGTGGTTAACAGAGACAACACTGGGCAATGCTCCTGGGTCTCGTTCAACCACTTCAAGATGCTAAACTCCAAAAGTGACTCAAGGTGGACACATCAGCTCTTGGCCATCAGCCAAATATACATAGCTATAGATAAGTATAAATATAGACCATACTCATGGTTCTGTCTTCTTGGAAAGGCTAAACTAACCTGCACCGGTAAGTTATTTCTGGTTATTTGTTGAAATCAATCCTTACCACAGACTTGAGGTTTGATGTCAGGGCTTGGCCTACTAACAAGGAAGCAGAATTTTTACAGCTAATCATGTTGGAAGAAACCTGCAATTCTGCTTCTACCCACGCTTCTTTCCCTTCTTTTTCTTTTCTTTCCTATTATCTTTTTTCCTTCTTCATTTATTTTGATTAAGACTCACTATGTAGCTCCAGCTGGCCTCAGACATGTTAACATGTTGGGTAACCCTCTTAGTACTAGAAATACAAACATGAGGTGCCCAGTTTCAAACAGTACACCTATAGCACAGCACCTACATGTAAATCTCAGAGAAAAATCACAAAAGGCAGAAGATGTAAAGACTGTAAAAGGAATAGATTGCCCACTGAGAGATACTATCTTCTAGACTTGACAGGGGTGCTGTACCGATAAAACCTCAACAATATGAGGGCATATAAATGACTGCAAAGTGACAATGCTAGTCTGCATTTCAATGCATTTACAGGAAATTTCACAAGGCTCACCCTTTGCTGAAGGGATACAGGAAAGCAATGGTTACCAAGATGGAAAATAATCAGTCTTCTCCAGGAATGAGCCCTTGGCCAGACCTAAACATATATAAACAACAGCAACACTAGGGTGTGCATGCACGCACACACACACACACACACACCAATAATCATAGAAGAAGTAGAAATGAACTTTTGAGATGAGATATGAGATATTAGAAATATGTTTCAGATATATTACAAATAGTGAAGTGAAGTATAAGCTGAATTGATTCTTTATGAGTTATCTACATGTAATGCCTTTTCATCTATAACAGATGAGTCTAAAATTATCCAGATCATACTCAGAATAAATATTAGGTTTTGGGGAGTTATATATTTCTTTACTTTCTTATAATAAAGACATCTTGTAAAATTCATATTAAGTATATGCCAGTCATATTCATTTTAATATAGCTTGTGTAAGCTTCACAAACTTGAAAGCATTCTCCAAACCTAGAGTCCTAGTTTGCAGTTTTCAAAGTGCAAGATCATCTCTACATTGATTATGCTAGAAATTTTCAATATACAGCATTCACTCCTCTCTCATTAACTATATTCACAGATTTTTTGAGGGGGTTGGTAACACATTGCTTTCTGAAACAGACATTTGTGCGCTTCAATTCAACTGAGTTTTGCATTTGTTTATTTCTTTATGTTAGCAAAAGTGCAACTGGATTTTCAATATACAAAATGAGAATGAATACCATAATTTAAAACGTATATTTTTTAAAAATTCCAAGAGCAAGGAAAGTGGGAACTACTTGCAGAGTTTCAAATGTACTTGAATAAGACTAATAAAATAATAAACAGAGAATATAGGGAATATGTGGTAGGATATTTGGGGATCTACTTCCCTTGGGTGGGTCTGCTTGTTTTGGTAAAGAATCTGAATATTACAAGACCATGAAGATTGTAAAGTGATTAAGGTATTGCATTAACTAGCAGGATTAATAAGATAAACTTGAGAAATATTATTTGACAAACCAGGCACAATTCATAAGTAATTATAGAAAGTTGAATTTATCTTTATTTTCAAAGAAGAAACCTGTAATGAGGCTCTTGCAAAATTTTTCAATGCTATAAATTGTATTTTTGACACTGCCCTTTAGTGGAGATAATGCTGAATAAGGTATATAACTTCTTATACTAGGAAAGCTATAATAATTGTATATTTTTCAAAATCAAATTCTCTTGACTTTATGAATTCTACCTTTGTGTTGCCTATTAAATTTTATTACTGTTTAATAAAATATTACATTTAAAATACCTCCTCATTAAACTTCAGTAAACATCAGCTTAGTTTGGTTAAGATACACCAAAATTTTAGTTGTGATAGAGTATGGGGTATAAACAAATGATCATAAAGAATGACTGCCACCCTTGTCAAGTCTTTCAAAGAACTGAAAGTCTTGTGGTAATTATCAGACTGCTGGGTTGTTTTGGGCTCTAACAGGCAATTGTTGCTGTCTGCAGTATGTGATAATTTTGGGTGATGCACCAGAAATTTGTGTAATGTGTAAGGTAAAGTCTCCTATCCACTAACTGCTTTGTTTAATAAGTGATTTGTGCTGCCTCTGCTCAACATTCATCTTGAAGATTCACACATTCATACCTAATTACAAAAGAATTCTAGAAATGTCACCTCATTAACCTAGGAATAAAAGAATTGAGACTGCCCAAGGGTATTGGTTGCTGTTCCATGATAGGATTTCAAAGCTCTGGGCAGCATCCACAATTCAAAGGCAGACCAGTGATTGCCCCATGATACCTAAGACACAAACTTAAAATTATTAAATATTTTATGTTGTTATAAATATAACTTGGTAATAATGAATAGGATATTGCGTATATAAGAAACAATTAATACACAACAATGTTTAGGGTGATACTGGAAAATTTAAGGACAATAATGTCTTAAAGGATAATAATGCATATGTTCATATAGCTATAAAATTCCTTGAAACTTATTTTAATGTCTATTGAGCAGAAACATTGCTTTAAGGTAACTCTACTTTGCCGCATATACATAAAAATTACAAACAGGTTACCATTTGTGCTCATGTTGGCCCACGGAATGTGTACAGGGTGATTTTTCCCAAGGTAGTTTCCTCCAGAGACAAGACCTCACAGTTGCTGCATCTGTTCTCACTGGATGAGAGTGCTATTATATTCACAGCAGCAGATGTTGCACCAGGAGCTTCATCTTTTACTCTTAGGGAAATTGCACCATAGAACTAGAAGTTTTATGAAAATCAATAATATTACAAAATTAATAAATGCCTGACCCCAATTTTCATAAATTTAATGTAATTATTTGAAGTTGGCCATCAATTCAAAAACTCTAAAACATAGACCAAGAAGGAAGATTTTGATATACTGACTTCAAGTGTGAAATAATTTCCACTCAGTTTTTCTTTTTAATTACATATGACTTGGTTGTAACCGTAATTATGCTGAGGGCTAGCTGTATTTTCATGTTTAATTGTTTCACTTCTAAGACTGACTGAGACACTCAAACTTTCACATTTCATAATAATCACAGGATGAATCTTGTCAGGGAGAAACCTTCAAACATAAAGAAAGCAGAAATATATTGGTTAAATTAATTTTGTCTCATTAGATTATATTATCTGTCGGAAATTGATGACGAAATTTTAGGGAAAAAGTCAAATTGAAACTAATTCAGAGGCTGAAGATCATGCCATGCACAAATTACATTAAATGTAATTCATTGCGCCAATATTTAATGACCACCCACCATGAGTATTATGCTATACTCAGTTCTTAGTACAGAATTGTCAATCAAAACCCTAGAATACAAATTTGGAGAAAAGATCAGCATGTGCCAGGCAAAGTGACATCTTCAAACACACACTATCCAATAGCCAGTTCCAAATGCTGCTAGAAGGAAGGCATGCTCTCAAACAAGAGAGGACAATCACTCTTTTGGAGTTGCAAATGGCCAGCCTAGAGTCTAGACAACCCATCTCTTCAGGGAGTATAATCATTAAGTACATAGTACATACTACTCAAAAACTTTCTGGTGCTTATGATCTTAGTTTTCAATTACTTCAATAAAGAAACTGAAAAAAAAATCCAAAAAGTTTCTTCTTAAATTTGCTCTTATTGAATCACATTTCTAATACCTATTCTATCTTTACATATTTACTCCTGAAATTATGGATTCTGCTAGGGTATTAGCACATTTTATTCATTAGAAAAGTGGTTTGCTACCTATGATTGTGTTTTGTGGGGGTACAGGAAAACTTAACAATCACTAGTACTTCTAAAAATTTTAAAGATGAATACTATTGTAATGGCCCATTTAGAAACATGTAAAATAATTTAAACATAGTGTCACAAAGAATGGTATTACACGGTTCTCTCAAACAGATATTTGACATTATTTTAAGGGAATTCTGCAGATTTTCCTACATGTAATTTTAAATGACCATTTCACCTTACTGGGAATTCAATTCCTTTGGGGCCAGAAGATTAAGGGTTGTTCAAAGACGATCTAAATGGAGATGTTTTAAACTGTGTGTAACTGCATTTGACTCCTTGGTTATCTTACAAAATGTCACCCTTCAGGGGGACTGACCTCTGGGATATATTGCCCATGCTCAACAGAACAGACAATGATAGTTTTAACTCAGCTATTGAGAACTAACAGAGCATTTTAAGAACTCAGAAAAAATATCTCCTCTGAGAGACATATGTTCAGGGAGATAGATGAAAACCTGTGGATTTCTTGGCTAGCAGCCTGAGTATCTAGTCAATTTAAGGGCACAGAGTCACGCCATACTAGAGAATCAAATGAACAGTGGCTTCATTATCTGAGAATATCCCTTATTAAAGAGGCTAGTGGTTTATAGATTTATTCCAATGAGTATGCATGATTTATTAGGCTTTAAAGGTTATATATCAATAAGACATGCATGTTATTATGATGGGAAACAAAGCAAATGGGAGAAAAAAGCCAGAAGGCACAACATGTCCTATTGGTAATTTTCAAATTTGAAAGCACATTTTTATCAATCTCTGCCAGCATGCTCCTGGCAGTGTGTTCAAGGATATCTAGCACCTGAAGCAGCAGAGAGTTTTACATCTGCACTATCTGACATCAGAAGATATCCACTTTGTGCTCTGAATCTGTAATAGAAATGAAATCACTAATGTTATTGAGCTGGAGTCATTGGAACAGAAGTTAAATTTTAAATCTGAAATTAGAACATTCCTCTAGAGTATTAAATATCCACAGTCTTAAACAGAGGCAGATATTGTGCTATTTAGTATTATATCTTTTGTTGTCTCAAAAAAGGAAGTAAAATAAACTTGGTAGAAGTGTGCAGACCCCACAAAATGGTCCAATGAGATCAATTGTTTAACATGTGTATGTGCATGGGAGACAGAGGACAACCTGTTGGAGCTGTTTTTTTCCTTCCATTATGGAGACTCCAAGTAGCAGACTCAGGTGGCCAGTCTTAGAAGAAGGGGCCTATACTTGCTAAGCCATCTCGTTGGTCCAAAGTTTATTATTAGATATAAGGAGTCTAATATAAATCAATTAACTCTACTAAAAGAGATTAATTGTGTTAAAAAATATAAACCAATTGAGTAATAAAAGTCATTGAGAGATTTATTTAACTGCTTCCATTCATTATGTAAGACATATTTTTCTCATGTTTCTACTTATATAAACCTTAAGTTTCAACATTTTTATTTATGTCTTCTATCTGTGGTTCCTTCTGTTGCACTAGATAATCAGGTCAAGAAAGAATTGTGGACAACTGAAACGAATATAGAAGACAAAAAGGCAAGGTAGCACTGCTGGTTAATTTTGTAAACTTGACAACAAACCATAGTCACCTGAGGAGAGAATCTTAGTGGGGTATTGCCTATATTAGATTGGCCAGTGGGTATGTGTTAGGTAGGGGGATTATCTTGATTACATTGACTGATGTTAGAAGACTCAGCCTCAGGATGAGGAACACCATTCTCTGGGTATGAAACTGTATAAAGTGGAGAAAGTGCACTGAGGACAACCATTGTTCTATGTGTGCTCTTGACTGTTTGCCAGGGTAGCATTTCAGTTCAGTTACTGGCTTGCCCACAGTAATGAATTGTAACTTGGAATTATAAACCAAATGAATTCTCTTTCCCTTGAAGTTGTTTTTTGTCAGAATATGGTTTCACAGCAGTAGGAAACAAAACCGGGAAATATCTTAGAAGTTGAGGGAAAGAGAAGAAGCCACGCATAACAACTATTTACAACAATCAATCCCTTAGGATGGATCTATAGGTATTCCATTCATTATTAAGTGGTCTTAGGGTCTCTGAGTTCAACCTTGTACCTTCTCAAAGTCACTCTAATATTATTGTACACTGGGTCTACTATTATCATTCATAAACCTATAAAAAATAAGGTCCTTAACAGTGTCTCATCCCTCAGAAGCATTAAAGGAACAAGTTTGGAAGTAAAAACCATGTACCATTTGGAAATCACATGCTTGTTATTAAATGATACTCTGTAAAAATTTAGCATTAGTTATAATGTATAACAAGTATACAGAATATCACTTCCTGAGAAATAAATGGCACTAACATAAATTCAGACATGTAGATTTATAGATAAGAATGTCTTCTTATCTATTAAGAGAGCAGAACTAATCATGACTCTCACAGCCATTAAACACAGACAGAGCCACCAGGAAACATTGGGGAAATGGTGGTATGACCCTAAGAATGAAGTAACCACAGACTTATGCCATCAAACATGGAGAAATTGAGCTAGTGCTCAACTTGAAGCTTCGCCCCTATGGACTGGCATTCACAGTGGCAAAAGGTACTATGCACACAATTGAGAAAAAAAAAGTAATTGTTAATCCTATCCAGCTAAGAACCCCGTGAGCTACAAGAGGTACAAACCTGTGAGGTACCTTTGTGTAAGACAGAACCACTGTTTGATTAGTGGCACAAATGCTATGGGCGTAACCAATCACCTTTCAATGGATTTAAGGCCTATTTCGTGAGATAGAACCCATATTTAACACTATTAATCAGGCCAAGAACTGGAGAGCAGATAGGTCGTGGGAAACCTTACTACATTATTATGCTACATGAATACATCAATATAAGAATCACAAAGTATATCTATACTTGTACATCAGTGTCTCACTGAATCGTCATCAGAGGAACTTCTTACAGAGGACAGTAATAAACAGAGTGGACTGCACGGAACAACATGCAGAGTGAGACACTTGAGGACTCAGCCCTATTTGGGGTGCCTTTATCACAGCCCTCTATCAAGACTCAGGAATATATACCAGGCTTTCTCTTTGGACTATCAACCAGATCTCAAATCATGACATGGAGACTTTTTATTAGTTATGAAAGTGTGGCCTACCTTACACTCATTTCTTGCTAGCTCTTATGACTTCACCTGTGTCTCTTTATTTACATTTTGCCTATTTTTTTTTTAACTTTCTTTCTGTATGTTCTACTCTATGTCTGCTGGCCGGTGACTTCCTGGCTGGCTCCCGGAGTCTCTTGCTCTTTCTCTTCCTTTCTCTTCTCTCTCCTTCTCTTTTCTTACATATTCTATAGCTGTTGTCCATTCAGCTTTTATTAAACCTATCAGATACCTTAGGTAGACAAGGTAAAACAGGAACACATGTTTACATAATTAAACAAATACAGTATAGACAAATGTAACACAGCTTTACATCATTAACAAAGGAAGCAAAAACAAATATAACATACCTTTATACAGCTAATATTCCACAGTATAAAAAGTGTTACACATCTTTATATGTTTAATATTCCACAACAGGGATCTATGAGAAGGGACAGTAGAAAGATTATAAGAACCAGACTTCAAGGAAAGAGCATTTTGAAGATACAACAGGACTGATGCACATATGAGATCTCGAAGACTGAAAACAACACACAAAGACCTGCACAAGCTCAAACCAGACAAAAATCTTAGCATGGAAAAGTGGCAGTGTGCACAAAGTCCTGCCTCTAACCAGGAAGTTTTTTGCAGTTTGGTAACTGCTGAGGTTGAAAAATAGATTTCTTCAATGAAGTAACATTGGGTATATCGACCCTACCCTAGGGTAGATTTTCTGCTGAGGAATAATTGGTCAACACATAACGAACTTTGTATTTTATTCTCTCGCTCTCTCTTCCTTTTTGCTTGTTTTTTTTTATTTTATTTATTTATTTATTTTTATTCTTTTTTAATTAAAATTTCCACCTGCTCCCCATTTCCCATTTCCCTCCCCCTCCTCCCACATATTACCCCCACTCCCCTCCCCCTATCTCTACTCCTCTTCTCCTCCCCCCACTCCATTCCCCCTCCCTCTCGATACTGAGGAGCAGTCCAAATTCCCTGCCCTGCGGGAAGACCAAGGTCCTCCCACTTCTATCTAGGTCCAGGAAGGTGAGCATCCAAACAGGCTAAGCTCCCACAAAGCCAGTTCATGTATTAGGATGGAAACCTAGTGCCATTGTCCTGGCTTCTCATCAGCCTTCATTGTCCGCCATGTTCAGAGAGTCCAGTTTCAACCCATGCTTATTCAGTCCCAGTCCAGCTGGCCTTGGTGAACTCCCAATAGATCAGTTCCACTGTCACAGTGGGTGGGTGCACTTTTTGTTGTTGTTGTTGTTGTTTGGAAATACGCTTGGACTTTTTGTTTTTTTTTTTTATATTGCTTTCCTTTTGTTTTCAGAGATACAGGGACTGTAAGATGGGCAGAGTGGGAGAGGAAGTTTGACATGAGTCACAAAAGGGGGAAGATTATGACTGAAATAGATTATATGAAAATTTTAAAGAGAGACTGAGGAAATGATAGTACCTTGAATTAATCTTACGTTTTATATATCATGAAAAGAACCCAAACAAAACTCAGACACCAGAAGGAAAAACAAACAACAAAGAGAAGTAGAAAATGTATTGATACTAAGGCAATGTGGAATTCTGGTTATATTGAAGTAAAGAATCTTAAATTTATTAAGCTATAAGACTATATAAACTGCAATATCTTGTTTTCTTCGATATAAAATTATTATGTGTGAGTATGTTCTGAATATATATTTTATAGACACACACACATATATATTCAATTTGGTAATTACTTATTTATTTATCATAAGGTCTCATCCTGTAACCCTGATAGACCTGTGACTCACGCAGATCAGGATGGCCTCAAGCTCAGAGTTTCTCCTGTTTCTGCCTTCATATACTGAGATTAAAGGCATGAGTCACCAAACTGGTCTAATTAGCACACTTTGATATTGAAAATAAACATATTCTGCTTGGAATTTATGGTGAATATTTCAATCTAAGTAAACATTTAGTTTAATTTTAAATTACTCAGTAAAAAAACTGAATAATTATATAATTAGAAATTCTAGATATTTGACAAGAAATGTGTAGAAATTGTCTAAAAATATTTCAAAACTCATATATGCCTAGTATTTTTCTCTGTAAAATTTCAATAATGAACAAAATCAATATTTCAGACATGCTTAAAAATAGCAAATTGTACCTGTACACATTGCTCATCAAGTGCCAGTCCTTTTTATTCATTTCAAAAAGACAAATGCATCATTGTGCAATTTTAACATGATGATAGTTACGAAATACCCACATTCTCAAATTCTCAGCTAGAAATATGGAATTGTCATCATTTTAGAACACAGTACGCCTACACTGGAAGAAATTCATACACCCTGCTACTGCTTGTGTGCTGTGTAGATGCCTGTGGTCTACTCCATTCCACATCCCACAGAGTAACTTTTAATTTATGAAAATTTTCTCAGTACCTCTAGGCATATTCAGAAAACAGCAAACAAATAAAAATAAATGTTTATTTTAGCCAAGGAAATATGTAGCCAATTTTAACTCTTTTGCATATTTAACTAAAAATAAGCCATCTTAACATAAACTTTCAAAGTAAGAGGAACATATCATTGTTCATAAACAGAATTGAGTTAAAAACATAAATCTTAAATTAAATGCCTAGAAATTAATTGGCATTTCATAAATGCAATTTGAATTAAGAGCCTATACATATACGTGAGCGATAAGAACAGTATATACAGGAGAATATTGCCACAAATCAGGGAAGACTTCATCTTAGTAGCAAATAATCAAAAATGTCTCTGACTGCTCTGCCAAATATTTTGTCTCTTAGAGTGCACATGATGGTGAATCACTTATAAACTTGATTGGATTTAGATGCCTTGAATATTAGTGAAGCACATCTGTGTGTGTGTGTGTGTGTGTGTGTGTGTGTTTTCAGAGAGAGAAGGATAGAGAGAGGGAGAAACTTCCAGAGACAGATGATGACTAATGATGTGGTAGCTACATTTATCCCACATCAATCAAAACTTGAATAGATAATTGGGAGATGCTAGAACTTCCTGCTTCTTTAGAGAGAGTCCTTGCCTATTATGACACATCCTACTTCCTACCTTTTTCCTTCACTTTACTAATTCTTTGAATTTCCTAGTGGCTATGAAAGCCTCCATCACATGATCCCACTTCCTTGAATCTGTTCCTTTTCAGATTCAAGCAATGATGTTAAGGGACCATGGGACAAACCTCATGAATTCACAGACCAACATAACTCTCTACTGCACAAATAGTTTTGTCAGGTATTTGGACCAGATGATGTAAAGTTTACATTTCATTGTAGAAGAAGCAAGAACATGAAGGATCTGTATGAGGACATGACAAGATAGACATCCTTGAAAAAGTGACTATATACAAATAAACAATAGGTAGAGAGTACAAGATCCTAGTAAATAGAAAAATAAAATATTTATGTAAAAAGAAAGAGACAAGTATATTGGTTCATGAGACTTCTATAGAAACTATGACAAACTCAAAAATCATCATTTCATGGAGAAACAATGAGTACTTGAAGAGATATATACAGAATATTCTAGGGATGACTATGAATAAATAAGTTCAGGAATGCATGCTAACTCTCTTTTCTCCAATTCTCACAGCATTATTTTGTATTATCAGCAGGTAAAACCATACATATATTCTTAATATATACATATTTAGTTATACAAAGAGTCATCCAATACCTTTATTTTAAGTTTTGGAATGATCACCAAAGGAAAGTTAGTTAACATAACCATTACCTCAACTGCTTATTTTCATTAATTGATTGTGCATATGTACATATGTATATTAACACATACTGGCATAAGAGCATTTAAGATCTGATATCTTAGCAATTATAAATATATAAAGTTATTCACTTACAATATAATATGATCATCATATAAAATGACAAACCAGTTCTTATCCAACCTATTATTAAATGTTTACTGCCTTTGATTAACATCCCTCAATAATCTCACTTTCCTACATGGTAATCAGTGTATAAATAAAACCACAAACAGTTTATCTTTCCATGTCTGGCACTTAATCTCAATTAATGTCTTTCAGTTATTGCCTATGTTGACAAATGGCAGAGATAATTCTTTTATAAGCAAAATAAAGGGAAAACTTGTGTATTCTATTCAGGAATGTAATTAATATAAGCTATTATAGAAAACAATATGTACATTACTTAAAAACATTGACTCTGGAATTACCAGGTGTTCTACTTTTGAGTAAATATGTAAAAGGTCAGTATCTTAATGTTGTAGGAGCTGCTTGTTTGTTCTTGACTGCTCAGCCCCGAAATAATCACACAGAAATCATATTATTTGCAAATACTGTTTGGCCGGTAGCTTAAGTGTATTTCTGGCTAATTTTTACCTTAAGTTAACTCACCTCCATTAATCTGTGTATTGCCACAAGGCTGTGGCTTACTGGATAAAGTTCCAGCATCTGTCTCCAGCGGGGCTACATGACTTCCCTTAACTTCGCCTTCTTTCTCCCAGCATTCACTTTAGTTTTCCCTGCCTAGCTCTAATTTTTTGCCCTATCGCAGGCCAAGACATTTTCTTTATTAATCAATGGTATTTATAACACCCAGAGGGGAATCCCACATCATCTTAAAACACAAGACTGCCTTTCATGTTCATGGCAGCACTGCCCACTGTAGCCAAGACATCGTTAATGATTTATATTCCGGTTTGTACTATCATTGTTGAGTACAGCTTAAGATGTAGACACCTAATAAACCTGACCCAAGGAGAGGTCTTAATAATGTGGAAAACCTTTCAATAGAGAAAGCTGTTTCTGACAAGAATTTTTAATTCTGTGCCTAGAATACTCTTTGAAAAAAAGGTATATGGAATATCAAATGTGCAAATGCCCCCAAAGAACAGAGACAAAAAGGAAAAGAAAGGAAAGATGGGTGAACAAAAGGAATAGCAAAAGAATGAATTACAGGAAGGGAGGGTGAACAAAAGGTATAGAGACAGAAAAGATATAGAAAGAGTAGGTGGTCAGAGGAAAACACACTAGGATGGGAAAGGGAGGGAAGAACAGGAAGACAAAGGGAAGATAAAAGTAAATAAACAAAGGAAAATCATATCAAGTCTATATGATTCTTTATACCCTCTTGAGTGGCATCCAAATATATAAAATACTTATAGTACTTGGACTACCCAAGGTCTCAACTTAACCTCTCTCTTCTTCAGAATAGCGTCTGTTTTCTTCACCTAGCTCCTCAGTATGCAGACGTCCTTCTGTTTTATTAGTTCTCTAACACAACCTTGGCAATAATGCTTGAGGTCATGACCTTACAATAAACATGCAATATTTTACAGTTTTGCAGTCTGAACATCTAGAATGTAGTCCAACTGGCTACGAAAAAGGTCTAGCGGGTTAAAATACGTTTCTGAAGCCTTAAAAATGAATTCCTTTACATTTTCTGATTCCCAGAGTTTGGCCACAATCTTTGGCTCATGACCCCATTCTTTGAAATCAGTAACTAGGGGTTCTCCAAATCCATTCATCCTGAATACTGAGGTCCTCTTCTTTCCTCCACGCTCCCATTTTATATAGCTCCTGGCCTACCCAAAAGTTCCATCATAATCCCCAATTGTAAAGTTGGGTCAGCATAAATCTTCATCTCATCTTTTATGTTAATTCTCTTTTGTGACTTGACATTGTCATCTTACAAGGATTAGGACTGTGAATGAGAGGCTAGGTTCTGCTTAGTTCAGTTACCTCCTCAGTTCTTCTACATTTTCCTAATGTCCTTCATCAGCTTCAATCTATTAGGTCTTTCAATTGGATTAAGAGGCATGTTGCATTACTAGACTTAGTTCTTTTTATGTTTTTGTGTGTTTCACTGTCAGAGTCAGTCAAATGTCTGATAATGTCAGATATTTAAACAGATAAATCCATCATAAGAAATTGTCATTTCATCTTATAATTTAATATAGACAGAGAGTTCATGCGAAATAATACTTATTTGTAAATTCAAAATATCTAGAAATTTTCAAGAAAAGTCACAATTTATTTTAACTAGCATGGAGACTAAATAAATTTTGAGAAGATTCCATAACAAAATCACGAACCTGGATAAAATCTGTAGGTGTTCATATCTGTCTGCTATTCGCTAAATATAAATATCCTGTTCTATACCTCAATTTTCCAGGGCTCAAATGCAAGGCTATTATTTATACAGGAGTACAAATTGCACTTTTGTTCATTCAGATAAATCTTTAAATTGAATTTTTTTTGCATATTTGATATTTTTCTGGAGGATTATCTTTATGGATGTGCCTTCCTCATAACGTGTTTTACATATTTTCAAATAATATGTTGTTATATATTTATACTCAGTTTTGAAAAAGTCTCCTTTTCTAAACACCACAAGAACCAGTAGCCCCCAAACCCAAGCATTAAAAAGACAATGGCACAAAAACTGACAAAGAGAACAGTTTTTAAAGTTCTCCAAAAATGTGCAATTTGGTTACAGGATGAGATTGGTGTTACAATATGGATCAGAAGTGTTTTATTATATGTTCACTGAATAGCTTTTTATTACCATATGGCAGGTTATGAATGCAGCAGTTGGGATAAATATCCTAAATGGTCACTGTAAAAAGAACTTAATGTTCCCATAGTTCAATTGAGCCCTTTGTTGGACAGAATGGGGGAATGCTTTCCTTTAGACAGAATTTCTAAAGCGTATATAATTGCACTAAATCAAAAATATTTTACAGGGCACTCAACTTCAGCGCAAGATTACTTCAAATGTCCTTTCATTCACAATTATAAAATAAAGGCTTTGTTCAGAATAAATTAGTTTAAGGGGTCAATTATATAGTAATATTTTATTCATAAATAGTTCTGAATTGCAAAGCATTATTCTTCCTTGACTAATTTTATAACCATATTTATTAATATTCCCTGACTAAACAAATGAGATAGCAGTGGTTATGTCAACAATATGTTTGCAAGTTATCAGCAGTAAGGTGCCTATTATTTTTTTCTTCTTTAGTTTTTCAGAGGAAATCATTAAAATTATATTGTGCTCACAGAAAGGCAATATAATTAAAGAGTTACAATAAGACCTCTCTGAGGGCATAGTTACATTCCAATACATTTAGTAAAGAAGAAATCACAATTTATATGCACTTTTATGGAGTTGATGCCTGGTGTTGCTTTATTTAGAATATTATGTCACCTACTAACTGTCACATGAAGCTTAAAAGTTGACAATCTTTGCAGGGAAAAGGAAGTAAAATGAAGGATGAACAAATAATCTAAGTGATGAGCATAAAACTGCTTCGAGACCTAAAGAAAACATGCAGAAAATGGGTCAGTAGAGGATTACCTTTAAAATCAACTAACAATGGCAACCGATCGGCTAATAACTGATGGAAATAGATCACCTTAAGCATTACAGTTTGTCTATAGCAAAAAAATTGTAGTGCATATTGGGGATGTAAGAGACAACAATTTGCATTTATACTCAAATAGATTGAGTAGAAATACTTTGAATTATCACAAAGCACAAAGCACCGCAAGAATTTATAAATATTTTCAGTGAGGCTAGATAAATATTTATGTGTAAGTCAATATCACTTGAATGTAGATCTGGATTCAAAGAGCTCAAAAACCTAAACCTGAAATATTTGAAATTTGTAGAGATACGAATCAGTAAAACATAGAGATTTTATCTAAAACAGTATACTATAGCAGAAAACATTCATTTTCAGTGGGTGGATTCTGACACCTTGAGACAGTCACTGATTATTTTATGAGCAGGCATTATAATTAAGTTGTAGGCATTTAATTAAGAAAAACAAATTTACGGAGTTGAACACCTAAGATTGAAGTGTTTTAGGACAGTACTTGGCCTTTCTCTCTGATGCTGTATACATTCAAGACAGAATACTACTGTTACTCAAAGACAATATTATATTTGAGAGGACAAGATAAAGACTTGAGGTTTACTTACTTGGCATGATGATTTATGCTTCTGATTACATCACATAGGGGCTTGAGTCAGAACAGTTGTCAAATCATTCCCAATCCTGGCTACATAATAAGCACCTGAACAGCCAGAATCACGCAAATGAATTCAACCAAAACCAAATAATAAATGAAGCCCTTACTCGACTTTTTAAGAGAGAGAGAGAGAGAGAGAGCATGTGTGTGGGGGGGGAGAGCCCACCTAAAGTAACAAAAGATTAATTTAGGTTATCATTGAATTTTATCTATAACTCATATCTATAACTCACCCTCATTGTTAAAGATTACTATCAACGATGTCTAAATTATGAAACCAACTTATGTGTCTTACAACAAAAGCAAAGACTAGGAAAATGTACTAAATGTACACGTCAGAACTCTAACCAACTATAATTAAGAATGAGACTATGATACTTGTAGAAACAGAGACACAACTGGGTGTAATAGCATGAAGTTAATTAAGCTAAGAGAAGAAATACAAATATCTTATTTTCTCTTGTTTGTGGTCCTTAGCATTTAAATGTAGATAACAAATTGTGTGTGTGTGTGTGTGTGTGTGTGTGTGTGTGTATTTTAAAGAAAAATTCCCTGGCAACAAAGGGATCCAACAAGAGGGGAAGGGAAAGAAATGAAAAAGTAGTGAATTATGAGAAGGCAATGTGCTCAACCCATAACATAAACTACTTAAAATACAAAATGTTAATGAAGATATCCTATGTGGTATATAAAAAGACTCCTAAACACCATAAGGTTATTAATCGAAAGTTTAGATGCCATAGGTAGGCTCCCTCATTATGAGTTCTGATCCAGGGAAATACTTGTGACCCTAACAATACAGACTATTACCGTTATTCTTGGCTACCCACCAGAAGCAGATGCCAAGATCCTACTGTCAAAGATATACATGCTTGGATTACAGGACATAGAAAAATAAAACAAGGAATGACCTGAAATATTCCTGTTCACTGGCTAATTTTCCTGGTGGTGGAAGGTGCCATTCAAACTCCTGAGGGAGTAAAAAAAATGTCAACAGTTTTACTCAGCTATATACCCTGCATGCTACATTATTGACCTGTCAGGAAAGATGTGCCCAATAGTGCAACAGCAATATGACTATTGTGAGGTAGTCAATCATTTTCTGTTAATTTTGAGGGCCTACTTCCTGCCTGGCACTGTAAATATGATCAAAAGTCTTAGGTTGGGATGTCATAGGCTTTAGGGGGGAAACTAATTTTGTTTCTGTGATAACATGGTACATCTGTGATGTCATCTGTGATGACATGGTACATCTGTCAAATTCTCTGCTAAATATTTATTTTAAATATCTGTGCCAATAGATCAGTGACACTGCCAGAACTTCTTTGCAATGAGCACTGATTACTTCACAGATTGTCACTGCCTGAAGTACTGGGAGTAAATGACTACAGAACACTCACTTAGAACAATTTCTTCATCCTCTAAAGGGTTCCCGGAACGTGCATGAGGAAGGTTAGAGATGTGACTTTTGCACTCTTAAACTCTCAGTAGCTATGACAAATTTTCCAAGGGCTGTCAATACTGGGCTTTCCAGCAGTCCATCATGGAGGGTCAAAGGGCTCATGAGACACTGCCCTTTCCTGAGTATCTACAGGCAACTAATAAGTTTCGGTGGTGGGAGTGGTCACAGGGTCTCACAAGGTCTCTTGCATCTGTAAGGATTTGTGCACAGTAAGTGGTCACTGGGGGAGGAGAGACATCTTCAGTGCTATAGTCCCTGGCAAGTTTTCTTTTCTCCTGCAAATAAGTCTTTACCCAAACAACTGTAAGTTAATCATTAGTTCATCAAAAAAAAAAAAAAAAAAAAACTGTCATGAAGGTAGAAGGAAGACTACCAGGGAAGAACATTAGTGGGAGTGGAAGTGGGAGGCAAAGGAGGGCAAGAGGAGTGAGTGCAATCAAAATATATTACATACAGATAAAAAAAAACTTAATGGCAGCTGCTATTACATGTAATTGGTATGTGCTAAAATTACTTGAAAGAGATAAACATTGAAAACATAGTTCACACTTTGTCGAGGATTTGTGTTCCATATAATTTGTTTCATTATTCTAGAGCAAGGTCCTAGACTAAGCTCATAATTTAAAAGTTGAAATATTTAAACATATACGGGAACTTCAATTGGATGTGAGTAAACTTGTTTGACAGTAATGCCCACATGAAATGTTCATCATAGCTTGCAGCATGGTCTACTTCCTCTACAAACAGCTCTTTTTCTTTATGCTGGAAATGACATTGTGAGAAAGAGAAGATTGAAAACTAAGAACCATTACCAAATAATCAAGAGCTTCAGTCATATTGGTTGGCAGCTGTTATCCCTCACTGCCTGTTTGGCAGGTGGTGCGAGCTGCATTGTCGGAGCTCTGGAATTCAAGTTCATTCTCTTCACTCACAGTATAGTAAGCAAAAACATAAGATAGTTTCTAAAACTTCCCATCTCCTCATCCTCGTTCTGTGCAATCTTTGTTTTTGAAACATGACTGGACCTAGTAACTTCCATATGAATTATATAATTTGGCAAAGTTGATTAAACGTGACTTTCATGATTAGACTAGGAATGATTATAGCTGTCATTTTGCTAGCTGACTCTCTTCCTATCTCAGCTTTGATTTGATGAAGGAAGCTGTCATGGAGAGGTCCATGTGCCAAGAAAATCCAGCCAACAGCAGGATGTAAGGCTCTAAATATTGCTAGTAACCATTCAATATGCTTAGAAATAGATACTTCTCCAGCTGAACCTAAAAGTGACACTATGGTCTTTTACTAAAGCTTCTTTTTTTAAAAAAAATATTTATTTATTTATTTATTATGTATACAATATTCTGTCTGTGTTTATGTCTTCAGGCCAGAAGAGGGCACCAGACCCCATTACAGATGGTTGTGAGCCACCATGTGGTTGCTGGGAATTGAACTCAGGACCTTTTGAAGAGCAGGCAATGCTCTTAACCTCTGAGCCATCTCTCCAGCCCCTTACTAAAACTTCTTGAAGCTTACTAGGTAACCTTGAAGGAAACAACTTAAGCATGTCCAGATCCCTCACCTGTGGAACAGACGTTTTAAAAAAAATCCCACACTTGCTCAGAATTGAGAAATAGATGGTTATTTATTTAGGGGTAAACTCACAAATCAGAATTCTCTGCTTGAATGGAGAAAAGAGACTGAATCCAGCAATCCTGCAATCCGAAAGAACAGCTGGGGAAAAGAAGAAAAAGGGGCAGACACAGGCTCTGCATCTGCATAGTTTAAGAGGCCACGTCCCAGTAGGCAAGTAACCACAAGTTGTAAGATTTCCTACAGCACTCACCTTCCTAAACTTCACTGTTAAATTGATCTATCAGGCCAAGAGTTATATAGAAATTTGCTACATAGCTATAGATAACTAAAAACTGCAACAAGACTAATATTCTTTATTAAGTTCTGAAGTCTTTTATGTTTGTGTTTGGGAAATAATGATAGTAAGAATAGCACCCCGTACATGAAAAGCACTTTCATGTTTAGTAAACATACCATGAAATATAAAGGGAAACAATAACTACCAACATACCATACAGATTCACAACACTCCCAGATAACTCTGCAGGCAAACCACAAGACTTCTGGTGTATACTAAGGGCAAATTAAACTTATAAATATTGAGTACACATTTATACAGAATTTTGTAGATATTAGCACCAAACTCAGGAATCCTTCTTTATAAAAGGATTATAAAACTTTACCTCTTTAAAGTTTACAGCTTGAAACTAATCCTACTATTTGTGTAATAGTAACAGGAGAAAAGGTAATACCCACAATGCTCTCAGTCACTCGTGTTAATGGTAATATTAAGAAAGCATTCCTAATCTGTGGAGATGGTTCAGAGGTTAAGAGCACTGGCTGTTCTTCCAGAGGTCCTGAGTTCAATTCCAGGCAGCCACATGGTGGCTCACAACCATCTGTAATGAGATCTGGTACCTTCTTATTGTTTGCAAGGACACATTCAGGTGGAACACTGTCTACATAATAAGTAAATAAATTAAAAACAAACAAACAAACAACTGATCACTAGGTTTCGAAATAAAGAATAAGAATTGTATTTAAGGTGAATAAAAACAGCAATGACCTGGGTATTTCATTAATTTTATAAACAAACTTGAAATAAACACGAATATCATTAATGATTTCCCTTAATAAAGTTTACAAATATCAAAGAAACTTATTTTTATTTTAATTACAGTATGAGTCTAAAATAGTGATCAATAAAACCAATTAGTAGTTATTAAAGATATTTTCCAAAATAATAAAATGCTATTCTGACTTTCATACACAACTTATAATCACCATTGTGCAAAACACTTCGAGATGCACTAAAGGTATCCCATTTTTTATAGTAGATGAGCAGACATTCACTACAGAGGCATATTGTGTTGTATATGGAGAACACCAATGTAGTGCCATCCTGTGAATACCTGCCTAGCTAGACTACCAGAATTCCCATGAAAACACATGATTCAAACTACAATCAGAGTTTGACAAGCCACACAAGTATGGGTAGTTTTTGAGAATATTTATTGTAGCTACATATTTGTTTGCTGAAACAACCATAGAGCATTCCTGGTCTTGTAATTAAGTAATAGGTCTAATGTTGGAAAACTATGGGTAAATTTACAGAAAATTAAGGTGGTATCAAGTAAACAAGGCCAAAGCAATTCAGGTAATGTAGACACTAGAAAACCATGAAGGATTACACACAAAATATGTCTAGTAAGCAGGTATGGTAAGACATTAATATTGCTATATTTAATAGAAACCTGTTCTCCATGTATGTTAATTTTTTTTCAGTTGCTATGATAAACACTGTGACCAAAAGCCACTTGAGGAGGAAAGACTTTGCATGGCTTTCTTGTCTCAGGCACTGTCTTTCACAGAAGGAAATCAGGGCAGGAATTAAAGGAGGGCAGGGACCTGGAGTCTGAAATGGAAGCAGAGGCCATGGAGAGTAACTTAATCTGCTTAAGGATTTGCATTCTGGGACTTGGTTTTTTGTTTTCTTAATGATCACAGACCATCTATTCATGAGTCCTATTGGCCCCAGGGGACTGGGATCTCCCAGATGCATCAATTAATCAGAGAAATTCTCTACAGATGTTCCCACAGGCCACTCTGATGGCCTCTCTTGACATTTCCTTTTCCCACATGACAACCAAGCAGGACAATGTGCAAATACATCTATGATATTTCCCATACTTTATAGACTTTCTCAATGAATGGCAAAGATTAATTATGAACACCCTTAATGATAGTATATAAAATATTTTCAATCATTCTGAACTGAAGTTCATTATTGATAATAATTAATGAGTTAGAATTAAAACACACAAAGTTAAAGAAAGTCAAAATACAGGGTTTATGGGTTAAAACAAAACGAGAGTTTAAATAAAATGCAATAGTGTGACTGGAAAACTAGCATGTGAGTGTCCGAGTTTCACTATCATCCTGCACTGAGATTCTAAAGGAATATTAACAAATTAAGTAAAAGCCATCCTCCAACAGATAAAGTTTCATATAAAGCAAGTACCGTTTGATTTCTTCTCAGAATATCTCATTGTTTATGTAAGAAAACAATCACATAGCAGGTAGAAAACCCATACGCTTCCTTTATGTGAGCCTTAACGTATCAAGGTTATTTAATTTTTTTTCAGTCATCATTTGAAAGACTAGCTAGCTAGAATATTTCATTTTTCATTTATTTTCAAATACTCTTTTGAAACAGCTTCAAAAGATAATGTTTATGTAACAGAAATAGAGAGTTCTAACTTAATATATACACATTTGAAAAGCTTGAAAAGATTTAGCAGAGAGCAGCAAAAAAAAAAAAAAAAAAAAAAAAAAAAAAAAAAAAAAAAAAAAAAAAAAAAAACCTGCTAGGGAAACAAAGCAAATGGAAGGATGCTCAAAGAACTTAGAATTGTAATTACCCATGTATAAAAGAAAAACACCTATAATATTCTTTCTTAGCAAATTTCTCTATTTCTAATTCCAGTACTTAGGGAATTGCACTGATGGAGTGAAAGTGCAGAGTAAAAGTAAACATTTCTCCATAAGATAAAAATATGGCAATTATGGCACAGGAGTTATTAACATAAAGATGACTGACTTGTTGGTGAAGTAGCAGTGGTTTCCAGATTTTGTTGTATAGCATTGCTGTCTGGAGTAAACTCTAAATGCATCCGAAGACAGACAGACACAGCTAAACAGTGTAATTATCATAGTTACGAATCAGCCCTGCTCATATTTAACCAAGAACCCAGTTAGCACCACTGTTACAGGTTATGACCAAGATGACAGCTGCCCTGAAGAACTGGCTCGGCTGTTGAAGGAGGTTGATACTGGTCTAGAGGACTTGAGTTCAGTTCCAGTATCCATATCTGACAGCTCCCAACTACCTGTACCTCCAGCCCAGGGGATCCAAAACCTCCTTCTGGTCTTTAGGGGACTTTCTCGCAAATGGCAGATACTCACACTGACAGACAGAGAGACACATAAATAAAAAATAAATTCCCTCCCTCCGCAAACAAACAAAAAACCCAATGACTAAGCAAATGGAAGGTGCTTGGGGTTTAAGCCTTGTGGAAGTTGTTAGGGGTAATGTAGAACACTCATGTGATAAGAGAAAGATAGGAGACGGATGTCTATGAAGAATGAGAAAAAGCGTAGGAAACACCTAATCCTATTTATCAACTTGACACACTAGGAAGAAGGAAAATGAAGAATTGAATCCATCACATGTAACTATGTGGTACAGGAGAATTGTCTGTATTCTGTCAATCATGTTTTAAATAAACACTGATTGGCCAGGCAGGAAGTATAGGCGGGTCAACCAAACAGGAAGTAGAGGCTGGGTTGAGAACAGGAGTATTCTGGGAAGAAGGAAACTCCCTCCCCAGTCCTGCCCAGACCACAGAAGAAGCAGGATGTCACCTGCCCCACTGAAAAAAGTACTGAGCCATGTGGCTAACATATATTAGAATAATGGGCTAGCATATAAGAGGTAATACAAAACCTGAGCTAATGGGCCATTCAGTTTATGATTAATGTAGACTTCTGTGTATTTTCTTTGGGAGCTAAAGACTGTGGGAACTGGGCAGGACAGAAACCCCAACAAGGAGCCACTCCTGCTACAACTATGGACATGTTTATGGAAGTATTTTTCTAGTTTGCTAATTTATAAAGTAGGTCTCACCCCATAGTGGACAGTAAAATCCTTAGTCAGTAGGACCTGGGACATATAAGCAAAAAACCTGAATGTGAGCCTATAAGAAAGCCAGTAAACATTCTTCTGTTTTCTCTTCTCTAGGGTCCTACCTCGAGCTACTGCAGACTTTTCTCAGTAAAGTACTATTACCTGGAAGTATAAGCAAAATAAATTCCTTTCTCTTTTAGTTAACTTTGATTAATGTTTTATCACAGAAACAAAAGAAAATGCATAATAGAACAGCCTATAAGCCCATACTTGACCTAAAAATAAAATCACATTGTGTACTTATAAATAAAGACAAGTAATTCATCTATACTAGGTTACTGGAGTGTGGTGACCTGTAGACTTGACGTACCTGTACATAAAGAAGCAGTTTTACTGTCAGACAGTGAAGGACAGTCTCACTCAGATGCACATAAGAATATTAATCTTAAATGCCTCCATTGGTGCCCAGAATACCTTGTTCCAATTCTTGAGAGATTGTCACACAGATTGCTCTGACCTTTTCCCTACACTCACGATGATAGGCATTAGTGGTCAGAACCGTGGTGACATGGCACTGAAGACACATTGTGCCTTTTTTTGTTTTTATCTTCCTTTTTAGACATGATAGGGGACATTTAAGAGATACACGAAAATCTGCAAAGCAGTCAGAACTAATCCAGAGCTGGATTAAATACCAGAGAGCTTTGCAGTCAGGCTTTCAAAATCAAATCTAATTATGTCAGTTGGGTATTTGAATGTGTGTATATCAACAGACAGCATCATTCTAAAGAACTTTAAAAAGGATATTTCATTTGATATGCTAAAGAAAATAAATTATACCCAATTTTCAAATATTTTCTTGTACAATAACAGAATATAATTTGTTATTCCTAAAAAATGTAGGTCAGTCACTCTCAACCTTTCTAATGTTGTGATCTTGCAATCATAAAATTATTTTTGTTGCTACTTGATAACTATTTTTTGCTACTATTATGAATTGTAATATAAATGTCTTTGTTTTCCAATGATCTTAGGGGTTGTGACCCACAGGTTGTAACTTATGCTATGGAAACATTATTTATTTGTCAACCTGAAAATAATATTTTGTGTGAATGAATTTGAAGCATATAACTACCATTTTCCTCTGTAGGAGAAATCAAAGTGTATCGTCTTTTTTTCAGGTATAGATTACAAAATACATCTTTTTTTTTACTTAAGTAGATTCACATACCTCAGAAGAAAAGTATCTAAAGTGAACCCTTTATTAAACTTCATAGACCAACTTAAATTAAGAACCAAATAACAGACCGTACTTCATCATGTTCCAGTGTTTGTGAAGTGTTCTTGCAAACCTCAATAGCATCTATTATGTGACTTTGAGGCTTTTCAGTTCTTTCCTAAGACTTAAAGTATAAAAAATAATGGAACATATTTTCGTTTTTTGAACATTTTGAAATTATATAAGTCCAAAGACAAGTATGTGGAAACTAGTCTACAAGCATGTGTTATGATGAATCTGCATGGTTATTAATCAGTGCCGCTAATTTCAAGAACAGAAGCAGATGTGGGTTACTGGGATGAGAAAAGAAATGACTGAAGGCGGTGATAAGGAAAGCAGATTACTCAGAAATTATGAGCTCTCCTTCATCAGAACCTTAATGCAAATGTGGATGTCTAATCATAATAGTCTAAGTATAATAAAATCTAATACCATAAATTCTAACCTACCCCAGATACTGCCGTCACAGCTGCCAGGCTTAATATCTGGATGACATCATGACTTACTGGGTCCATGTTTTAGGACCCAGAGTTCAGAGAAAGAGAGTACATGCTGCTAGTATACACTGGAAGTTTAGCCAAATTCACTGGAGTCTCCACAGTGAAGTTGAGTAAGAGGTCACAAATGCTGCCCTTCCCCATTGAATACATAAGGCAAATACATAAATCCGATCAATTACAGAATGCATACAAATTTAGAAAAAGAAAACATATGTACACTGAACATTTCAAATGAAATTAAGCTGATTATTCACCAGTACATCCCAATAAGAGTATTTTAGAAGACATTATTTACAACAGATATGTAGCTATTAATATGTAAATAGATAGCTCTTGACATGTTGCCAAGGCTACTCTTGAATTTCTGGTCCCAGATTCTCTCTTTTCTACACCCGTCAAGTCACTGGTACAAAAACCACCAAGACAAGCAATGTAAAGATGTTTTTGCAGCATCTGTGTGCCTATATACCTGAGTATTTTGCACTCTGCTGCCCACTGTCATTTGTTGGATTACTAAAGCGCACTGAGAGATGGCTCAGTGGTTAAAAACCTTTGCTTCTCTTTCAAAGGGTTCCAGTTTAGTTCCTAGCACTCATATTCAAAGGCCTATAGCTCTTGCTACTCCAGGTGCATAATATGTGATTCCATTTTCTGATTTTTTTACCTGCATACATGTGGTAGACACACACACACAAATGTATAAAAAGGTTTGACCTAATTTTTGAAAATTATTGTCATTTTTTGGTGCCTACTGGTGTGTTCTTTTTCAACATTTATAAAACAGGTAACATGGAACAATTGACATTATCCGAAACAAAGTATTCTTATTACTGAAATTGTATTGGGAGCCTGACTTAGCATTTATATTGTCTTTGCAATGATACTGTTCTTACCAAAGACATACTCACAGTTAAAAATCATATAAATTTTTACATCCTTCAACACTACTTCTTGTTCAGCACAATTATGCCTGCAAGAACTGAGAAACTGAGTCTAATCAAGGGATTACTGGTAAGATAGGTTTGTCTCTCCTACAATTTTGCACTTCATAATGTAGTTTTATCTAAATATTAAAGATAATAAATGAGTTAAACTGTTTGTACTTGAAGAACATGCTTAATACTTCAGAAAGAACTCATGAGAAATTGAGATTCTCAATTTTTTTCAAATATCTAAACCAACTTCCCTTCCCCTGTAATCAGATTGATGACTGCTTTAATTGTCATCAGAGAACCTTCAATCAGTAACTCATGGAAACAGATGCAGAGGTCCACGGCTAAGCACTGGGCTGATCTCCTGGAGTACAATCAAAGAGAGGGAGGAGCAATATTATGAGCAAAGGGGCCAAGACCCTGATGATGATACCCACAGAAACAGCTGACTCGAGCTAGTGGGAGTTCACTGACCTCAGATTGACAGCTGGACAGCTGAGACTGAATTAGGCCATCTTAATGTGGGTGAGAGTTGTGTGAAATGGGCAGCCTGTGGAGCCATTAGCAATAGAACGAGTATTTATCCCTACTGCATGAACTGGCTCTTGGAAGACTGGTCCCTACAGAGGAAGAATTGTTCAACCTAGATACAGGGGGAAGAGCCTTGGGCCTGCCTCAGGTGATGTGACAGACTTTTTTGGCTTCCATGGGAGGCCTCACCCTCTCTGAGGAGTGGATGTGGGTGGAGCAGGGAGAAGGTGGGGGCATGGGAGGATAGGAGGGGGAGGGAACTGGGTATGTAAAATAAGATTGTTTTAATAAGAAAAATAGCTACTAGTGTATGTAAGGGATCATGCAATAGTTTTCTTACAAACTGTTAAATATAAAATATTATTTTTATTGAGATGATAATCAATCATAACATCACAAATATTTACAGCAAAGCTTATTGGCTCATATCTGTAACACCAGCACATGGTAGGACTGAAATAAAAGGATTTCACCCTTTAAAAAAAAATCACTCTGCTACATGAGAGTTTTTCTCAAAATAAAAAATAAATTTAATTGTTGGTGTGGCATTAACAATAATATCAAAATTATGTTTTGATCATTTAATACTTATAATTGTGCATCTATGGCTATTCATATAAAAAACAGACAATGCAGAAGATTTAAATACTTAAATTCAAAATACATATACAGAAAATATAAAAACAGCATTTTAAAATAGAAGACCTTTGCTTGAATTTTCTTTTTTCTTTCCCCCTCATTTTCACACTGTCTTTTCTATTCTAATTATATATAGTACATACCAAAACTTACATACATAGGAAAAGTATGAATTTTTACAGAGAACATAAATTTCTACTTAGAAATTATCAAGGTTCATTAAAGATAGGGACAAATTGTCCAAATATATAAGCCAATTTCATGAAAATTAACTCTCTTTAATTTTCAAAATTCTTTCCCATTTTCATAGCATATTTAAATACACTTAACTTTATACATTTAATCATGTTCACATAAATTTTTATGCACTATTTAATATCAAATGTATATATGTGTGTGCAATAACACATTTTAAAGCACAGCATAGCCAATGGAAATACATAAGGACACATGATATACTTCTTCATTAAATAAGATCTATAATATTCTGTAATCTAATGTGAAATGGGGTTCATCTTGGCTCATGATATCACAAATAAAACTAAATAAATGACTGATACTGGTTTCTTTAATTCCCTACAATTTAAAAACAGACTATCTAATATAAGATTTGGGGAAAGGGTTTTGAAAATTGTTGAATGCCATCTTGAAATTAATTAATTGCCTGATTAAAAACTTAAGTATACATGCTTATAGACATCTATATGCAAGAAAAAGTCCTTGAGGAAGATGCATATTAGAAAGACCTAACACTGGCACAATAATCCACAATGATTTTGCAGTGTTTTCTACTATATTCTTGGCCAATCCAATGAGGTTTTCATACATTTAATCTCAATGCCAACAAATAAGGAATACTACTTAGTAGAAACAATTATAAAGGAGAATTAACAGCCTACTAGGTATAGATACATCAGAATAAAAATAAATTTTTCTAGTCTAATTAACTGGGAGAGTTGGAGGTACCTGGGTGCATAAGACAAGATGAGATGGTGGTGGTGCTATGGGGTGAGAATATGTACAAGGAAGGAAAGCCAGAAGGAGTAAACATAATATTTTAAGTCTATCTATCTAGTAAAGCTCAGCAAACTAAGTGAAGAACATCTCAAGAATTAGACATTAATAAGACAGAAGAAACAAGTATGGAAGACAGGAAGCAAAATATGCGAGAGATAAACAAGTCAGTAAAAAGATGTTTTGTAGCAAAGCACTTAGAAAATCAAATTCACATGATTTCAATTACCTCATTAGATTGGAAGACTCACCCAGGATCTCCAAACCTTATTTACTTGATCTGGAAGAGTGAGTAATTTCTTCCAGACAGGACTGTTACGAGTACAAGATGGGATGAAGTTCACTAGGTCCTCCAGAACCACTAATGCAATGGAGATATTACAGATATTATTTACATAAAAAGAAATAAAATGTATTTCAAAGAACTATATGCAACAATGATATATGAAGGTGCAAAAAATAGTCAAAAGGTAAATTCTGGTTTACTGGTGACTTAGTGAAGAACATTGCTTTGCAGACTCAGAAGAGGTGATCAAGGGATGAAGAAAGGGCTTTCTCTGGAACAGAAAATTCATGAATACAGTTATCGTAATTTTGCACACAATTATTTAATTCTCTTTGATTTCTGGAGCCACAATGAAGCCTGTTTCACATCAGGTTAAAGTACAGCATGGATCTTAATTAGTGAAAAAGTATATTACGTATATGCATATGTGTTTCCAGGTTATTCTAATACATCACATTTGTTTAAAAAACATACTCAATGAAAATCCAAATATATCAAACCAAAACCTATAGAACACCGTGGATGTAGTCATAAGAGTAAAGTTTATAGCAATATATGGGCTACATCAGAAAATTTGAAACTTTTCAAATTAATAGCTTAATGACACACATGAAAGCCTAAGAAAAACAAAAAGAACAGTCAACACCCCCAAAAAGTAGGTAGGAAGAGATATCAGGACTGATAATAATGGAAATAGAAATCAAGAAAACAATGCAAACAATAAATGAAACAAAGATTTTGGACTTTTATAAGAATAACAAAATTGTACCACCTCTTCTTTAACCATTCTTAAGTCAAAGAGCACTAATGCACAATAGGCAGTAGCCTACTCATACGCAATTGACAAACACACTGTAAAAAAATTAAGCAAACAATACCATATAAAATAACTTTAAATAGATGCCTAGTCGTAAATATAATACTTGAATTGAAAAATTTATACAATGAAAACTTTAAGACACTGAACAAATTTGAAGGAGATACCAAAGGAGAGACTTGTAGATTAACATTGTGAAAATAGCTTTCCTAATAAAAGCAATCTACAAATTCAATGCAATCCCCTTCCAAATTTTCACACATTTCTTTGCAGAAATTGAAACACTAATATTAAATTTCATAGAGAAATAAAAAGACAAAGCAATCCTAAGCAACAACAAAAGAAAAATTGCTGGATATATCACTACCCCAGATTTAATATCATACTACAGAGCTTTGATAATTAAAAACAGCATGTTCATAAGATAAAAAATGGACTCATTGATTAATGAAATAGGATTCTTTCATTGTACCTATGCACAAATGACATTAAATAAAATAATATTTTATTTTCCCTCTGCCTATGAGACAGTTGTAGAAAAGGCACAGATTGGATTCAATTGACGTCTAGAAGGGCTGACAATGATTTTTTGTTTTTGTGCATTTGTTTGGGTGGTATCACATTCCATGAAGCAAGAAGAAGTTGACTTTTGAAGTACTCGGAAATACACAAAAACCCGCATTCCTATAAGCTACCTGAGTTTTCACAAGGAAGCCAAAACTAGACATTGGAGAAGAGAAAGCATCTTCAATAAATGATGATGAGCAAAGTTTGGTAGCTAGGCACTATTTAAGAAGAAAACTTCATTTCCTTGATTCTTTTAACATCAGGATAATATTTGATTGTTCAAATAATCACAGGAAATTCATGGAGCTGGAAAATGAAATCCTGAATGAGGTAACCCAGACCCCATAAGACAAATATTGTTTTATGGATATTAGATTTTAAGTCTTTGATAAACATATGACAATCTATATAACTCTAGACCATTAAGTCTAGAGTAAGGGACTTGGGGGCAGATTAGAACTCCCTAGGAGCTGGGCGGTGGTGGCGCATGCCTTTAATCCCAGCACTTGGGAGGCAGAGGCAGGTGAATCTCTGTGAGTTCGAGACCAGCCTGGTCTACAAGAGCTTGTTCCAGGACAGGCTCCAAAGCCACAGAGAAACCCAGTCTTGAAAAACCAAAAAAAAAAAAATAAATAAATAAATAAATAAATAAATAAAAGAACTCCCTAGGAAATAGAAATAAAATAGATAATTATTGATGGGCAGGACTGAGTGGGTGCTGTAAAGGGAGGATGAAATGGGGAAAGAGGGACAAAGGGCAGATAAGGGTTGGGATATGGAGTAGTGCAACTAAAACTAAAAACCATTTAAGGGGCCATATGGAAATCAGAAACCTAATACAGTAGAAGTTTCATAACACACACACACAAAGGGGGGGCATTCTAGTGAAGTCACCAAATAATGGAAGAGACAGAACCCTAAATCGACACCTCTTTTCTCCAAATAAATCTTACAGTACTGGGAATGCATTATGTCTAATTGAGTTGTTGGACAAAGGGACTCTATCTCCCCACCACAAAAAAAAAAAAAAAAAAAAAAAAGACAATTGCCAAGACTGTTGGTTGCTCTATACAGGATGATAGTAAGGCTCTATTTTTGAAAAAAGCATTTACAAAACTAATTGAATATAGCAATTCAAGCCAAGCAGCATAAATTGGTCTTGGTGGGTTAAAAAAAAAATGAAAGGACAGGGTAAGTATGGACATAGGGAATCTCTGGGGGGACTTATGGCAGGAGAAAGAATGTGATTAAAATATACTGTATGAAAACTCTCAAAAGTATTTTTTTAAATGTTTTTTAAAGTACATAGAGTTGGTGGGTAGGGAAGTGAGAGTTGTGTGGAGGAATATAAATTAAAACAGATCAAGAAGTAAAAAAACATATCAAGAACTAATAAAAAATTATAGGTTAAAATATAACTGACTACACCATATTTTAAAATGATTTATTACACACCTATATACAAATAATGTTGACTATTATCCATTTTAATTTCCCTCTGCCTAAGAGACAAGTTGTAGAAAAGGCACGAGATACTGAAGGGCTGACAATATTTTCTTTGTGTGTGTGTGTGTGTTTGTGTGTGTGTGTGTGTTTGTGTGTGTATGTGTGTGTGTGTGTTTGCTTGTGGGGGCTCACATTTTCTGGAATCAAGAAGTTTACTTTTAAGTACTCAGTTAAGGAAAGGTTAGAGATCAATTCAGTAAGCAGCTGGTCTCCATGGTCTCTGCTTCTATACTTACTTCCAGGTTCCCTTTGGAGTTCCAGCCCTGACTTTCTCTTCTCATGATGAACTGTAAACTGTAAGCCAAAATTCACTACAAGTCACTTACTAAATACAAACATGCATTCTGTCTTGTTAGTCATATATTTATGACTCCGAATAATTATCTGGTGCCTTAAAGCGTTAATAAATAAGTATAAAACCCAGGACTACTGGAACAAAACTGCTCAAAGAGTATAGTGCAACAATTTATTTTCCGTTATGAGATGTTATAGAGAGACTCTCCAAAGCCCGCAGGACTCCAAATTTTATTCAGGATCATGACTTTTAAATTATTTATCAGTTCTCATAAGGGAAAAATATGGTATTGCTCTGATGGGCAAGTCATTCACTTACTTACAGGCAGCTGATAGCATTTTGTTCCTAAACACGAGGCATGAGCTATGTTGAGAAAATCATGACTTTTATTTTCCCTCTTTAATCCTTAAAAACTTGAGATAAGCATATTAAAAACTATGATTTTTGTCCCCTATGGTCAAATGTGATATGAACTTCTCCCAAGGACCCTTCAGAAGTAGATAACCCTGTCCATCAAAACATGTTTTGTTTCCTGCCTGCATATAGCCTCAAATCATTTCGTTAATATTAACCAAAGTTTGCAGACCTCCTCAGGCAAACATGTGCTGGAACTCAGAGAAGACAAATGCATAATCATCTTTAGAAGTTAGAGGAATAATGGGAATAAAGAAGAGAAGGGAAAGAAATGCTTTTCTGCTATTGGGAAAATGTTGCCATTTTTACAACTGTGAAAGACTGACGAAAAATTACGTCTGTAGCATACACTTCTTGCTCTGAGGCTTATATTTTTTTAAGGATAACATTGTAGAGCATTGCCCTGGATATCAAGCAAAATTGATTTTTGTTTTTATTTTACTTAATTTGATCTACTTAATATTCATTGTCTTAAAACAAAAGCAAAGTTTAGCTATCAGCTGCTAACAGACTAACAACAACATGTCTAGTCTTTATTTTGCTAATTGAAAATGTAGTCTTTTAATAATACTGTTCTGCTGATTGTCTATAATAATTTTAAAGGTTATAGATTGAGTGATAGTATGACAAATTTACTTGCTTATAATCAAATTCAATGAAAAACAAGAAAGAAATTAAATCCAAACCCTTAACAGGTGTTATCCATCATATATTATAATACTTGTATCGAATACTTATTTGTATTTCATTAAAGACATTAAAACATTGTCATCAATTTTGTACAATATTACATGAAATAATGTGCATTATCTTATCTCTAAGTTTTATTCTTCACTAGAACTATATCCTTTGATGTGGTAGGATAAAGAAGTCATTCTATTAAAAGGAATATTTGCATGTTTTGGCAAGGTTTTATAAAATCTATTTTAAAGAACAATGTAAGTGGCTAACATATGAAGTTTAAGACTTTGGATTTGTTTTATTAAGTTTAAGAGGAGGCAAAAAGTTAGATTCACTTAACTTTAATTAAAAAATTAGCAAATGAAAAACATAGTCATCTTATTCCTTACAAATATATGAAACAAATAATCCTTGTAAAAATTAATGATAAATTAAAATAATCAGTTTTTCTATGTCACCTAAACACATGCGTGTCCTTGCTAAGTAAAAGAGAATAAGGGTATAGTGACCTTCATGAATCCATAAGGTCGCAAGAAAGCACCTGAAGGAATAACTTCCTAAACTAATTAATTTCAAATACATCAGAACAAAATAATGAAATAAAAAGTAGAATAATGTGAGTTTTTCATAACTCCCATGGGTTTCAGCAACAGGCCAGGATAAGAACACTATAGAAACACATGTGTTGTATCATATGTACACATGTATTAAGCACACAAACATAGGAATGAAGAAAGGTAACTAGTGGAATCTCAGTATATACATATATGAATTTGTCATAAACTAAAATAATATTAATATTTTAAGCACATATAAATATTTGGACTTGTTTCTCACCCTAGATTTTTATATCTGCATATATTTAATAGTGCCATTTTGCTAGAAACTGGTAAAATTATTTACATACATAATATGATTGGGAATAAATAATGATTAATATTTATTGAGATTTAATCTGGTGTAAATATCTTGGTCGTCATATTTTATATATTATTAAAGTATTACAATCAAAACTAATCAAGTTATTACTATTAAGTACTTTCTATAAATCAACACATTTTTAGTAAGAGATTCAATTAAAATATATTTCTGGGTCTCTTAAGTACTACCTATGTAGCTGAACAATATTCATAAACATTTGATTTTGTTTAAAATGATAATCATTTCCACACTTTTTCTCTTGTACTGATTTGAGAAAAGCATATTTAGCAGAGCTGAGGATTCAACATGGAACATTCCTAAGGAGCCCCACTATGTTAATTGCTGTTGTCTCTACCCACACCATTCACTATTACTCCACCAAAACCGAAACTGAAACAAGAGGTATCTCAGGGGCTACATGGATCTGCATCAACCAGGTCTTCTGTTTGTTTGTTATAGCTATTACCTTGGTGTTTTTTGTGGGACTTCTAACACCAGGAGCAGGTATGTCTCTGACTCCTTTACCTGCTCTTGGGACTCTTTTCCTCCTGTTAGGTTACCTTGTTCAGTCTTGATATGAAGGCTTTTGCCTCATCTTATCGTGTCTTGTTTTGTGTGTGTGTGTGTGTGTGTGTGTGTGTTAGATTGTTATCTATTGGTGGCCTGCTCTTTTCTGTAGGAAAACAGAGGGAGAGTGGGCCAGGGGAGAAAAGAGATCAGGAGGGGAGCTAGGAAGAGTGGAAGGAGAGTAAACTGTTGTTGGGATATACTATAGGAGCGAAGAATCTATTTTGAATTAAAAAAATATCAAGAAAGAAAGAAAGAAAGAAGAAAGAAAGAAAGAAAGAAAGAAAGAAAGAAAGAAAGAAAGAAAGAAAGAAAGACAGACATTACTGAAAGCAGACCAACTGGTAATTCCTACAGAAAGACCCAAGGGCATAAGTCTGTGGCAATGAGAGAAATCAGAAAAGAATGTGGACCAGGATCCTCTCCAGGTCTCTTTACTTACTTTTCTCTTACTCATTTGGAAAACCAAAGATGTCGAAGACACAACTGATATAAAGCTATCTGACATGTGTTTACCTCTAGTTCCAAAATGAATATCTTTCATGTTCCTGACAAAAAAAAAAAAAAGTGCATCTCTCTAAAGAAATTTTATCCTTATTTTTACCCTTGTGGAAAGTGACATTTCAAATGTCCAATTTATAATTGAGCTATCTATAGCAGCTCCATATGGCTATGTATTATCAGACATGATTCCCAGAAATAACTTTTTTATGCATATATTTTCTCAGCTTTTTCATAGTCCAAAAATATTTTAGTGTAAATGCTACTGGCAGTTTTCCAACATATAAACATAAATTTACATCTTAAAATGGGTATTTCCATTTATTTTTACTTTTGGGAAGTGATTGTCATACCATAAAATAGGAATACTTAAACTAAAATTAATAATTTCATATTGTTTTGCAACAAATACTGAGACTTTGCTAAATCAAAATTTTCTAGTATTAAATGTTAGCATTTAATTTGAGTTAAAATATATTAATCAGTTCTGTTACCTTTTATGGGAATCTATGCATTGTATGTTGTTATTTTCTCCTGACCTCTATTAATCAACAAGCTATGATTTCTGTCTAGTGCTAAGTTATATCAGTTTGAGAAGTAAACAAACATATGTATGTTATTTCTGAAATAATTTTCCTCATTGACTCTCAGTTCCAATAAATTTGAATCCACAAACAATTTGTTTTTCTTTGAACATTAAGTTTGTATCTTAGGGAGCATTTCAATTTCTAATATTTTATTTTATTTTTACTTTGGAGATGATGAATTCCTCCTAGTCAATACATTTGTCACAAAACATGCTTTTCATTCATGTCATAAGCCCTCATATGCTCTTCTTATGAAACACGGGCTTTGATGACAACCAATCAAATTCATAGCCTGAACTATATTCTAATGAAGAACATTAAAAGTCAGAGTATAGCTATATTTTCTGATAATCATGGTGTAGCTGCGTAAACAAGAAAGATACTTGTAGCACACATTGAAATTGAATGAATATGTATATCTGTCCATCGTGAGCACCATTTCAATACCAGTCTCCTATTTATTTACCTAACCAAAATAAACACAAATGAAAGTTAACACTAGAAAGCATTATGTATGTGAATAAAAAGCTTGAAGGAGGATGACCTTCCTGCCATTAGTAACTATTTCTATAGATGTGTTAAACAGTTAAAATTCTACCCACGTTGCAGATGCCATACTGAAATCTCCTTCTCTAAAAATATCCTGATTTTACTGAATTGGTCTCTTTTGTATGATCTCAGACAGTCAGCAGAGCTTAGCATGAGTTACATAGATCATGCTGGAGTTACTCTAATGTGATCAATAAGACTATAAAATAAAGTAAATTAAAACAGCACTCCTTTCCTTCACTCAAATGTAAGAATCTGTTTAGAGTTCATTTGCTGTGGACTTACAGATCAGACTTACGGTTAAATTTTAAGACTTGAACAACTGTGGATTTTTACTTCTAATTTTGCTACTTAGAAGATGAAAACACTAAAAGTTACTTGGTAATTTAAATTTCCTGGCAATCAAGTCATTAATATATGGATGAGAGAGTCAATTTTTTATGAATGTGTGTGTAAATATAGTTGTATGTGTGTATTGTGTTGTAATAAACTCTTCTGAGCCTGTCTCTACAAGTTTGGAAATTTTAATTGTGTACACTGATAACTTTCACTTATCTGTTAAACAAATAAGTATTTTTAAAAGCTGTAGATTTACGCACTTCTACAAGCAAGATGATAATGATCATGCTGACAGTGGTCTTCGTAATGCAGAGAAGAGCTTTATATTTGAGAATGTGTCATGTTGGAATCACTGTTTTGCTGCTGCTACCTCCTTGTATCTTAACAACAATGAGGTGTGGAATATGGCCACCCTCATTATACAGAAAAAAACAAAGAGTCAGGCATGGTAAAAGTTAATATAAGAGCCTTGAGATGAATTTTACAGAGTGATATCCCAAGTCTGCCTAACTCTAGAAGGGGTATGATCTCTGGCTGTGTCATATCTTGTATAGGAGATGAAATCAAATGAACATTATCAATGGGCATTTTAGGACAAAATTTTTGTCATTGAAATAGGCAGAGTCATTTTGCACATTGTATAGGCTAGAAGTTCTACATGAGGATGGTGAGCTCCCAATGCAGAAGTTATAAAGCAAATAGACTTTGATATATACTGTTTTAAAGAGTATTTACCTGAGATCAAGCCTTGTGTGCACTACTTTTAGTTCTACAGGATTACATCAGTTATCCTCTTAATTTTTAAATTAACTATTTTATTGATCACAGCTCTTTATAAACTCATTTTACAGAGTTGGGAAAGTATTTAAAATAATGTTGGACAAATTGTGAATGCTGATATAGTTAATTTTGTTATTTTGACTTGGATTTAGTGATGTTGCTGCTGTTGTTTTTATTGATAGACCTTGGATGGACATTTGTTTGTTCTCAGCTTGCTCGTTTTTATTTTCTTTCCTACATTTGAAGACTTTTCTCACACAATCAATAGCTAGCGGCTAGCGTTGGAATAATGAGATAAAGAACAAAATCAATATTACTTTATATCAAACAGCAAAAGAGTCTCAACTGACTGTCAGCATCAGCATATACAAGAGAAAGATATAAGAAAAAGAAGATACCTGGGTCAGTGGCATTGCCTAAGCTATGATTCCCTCACTATGACACTTCATTATTTGAAGAAAAGGATGGGGGTTGATAGCCATCTTCATTATTTAGAAAATGCAAGAAGTCAGACACCTCATACCAAAAATTAATGTGAAGCAGGCAAAGCTGAATCCAAATTAGTCATGTGAATTATTCCTAATTAAAACTTGTTATGACTCAGGCTCATCATTCATTTTTTCTTTAATCAGAAAAATTGTAGTTTTCAATAAAAATGAGATCTTATAGATAAAACAATTAGCATACCCCCTGGAATTTAAGTGACTACTCCTGTCTAAATTGACAAAACAATCTATTTCCCTGACATTAATGAGCCATGTACTAGCATAACTAACCTTCCATTTTATCAATAATTCCAACTTGGCTTCTACAGACATTGCAGGTATTTTCAGGTCTTGCAGAAAGGTGACTATTTGAATATATCCACTCAAGGTGAATCCATCTCTCAGATGCCTCAGCAAATCATAAGAATCTCAAAAACACAGAAATCCAGAACTGACAAAGCCAATGCCACTGGATAATATTTATATCCCTCATATTTCTTTTAAAATATTAGTTGTGGAGAAATTTTTTAAAAATTCTTTTACATTCACTAGATTTTGATTGTGGTTCCCCTCCCCCAACACCTCTCAGATCCTTTCCACCTCCCCACCCACACAAATCCATTTCTTTCTCTTTTTCATTAAAGAACAAATAGGCATCTAAAAAATAAAGTAAAAAGAAAAAGAAAAAAGTGTAAGACCAAACAAACAAGCAAAGAGAACAACCAAATAAAAAGCACAAGAAACACATATAGACGAAGAGAAACACACATTCACACATAAGAAAATCTCCTAAAGACACAAAATCACAAAATAAGAAGCCATAATATAGAGTCACAAGACCTGTAAAGCAAAAATAAATAAAGAAATAATAAAAACAAAACCCAGACCATGCATTATTGTTTTCTTAAGTAGAAAAATAATAAATGGTTCCCTGTCTTACTCCTTTGGAAATGATTCTCATGTAGCTATACACCATCACAATATTTACATTTAACTATCATGTAATAATGATCCTTATCACAAATTATTTAGAGATAAATTGTGGACTAGTGTAAGGTAATGTCAGCATCAATTTATCCCAGTAGCTAGCAGGAGGCAAATAGATGGTATTTGATAGTCATCTTATTTACCATCTTTATTCGAGCAGAGTTTTTAATGTTTAAATTCATTTTGACCAATATTTATTGCAAGTTAGAACACCCAGTCACAATGCAGATTTTTTTTCTTTTGTTTGCTTTTTGTGTTGGTGGTGATGGTGGTTGGTGAGTGAGTGTGCAAGCTCTCTTTGAAAATAGGAACTATAAAGTCTGCTTCTTCACACCGTTTTCTGTGTGGTAAAGAAGATAAATAAGCATTATGATCACCATATATTATAATAAGTTCTGGAACATAAGAAATAGGAGCTGTCCAAATAGACAATAGCAGGACTGGTGGTCTAACCTGAGAGAGGGGATGACTGAGGATCTCAAGGAGGAAGTGGTCTGTAAGTAGAACCTGCAAGTGAGTGAGTGCAGATTCACAAACGAGGAAAGGGGAGCCTGTCACTCACAAGAATTACATATTCCATAGGCTAAAATAAGTAAGGGAAAAGCATCTATCATGCTAGAGTGTGCAGCAAGCTTCAGAATGAAAAAATGTTACATGAGATTTTTTACTCCTTCCCAGTATCAACAAGTCACTCAAGTATGTTTGATTAAATAGACTCCTACCATCAGGTATCTGTCACAAAAAGATTATATCAATAATCTATATAAAATAATGAATTGAGGCCAAGAGAGGAAGAAAACAGGAACACTGAAAGTCACAAAGTTAATGACCTAAATCAGAGTCCAAGGTTAGGGGCTGTCACGTGCAGACTGAAGAGAATGTTGAAAAATAAAATCCACAGGACAACACAAATGGACAAATAATTTGGTCCTAATAGACGGGGCAAGGGATGAAGTCAGGCGCTTTGTCTGCAGATATTAATGCTTCTCACTACAATGGACACACAAAAGTGAGAGCAGTCCCATCAGTGCTGGTGGGAATGAATGTGCTTTGGAGACCTGGGGAGCTGTGAACTGAGTGACAATCTAAAAACTCCCGAGCACTCCATGTGCCTGAGTGCCCATGCTCACTTGATTTCAGAAGTATCTATAAGTGATACCACAAGCCACTGAAACAGACTTTTCTCTCTTTCTTGTGTGTGTGTCCCAGGAAGGATTTTAGGAAATTTCTAGAACTCACATTTCTTCCAATCCCTTCGTCATGCTTCTCTTTTGCTTCCCTGGTGGCAGGTTTGGAGCTTTTCACCAACAAACTCTCCAAACACCCTACAGCCCTTCTGCAAAGTCAGTCTCACGTTTTCGTCTCCCTGTTTTGGTCTCTTTATTTCTTTTTGCTCCTCCCTGGAAATTTCTTCTAAAATGTCCTTCTTTTTTTCTCTAACATAGATTCCTTCCTAAAAGGTACTGGGCACATACACTGAAAGTTGATCTGGCCACCAAACTACATCATAGTCCAAGGTTATAGGAATAACCTTGTAGATGGACTGCAAAGAACATAGAGAAATGAAACTCACAGAACAAGATTACTGAGTAAAAAGTTACTTTAGACACATCACCTTGGTGCAGAACTTGTGGGAGTGGCCAACCAATGTCTGATTAAACATGAGGCCCACCACTCTATGAGAGGGACCCCATATCTGGCACTTCTTGGATGGCCAGGAATTGGAGACTGGATAGCCCAGAGATGTAGGTTAGAATCAACATAACTTGTCTAAAAAAAAACCAATGAAATGATTCCTAATTATATTCTGTTATACTAATAAGTCAGCACCGTATCCAGTCATCATCAGAGAAGTTTTCTCCAATAACAAAAAGAAGCATAGGCTGAGACACAAGCCAGATATGCAGAGAGAGACATTCTAAATTGGAGGTCTCTATCAGGTCCCTCCCTTTGGAGTTTGGAGAATCCTAGGTAAGAGGGGAAGGAGAACATCGTAGAAGTCAAAAGGGATGGAGGACACCCAGAGAATAGAGCTTGCTGAACCATTTAAGCAGGGTATACAGGTTAACAGACAGAGAAGCCTTCAGCATGTACAAGCTTTCCGAGATCTGCACAAGGTCCTCTACATATATATTGAAACTATTACCTTAGTGTATTGTGGGACTCCGAACGGGGGAACAGGTGTGTCTCTGACTCTGTGCTGTTCTTGGAACTCTTTTCCTCTTGTTGAGCTGCCTTGTCCAGCCTCGGTGAGGATTTTTGCCTTGTCTTATTGTATTGATTCTTAGTGTTTATCAGCTGTCACTGAGAAACCTGCTCTTTTCTGAAAGGAGATGGAAGAGAGTGAATCCAGGTAAGAGGAAGGTGGAGGGGAAACAGAGATGAGTGGAGGAGTGAGAAAATGTGGTCTGGATGTATTACATAAGAGAAGAATCTATTTTCAATTTAAAAATCACTAAAACCAACACCTTGATCAGCTTTTCAGGAGTGAGTGATCTATGATTGGAAACTGGAGATGAGCAGAGGCCATAGAGAAGCCGTATTGACATCGAATGAACAATGATTGTCCTGTGCTTATGATGCACATTTGCCTTACTGCATGAAACTTGGAAAACTGAAGTGACTCTCTAAGGTGGAAAATCCTATGGACTCTTGATGACATCTAATTAAGGTCACTAGCACAATTCATTGTATGTTGCCAGTTTAAGTTTCTTGTTTCATACATTACAAAAAATTACTAAAATGTGTTTCCATAAGGAAGTTGGATGAAGGCAAGGTTCTGTGTGTTGTTTTCAAACTTGTTCTTGGTTAAATTCTATTTCAAAACAGGATTAAAGAAATGTACAAAAGAAAAAAAACACAGATTAGTCTGTAGTAGATGAAGCTGGATATTATGGAAGGCAGGTAACAAAAAGGGTATGCTGTTTGCAGATATATATTATATAATATGTAATATAATATCATATAAATAAATAATATATTGCATTTATATGTCATATTATATATTGTATAATATATTGAATATCTAATATATAATCGCATAAATATGAATGTACATATGTATGCACACAGACACTCACACATTTATACATATATATTCAATACATCTTGGTTATTGATATTGTCATTAGAATCTACGGTAGATATTAGAAAGAGTGTGGTTTGGAAATGGGACCCCAAATAAGTCAATGTAGCTATGGGCTGTAAAACTCTCTAAACAATTCCCTCTCACTAAAACAATATTTAAGGTGACATTGTAAATAATTTCAAGTGAATAGAGGAGAGGAGGAGTCTGTCAAGGAAGCATGCAAAGCAGGGAAAATGTCTAGGTATATACCAGAGGGAGGAGTAAGAAACTGGTTTGTAAGTGGACAATTTATGCCTCCTCTTAGTGACTTTCTATCCCTGTGATTTTCTTTTAAAGTTGGATGAAGCCAAATTCCCTCTGTATTGCTTCATTTGGAGACAGTAGAGGCAGGAAGGACCCTTGAGGAGAGCTAAAATTTAGGTACTGAAAACTGAAAGAGCAAGGGAAGAGAAACCAGAGACAGACCTTCCATAAAGAGGAGAATGCTTTAGAAATCATTCTCATCCCCAGACTACTGTCATTAGTATATGCTGTTCAAAATAAATAATTTCTAATTTAGCACAATTAGGCACAGTAGTGGATGCTTCTTCATTTCCTAACACTCCTTGTTTCTCTCTCATGGTTTCTTGGCTTCTAGCCTGTCTGTAACATAAAAGCTGGAGGGGTAGGGAGAGATCTTGCCCTGAGGAAAAGCCAGAGAGTGATAGGATGGGAAAACTGATGCCATCCTGTTGTCTCCCCATGGTCAATCAGGCTTGTATACCTCCACACACATATACACATATACCACACTAACACACATACATTCACACTCACACTGGCATATATACTCGCATGCAAAATAAATAAAATATATAAACTATAGTAGGCAAGCAAACACTTTTTGATAGGGTATTTCACACTAGTGATTTAGTGGACATTTTTAAAAGAAGAATATGCTAAAGGCCAAAATTTCTTGCAAATTTTCTCTTTCTCTAAATTTAGTTACATAAAATCATCTCCCATAAAATACTTAAGTTCCATTTAACATGAATAGCTTTCCGCCAACTACTTTCCAGTCCATCCCAGTTTTTTACAAGAAAATGGCAGACAAATATTAAAGTTCTGTGAAGATCAATGACAAAAGCAGTATTTAATCTATAGTGTATAATATATGAGTTCTTTTGTTTTCTCATTTCTCCCTGTATGAAAAGAACTGTGTGGAATTACAAATTATCAAGAATCTATAAATAATATATCTATACATCAAGTGTATATTTTGCTCCCAGACAAAATAGAAACTTATAGGCTAGAATTAGAAATCTAAGTTGTCTCAGTTCAAATTGTTTAGGATTTGAGAGAAAGAATATAAAGCTGACATGAATTGTTTGTTTAGTAGCTATCACACCCCAAACTACAAATTGTAAACACTAATGCTAAGGAAATTATAGGTATATATGCTATGTGTATCCATTTGCATTATTGTTGTTATCTGCTATTATTATAGTAGAAGCATTTTTAGCAGAATGTATCACTCTACATCTCTGATTCAGAAAAAAATTGCACTGGTAATTCTGATGCTAAAAGCAGCTGGAAAGATCCAAGCAGGAAAATTACTAACACCCTAAGAGCTCTGAGAATAATTAGGGTTGACTACAGCATTGTGTTCCCATCCATTCTGAGACTAAATTCTGGGAAAGAGTCAGAAAGGAAGAAAGGGCATATGATATACCTCTAATCTCACCAGCATTTTTATCATGGAAGGGTGTTGGATTTTTCTCAAAGGTTTTTCTAATGAGAAGATCAGGGTTTTAGTTTGTTTTTTGTTTTGGTTTGGTTTGGTTTGGTTTTGTCTGTTTGCTTTTCAGTTTGTTTTATGGTGGATTACATTTAATGATTCATGTGTATTGAACCATCTCTGCATCTCTGGAATGAAGCCTACTCGATCACGGTACATAAACTTTTTATTTTATTCTTGGACTAAGTTTGCAAGAATGTTATTGAGTATTTGTGTGTCTATGTTCATAAGGGAAAATTGTTCTGTAATTTTCTTTCTTTGTTGGGTCTTAATATAGTTTTATTATCAAGATAAGTGTGGACTCATAGAAAGAATTTGGAAATGTTTCTTTTGTTTCAATTTTGTGGAATAATTTTAGGACTGTTGTTATTAATTTTTCTTTGAAAGTCTGGTAGAATTCTGCACTAAAACCATCTGGCCTTTGGCTTTTTTGGTTGGGAGACTTAAGTACCAATTCTAATTCACTACGATTATGGGTCTATTTAAATTGCTATATGATCTTGACTTAACTTTGGTAAGTGGTATGTATCAAGGAAACTATGCACTTCCTTTAGGTTTTCCAATTTGGTCGAATACTGGTTTTTAAGTATGTCCTTCTGATTCTCTTGACTCTCTCTGTGCCTATTGCTATGTCTGCTTTTCGATTCTAAATTTGTTAGTTTGAAACTTCTCTCTTCACCTTTTAGGTAATCTTTTTAAGGGTCTGTCAAGATTACTGATTATTCCCAAGGAATCAACTCTGTTTCATTACTTTTTAAAATTGCTTTTTTACTGCTGGTGTTTGGTTTTGATTTGATTGTTCTTATTTTTTTCATATTTCTTTATTTCAGCACTGAGAATGATTATTTATTGCAGTCTACTCCTTTTGGGTGGGCTTTCTTATTTTCTTCTAGAGATTTCAGTTATGTTATTAAGTTACTACTATGAAATCTCTCTCATTCTTTTCTTGCAAGCACTAAGTGTTAGGAACTTGCTTCACCATGTCCCATAAATTTGGGTATATTGTGTACTTACTTTCTTTCAATTCTAGAACGTCTTGAATCTCTTTATTTCTCCATTTTCATGATTCATTTTCATTCAATAACAAGTTGTTCAGTTTCCATGAATTTGTAAATTTTCTGTTACTTCTGTTGATATCCAGTTTTTAGCCATGATAAAGATGGGGACAGAGAAAAAGGAGAGGATACAGGACATGGTCTACTACAAAGCTGGGGCTAAGACTGGAGGGCTGGATTTGGAGGAAAAGAGGAAGAGGTGAAGATCTGCAGTTAGCCTACTTGCTTCCCTGGTCATAGTGGCCTGTGGGCTTCCAGTAAGTGCTTGCTAGATTTAGGAGCTGGGATAAACCAAGGAGTATGGGGATAGGGGAGACCCAGAGGGGATGATCTGTGTTATCCATTAGAGATGGGGAGGGGCTGCAGCATGCTGTCCGCTGCAGAGTTGGAGATTAAACTGGAGAACTGGATTTGGATGAGGGGAAAGGAAGCAAAGAGCTAACATAAACCACCTGATCCTCTGGCCAGAGTCTGCACCTGTTAATTTTATTTGCATTTTCCCTCAAGGAACGTATGTGAAGGAAATACTTACATGATATCTAATATTATTTATGTAAAAATTATCTAGATTTTTTGTTGATCATTTGGAAATAAAGGGACTATCCATCAAGACAGATATATTTGAATTCAGTGGAATGTGACTAAGCTATTAAACAGAAAGAGGATCAATGGGAGGCAGAGGCAGGTGAATCTCTGTGAGTTCGAGACCAGCATGGTCTACAAGAGCTAGTTCCAGGAGAGGCTCCAAAGCCACAGAGAAACCCTGTCTCGAAAAACCAAAAAAAAAAAAAAAAAAAAAAAGAGGATCAATATATAGACAGATCAATAATACAGACTATACTATTGACCTCAATAATGAAACCAGATGATATGCACAATAATAATTTTTACTGGTAATTGATAAATTTCAAAACTCTGTTGGAGTTGTAACCAGGCTGTTCTCACTAAAGAGAAGGAGATCATGACCAGCTCTTTATGCATTTGAAATTTTTTATGAGACACACAGACCGGAGTACTTTCACTCTTGGGACCTCAAGTCTAATGAGCAGGCCCCAACATTAGTGATCAGGAGTTTATAAATGTATAAATCACAAATTTGATACACTCTCTTGATGTAGCTGTAATGACTGTTAACAAGCATGACAGGATATAACCTTTTAAAAGAATAGGGCACATCTTTGCCTCAATGGTATTGATGTTTAGTTAGGGAACAGAAAGCATAGTGGTTACAGATGCAGAACAATGTAGTTCAGCAAGAGTTCCTGTGAGGATTGTTATGTGCCTGGGGGTCAGGCTGACCAGTGAAGAGCCCACAATGTCTCTACCCTACATGAAGAAATATAGGTAACCGAAGAAAGGAGATAACTGGTGATACAGTCTTTGCAAGGGAGGAGCATAGTCATTGGTTGTCCAGTGTCAAATGGTCAAGTTTTAAAACACATATATAAGTAACCTTATACACACATTACAAGGAATATAAACATATATACAAATACATAATGTAAGCAATTGCAAAAGTTAAAAAAACAGGAAAGTGGGGAAAGGTATATTGGAGGGTATGAGGGAGGGAAAGAAATGAAGAAATGTTATCATTAAATTAAATTACAAAAATAAAAAAAGTAATTTTATAAAGTAAATCTGTTTGTGTTTGACTTTTTAATCAGTTAGGTTTCTTTTTTCATTTTGTAACCCTAAATAACATTTTCATTCTCATTGCTTATTGTGAGTTTATATAAAATCCTTATCTCATTTTGATTTAATTTTTGTAAGTCATTTGTTTCTAGAAATCTATTCTTTTTCTTTTAGATTTTCTAATTTTGTGTTAGTTACATACTAGCTAGATTTCTGTATTTTTTGATGTCTATTATGATGTCTCACATTTCAATTCTAATCATACTAATTTGAGACTTCACTATATTCTGTTGGTGCTTTGACTAAGTGCTTTACACTCTCTTTTTAATCTCCTCAAATAATCAACTTACTCTTTCACTGATTCTTTGTGATGCTTTTCATTCCTTATTTCATTAACTGAAATTCTTTGATACTATAAAACACACTTGGGCTGGAGAGATGGCTCAGAGGTTAAGAGCATTGCCTGCTCTTCCAAAGGTCCTGAGTTCAGTCCCTAGAATCCACATGGTGGCTCACAACCATCTCTAATGAGGTCTGGTGCCCTCTTCTGACCTGCAGGTATTCACACAGACAGACTATTGTATACATAATAAATAAATACATATTTAAAAAATAAAAAAAATGAAGCACACTTACATACTTGATTCTGAAGTGAGTAAAACATATTTGTTAAATCTGACCTGACTCCAGGCTAAAACTGTGTTTCATGTGTTTATTGACATCCTTCTTGATCATCTCAATACTATAAGATTATTAAAGAAGAGCTAGCTCCAATGCCCCTCAAACTATTTCACACAATCAAAAGGCAGTATTACCACACTCATGTCATGAAGCCAATATCAAAACCGCATAAAGACATGTTATAAAAGAAAATTATATACCAATTCTCCTTGATGAACATAAATGCACAAATTCTCAGAAAAATACTTGCAAACATAATTCAAAAACACATCAAAAGAATGATTCACTATAATAAACTTGGCTTCATTCCAGAAATTCTGGGACATTTCAACACACACAAATGAATAGATGTAATTCATCACATAAATGGATTCAAGAAGAAAAATTAAATATTCATCACAGTAGATGCAAACAACGACTTATCACAAAATCTGGCATGATTTCAGGATTAAATGCTGGAGATCAGAATAGAAGTAATCCATTTCAGTGTAAGAAAGATTCCATTAAACAGACGTAAATGGCTAGGGTCAATGAGGAAAACCCAAACATTTCCACTAAAACCAGGAACAAGACAAGCTTATATACTTTCTCCATTTTTATGCAATGTGCATCTTGAAGTCTCAGAACAATGGGACAGAAGAATAAGGGAGTACCAAGAAAAGAGGAAGAATTAAATTATCCTTGTTTGCGGATGAATTATTCCATATGCGAGAGAACCTAAAGTCTGCACCAGAAAACTCATAGATTCAAGGAATCTTTTCATCAAAGTGACAAGATACAAAATTAATGAAAATCAGGAGCCTTCCTACTTCCAACGAACATTTTTCCCAGAAAAAAATCCAGAATAAACCCAATCAATGAAGAGAAATGTCTCTACTGTGAACTCTTAAACACTGAAGAAAAAACTGCAAAAGACACCAGAAAATGAACTAATCCCCTCATATGCTCAGACATTGGAAGAATTAATGTAAAAATGTCTACGACACCTGGGAAAAAATAGAAATTTGTTGTAATCCTCATCAATATCCTAATGGCATTCTTCACAACAAAAAACAAACAAAAAATACTTAATATTCAGAAGAAATCATAGAAGGCATCAGACAAAGTTAAGCTGAGAAAAAGTAATAATGCTAGAGTTACCATTGTACCTTACTTCAAGGTTTACTATGAAGCCTTCATAATAAAGTCTATAGCCATCTGAATTTTTAAAAATTTATTTTAAGATATATGTCTCTGTGTGAATGCATGCTTATAGTGAGTTTTATTGGTCTTAATAATAAAAATCCAGAGTCAGATATTATGAGGTGAAAGCTGAAAGATCAGAGAGGCAGAGCAGCCAGCCACTAGTTCTTACCTCTAAAAATTCCTCAGACCTAATGGGGTACTCTGTATCTACAGGTTCTCAGACTGAAGGCTTTGAACTCCTGTCTCCTCACACCTTATTTTCCTCTCTCCATCTAGTCATATCCTTTCTTGTCTCCATCTCCCTAATGCTGGAATTGAAGACAAGTGATTTCTAAGTACTGTGATTAAAAGTGTGAACCATCATCACCTAGTTTTTTTTTTTTTTTTTCTCTTTTATACTGATGATTCTCCTGTAGCCCAGGTTAGTCTGAACTCACAGAGATTTGTCTGCCTCTCCCTCTCAAGTCTTGGGACTAAGAGTGTGCCACCACTACCTGGCCTCTATGTCTAACTAGTGACTTAGCTACACACTCTGATCTTCAGGCAAGCTTTATTTGTTAGATCACAGACAAAATATCTCACAAGGGCAAGAAAAAAGGGATTGAATTCCTTGGAGCTGAGGTTGCCTTGAGTAACCTCATGTGGGTAATGGGAAACAGAATTTAGGTCTTCTAGAAAACAGTGCTTTTTTTTTTTCTGCAACACTATTTGGCCAATAGCTTAGGCATATTTCTAGCTAGCTCTTACATCTTGAATTAACCCATTCCTATTAATCATATATGTGTGTGTGTGTGTGTGTGTGTGTGTGTGTGTGTGTGTGTCAGCATGAGGCTGTTACGTTCTAGTAAGGATGTGGTGTCTGTCTCCTTTGGCAGCTTCATGGTGTCTCCCTGACTCTGCCTACTCTCTTTCTTTATCTCTATTAGGATTTCCTGCATGACTTTACTCTACTAGGCCATTGTCCACAACAGCTTTTTAATAAACAATTGTAATAAAACACATTCATAGCACACAGAGGGGAATCCCACAGCATCTTCCCTTTTATGTCTAAATGAAAAGGAAGGGAAAACAGTGCTCTTAACAGCAAAATTAACAGTACTTAACAGCTTATAACCGACAAGCCATCTCTCTGGCCCGTAACCATTTAATTTTTGAAATATAAGTCAAAACCAAATATACATTGGAAAAAAAACAATCTCTTCAACAAAAGATGCTGCCAACATTGAGGATCTACACATAGAAAAATTAAAGTAGATCTCTTTTCTTTAACCTGTGTCAAAGTCAATTCTAAATGGATCAGGTTTTAATATAAAACTCTTAAAGTATTAGAGAAAGAGATAACAACAACCCTTCAATACACAAGCTTAGGCAAAGAATTCATGAGTAGGAATCTTTCTGACTAGGACTTAGTCATAAAAGAAACATTGTAAAAAACTGAAAATGAGACATCATGAACTTCAAATTATTCTGCACAAAACCAGGAGCAATGACACATACACGGAGAAACTACAATATCAGAGATTTACTTTTTTAGCTACATAATATTATCTAGAATATACAAAGGACACAAAAGTCTAAATAATAAGAAATCAAACAGCCCTTCCAATAAATATGCTAAAATAATAATCAGGTTTCATAAGGTGGTAAATGGGGAAAAGAATAAGTGAATGTTCACCCTCACTAGACATCAGAAAAGTCCAAAATAAAATGACATGGCTATGCAGTTGAAGTAGTGCCATGCTTTGACTCCCCATGGGAGGCCACACCCTTTCTGAGGAGTGTATATAGGGGTGGATTGGAAGGAGATGAGACAAGGGGGAAGAGGGGACGGAGTGGGAACTGTGGTTGGTATGTAAAATGAATTAAAAAAAAAAAATAAAACACATGGATATCCTATCTTACCCAGTTAAAAAAAAACAGTCCTTAAGAAAGTAATTCATAGAAGCTGATGGAAATGTGTACAAACCAGAAACTTTATAGACTATAAACTAACACATTCACTATGAAAGTTAGGATGGAGTTTTCACAAAGCCTTAGGACTGATCTACCATGTGTTCCAGTTTCATTTTGTTGCTAAAATGAAAGCACTGACGAAAAGCAACTTGGGAAGAAACAATTTTTTTGTTCTACAATCTAAGTCACAATCCACCCTTCGGAGAACATGCTGACACATGATGTTGGATTCTGTAGGAGGAGAGCACTTGTTTGTCTTGGCAGCCAGAACTGAAATAATCGCACAAAAATTATATTAATTAAAATACTGCTAGGCCCATTAGCTCTAGTTTCTTATTGGCTAACTCTTATATTAATTTAACCCATTTCTATTAATTTGTATATTGCCATGTGGCAGTGGCATACCAGCAAAGATCCGGCATGTCTGACTCTTGCAGCTCCATGTGTCTCTCTCCCCCTTCCTTCTCCCAGCATTTAGTTCCGTCTTCCCTGCCTTCCTAAGTTCTGCCTTATCAACAGGCCAAGGCAGTTTCTTTATTCATTAATAGTAATAACATCACATAGAACGGACTCCCACATCACCTTTCCTTTTCTATTTAAGTAAAAAGGAAGATTTTAACATAGTAAAATTACATATAACAAAACAGTTATCAAACAATTACAGTTACAATATTTATATTTACTTTATCTTTTATCATAACTAAGAAAAACTATATTTATTCTTCAACTCCATCAAAAATTCCAGAAGGATATAATATTACCTAAGTAGACAGGGAGTACATTGTAAGTAACTTCCAAAATTTTAGAATTGACAGACAACTGGCTACCTGGGCAGGATTCAGTATTTTATTTACTTATTATTAATACACTTTTGTAAAAGTAAAATACATATGTGGGGATTTTCCATTAGTCTTAGAGAGGCTCTGTATACAAATTAAAAGTATAAAATAATACTAATTCTTGTCATATACTTCCAGAAGCTGGAAACTCCAAGAATGAAGTGCAAGAGAATTCATTGTCTGGCTCAGATTTTTTGTTCCATAGACAGTACTTTTACTTTCATTCTTTTTTGAAAGAAAGAGACATTAACTTCACCAGGGTCTCTTTGAGAAGGATGCTAATTGCATTCATAAGAGCTTCACACTCATGACCTCAGCAGCTTCCAAAAGTCTCATTCTCCTAAAGCCATCGCCTTGAGAGTAAATATTAGCATATAAATGTTTTCTATTCTGTACACATATTATTGCTCAGTTACCAAAAAAGGACACTAACAAACAGAGGAAACATCCCATGTTTCTCACTGAAATTATTAAATGTTTACAACTTAAAACTTTGCATAATAAGCTTTCCTAAATATACATCAAATTTATCTTGGTTTGTTATACCAAAATGCTATAGACTAAGTGACATAAATAGTACAAAATCAATAAAAACCAATTTGAAAGTCTGGATAGTGTTAGGTTTGACAGATAAAGAAAAGCATGGGTAGGTTCTAGAGGATGTTGCTGAGCTAACTTATTCTCCAAGGTAATAGATTTAATATCAACACTGAGAATTCAAAATAGAATCTTTTTTGTTTTTTTTTGTTTTTTCAAGACAGTGTTTCTCTGTAGCGTTGGTGTCTGTCCTGGAAATAGCTCTTATAGACCAGGCTAGCCTCGAACTCACAGAGTTCTGCCTGCCTCTGCCTCTGCCTTCCTAGAGCTGGGAATAAAGGTGTGTGCCACCACCGCCAGGCTACAAAATAGAATCTTAAAGTAGGAAAAAAAGGGACCTCATTCAGTTCCACCATACAAGGCTGTCTACCATATCTTAATGTTTCTGAGGGAAGGTGCTGGTTCCACCCCATTAGCCCTCATTCTTGGTTAATAAATAGCCTATACTATGTGCTTGTTCCCAGGCAGCAGGGATAAAAGGTAGAATGTAGTCCTTTGTGACTGCAAAGTCACAGGGTAGCCTGTTAGCTTTTTGTAGTAATATGTAGAGGTGAACGTAAGACTAAAGGAGGAGTAGCAAGGTGGATAACATTGCAGCAGCTGAACGATATGTGTTCTAGTGGGCACCTGAAGTTAATATACCAATATGCTTGCATTCTTGGGAAGATTTTCCTGGCTTGAAGTTGACCACAGCCTTGTTTTATCTATCTAATCTATTCTTTGTAAAGATGAGGAGTGATCATCTCCTTGGTCTTTTCTTCTGAGGATACTGTGTCTATCATAAGGTCCCTGCACTCACATCATCTTCTAAATGTAATCATTTTCCCTAGCCATACCTCTAGATAGCACTACTCTGAGAATAGGTCATCAACATGGGAGTTTAGAGAGACAACACAGAGTGTAAAATAATCCTACAGCCTATCTCTGTTTTTAAAGATTGATTGATTGTGTGTGTGTGTGTGTGTGTGTGTGTGTGTAAACATACATGCTTTCCAGTACAGGTGGAGAGTAGAAAAGGATGCAGAATTCTCTGGAGCTAATTACTGACTTGACATACCCATTGAGGATACTGGGAACCAAATTACTGTTCTTTGAAAGAGCTGCAAGTGTTTTGATGATGGTGGTAGCTTTTCTGGTTTTATTTGCTTGCTCGCTTGCTCGCTTGCTTGTTTGCTTGCTTGCTTGCTTGCTTGCTTGCTTGCTTGCTTGCTTGCTTGCTTGCTTGCTTGCTTGATTTTTGCTTCTTTTGACAGGCCAGGAACTTGCTGTTTGGACTAGACTGACCTCAAACTCATGGAGATTGACCTGCCTTTGATTCCTAAATGCTGGCCTTAAAGGCACACAAGTGTTCTTCAACCTTAAGCCATTTCTCCAGTTACTAAAATTGTTTCATAAAATTAGATGTATTGGATATCAACAATTAATAATTCACCTAAAAATATATAAATAGAGAAAATAGAGTACATGAAGCCAAATAGAATTAATATTTAACAACTTATATAAATTTATTATTCATCAAATATTACATACAAAAAGTGGTATTTGAATTATGTAAAATGTTAAAGAATAAATAAATATCAAGTAATTAATAATTAAGTAATAGCTATAATATTATATACATCATATGATTCCAGAATTAGTGCAAGTGTATTATTTTTATTAGTATCATGGAACTATAAAGTGTTAACTTGAATGCCAGATGAAGAGAAATGCATCAGATAGGGGAAAATGTAAATAAAAAAAATCCCACAGTAGCTCAAAATAGGGTGTAATAAGGATTTTTTATTAAAGAAAAACTCACAAATCACAACAAAAAACAAAAACAAAATCCAACATCCAAGTGTGGCGAGCAGGATAAAGAGAGAGCAAGCAGGCAGACCTGTGCACTTTTTGGTACCCAAGGCCACACCCAACCTGGTCCAACCTCTCAAAGACCATTGGCTAAAGGAGGTTCCCCATAATTAATTTACTGGCAATAAAAGTATGAACTCAAAAAATGCCTTAGCAGCTAATAGCTGTTCCAGGATTACAAGTTCAATTCCCAGAAGTCATGTTGGGTAGCTCACAACTACATAAAAGTCAAGTTCATGAGCATCTGATGCACTTTTCTGACATCTGTGATTCCTGCATGCAAATGACATACACACACAGAGACACTCACAGACACAAAAGAAAACTCAAAGAAAATCAAAACATGTTTATTCACTACAAAAACGGAAATAGATTTTTTCTTAATCTGCAATTATTAAATAGTATATTAGTTTATTAATTATATTTCAAATTCTAAAATAGTCACATAACCTTGTTGAACCCTAAACTTCACTGAACTTCTTTGAAAATATCAAATATCAAAGGTATAAGGATGAGGAGAGTAGCAATGGAATTAGCATTTCACGTACTTGGGTTACATTCTGTATTGCCTTCCCTGCCAATTCCCTAATCTACCAGGGGCTTTGCATATTTGTAGAATGCAAAATGTAAAGGAAGAAATTTGAATATTGAAGAGAAATGAAACTGTCTTCAAAGCATAATAGACGGTGTAACTCTGGGATTAAAGTTGCTGCTGGGAAGTCATCAACTGTTGTTTGATTAATGCATCTTAACAAATGGTGTTTAATTCTGTTTCATGATCTGTTGTTCTTTAGTCATAAGTGTCTGGATTATATTTTAAAATTTGACTCAGATTCAGAAAGAGTACAGGAAATAAATAAGGAAATATATTTGTGTTTGTATACTTTAATTCAACTATGATACTGGACTTCCTCTGTATGTTTAGACATCTGTTCCTTGCTTTCTGTGAACAATGTTTAGGCTTTGAAATTTCTATGAATTTTCTTAATTTTGAACATCACTCATTTCCATGTAAACACTGGATTTAAAGAGTTTCCTTTGCATAAGTTCAGTATATATATGATTCTTATTTGTAATAGTTCAGGGTTTTTAAAGGAGTCAAATAGAGTCCATGCAGGCACTTACAGATTCTATTGATTGTGTTGGTTGAAGGCGAAGGTGTAAGTCACAAACAATCCCACACTAGTTTGGAATTATGATTAATATAATGGTTATTTATTTAAAGGGGAAAAAACTTACAGATCACCGTCCCAGACAACAGCCCTCTGTGCAATCAGGAAGGGAATCTAGTCGCTGAAGTAGTGCAGGAAGTAAGAGAGCTCGAGGAGGGAAGTGGCCGCTTTTTTAAAGGGAGAGAGCCCACGCCCTAATGGGCTGGTATCTCAGCGGCTATTGGCTGGAGGAGCGGAAGGACCTCCCGCAACAGTTGGTCTTGCCATCCAGATCCTATTTGGCTTCACCATCATTTAAACACCTTTAATCCAGCATCATCTAAGAAATGATCCAGGAATTAATAGTCCATAACAACTCCATGGACTACATGAAACTACATGAAAGATCACCCCATACGTGCTTTGCTATCTTAAAAACACATTGGGGAACCATATTAGGAACACAATGAGACAACGGGAGTCTTGGAACATGCAGCAGACACTTGCATAACCAAAAAATTTTGTACGGTTGTCAGATTTTTGTGAAGATATTTTCAGAGCTGAATATCACACAACTGCTTATCTGGGGGCAACTTATCACTTAGGAGTGATAGAAATGTCACAGGATGTGAATGAGATACTAGTACTCCGATTAGTAAGACTTTTAAAGAACACTTTTCTCAGTGTGAAATGGAGCCTTTAAATGTGTTTGTCTTATCAAAGAGGAGTATCTGGATCTTCAGAGTATGGCGGACATCACGAGAATATCTGGATTTTTATTTCTATTTCTCTCTATAGTTTTTATTACAGTGGGAAGCAGTTGACAGCCTTTGGAATTCTACATGTTCAAGCCCCTTCATTTTTGTGAAATTAAATCTCTCTGAACCATGTTTTTCTCAGTTCACCAAATACAACGATTACTATGTTTGTTAAGAAAATTGGCATAATAAGCGTTTGATACTGGGAAATCAAGGTGTTTACATCTACAAAATTAGAAAATTGATGAAACACTTAAGGTATTTAAAGCTGAATATAGGTACATGATTCTTATATTGTATAATCTCCTCTGAACAGTTGTGCTATAAATTATAAATGTTTTATATAATATAAATATAACATAAACAAAAACAAATAAGATACAAATATTGAAATGGTTCTCTAATAGAAAGCTGCAAAAGTCCTTGTGTTCCTAAAATTTTTAAACACTTTATGAAAGTTGAAAATTTCCATATAAAGGGCATGTTTAATATAATTATGCTTACAAATGATAATTATTGTGCTATCTTGTGTCACTTATAGATCAGTGAGGAACATTTTAATTTCAACCTTTGCCATTTTGCAATAAATTTCATATAATTTCCAGTGTGAAGAGGACCTAAGGACTAGCGAACAATCCAATGGAATAACCTATTGTATGCCCCTAACTACAGCTTCATCCAAAAGTTGAAAATGAATGTGCTAAGCAACCATCAGTAAATTAAGGGGTATTGACAGGTTGGCTGGAACAAATTCTGCTTAGGTATTACTCTTTATCTCTATTTTTAGGTCTAACAAGCTCCAACCTATTAGTTATTTCATAACCACAAGGGGTTAAGAATGAACTCAAGAAAATAAATGCATATCAGAGATAGTAGAGTGTGGAGAGGGAGGGATTTTCCTGGTGACAGAGTATCTATTCCACCTGTATATATAGACACCAGAAGACACTCTCTGGGACCAGTAGCAATAGCTTCTGTCGTCTTCAAATACAGGGAATGATTGCCCAGCAGGGCTTCTCAGACTGTTGAAAACCTGAGTGCATCTGACCTGCCTCCTCTATGAAACAACCTCATCATTTGAGTGCTCTGCAAAAGTGGGGGAGGGATGATTTCCTTTTTTTGTTATCAAAGCATCCCTTTATGGCATCCTCTCTTTGGTGCTTTCAACTCTACCAGAAATGACAAGTGAACATAAAATAAGGGACTAGCTCACATGAACTGAAAGCACAAAATTCACCTTACCAGCTTTGTAGAGTTTAGTAAAAATAATCAAGAAAAATCCTATTACAAGCATTTGCAATCTCACTTCTCCTTTATAAAGTGTCTCATAGGGATCATGCTTTATGGCATTAGTTAAGTGCAAATATCAGGGAAGTAAAACAGTGTTTTAAAATGTAGCTTTGATATTAGAACTTAAATACATCATTGAAGAGAGCTCTGTACAAGACACTGGAATTTACTAAATTATTCGCCAAAAAATAAGCATTTACTGAAAATAAATTTAAGCTTACAAAGATTCTTGCATATCAATGAAAAAAACTTTCTGTAGCTTTATGAAAAACTGTTGATCTTTAGAGATAGCTTATATGACTAAAATTGTGATGGTGTATCAAATATGGAATTCTATAAGAATTATCAGTGGCTTACTTGTGAGGTACCTGTGACTGTAAAGGAAATATGAGTGAAAAATGAAATTTTTTTTTTCGAGACAGGGTTTCACTGTGGCTTTGGAGCCTGTCCTGGAACTGGCTCTGTAGACCAGACTGGTCTCGAACTCACAGAGATCCGCCTGCCTCTGCCTCCCGAGTGCTGGGATTAAAGGCGTGCGCCACCATCGCCCGGCCTGGAAAACGAAATTTTGACCAAAAACCAGTGTTAGAGAATTTTCCTAGCATGCTGAAGACTGAGACCACTGAGTTCAAACTCTGATTCTACACAATAAAAATAAGTTTTACAGTTTATTTCATTTTCTGCTTGAATCTGATATTTGCTGATATTTGCAAAAATTTCCCACAGAAGCCCCAAATTCTTATGAAAAATAGACATTCAAATTATATAAAGGACAGTGCCTGTGTCTCCACCAGTTGCTGAATGAAGGTTCTATGGTGATATTTAAGATATTCATCGATCTGACTACCAGACAAGGCCAGTTAAGGCACCTTTTCCTCTGTTGCTTAAGGTCTTAGCTGGGGTCATACTTGTGGATTCCTGGGAATTTCTCTGGTGCCAGATTTCTTGCTAGCCTCATAATGGCACTCTCAATCAAAATATCTCTTTCCTTGCTCTCCATCTCTGTCCTTCCTCTGACTCGGCTATCCTGTTCCCTCAAGTTCTCTTCCCCCCTCCTCTTCTCTCCTTCTCTTCCTCTTCCACCCTCCCTTCTCCCTCAACCCCATGTTCCCAATTTTGTCAGGCGATCTTGTATATTTCCACTCTCCAAGTGGATCTATTTTTGTTTTTCTTAGAGACTGGCAGCAAAGCACTGGGTTGAGTTCCCAAAGTCCAAATGAAGAGTGTGAGAATTGAGGATATGAGTAAAGAGGTCAAGACCATGATAGGACACCCACTGAAACAGTTGACCTGAGCTGATTGGAGCTCACAAACTCTAGTTCAACAGGGAAAGAACCTCATAGGACCAAACAAGATAAGCTGCATGTGGGTGACAGTTGTATGGGTGACATTGTAGACTATGGGGCCACGACAGTGGCACCAGGATTTATTCCTACTGCTTGAACTGACTTTTTGGAAACCTGTTCCTTTTGAATGGATACCTTCTTCAGCCTAAATATATTAAGGAAGGTCTTGGACCTCCCCAAGGCAATGTGCCTTACCCTCTCTGAGGTATAGGGGGTTAGGGAAGGTAGACGAAACGGGAGGAGGGAAGGCAGTGACTACTGGGATTGGTACATAGAATGGAAAAAAAGATAGTTTGTTTTCTTTTTTAAAAAAATAAAATAGCCGGGAGGTGGTGACACATGCCTTTAATCCCAGTACTCGGGAGGTAGAGGCAAGCAGAACTCTATGAGTTCAAGGCTAGCCTGGTCTACAAGAGCTAGTTACAGGACAGGCTCCAAAGCTACAGAGAAACCTTGTCCTGAAAAAAATAATAAAAAAAAAATAAAAGACAGTGACTGTCACTATTTTTATGACATTTCTAAATGTCCTCATCGATATATCCAACTAAAAATCTCCAATGTCTATTAAATTAAGATGTACAAATTTGGTTTTTGACAGCCTAATTCCCCTATTACAGAGAAGATTAAGTTAATGTTTAAAATAGTAGATGTTTCTTTTCTTCTACATCAGAGGCTCTAAACATGTGGGTCCCAATCCCTTGGAGTAGAATAACATTTTCACAGAGGTTGCATATTGGATATTTAAGTTTCAACTCATAACAGTAGCAAAATTACAGTAATGAAGTAACAAGGAAAATAATTTTATGATTGGGGGTCATAAGGAAGCAGCATTAGGAGGGTTGACAGCTACTGTTCTAAATGATCAGTAAAGGCAGTCAGTAAAGACAAGTGACAAAATACAGACATACCCATAGATAGATCTGTAATTGTGAATGTGTGTAATCTATTTATAAAAAGTAGTGTTTATTTGAAAAGGAAACTTATATTTACACATTACTAAGGAATCTATGTTGTTAGATAAGATTTATAATTTATAGATAATTTATAAATAAATTCAGATAGGATTTTTTGTTATCTGTTTCTCATATATTTGTGTTGATGAAACTTCTCAAAGCTAATAATAATTTCATTTGGAAGAGAAACAACTTGATGATAAATCATCCAATACTTTAGCAAAAATAAGTTGAGAATCTGGATTTTTAACTCTCTTCTCCATGCCAAATCTAAAAATTAAGATTCTTTGAGATCAGCTATACAAATTGTCTGAATATTAATTTGAAACTTTCAATCATAAAAAATAAAACAAGCAGATGGGTCTAAGCTTCTTCAGAGAACTGCCTGTTTCTTCTTTTGATCAACAGAAAAGCAGGAAAAGAAAATGAAATAGAATACCCAGCATTTCACATGCATCTCTGGACTGTATGTATTCACTAGATAGTCAAGGATATTTGTGTTAGAACACACATTCTTACTCACTGTGTTAATGCTATCATGTTGTAGGACTTATTTGTTAGTATTTGAAAGAAGTTATTGGCTTATATTTAAGTTTTTAATGGTACATATTACCGTTGCTTTTGCTTAGAGATTAATGTGCAGGACATTTGTATAATGTTTATAAAGAGTAGAAATCTTGACTTAACCTTTTATTATGTCAAAGGCACCATGCAGATACTTGAGCAATCTACAGAGCCACTAAATATGAGAATCGCATGCACACTTCACATGCCGAATACTTGGATTCAGCTTTCTGTGCCTAATAAAACTTATAGAACACTGACTCTTTTTGATAATCATTCATCTTAACTTGCTACTTTGACACAAACACCTCATTGTCATCACTATTGCTGGAACCTTTTGGAAGTATGATGCAGAGAGAAGCAATTTGATGTTTAAAAAAGAAAATGGGAAGATGCTCATAAATAAATTTTGAGACTTATGCATTCTTAATCCTTCCATATTGTACTTTTAAAGTAAGCACACTCTATTCAGGTGACATAAAAAAGTTGCTCTCTGTGCTGTAAAGTCTTTCTTTTCATGTCTGATCACACTCAGACATGTTGGAGAAATTGTTCTTGAATCATCTTCTGGCTCCCCAGGTTTTGTATGATTTGATTTTTTAAAGTCTTTTTTTAATTTTTGTTATTATAATACAATTACATCATTTTTCACCCCCCTCCCTTCTCATCAAACTTTCTAATATACCCTGCTTCCCTTGCAGAACAAGAACAGAGAGATTTGCAAGAACCAGAGGATTAAGGAGCTTGTATCTCTAGTAATTTCAGATCTACATCCATAGTCTCACCAATATGACCACCCAAAAGTGATATGAACAGTGACAATAACCAAGACACATGGAATTGGACAGGGGAAAACCTGTCCCCAACTTGATGCTCACTTTTATGTTATTTCTCAGGTGGCATTCTCTGTAATCTGATAAGCTGGTGATGTATACCATGTTCTCAAGTCCATACTGATATGATCCTTCTGATAAAATTAGCATGCTGCTGAGACATTTATGAACTATATGTCAAAAAATTCTATTCCCTCACTGAATTGCATCCTACTCAAATTACTTTCAGGTGTAATTTTGTTTAAAACTAAAATATTTCTTTTCATCTTTAATATCTTACATCAGGAGAATTTTATCTCTGCTAAGGGACATCTGTCTTTCCCTATTTCAAAAGAAGCATGTTTCCAAGGAATACAGTCATCATATTTTGATACTTGATTATTCTGGGTCAGCATTGTCCCGTCTCTCCTGAAGGGATCTGGAGTTCATTACCCGTACATGCATGACTCTTACTGCATTTTGTGCAAATATTCTCATATTGCTTTTTGAAAATATCTCAGTTCTCCACTTAGAATGCTTTACTAAGAATCCTACTTCGTGGACTGACCCCAATAGCTTTTGAACTGTTCTCTGAATTCCAATACTACCAACTTTTTAGTTTAACAAAACTGAAAAACAAACGAAAAATAGTGAGTTTGAAACACACAAAACAGAAAGTGTTGATGCTCTATTCAAAACTTTTTGAACAAAAATAGTGTAACAAACAGTATTTCCCAAGCATATCTTTTTATAAATTATTGGGTGTAATAAATGGAGGATTGTAAATGCCTGTGAACACAATCTGAGAGAGTCTGGCCTATGTAAACGAAGACTGTGCTTTAATTTCCTGGCTGCTCAGACCCAAAGAATACAGAAACTATATTAATTACAACACTGTTTGGTCAATGGCTTAGGTGTATTCCTAGCTAGCTGTCTCTTACATTAAAGTTAATCCATTTCTATTAATCTATGTGTAGTCATGTGGCTGTGGCTTACCAGTAATGTTCTGGCATTTTCTCCTTAGGCAGCTACATGGCGTCTTCTTGACTGTGCCTACTCTCTCTATATATATATCTCCACTTGAATTTCCCACCTGACCTTACTCTGCTAAGCCATTGGCTGAAACAGCTTTCTTCATCAACCAATAAAAGCCACACATATACAGAAGGACACCCCACATCAGGCCTATGTGATAATCTCAGTCTTATTTGTTAAACTGGGGATATGCCTTACAAGCACATATACATGCATAAGGCTGACGTCATTCTGCCTCTCGTAGTGACTGGGACACATTACAAATCATGTTTCTTGAGAAACTCCTGCAGCACTCTGATGTATGCCCCCAAGAATTACTGTCTTTACAATGATGTTCAGTCTTACCGATTTTCAGTCATCTGAAAACTCTCTAGATCTTACCAGCTAAGGCCCCTGGTGTCTGTGCATTTTTTTCCTGGGTTGGGACCAAAAGGCTGTGAGCCTTGATAACCACTGTTTTGACTGAGGCAGCCACCACTCCAACATTCAACTATGACTGTAGCTGGTATCCCACACAACCCTTATCAGTCTGCATTCGTTCTTTGCTTGTATGCTTTATAATATTCTGATGCTATGCAGTAAAATTATTAGCATCATTTATTTTCTGTACAGTATTAGTATTCTAATAACAGCATGGGTAATCATTAAGTATTAAAGGGAAAAGTATAACATTGGATTTTAAGTTCTTATTTATGCATTTATTATTTTATCTTACAAAAGAATGGAAGATTATGGAATTGCTACTATCATGCAACAGGCAAACCAGTAAACCACTAAAATTTTGAGAATCATCTGAGTAGAAATTTTATTTTCTTTCATTTGGAAGAAGACTATTAAGAAAACAAACTTTCAAGGGGCAAATTTAAAAATGTAGATGCTGGAACATTATAAATCATTTGAATTTAGGAAAGATGAACTACATAAAATATCAACAAACTTGTATAGTAAAATTTAGCACAATAAAGCAAAAACAGTGGAAAGTTATATATGAAATGAATTATTTATATTACCAAATACACAGTGTAAGTCTAGGAAAAAGGCATTACTAGACTAGACCAGGAAAATAATTAAAGGAATAAAAAGAAAACCACTCTGCATGTAAAAATTCATTTGCAGATAACCCATCAATATCTGGAGCTACATTTCTTAAAATCAAGTTAAATAAATAAATGACTAAAACCACTTGGACAGCTTTGAGTAAATTTATAATCACACATACAAAATAGTAGAGATAATATTAAAATACTAGTGCATACATTGTAAGATTTTAAAATATTCTTCCTTAAGTTTACCATCCCTACGAAACTCACACACATTCTTTGAATATCTTCTTGGAGTTGATAATAAGATTTCTTCCAAGATCCTTATGTTGAGTTACCTCTAATAAAACATCCCATTGGGTACACATGGCCTTATCCTATCACAGTAAACCTACATTGACAATCAAAAAAAATCTTTATTACTCCTTCCCTATCTCCATAACGTTAGCACTGTAGCCAGTTACAAGACCTTTTTAAAATTTAATTTTGTTTTTGTTTGTTTCCTTGCTCGCTTGCTTGCTTTGTATTTGTTTTAGTAAAGCCACTGAGGTATTAGGGGAAATACAGGTGAGGCTTTTGAAGCAGGCTATATTTATTAGAGATGGAATTCACCTGGGTGGATTCCGTGGTTCTTCTGCCTTTGAAGAAGCTATGGTGGGCAGACCAAATGATTAACATGCACATGCAGAGTCCAAGAAAAAGGAAAATTCTTGAAACACAAAGTGGAATAAATGATGGTTTGTGTATTATGAGATAGAATCACCAAATCTCTCCCATACACTGCTTTTGGAAATGCTTTTCTTTATTTCAAAGCTATTTTCCCCTCCGGTCTGTGGCCAATAACAACACTAAACTGAGAAATGGTGCTGCTTTCTGCATGACTGTTTTCTAATATGTCTCACTTAGTAAGTGTTACCTGAACTATATGTCTAATTGTCTTACTTGAATATCTAAAAATGGGTTTTTTTGATATCTGAAAAATATTAGCAACTGTTTTTTGAATGACTGACACATAAAATACTCAGTTTCTTTTCTCTTTTAAAATCATACCTGAGCTCATGAGTTGCATTGCAGAATATAAAGTTCCTCCAGTACTGAAGTAAAAGTTATGCTATGATAAATTAATTAGAGAGCTTCAAAATGTAGAATAAGCATAATCATCAGCACATTTGTCTAAATCATTTGATTTAAGAGGTGTTCTTGGTGCATCTGTAATTTGATCAAGGTGACCTGAGAATGCTTTTATGAAGGAATGACTCGGTATGACTGTAACTAAGGGAACCCACATTAAAATAATTATATATAACTGTGTTCAAAGAGATTGAAGAATATATGAACAAAGGAAGATAAACTATGAATAAAAAGGAAGGAACTAAAAGATAAAACCTGATAATGTTCCTAGGCTTAGTCAGTAGAGATTGTACCTAATTTAAATAAATGAATTTGTATTCTTCCTGAGCTTCATTATCACAAGTCCAATTCTGGAAGTTAAGATATAATGAATTCACAAAAATAGTGCTATGTTATTTGAATGTGTTTGATGACACAACTGCCAATCCTCAATTTGCTATCGGGGTCACTAGGATCCAATTTTCTTAAATACACCACCCCTCCAGGAGTGTTACTTTGTCCAATATTGTCAACAAAACATTGACACTCAAGCTACGGCTTATGTCAGGAATATAGCTTTAAAACATTATTCGAAAATTCAAATTAGAAATATTTAATCATTCCTTTTTGTCTTCCAGAAAACTTTCATTTAATCACTCCTTTTCTTATTATATAGCTTTCTTTTCTCTACCTTCTAAAAGTATTGCTTCCTTTTCAGCTCCGCAACTCTCATTCCCCTGAATCCTAAAAGCACTCCATTTATTTAAACGTGTTCCCCTATGAACTGCAACTATTACCTTTGTTTCCCCACAGCTACGCTCCTCCAGGTTGCCGTGTTTGTTGTCTTCAGCTCTCCGTTTCTGAAGTCAACCCCCTGCGTTCTCCCTTTTACCGTTCTTTCTCCGAGAATAAGACATGTCATTGTGACCAGGATCTGTTCTGTTAAATCGTTTTCTTTTGCTATGACAAACAGTTTGTATGAAAGAGTTATTTTAGCGGATGGTTTCTGAGCTGTTAATCCACGCTCAGCTCATTTTGACGTAAGACTTACATAACACCATGGTGATTAGAGCCTGTTGGAGTAGAAGCTATTCATAGTCATATACTGACTACTATAATATGAATAAGTTTAAGACCACTTGCACATGAGCCCTAAGAAAATAATCCAAATGTCTTTTTCTCTAACAAGGTTCCACCTCCCAATAATACCACCAAATAGTGAAACTATCAATGGATTACCTATTGATGAATCCACATTATTCTAACTTCTCTCAAAGACTAAGTTGACACTCTAGAGACAAACCCCTGAACGCAACACCTCATATTCACCCTATATAACTCGTGGGCTAATCCCAAATTTAATGTTCTGTTTCAGCTTACTTAACCTGCCACCTGCTTTCTTCAAAGTGAATCAAACCCTTCTCCTCCTCAATACACTCAGGTTCCTTGTTTCTCCAGAATTTTACATAATGTGAATATGGTGTAACTCAGTGACTCTTTCTTGAGTTCTTTTGCCTTCTGTCAACTGTTCCTTGGCATGGTCCTTACTGTTGCTGCATACATACTTTTATCCTCCTGTTCACCAGCCTATATCTAGCGTCCATCCATCCAGTTCTTCCTTGAACTGATCCCAAACCTGCCCTTTGACCTCTGCGTTAGGTTTGCTCTGATCCCTGTGACTCACAACTCCCTGACTGTCAGCAGGAGTTTCTTCTCTATAACATTGTTAAGTTCCTTGTATTAGAAACACAGACTCTGGTGTCCTAACATTATGAAAAGACTCAAACATACTCTCCTTGGTTTCTTACATGACACACATATAATACCAACTTCTCCTAAAATCTCCACCCCAAATCTCAGTCCTTTCTTTGTCCTTCAAAATATAGTTATCCCCACATGTTACATATAAATGTGCCTACTACTGATTTTTATTGCGTGTTCTTCTCGGGTTTATATGCTATATCAATAGATGGAATCTGTATTATTTTGTTCAGCGCAAAAACCTAGCTGAGATCATTGGGCAGAGTAGCAGTTCAGTAAAGATTTGTTGTGCGAATGAATAAACTTTAGCATCTATACCTGTATTTCAGTTGTCAGTTTTATGATTATAATTTACTTAGCATTTTCTCTTTACATGCACACCTAAAATAAATCCTCTGAAAGTGTTTGTCACCGCTGTTTCTTTGTTTTCCAGTGCTTTATCTAAAGAGTAGGTATGTTGTATAACAAAAGGCCAAGAGTGAAACCATTTCTAAACAAAAACTAAAAGAAGCTTGCCAAAAATCCTGAGATGACTAGTAAAAAGAAATTCCTTTTACAAATCTAAGAGAGAATAGTATGGACTCAGAAACTACTGCGCCCAAACTGTCAGTTCATCACGCCCCCTTAATGCCTGTAAAAAGACTCGAGCTGTTAGCATTTCTGTGCATTCTATTTCTTATTTGTAAAATACAAGCAATATCATATACCTTAGGATGGCTGGAAGTGAGATTTTAAGTAGGGATCATAAGCTTATTTTTGCCCATAGTAGGCGTGCTGCACATGCGTACTCAAGAAGGGATGCATTATCAAGATCATTTGCTCTGCATGTACTGTTCTAAGTTTGCGCAACTGCTTCTCTGAGACCCCAATTTCTTGGTGTTCCTAAAATCTCTGTTACTCACTTAGAAGCTCAGAGCTTACTTTCTAACCAATGGAAGGAGGGGATGGGCTGGATGACTTCATAGACCCCTAGCAACACTAAAGGTTCAAGCTCCTATGAATGTTCAGGAGCAAGGCAGACTTTTTTTTTTTTTTTTTTGAAACAAAATCAACTCTTGCCATTGAACATGAAAGCTCAGACACTTTTCTTTTTGCACTGATGCTAATGGCTGTATTCAGGGGCACCATGGGATCTGGGCTCCACACTGATTAGGAGAAAGAAACATGACTCATGTTCATCTTCATCCCTGGAGCAATGGTTCTTTCTAGACAATGGATAAGTTCTTGAAAAGAAGCAAAAGGCTATTAGTGATTAAATAAGGATGATAATAGTAAGGGGTATGGGTGATATTCAATGTTATTTAGCAAAAGGCAGGCATGGGTATTGAGAAGGAGAATATCTGTTAGATACATAACCTTCTTCTGAATGCTTGGGTCAAGAGAGTTGAATAAGAAAAACTAAACTAATGGGGGTTGGATAAGTTAATTACCATTTTAAAATAGTTACAATTTTAAGATGAGCTAGCAAATTTGTCCTTTAATTTCATTTGGATTCATGAGCAGCTCTTCACATATTCTAACGCTTAGCCACCAAGGTGGTGAAATAAACCCTTTAAAGACGATGTGAAAGTGTTTACAGAAAAAGTCAAGCCTTTAGAGTACATATTTCATGTCATCATTTTTTTACTATAAAACAACTGATTCTCAGGAGAAATGGATTTATGTAAGAACTTGATTAAATGTGGCTCACTGGGGTTGGAGAGAGAACTTAAAGGTTAGAGCACCAACTGCTCTTCCAGAGGACCTAGATTCTATTCCCAGCACCCACATGGCTCTCAACTGTCTGTAACTCATGCAAACAAAACACTTGTATACACAAAATTTCCATTTCAATATTTAAAAATTTTTGCAGTAAAGCTCTGGGAAGACAGGGACTACATAGCTCTGGATTCTGCTCTGTGTCCTCATCTCTACCCACACTGCACTATAAAACAGTAGCAGCTTCAATTTATTCGAGCTCCTTAACAGCTGACAATTCTTGCACTCTGTGCCACTTGGAACTGACTTCTGGCATCTCACACTGGCATGCACGGTCTCCACTGTTTCTAGGTTCAGAGAAGCAAATGAATATTGCACAGTTGTTAAAAACACAGATTCCAATGCCAGATTGCTAGGATTCAAACCTTGATTCTGACAGTTATTAGACATGTCTGACTTTGGGTGGGATATATAGATCCTTCAAGCCTCAGTTCCCTTACCTGCTAAATTAGACTAATAGTACTTAATAGGTATTTCCATGGGGATAACATCGGTTTGTGGCACTTACTAAGTACTTAGCTAGCACATGCTGTTTTAAGCTTCAGTCAATCTACTGAAGCTAAATTAATTTATAACTACCTAGTCATGTTTCTACGCTTCTTGCTGATTCTGGAAAGAAAGTACAGATCCTACCATGGAAAGCAATGACAGTAGAAAAAATTAAAATTCATAATTATTCAATGTATCAGTCTTTTCATTAGTAAGTCCTATAACTTCACTGATTCTTACATTTAAGTTATTTTACCGCACATACACAACGGAAACTTCAAGTCATATATTATTATTTCTGTAATTATTAAAGAACTAAGTATAGTGACAGTTTATTTTTTTTTAGTTGTATAGAGTTTATAAAACATGGTCACAATAACTGGTATTAATAATATTTTTTTGAAAATGCTTTTAAGGGTGGACTATATACCATGGAATTATATTAAAGTGGCACAGAACAGTTCCAGGAGTTCCTGACCTTTGAGTAAAATGCAGAAGGCCAAATGCATTTGGCACTCTCTGAAACATTCATCACCATTCCAATAAAGGAAGAAGGACAAAGCGATCAACTCAGAAGCCCCTTATCTTCATCTAGTCTTTATGTCTATAATTGTAATTCCTGCCACACTAGAGCTGGCTTTGCCAGTTCAAGGATATAGATGACATTTCTTAAAGTCCTGTATTATTAAGCCACTTTTAGAAGCAGAGATTTTAAAAATAAAGTATTGGTGCATTTTCATGGATAACATAATGGTATACTTTTCTCTTCCTGAAACTGGAAGCAAACTTTAAGATTAGACTATGGGTATGCTTTACCCAAAATGTATTATGACCCAAAGTTTTCTTTATGCTGGTCAGCAAAACCATGCCAGAAAAATGTTCTAAATCTTTCTCATTAGCTACAGCTCTAAGCAAGTTAAAATAGATACAGGCAAAGTAGCTCAGTCAATATTAATTATCCCTCCTAGACCTCATACAGAACGCTATGGCAGAAACTTAGAAAAAAAATAGCCTCCACAAGGTAGCAGCTTTGCTTTGATATCATTGTCTTTGGGTAATAAAAATTAAGTTTGAATCTACTCTGATTAGTAGAAGGTAGAGAGAAACATTTAAGTGTCTTGTTAAATGTCTAAGTCTTATTTGTAAACCATGGCTATTACTGAAACAGCATTCAGTTTTTCTTAGTTTTAGGGGACTGGAAAACTCATAAGGAAATGCATTAAATGTCAATAAAATCATTGAGGGTAGGAAAGGAGAGAGATGTGTTGAGGGGTGCTGCGGGCTGTGTTCTTGCCACCCAGCTCCCAGCCACTGGCTAGCTTTACCTGAAATAACAGCACACAAACTGTATTCATATAAACACTGCTTGGCCCATTTCTATTAATGTGTGTAACACCATGAGGTGTGCTTACCAGGAAGATTCTAGCCTACGTCCATCCTGGGTTGGAGCTTCATCATGTCAGCCTCAGAGAGGAGAGCTATGGAGTCTGAGCTCACTACCTCTTCCTCCCAGCATTCTGTTCTGTTTACTCCACCCACCCATGTTCTAACCTATCAGGCCAAGCAGTTTCTTTATTAATTAACCAATGAAAGCAACGGATATATGACACTCCCACATCAGAGATAGGATTACAAGTCTGAATCAGGGCTCTGGTTGTAGTACATGGGGGAACTCTGGCAATTACGATTGTAGGTAAAATAGATACAGTGGGATTCACCAGGACTGATTGGAGCAAATTATATGTAGGCCAGGTGGGACAAGAAGATTGGGATATGGTGTAAGCATAATAAGGCCAGGTAGATACAAGGTGTTGGGTTGGTACACAGGATGTGTGTCTATCCCAAGCCTAGATGTTGAGGATGCTATAAGTGTGGCTCATCAGATGGGGCTCGGACACTGTATTTCTTTAGCTAGATCTAAATGTTGAAGTGTATAAGGGCAGGATAGGGTTAGGAAGACAGATGCAGCTACATGGGAGGGAGCACAGGATGTTCTGACCAAGCTTGGTCATCATGCCTATATCATAAAGTTGATTGTGCACAAAATAGTCTTATCTTCCAAACCTGGCACCAATTTTTCTTTTAATACTTCCAGAATAATAAGCTAAATACACTTATTCTTAATCTAAAATTAACAGAGGTCACCTGACCACACTCTTTATCGTTGAGGGTCTTTGTATAACACTGATACTTCTCTCTCAAACCCCATTATTCTTCTTTCTCTGTCATTTCAAATCATTCATCAGTTTCATCTAGTTTATAAGTAAGTCTTCAAGTGGAAAAACTCAGAAGTTTCCAAAGTCTAGTTGTATTTTTTAATTGTCTTCCATTTATAAGATAATTATTGCAAATTCTTACATATAAGGCATTGATATGAGTACAGAATGACTCAGAGCTAGGGGAACACAAACATGTCCATAAGATTTGCTGTGCCAAGCAGATTTGCTGTGATGCAAGAGTTTCACTGTGTAAGTACTGTGCTTTATCAATTTATGAGGGATAAGTCTTCAGACCCTAGGGTATCAGGAGGCTGCCTAGATTTCTAAAGTCCAAGGGGTCTATAACTATAAAATCTCTTTATTATCTACAAGTCAGTGATATTGTCTTATGCAGTTATGACATGGACTTAAATGGACGTTAGCACGCAAAAAGGGGGCACAAACTGGAGCTAGTGATATAAATACCTGAAAGAGAAGAAGCACAGCACACAAACAGCAGTCTTCTCTCATCTTCTGTGTCCCCATGTTTCCTTTGAATTACAAACCATATTTAATTTGACTTTGTTTAAAAGTATTCAAGATCCAACATTTTTTCAAGATTTCACTTTTGGATAGTAAGCCCTTCACTTTATAAAGTTTGTTCTATACTCTCTAGTATGTCACATGCTGGGGCTAGACACTGATCATTAAATTACATTGCACACAATTAAATACTTGATGGCTATGTTAAAGGAGAAAAAGTTTGTTGATTAAGAAAATAATGTGTTTGCTCCATATCAACTGTCAAATGCTCAATTGCCACCAATTGTCAATTAATAACAAATTAACTTCTGACTTCAAGAAATGATTTTACTGTATGCTTTACTTTAACGTTCCCAATTTATCTATGTCCATCATAACTGTACATCTTATCAACCAAAGTTATTTACCTAAGATACCATAAGTCCAGGTAAAGTCTATACCCAGGCACCAAAATCCTTCCATCTTTCTTGTGTTCTGAGATAGAGCTTTGTTTATAGTTTTTTTCCCTGTATGGTTCTGTTTCTCTACCCAGGTTTTGTTTTTTTTTATTGAAAAAAAAATTTTCTGCCTCCTCCCGCCTCCCATTTCCCTCCCCCTCCTCCCGCCCCTCTCCCCCTCCCCCCCACTCCTCTTCTCCTCCCTCTCCAGTCCCAGGAGCAGTCAGGGTTCCCTGCCCTGTGGAAAGTCCAAGGTCCTCCCCCCTCCATCCAGGTCTAGGAAGGTGAACATCCAAACTGTCTAGGCTCCCACAAAGCCAGAACATGAATTAGGATCAAAATCCCGTGCCATTGTCCTTGGCCTCTTGTCAGTTCTCATTGTCCGCCATGTTCAGAGAGTCCGTTTTTATCCCATGCTTTTTCAGTCACAGTCCAGCTGGCCTTGGTGAGCTCCCAATAGATCGGCCCCACTGTCTCAGTGGGTGGGTGCACCCCTCATGGTCCTGACTTCCTTGTTCATGTTCTCCCTCCTTCTGCTCCTCATTAGGACCTTGGGAGCTCAGTCCGGTGCTCCAGTGTGGGTCTCTGTCTCTATCTCCATCCATAGCTAGATGAAGGTTCAGCTTTTGTTGAGATGAACAAACTGATTCTGTCATTCGTGTGTAAATGTCAGATCAGAGTGATGCTTGACAGGGCTTACACAGCAGTGCCATGTAGAATCAATAGCTCCTTTACCTGGAGACATTGAGGTATCTGTGACATCTAGAGATAGGAATTGGTTTTCTCCCTCTACTATGTGGGTCCTGGGATTGAACTTAGGTCATCAGATTTGATGGTAAGCATTTTACCTATGGAGCCATTTCTGGCCTAGTGGCTCTACCCAGGTTTTTTTCATAGTCAGAAAAAATGGTTCCACCTGCCTCATTTATGCTCCTAGTTAAAACAGCGAATAACACAATTGCTCCACAGTGCTGCTTATTCACACATCACGCTCAGCTTTTATATTATTTCTTCTCATGTGATCTACATTATCTTTTTAAGAAACAGTAGAAATGAACATTTGGGGAGTTCTCTCCCATAAGCACAACATGCCTATCACAATCAGGAAATGAGTACTGACAAATTAATCCAATCTCTTATGGGCTGAACTATATTTCTCTCTGAAGTTCATGGTTTAAAATTCCACATACAATACTGGTGAGACTCTAGTGTGAGGTGGGGGTTTAAGGAATTATGTATTCGTATCCTTAGGACAAAAGGAAATGTAGGCACAGGAAGAGAAAGTTTGGTAGATTCCAAAGAAGAGACAAGATGAAGAGAAAACAAGAATGTGAATCTCTTCAAGTAAAGGACATGTACAGAAAAAAACTGTGTCACACAGGGTCATAAAAAGTACAATAAAGGAAGGGGAGTAGTTTGAATATTATGAAGATATAATTACAGGGGGCTGGAGAGATGGCTCAGTGGTTAAGAGCATTGCCTGCTCTTCCAAAGGTCCTGAGTTCAATTCCCAGCAACCACATGGTGGCTCACAACCATCTGTAATGAGATCTGGCGCCCTCTTCTGGCCTTCAGGCATACAGACAGAATATTGTATACATAATAAATAAATAAAAAAAAAAGATATAATTACATTTTAATGAAAGTAACAAAGATTGCATAAAGTCTGACTTTACTTCATCTGCTCATATTCATTCAAACCCTCAACGTGTGCAAACATTTAACCAGATAGTTCATGAAAATGTTTCTGCTCTTCTTTCAAACAGTTTCAATTCTCTTATTCAGCATCATGAAAATGTCTTTAAAAATCAATTTCTGTCATAGAACTATGAGTTTTTCCTTGAGTAAAGCAAGAAAGAGTGAGATCAGGTCATTATTCTCTCTCCCTATTTTTTCTCCCCCTTCCTTCCCCTCCTCTCCCTCCCTCTCCCCTCCCCCTTCTCTATGCTCTCACTTTCTTTTTCTCCCATTCCTATGTACCCTCCTGACTCGCCCTCCCCTTTCTTCCTCACTTATCCTGTCCTGTGTGTATTCACTAATTCAGTGCATTGACATTATAAGTCAGTTTCTCTTACAAAGTAGTGTGCTTCCATAGGACTCTTTTCTACATCCTTGGTGTTAATTGGGTCTTACCCCATCTTATCACCCTCATTTTCATTTCATCCATGTCTAAACCTTGCCACCACCAATTTCCCTCCCTTTGCCCCCACCTCTCCATAACCATCAAGCCTGATTGACAACATTCTTCACAGCTGAATAAAATCCATTGTCTTCCCAGATAAAGCACACCAATTGTTTATCAACTATTCAGTGCTCAACCCTGAAAACAAAAACATATAAGAATCACTATATTACTAAATCTGTTATATTGATGAGTTTAGAAATGTGTGTGTGTGTGTGTGTGTGTGTGTGAGACAAAAAAAAAAGATGCCAGAAATTTGAAACAGAGTGAAAAGGGATTACACGGAGAGTCTGTAAGGAAGAAAGGGAAGGGGAAAATGAGGTACTTCTATTGTAATATCAAAAACTAATGACAGAAATCAATTATGCACATATGTTGGTAAGATGAGGAAGACAAAGCATTTCATAAGTGTATAGTTTGATCTCATACTTTGGTGAACTTCTGTTTAGGGACTATCAAAAACACACAAGTGATTATCATATTTTCTTCTTCTTTTGAAAGAAAATATAAGAATGGCCTTTAGGTTGTAAGGAGTCTTTCGCTGTCCCACCAGCCAGCTCCCAAATAATAAAATAGAGACTTATTATTAATTATGAAAGCTATGTCTTAACGAGGTTTGTCCCATTTGCTTTGATAACTTAAATTAACCAATTTATATTGATCTATGTTTTGCCTCATGGGTTTTTACCTTTCTGTCATTTTGGACCCCCTGCTTCCTCTCTATCTCTGCCTGGCAACTCTACCCCATTGTCAACCCACAATTTTATTTCTCTTCCAGAAAGTCTCACCTATACATCCTCCTGCTTAGTTATTGGCCATTCATTCATTTCTTTATTAAACCAATAACAGTGACATATCTGCACACAGTGTAAAAATATACCACAATAATAGGTAAGTATTTCCTTTTTTCATATACAGAGCTAGACCTAACTAGAGTTGCATATTTCCTTTTATAATTCATTCAGTCTCCCCAGGATATTTATGTCTAGTTAACTCTTTCTACTGAGCTAGAAACCATCTTATCATCTAAGAAAAGAAGATCTGAGCTTTTTTGAGAGTGGGTATCTTTTCCCTGTCCCTTCCAAAAATCATCTTATTTTTTATCTAGTGTCCCCTAGAGAAATATGGTGGAGCTCATAAATGGCTATGTTATCATACTGTGACTGCCTTCCATACTTCAGTTTTTCAGCTAGTTAGAGTCGCAATGTGAAGAGTCGTCAACACTGAGCCCTTAGTGACTCACTGCAGTTCAGGTTTTGCTATCTGTACCAATGATTCAATGTTCAAATCTTTCTCTGATAAGCCCCAAGCAAGTTAATGTTTGTTATTCATCCAGGGTCAAAGAGAAAGGATTTTCTCTGTGTCTTTCCCTATTTTTTGGGTCAAAAGCAGAGTGGCTAATTTTTCAGTCTGTTCAGATTTTAACTTTCTCTTAAGAAATAAAGGCTTACTCTCAAACACCTAGCCTGTGTAACTCAAAACCTGTTAGAGCAATACTATAAAGCTGCTATTGTCCAGTCCCAAGATATGAATGCAATTCTGTGTATTTGAAGAAATCTTCAGCATGTTAACTGTGTATGATCAACCTGGAATGAGATAATTTTTGAAAATATTGAAATAAAAGAAATATACATCCTCATAAATCAGGATTTTCTTAAAATCTTAAGAATTTCAAAACATCAATGTTTAGAAGTTTTTTAACCTATAAAGCCAATTGAAGAGATTTGTAGTAATGCTACTAGCTGTTAAAATGTGACCCCCAGAGCAACCAGTTCAGCATCAACATCTCTAATGATCTCCTGAGAAATCACCTGTAGGATCTACCCCAGACCACTGGGTGAAATACTCTGAGGCTACTCTTCGGTGGACTTTGTCTTACCATTTTGTTGCTGATTCAAGACAAGAGCCTTCTTAGGGGTCAGGCCCATTGTTCTCTATGCATCCTTCCCTCCAGGGCAGATTTTTACTGTAAGGAATATATTTGAAGAGTGAGAGGATTAAAACTGGGAGTTGTATATCCAATGATATTGGAAACACAGTTTCTCCCTGTGGAGTCTTAAATGTCTATCCAGAGTAATTGAAGAGACACGAACAGTGTTTTAACAGCTCTCAAAGACTTAACTGAAGACATTGACCTTAAAATCAAAGGTGTTTAATTGTTAGGAAAAAATATAGATATTTTACTCTGCTCCAGGCTGTCATTCTTATAATTAACAGCCTAAGAGATTTCCTTTCAAATGAACATCAAGTAAGTGAATGTGCTAAATGTTAACAACAGTTCTGAAGTCATTTGTCAGAGTTTCCATACATGGGCAGAGTGAAACTTTCTTAAATGTTCATTTAAGTCACTTACCACTGCAGTTGTCCTTAGTGAATGTTGGATACTAGATAACTTGAGTGTGTTAGTTACAAAATTTAATATTCAGTAAGTATGATAGTATATTAAAGCTTTATAGTTATTAGCGAAAGTATTTATTAACTACATTTAGAAAATTGTTAGCAAAATGTAGCAATGCTGTTTGGGAAGCATTTGTTTCTACATGAAAGGATGAAAAGGGTAAAAGGCTTTTCTTATTTTTGGTAACTCCCAAACAAAATGGGCAAATTACTGGCATTAAATTTTATATCAAAAAATATAGTTCCCAAAGCTGAAGAGATTGCAATCTGTAGAGTGCCTGCTGTGCAAACATGAGGAGGTGAACTCAGCTCTCCAGAACCCACAAGTCTCTACACACATGTGGCAGTCACATCTTCAAACCCGAGAATTTGGGAAGAGCAGAAGCAGGAACTTAAAGTCATCCGCCAATGAACCTAAGCAAAATGATGAGAAACAGGTTCAAGCAGAGATCCTGTTTCAAAAACTAAAGGTGGAGATGAATGAGAGACTCCAAATTTTGAATTCTGTCCTCTACATGTACATATATGTGTGTGTGTGAATATGCATATACATATATGTGCAACTAACAAGTATTAATGTGTATATGGTATACATACACACATCCCTTACACACACACACAGAGAACCTATTAATACATAGGTTATTGGGCCTTTTAAGTCAATTTCATTGTAGTCAGGAAGATCATTCACTATGCATCAACTGCTTCAGGTCCCTAGGTGTGTTAAAGGTTAAAGATCTACCTCCATACTTTTCTTAGAGGATCCTTTCCCGTACACCTAGGACTTGGAGAAGTCACACCAAATGTTATGAGTTTCTTACTAGCTTTGTTTTAACATATGACAACTTAAGATGATTTAACCCTAGTATAGAGAATCCAAGACCAGTTTTTTTATGAACAGATTAAACAGTCAACCACTGGCTCTGATGCACTAGCTCTTTATTCTGCAGTAAAAGTGTAATGCATTCTAGTATGAAAAAAACTCTGCCATTTTTGTATTTTGTAGTGTGTTTTCTAAAGTTTACAACACACAATTCAAACAGATTATGACAACATAAATAATGGATCTGTAGCATTAAGCATATAAACAAAGTAAAGAGAAAAACTGACAGATATTTTACTAGCAATTCTAGTGTCTGATGTTTACTACTGCTATTAGGTAATCTAAACAAAGATTACTAGCATGCATGTTGGGTTCACTTGTGTTCATTTGGAAATACCACAAAGTCCCCACCCTGGACAAAGTACTAAGAAATGCTGAGAAATGGAGAAACAGTTCTCCTGGGAAAAGAGTCACCCAAATGGTTATCTAACACCAAGTGATCAGCCCTGAAATCATATGCAATGTGCCATATCATTATCATTGTATGGACTGAGAGCATTGTATTTATATAATTATCAATTATTATTATTATTATTATATATTAGAAATAATATATTCTTACAAAATCTTTCTTGAATCATATATTATTAGCTCATAAATTTAAATATGGTGGCATTTTCTTATGTTATAAAATTTTTAAAGAAAGGTTATTCCTTTTTTCTTTTTCTTCTTTCTTCCATTTCTTTTCCTTCTGATCCTCTGAGTTTAAGTTGCTTACATGAGCATGGAATCACAGTTATGTAGTGTAGCATGAACAGCTTAACAATAAATACAATACTAGTAATCATGATTCCTGTTCCTCCAATGTGGTAGTTTGAATGTAACTGACCTCATAATTTTATATCAAGTGGCAGTATTATGAGGTATGACTTTGATGGAGTGGGTATGATTTTTTGGAGGGGGTAACTCAATATGTAGGGTGGGCTTTGAGGTCTCATATGCTCAGAATACTGCCCAGTATGCCAGTTGACTTCCTGTTGCCTGGAAGATGGAGGACTCTCAGCTACCACTCCAGCACCACATCTGTCTGCACACCATCTTGCTTCCCACCTTGATGATAATGGACTGGACCTCTGGAACTATCAGCAAGCCACCTCAATTAAATGTTCTCATTTATAAGAGTTGCTGTGGTCGTGGTGTCTCTTTCCAGCAATAAAAACCCAAACTATGATGCCCAGCAACCATTTACTGCCAATAGTTACTTGGGGAGGGGTGAGATTTTGAGTTCTTTCCTCTCCTTTTTCTCTTAAACTCTATTAACCTATTTTTTTTCCATAAGAAAGTGAAGATGATGCTACTACTCAGGCAAGATCTTCCTGAGGACAAGAAGGAACTCCACATAAAGGACCAAAATCAACATGTTGCACATAGTAAACACACAGTAAGAGTTTTGTGGCGGTAACCTTACCTGGCTAATTACATGGTGTAATTTCAGTTTTATGATATGATTTTTTTTTAATTTGGGCATACATAAAGAAGTAATCAATAGTTAAACAAAATTGGGGCAAATACCCATTTGATGGAAAAAAAGATGTTTTAATTGTGAGCATCAAGGAGAAAAATGTCCATATTAATAATGGTCACTTTGTATTTTGTCTTTATAAGGCAAAGAAATCTCAACTCTCAACTTCCTTTATACTCTCTTTGTCTTCCTGGGATATTTCACTTATCTTATGTTTTTACCAACCTTCTCTACACTAAAGTGCCTCATGTTTCACTTCAAAACTTCATTTCTTTGAATTGTCAAAATTTAGATTCATACATCTCAATACCTACTATATGTATTCTTACATTACTTCAAAGATGATTCAAATTTAGCAGATGCACTGAAAATCACTGGAACTCATTTGAGTGTTGGGTATTTGAAAAATAACAATACTATCTATAATCCATGAAACCATATTTAAAGTTGGAAAACATCTTCACCTCCTCCATGTATGAAAACATAACACCCAACTCCCATGTCAGTGATATCCACAATCATCTCTACACAATAATAGTCTTTGTCTGCATTGTGTCTCCTTGCCTATGTGTCAAAGACTCTTTTCTGGCTCCATCTTCTTACTTTGCAGGTTCTTGTCTACCATATAGAACACTTGGAGAATTCATTGTTCAATGGGGATTATAGTTACTCTCTGACTTTTATTAAAATATAACAGTTCTGAAACTCTCTTGGCAGGGAATTTTCTTCTCTTCTGTCTCATGAAATTTGCCTTAGAACTCACCTCAGAACTTTTTACTTAGAGGACTGGGCATGGTATGGACAATGGGTATCAGTTAAATACTGAACTTTTTATACTTATTTATACAGGGTTATCTTTGTCCACATTTTGGTGTAGTGAAAAAGCCTGAGCCAAAAGGAACCACGCCTGCTCAATCTAGAACTGGAAGATTCATCAGAATGGTGATTTGAAGTGTTCTTTCAGTACGGTAGGGACAAAACTCACATAAATATTCAGTAAATCAGTCAAGTGCAGATATCTCACTCCCAGACTTAAGAAAAATATAAAAGTTGTTTTGGGCAAACATATGGGATTGGTTTATCTTAAGGACATCATTGCATTTGCCAGGTACACAAGGTTCTAGTCCTAGGGAGATAGTAAGATTTTACTTTACTGCTCTTTGCTTTGGCTTTACAATTGCTTTTAGTACTAACCTTAACATTGCTCCTACATAGAGACTCCAGGACTTTCCCACTGATGAGATATGAACACATTCATAAACAAATGAAATGAAATCCATAGGGATGTTGGTAGTAAGTATATCATAATGTCATTAATACAATATTGTTAAATTCACCTTGCGTAGTGTTCTGAAAAAGTATGAAGATCTTCTCAATGTTATTGGATATTTAACAAGTCCAATGATTAAATTATATATGTTGGGAGTAGGGTTGGACATTTTCCTAAGATGATTAGTAACAAAGGGGCCCTATGTGTGGGAAGTCCTACAAATATGAGCAGATGTCGTGGGATTTTAGTGTGACATAAAGCATAGATATGATCGTTAAGTTTCCTATCTGATAAACAGATTTTGTGTCATGAAATCTTTGCATCCCAGTAAGAAAGCCTACTCCATCAACTGTGATATACATTCCTGATTTCTAAGTTAACAAGCTGAGTTATTTCTCTGTGTTTAGGGATGCTGGTCCTATTTTATAGGTAGATTTAACATTTGTATTACCATCACTAGTTTTCCAAATATTTAAATATTAGCAGTAGGTTAAACACTTTGTGACTTATATAATGCATTCGTTTTAATACATTTATAAAGGAATTACTCATATAACAGCTTAAGACCTTAAAGTTATAAAGATTACAAATAAGCCTGAAGTCACACAGCTGGTAGATAATGGAGCCAAAATGGAACCCCAGGCCCGTATGGTACTGATGCCACTGCTTGGTATGACTCTCATTAATCACCTCTCACCTGTGTAACAATTGTTAAGCTTCTATTTCTGCTTTCCTCGGTGGTATTTTTGTTGTTTATTTGCTCACCTTCTTGATTCGAGGTAGAATCATGAGTAAAAAATGCAAATCTGATCTTGCAAGTTATTTCGCTTTAAATGTAGTGGCTCCTAATTACTTCTAATATGGAAATAAAGCTCAGCATAATGTCACGTGGTAAAAATCTATCACGGTCTTCTACCACTCTAGTTTGACTCTTCATGTTCTTTTATACTATACTACTTTTTTATTCAATAATATGAATGACTTGCATCCTATTTCATGTAGCTTCTTATACATACAATGCAAAGTACATTCGGGTCTAAATCTAGTACCAATTAGGAAGATGACGAAGAAAAACTATCCATGGAGTCTTTCACCATATTCCAATCTAGATTAGGTGTTCTGAGTCTACACCCCCATAGGTGTACTGGAATCAGAAAGGCATGGAGATCTATTCTGATAAATCTAGTGTAGAGTTGTGAAATTAATACAAGCATAAAACCACCTACACAAATTTTATTACATTAAATTTTCTAGAAGACTACATTAAATAATTTACCAATGTTTAGGAATAGCCAACACTGATGTAATATTTAAAAATTCTCTTAAGTCACGTACCACATTTAGAAGAGTCATTAAATCTTGTAAACTTTTTAAAATTTTTTTTAATTTTTTGAGACAGGTTTCTTTGTAGCTTTGGAGCCTGTCTTGGAACTAGCTCTTGTAGACCATGCAGGCCTTGAACTCACAGAGATGTGCCTGCCTCTGTCTCCTGAGAGCTGGGATTAAAGGCATGTACCACCACCACCTGACTTAAATCTTGTAAACTCTTATATATTTTCTGTCTTTTCTCCTTTTACAAGAAAGTATTCCAGTGCTATAAGCCCTAATTAATATTTATTAATTGTATGAGTGAATGGAATTTTAAAATTAGGTGAATGGCATTTATGGTGTAAATCTTGCAGGAGTAAAATGTATTCAGTCTTCTGAGATTCAAATAAAAAAATTAAAAATACTTTGGACAAGATAATTTCTGTCCCAAGAGTATATGAAGGGGTAGGAAGACAAAAGGATTACTACAATACAGTGAAACCCTCTCTAAACTGTCACAAGATATACAATGAAGTCAGAGATCTGCATTAGCTAGGACTGAAAGAAAGAGTTGAAAACTTCTGGGCTAAAAGGATTTGGAACGTTTTTGAGATTAAAGAGCCAAGAAGTCAATGAGGGAGAAATATCAAGCCTGCTGAGTAGTGGTCAGAGCCAGGTTGTATCTGGTTGGTACAGACATTATTAGGAAATCTAAGTCTCCTTGCCAATGGTTTTTTCCAGCATGACTGTAGGTATAAAGAGGTGGCCCTCATGATTGCTGCCGTGAGCAAGATTTTCAAGGACAATGCAAGTGAGAAAAATGAACAAATAAATGAAGTACACAACTTTTCTGTTATATTTTATAGTGAACCACTTAGATCCAAATAAATTGATTCATATAATATTCCAAACCAGTTCTTTAAAACTTTCAAGGATATAAATTATAGACATATTATTTCCACAGTACACAATTCATAGACAAAACCTAGAGAACTAACAAGACAGTTTTAATATATATTTTATATACAGCTCATACTTTGAGTATGAGCTAAAATGTTCCATTAGTGTAGTTTCTAAAATACTTTTAGATTGGGTGCTTTTAGAATCCAGTATACAGAGTAAGTAAATGATTACAAGTAAAGTCAAAATGTCTATGTTTGTGTGACTATTTAAAGATTAATAAATTTAAAGGGAAAAGAGTAGTTGATGAAAAGAATGAATCATTTGGATTTTGCTTTAGAGTCAGAATAACTATAATAGAATAAATTAAAGCCAATTTAGGGAATTCACCTACATAATCTATTTTGAGATATCTGAATGACTCCATAATAAATTAATATATACATAGGTTAAGTTTAGTTTTTTCCCCATTATCTCTTTTAATTGCACAGAGTTTTATGATATAATTGAAAGAGAAATAGAGACAGAAATTGAAAATGAAATACTGATGAAGGAAAACAGCATAAGCATGACCAGGTATATGATGTATCTATGCATAAAGAAAAAATAATATTTATTTATTACTACTTACTTTGAATCTCCTAAATACATTCAAGCCTCTCAGCATTAGTTATGCCACAGAAGAGTATAACAGAAGCATAATGTACTAGCTATATGTTTTATTACTGTGACAAAACTTCAAACCTAAACAACTTAACAAAGGAAAAGTATATTTTGCATAATAGTTCAAAGGTGCAATCCATCACTGAGAGCACAGAATGGTGGCAGCTGGTTGCATCACACCTCACCTACACTCAAGTAGTGTAAAGAATGCTGTTTCTCTTAGCCTTTATCTTTTTATTTAGTATAGGACCCTAGTCAATGGAAAGATTCCACCCACATTCAGGGTGGGTCTCCCCACCTTATTAACTTAATCTAGAAGATCCTTCACAGTCAAAACCCAAGTTGACATCCAAGATAAATTATCAAAAATAGCCTAAGAGGAGAACTCCACAGAAGAGAGGAGAGATGACAGGAGCCAGAGGGGATGGAGGACATAAAGAGAATTTGGCCCACTGAACCAACTAAGAAGCTTTCATAAGAGCTCACAGAGGTTGAAGTGGCAAGTGACTGACTGCATGGGTTTGCACCAGGTTCTCTGCATATATGTTATGGCTTTTATCTGGGTGTTTTGTGGTACTCCTAACAATAAAAGCAAGTTTATTTCTGACTCTTTTGCCTCCTCTTGGGATGCTTTTCTTCCTATTGGGTTGCCTTCCCCATCCAGACTTGATATGAGGGTCTTTGCTTTGTCTAATTGTATCCCATTTTGCCATGTTTGGTTGCTGTCTCTTGGAGAAATAAAAAACAGAGAGGTAGTGGATCTGGGAGATAAGGGAGGTGGGGAATCTGGGAGGAATGGAAGGAGGGAAAACTGTGGTCATAATGTATTGTGTGAGAGAAGAATCTATTTTCAATAGGAAAATAAAGAGAAGAAAATTTCAATCACTATTTTTCATCTTAAAATCTTGATTTTATTAAAAGGAGTAGGAAAAGAAGGAAAAAGAGAAAAGGAAGAGGAAGAAGGAGGAGGAGGAAAAGAAGAAGGAGGAGACAATATACAAAGTTCATGGCCAGGGTGGTTAAAGAGTTACACTGATTTATATACTTAAAATAAGTGAACTTGTCCAGTAGATGAAATTTACCCATGATTAAAGTAAATGTACTGCCCAAATGGTGTTAGTAATGTTGGGCATATTTTAGAGGATTACAGAGAGTATTTGTTTAAATAAGAGAGTTAAAACTATATAAAGCTCAAAATATGGTATTCTTTGATGTACACAGAATGTATATATTTACATGTTATTTTTGGCATGTTATTTAGATCTATCTTCCCTGAAGTAGAGATCCTGTTTTACCTTGCCTTTCTCAACTGTGCCTCTCCAGGTGGAAAAATAGCAAATTAAATTACTTCCCTAAATATTTTGTCTGATGTTTCCAGGGGAAGGGAACACAAGACACGCCACTGGGTTTATCAGCACTTTAAAAAACTTTCTGGGTCTGGGTTACCTCACTCAAAATGATGTTTATTGAGCAAGTCTTAAGACCTAGTAGAGAGTTGTTGGTTACCACAAAAGCATGCATGGCACTACTGAATCTTTAGGTTTATCAAGCCATGCTGGTAATTGTTATCGTTTCTAAATGCCATAGCTGGAACAACTACTTTTTAAGTACATTTTCCTGTCCTGTCAAAGAACATTATTTTCATCATCCTACAGAGACAATTTTTCCATAGTGCATAAAAGAGCTACTTAGTTGTAGCTTGTGGACTGTGGTGCTTAAGAAGTCAAGCCCAAGATATTTTTTGTTTTAGTGAATGCATGTGTGTATGTTGGGGGTGTAGCTATTGTTGGTGGTGTTCCTTTTCTCAAGAAAAAAAGATGAGGCTGTTATCAACTATCAAAATTATTTTATTAGATTTTTGGAAGTCAAGTGAAACATTTCAGTGACAAAAAATACAAAGATTTCACCTCATCTGAGGCACCAAGAATTGATTGCTGAAAATATTTGATTTTGTGTTAATAATTATTGCTTTTGTAATCCTTGCTGCTGTCGTTGTGTATGTATTTGTTAGACCTGGTCAGTACGAACAACTAGTAATGGTGGCAGAAAATAGAAACAAAAAGACAAAAGTAAGAAAGAAAAACAAGAGTGTATTACTCTTGTTCCTCTGTGCTTCTGTTTAAGTACCAGGCCTTCTTTAGATAGACAGCACACTTTATTTCTGTTTATGAGAATCTATTGGGAGAAAACATTAAAATTCCAAGGATTTCCTATCACTACCCCATTCAGTAGATACTCTTTCATAATATTAAAATTAATGTTTGTTCTAATTTTCTTTATAGCAAACATAATAGCTTATTATCTGTAAACAGGTATCAAATAAATCAAACTGGCTATGGCAGCACACAGCTATAATCCCAACACTCACAGAGGGTTTGAGGTTAATCTGGGTCAATTATAAAGTTCTGGGAAAGACTGATATGTGAAGGAAGATTATTTTTTTGAGAAACTTAAAAGATACTTAGAAATGGTGGTGTGATCCACCTGAAATGTTCCAAAAAAAAATCCATTACAAGCTTGAAAATGAATTATACACACTGTATTGAAATATAGAATAACATTCTAAGTGCTGTGATTATTACAACGAATGCCTTATTTGCCTATTTAATAATATTGATATTTTCTTGGGTAAGAAACTTCACAGAAACATTCAGTAATCTGTTCACAATAAGAGATAGAAGCAGTTTGAGTATATTTTATTCTAACTAGTTTGGCCAGTGGAGCAGAAAAAGCACTTTTCTTTCTTTCTTTCTTTCTTTCTTTCTTTCTTTCTTTCTTTCTTTCTTTCTTTCTTTCTTACTTTCTTTTCCTCTTATTTTAGACTTACTTATGCATATGATTATTCTGGTTACATGTAGGTAAGGAAACTACTTATATGCCTGGTGTCTGTAGAGATCGGCAGAGGGAATGACATCTCCAAGACCTGCAGCACAATTTCTGATTGGTCTTATTAATAAAAACCTGGAGTCAGATATTAAGGGGGAAAGCTGAAAGATCAGAGAAGCGGAAAAGCCAGCTGTTAGTTCTCACCTCTATGAAATCTTCAGAACGAACGGGGTGTCCTTTCTCTACAAGGCCTCAGCTTGAATGCCATCTCTACAAAATTTCAGACAGAATCCTGAGCTTCACAGAACTGTAATTATGGATAGTTGTGAGCTATGGATTCTGGGAAGTGTATCCAGGTCCTCTGCAAGAACAAGTGCCCTTAACTCCTGAATCATCTCTCCAGCCCTCAAAGCACATTTCTTAATTTAATATTCTGAACTTGCATCCTGATGCTGTATTAGTAGAAAATAGAAAGAAATGTTAGCCTTTTTATGATAAATTCTCTCTCTTTCTTTCAGAGATATCCAATAATTCTGTGATCTTAGCTGTAAAAGCCACATCCTTTCCAGAATTGTCCTATCCGGATACTGAAAAATCAGAAAACTCAGCTTTGCTTTGAACTGCCATTTTTGTGTTGCTGTTGTTGTTTTCTGTCAAGGTGATGAGTCTGACACTAGTGCCTTGTGTCCTGTTACAAGCTAGAAGCTTCTGTGAAGAGACCTTTAGTCATCCACACAAAGTGGAAGTAGACATGATGAAGGGCTTAGACATTTAACAAAAATTGAAGGGCCATGCAAAATTCAGGTAAATTTTATATTGTGTAGAGTGATGTATGAGTATGTGAAATGACCAAAAGACAGTTTTTAATAGAATATTTTTTATTATTTGAGGATGTCATACAACACATTTTGATTATATTGTCCTCATTCTTACCAATAACTCCCCAGATCCACTCCTTATATTTATCTCCTCCCAATTTCATGTCCTCTATGTCTTAGTAACTCACTGAGTCCAGTTTGTTCTAAGCATATACCCTTGGGTAGGATATATTCACTGGCTGCCCAGCATAAATTCATATTGTTTCTACTGTTGAAGATACTAAATACTTTGCTCATAGTACATTGGTAACAATATGGAAATTTCATTTCTGCTGGTTAGCTTTCTTAGTACCAGAAATTACAATCCAGAATACATACATACATACATATATATATATGTATATATATATATATATACACACACACACACACACACATGCATAAACAAACAAATACACACACTGTCAACATTGTAAGCTACAATAAAAAGCAGTGTGGCAAAATCTACCTGTGGGTGAAAAAGTGAGCAGAGACATTCTGGAGTAAGCAACAACTCTCTACTTAGATTTAAGGCCCCGTTCACCAGAGGCAATACAAGCGTAGTACTGTAAATCTCACCAAGAACTCATGGTTGAGAAACCCATAGGCCATAGGGATGAACCTTCCTCTGCTATTTAGATAGACAGACATACTATCCAAACTGCCCTCTAAATTTGTATCTCTGTACCTATAGATTAAATCAGTTCTCAGACCTGCCCAGAGAAGTGCAGCAGATGGCAGCTGAGAAACTCTCAACTGGTAAAAGTGCAGAGAATAAATGTCTACAGAGTGCTCACCATGGGAAAACCATCGTGAAAGGAGGAAACAGAGAGATACAGTTCGGGGAGGACCAGAGCTAAACAGTGTCTTCTGGATATGACCAAACCTCTGTATTCATGAATTCACAGCAGCTGTGGTTGCCTGTACGAGACCTGCTGCACAAGATCAAGCCAGTCAACATTTCAGCTGGGAATGAATGGTTCATGAAACTCTTCCTGATTAGCCTGTGGTATATACATAATACAGATAGATAGATAGATAGATAGATAGATAGATAGATAGATAGATAGATAGATAGATAGATAGATAGATAGATATAGAAAGAAAGAAACAACACACAAATTTTATTACTTATTTAGCTCAACCAAAATTGTCATGTGTATTCCTATTTTTTTTTTTTTTGGTGTGATTTGAAACCATTGAATGCTTATTCTCCTTAGGAAAGTACTTGGCTCACCAAAGGGTCAAAGGTCAAGTCATTCCTTGTCTACTAATTGTAGCAACTATTGTTTTTGGAGGGAGTTGGAGGGTGGATTATTAGGAGGGTAGGTGTGTAGGGAATGGGAGGAGGGGAGTGAGTGGGAATTTGGATTGGTATTTTTTTTAAAAAAAATCTAATAAAATAGGTATATTTTCTTGATTGATGATTGGTTATGTCGGGTCCAAATTTAGGCAGTGCTGCTCCTGGGCTGGTATTCCTGAATGGCATAAGAAGGCATGCTGAGCAAGTCATGGAAGCAAGCCAGTAAATAGCATTCCTCCAGAGCCTGTGTATCAGTTCCTGCCTCCAGGTTCCTGTTCTGCATTGCCTTGTTTCTTTCAGCAATATAGTGTGACCTGCATTGTAAACGTAAATTATTCCCTAAATTATTTATTGTCATAGCATTATAGCACAGCAATGGAAGCCCTAAGACATCCATTATGAGACTGCACCTTCTATTTATGATACAAAAGCTAAATTTATGAAATCCCAATATGACTGTCTAAGCAAGACAATTCCAATAGCACTAAACATCCTGACATAAATATGGAAAAATCTCACTGATCCCCACTCCTAAAGGAAGAGTTATAAACAATTAACAACTGATAAAAACAGAAGAATTAGTCTTTCCCAGAGAGGTGCCTGGTTGGCTATCCAACAAAAAAAAAATTCAGACCTAGAAATGTATGTGTAGCCAACACTGAACAGCTGGTGACATTTATATGCTTATATGAATAAATAAAATAATTGTTATTGAAGTGGAGATCATAAATTTGGAAGAGCCAGAGGCAAGCATCGGAGGAGTAGGAGGCAAGAGAGGGAGGGCGAAATGATGAAACTCTACCTTAAGAAAATTTAAAAAGTAATTTCAAAAGGAAAATTTTATTTACAATATAAAATTGTAGAATTGTCTTAGAAAATAAATAGACATTAGCCAAGGAGAGAATATTCTGCATATAGCATGGCAAGGGAGTTTAATTACAAGAGACCGGCATTCTTTAGAAGACAGATATATTAGGAGATGGCTCTGTGAAAGAGAACATTGAGATAGCACAAAGGGAAGACATTATCGATCATTCTTCTATTTACCAGAGTTGTTGCTTTAAGCAAAACAAGCCTCTCAGCAGATGTCCAGGCATCTGAAGCCTCACTTTGCTGCTGTATCTTGCTTTTGTTACAGTTTCATGTCTGTACTGGGACAGCATATGTTGGGCTGAGTGAGCCCTCATCTATTTCTATAGCAACATCAATCATGACTTTCTTTCTTTTTAGCTTCACTCAAAAATTTTCAACTGTGATCTACCCTCAAATTATGGGTTATGGAGAAGACCTCCCTGGTATCACAGAGATACTCCTCATCTAATTCTGTTCCATCTATCTTTTAAGAAAATTAATGCCCCAAAGCCCTTTTCTTTATTAAAAAATTCATAACACACATGAAAGATCATCAACTTATTCTACAATATTTATTTAATACTATAGATTATCTATATGCTATTTAGCTATTCTGACATCTTTGTGCTTATTTATACCCTTCAGAACTTTCAAAACGTAAAACAATTTTGGCATTTTTGTGGGTGAAGTGGGATAATTGACTGGGTGTGCAACATACAGCAATCAAATCAGAGTAGTGAGTGCTTCCTTGGCATCACACAGCCACCAAAGCCATAAACTTTAAAACATGTTCTAGTTATTTCCAACCATGGCATAGATCTTCTGGAAATAGTATTTTCCTTTTCTGCTTATAGAAATGAGAAATTCTCCTTGCTCTCACTGAGCTAACTACTCCCATACCACCACTTTCTGGTCTTCCCAGTCTCTAGTGATAAGTATTCAATTTCATCTTTCTAGAAGTTTAACAGCTTAGTTTCTACAGACAAGAAAACAATCAGAAAATACAATTTTTTTTTTTTTTTTTGGTTTTTCGAGACAGGGTTTCTCTGTGGTTTTTGGAGCCTGTCCTGGAACTAGCTCTTGTAGACCAGGCTGGTCTCGAACTCACAGAGATCTGCCTGCCTCTGCCTCCCGAGTGCTGGGATTAAAGGCGTATGCCACCACCGCCCGGCAATACAATGTATTTTTTTTCTTCTGTCTGGCCTGATAGCATATAATGGGGGAGAGTTTATTCATGAGAAGTAATTTCCAAGAGTTACCAAATTGTTAGTCTCAATCACCCAACAAATTGACCATTCTGTTCATATCATTGAACCCCCCCAAGCATGTTCTCTGCACAGAAGCAATATTAAAAGCTAGATTAAAGGGACAAACAGATACAACATACCCCTAAGAAGCTTGATGACAATCAGAGAGACAATGATGGAATTACATGGATGGTGAGGTCCGTTGTTGCCAATGCCTAGTCATCGGCATCTAGGAATTTCTTATTGCTGGAGTCAGCGTGCTTGTGCTTGCAGAGGCTCTACTTCCCCAATATGCCTTTGCCTTTGCAATGCACAGCGACTTGATAATAAATTTATTTGGCACATGAATAAGCAAAGATGAATTGCTTACTATCTCACATATTCAAGAACCTGCAATGATCTCATAAACATATTAGTACTGCAAGACAAATATTTCAGGTTAAGAGACAGAATATTTACACTAAGTTAGAAATTTTTTGAATATTTCTACTGTGAGTAAAATTGTATGTGGACCCAAAAGACAGGTTAATTAATAAAACTCTATCCTCTCTTCTGGAAAAATACACATAAAATCATTCTAAGAGTGAGCTATAATATAAAAGCATAGTTTCAGGTAAGATTATATATATGGGTGTCACTTATTTTTTTAAATGTGTCACAGAGTGATTTCATTGCTTGTATTATGTTTGGCATTAATGAAAATTGTCTACGCACTACATAGATAATGTGTCAATGTCTCTTTTTATGAAATTTATTGAGACAAAAAGATAGGGAGAATATTAACCCATCTCTTATATTTACTCTAAATCACTCTATAAAGTAATAGGAAGATGGTTGAAGAAGGCAATTCCAAGATTTAGTTTTCTCTCGGAGAAGCTCAAAGTACTTATCTGTTGTTATTCAATTGATTTTATAAGATCCCCTTGAGAGTTGTAGAAAACAGCTACTCCATAACAAGAGGAATTAATGCAGAACCACCACATACTGTGATAACTATAAGAACAGGATTATGAGTCATAACCTCTGTGCTTATGAAATGGTCTTAGCCCAATAACTCAACCGGGTCTGAACTGGTGTTTGTGTAGCTGCTCTTCGATGGGCTTCCGGAATAGATATGGTATAAATGGCTAAACATTTTACAAACCTCCTTCCTTGAAGTGAAAAAGAAAAAAAAAGAAACAACATTCAGTGTCAATTAGTTTCAATTATGGATAAACCTGTCTTCACAATTCTCTCTGAGAATGTGGGGATCACTGTCAACATGTCAAGGCACAATGATCAGGCTAACCAATTTCGGGATTGACCAAGGTTTTAATCCTTCTAGTAAATGACTTGGGTTATTTTCATTGTGTCTTTCAACACATTTGCTTTTGAATCAATATATTTACCATGAATCTTCTTCTGAAAAACTTTTATTTATGCTTTTTTGCTTTTGCTTTTCCGCTTATTACTTTTACATCATTCTTTTCTACTTACATATCGTCTCCATCATCTCAATGTACCAAATCAATGTTCCATGAAACTTCCCACTTGGTTACCTCTCTCACTTTTCAATTTAAGCTACATTTTTATCTATGTTTTTGGTATATTAACACTTTTAGAGTACTGTTCCCTCTACCTTTGAATTTTTATTCAACCCTTATTTTTCCAATTTCTATCATTCTATCTCTTCTTAGCCTAGACATTAAAATTCTCAAAGAAAGAGAACATTGACTTGTGTTATCTCAAGTTACAACTAGCATAGGATGTTTGTTTAAGTGTTCCTTGTTGCAGTGTTTAGAACCCAACCTAAGGTCTCACACATGCTAAGTATGTGCCCTACCGCTGGAATGATCCCAGTTCCAACACAAGCATCTATGGTGTGTGGAGTAAAAAGACAATAAGGAAATGTTAATTTACCAGCTATCTTAAGTGAATTTGAGACTAATCTAATGCTTAGAAAACCATCAATTTTTAAAAATTCATTTGTATCTATTAAGAACATGAAGTGAGAAAATTATACATTCTTTTATTTTTAAAAGACAAAAATAATATTTTACAATTTTTAAAAAATATGATATCTTTAAACAGTAGCTTATTTTACACATATTATTGCTGACTAAATATTCCAAACACTAAAGCACTCTTTATGTTAATATTAATCACAACTTTCTCAGGTATAAACTATTATAGCATATTTGTCAAATGGGCAATTTACCCTGATGTTTACTTAGGCACAAAACCAATGGTCACTCAAAACCACATGAAAACTTTATTCTCTATTTGCTGACTGACTACTCCGATCCACAATTCTTATTATTACTGCAACTATAATGCACAGTGATAGCTGATCTTGCTCATGATTGTAACCTTTGTTTGCAATTGTTTGCTTTCTACCATCCTAGACCATTTCTCTGTCTTTTTCTATATAGCTCACTGATTTCTTTATCTAAAAGCCAACATTTAATGAAACCCATTTCTCCTCTGTCATTATCATCAGTGTACTGTACTAGCTGTTGTTAGTGAATCCACAACGAATATCAGAATATTTAAGAAGCTATAAAATGTGAGTCATTTTATCAGACTATTCCAGTCTAGAATTTTATCTTAAAGAAGAAATCAATATTGTGCAATGACATTTGTGTATAAAGATGTCAGTTGTAGCATTATTTTAAAAGTCAAAATGTTCTGAACTCAAACAAGAAAAATAGAGTCTATATATAAACACAGTAACATATTAACAGTAAAGAGTATCTTAAAGGAATATTTTATTGCAGCACAAATGGAAGCAACATGTTATATGAATGCTTTATGTATTCATTTATTCAAGCATATTTATTAGCACATGTAATTTGTCGCACATAATTCAAGGCATGGTTTAACCAGACATAAACAAAGATGATACCCTTGCAAGGTTTATGTTTTCATGGAGAAAACGGATAATAAAATGACAAGCAAATAAATATGAAATACTAGATATTAATGACAAAAATAGAGGGGTCTGATTCAGGTAATATTTTTCAAGGATGAGCAGAGACACTAGAATCAGTCAATTGAGTATATGGGAAAATACACTTTAGATGAAGCAAATATCAAAGGCTGGATATTGAAAACTGCTCAGCCCTAAATGTTAGTTGGCATTTAAAATGAACAAATGAATGAAAGAATGAATTATTCAATTCCCCAAACCATGATCTTAGCCGTGTATATGTTTTATTGATTAGTTCTATAGAGTTATATCCTACTTTATAACTGGGTTCTGATCATTAACCAGGTAAAACATTAAGAATTCATAAAACAAAGAAAAATTCTGCTATTATGCCTCCACTTTTACATGGGAGCCAAGAGCCAAGAAGATGGACTATGTTCTAAAGTAAAACGCTCCAGGAATTAAACAGAACCAAAAGGGCATTCCATATCCAATCTCTTGGAGCTATGTCTTACTGACTTTATATCACCAAAGACGAATGAAGTGAGCATGGGTGGCAGCAGGAGTTAGACAGATTCACTGATAGGCAGACAGGCAGACAATCGTGCAGTGGGTAGGTAGGTAATAATTATTGTGAACTTTGACAGTGGCTTGATTCATCTTCCTCATTCCCCTGACCTGAGACAACAAACTGATGGCTTTAGTGAACGACACTGTAGACTTTTTCTCCTAGCGATTGTGCTCACTGCTGATGTACTGGCTCTGTGAATTCAAAGCCCAATCAGCCATGTTTAAAAACAGCAGGTGTGGACAATTCAGCTATCCTTTCTTCAAAGGGAATAATGCTAAATTAGATTAAATAATTTAAAAACCTATAACACCTAGGCTTGAACAACGCCATGCTGATCCTGTGTGCTTCATGAAGGGCCTTTGGCTGTGTGTGTGTTTCCTCATCCTAGCAAAAGCCTTCATCATGCATTATTCTGACTACTTCTGTTTGCTTTGTTGGAGAGTTTCTCCACTGCTACCTGTCAAGCTTGAGACTTTTCTTTAATTGGCAGGAAAAAAAAAATGAAACCGATGAGTAGCCCAGATAGTAACACTTCTATTACAAAGAAATCAAAAGTGTGATAGACACACACTACTCCTTAGACAAAAATGGAATTTAAATATGTTTGATATGTATATGCGTACATACACTTATCTGTTAACATAGGTCAGAGTTTAATATTCATAATTTAACAAAGGATTATAACATCAGATTTGATTTTAATGAAAATAACTACAATTTATATTGCAGGAAATCCCAGCAGCAGTTACTACTTACGTTTAACTAGAATGTCCTTCAAAGGAAAATTACTCCAATTTTCCTGTCACTCATTTGATTTAATCAGGGTTTAAAACAATATTTCTAAAGTTCACGTTTAGGCCCAAAATTTACCTGAAGCTTCTCATTATTTGATGGTAATTACATTCAATGCTAATCAGTCTTCCTGAAAATTGCCAAGTTTTGTCAGGCTACATCAAGGGGAACCTCCCCGGGTTCTCAAGTAAGGCAGATAGCTCACCTGATTCGCATTAGATGCTGGAAACTTACCAGATTCTCTGCGGATGCTGGTAGTTCACTTGATTGTCACCTGGTAGAACACTGTGCCAAGCAGAGAAGTGTCTGAAGTTACCATTCATTGCGTCCACTGTCTACTGAATTCTCCCCTACTCTTTGATCAAATTCTATGTTTTGCATTGAAATGACTCGTTTCACTTAACAAAGTTTGACATTACTATGCAAGAAAAGAAGAAATGTTTTTAGTTAGAAATTGGTAAAAATAAAAAAGACAGTTTCTGACCTGATCACTTTCAATTCATAGATGCTAAGTGAAAAGAATCACAATATATGCCACATAAAGTTGTGTAAGGATACATATTCTTGAATGATAAAACACTTATAAGAAAGCATTTGCCTCACAGTCAATAAAAAGACATACTGATTATCAAACTTCCAGAGATCTAGTCTCATTTTGATTATTCATAAAGATTCTAGACACTTTTTGTTAAAATTATGCAAATCAATGAAGATGTTAAGATTTAGTCCCTAAGAATTTAGTCACAAGAATATTTATATTTTTGAACATTTCTGTTCTTTTGTATATATGATCAAACATAAATGAAAGTTTGTATTCCAATTAAAGTGTTTGACATCATAATCATAACTTGAAGTACTCATAAAGATGTGGTAACAATGCCTTTACCATTAGAAAGATTGCTTCCTTCAGTTTAAAATCTAGAACCTTAAGTGCTTTTTATTGTTACTATGTGCCCTGAACCAAATTCTATGAACCTATTCCATTGCTATTATTCTTAATTTATAACTTTATGTATATGAATATGTTTATGTATGTCTGCTCAGGTATGGTACACTTGTGGTTCCCATAGAGGCCAGAAGAAGGTGTCAAATCTGCAAAAAAAATGGAATTACAGATAGTTGTGAGCCATCATGTGGATGCTGGGAATGGAACCCAAGACCTTTGGGAGAGCAGCCAGTGCTCTTAACTGCTGAGCCACCTCTCCAAACCCTCCCTTGTCATTTCTAAATTGAGGTAAACACATAAACACACCTGACTAGCAACACTGACCAGTTAAACTAAAGAAAGAGCAAAATACTCCCTCATATGCACACGTTTATAACGTAGAAGATGTTAACATGGACAACAAAGGCTTTAGTCAATTATTAAACTAAAGAAAGAAAGAGAAAAAGAAAGGAAAGCAGGCTTAACCATGGAAGAAAAGAAAAGGAACAAATCTTAAAATAAGACATAATGCTGCACAAAACATCAGGATAAACTTAAAAGACACAAAAGATCACTTAACTCAATGTTAATTCATGAAACTTGTGTTAAAAATAAATGGATGACATTAATAGCGTATTGTCTTATCAAGCCTTGAGAAATATAGACATGAATCCATTACTGCGGGTGAACATAGTCATATAACATTCATAGGAAAAGTTTGTTATAATTCACATGTATTTAGACCAATAAATTCTGGGCGTAAAATACTTCCTACATACAGACTTAGGTTAATCAATAATGACCATTATATCAAGGTAACCAATTATATTATGCTAAAATACATTTGCTACAAAAATGAAATGATACAGAGTATTATGAAATGGTATGTGACATGTAGTATTTAGTGAAAAGTCACATTGGAAAGCACAAATGAAGTCAGTATTTACTGACAGAAAAATTAATGAGATTGTATGTCTTTGAATATAGATGTATATGCAGATTTCCTCTAGAAAGATACCCAAGAAATCCATAACAGGTGTTAGCATGCTGAAAAGCCATCAGACAACAGAAAAGCAGCTTGAAAAATGACTCATACTGAAGAAGACACCAGGAAGTGAAAAGATCTCCCATGATCTTGGGTAAGTAGAATTCAGATAGTAAAAATGGCAATCTTACCAAAAGCAACCTACAGGTTTAGTGCAATGCCCATCAAAATCCCAGCATTTTTTTTTTTTACAAAGAATGGTACTTTAACTCAAATGGAAAAGCAAAAAACCCAGGAGAACCAAATCAATCTTATACAATAAAAGAATTTCTGGAAGCATCACAATCCCTGATTTCAAACTTTACTACAGAGCTACAGTACTGAAAACAGCCTAGTATTGTCATAAAAATGGACAGGAGGACCAATGGAAGCAAAAAAAAAAAAAAGATCTGGCTATTAATCCGCACACTATTAATCCGCACACTTTTGAACACTTGATTTTTGACAAAGAAGCAAAACATATCAAATGGGAAAAAGAAAAAATTTAAACAAATGGTGCTGGCATAACTGGATATCAACATGTAGAAGAATGAAAATAGATCCATATCTATCACCATGCATGAAACTTAAGTCCAAATGGATCAAAGACCCCAACATAAAGCCAGCCACACTGATCCTCATAGAAGAAAAAGTGGGAAGTATATTGAACACATTGGCACAGGAGACCACTTTGTAAATATAACCCCAGTAGCACAAACACTAAGAGAAACAATTAAATGTGGGGCCTCCTGAAACTGAAAAGCTTCTGTAAAGCAAAGGACAGGATCAACAAGACAAAATGACAGCCTACAGAATGGGAAAAGATCTTCACTAACCCCACATCAGACGGAGGTCTGATCTCTAAAATATACAAAGAACTCAAGAAATTGGTCATCAAAAGAACAATTAATCCAATAAAAAAAAATGGAGTACAGACCTAAATAGAGAATTCTCAACAAAGGAATTTAAAATGGCTGAAAGACACTTAAGGAGATGCTCAAAATCCTTAGTCATTAGAGAAATGCAAATCAAAAGAACTCTGAGATTCCATCTTACACCTGAAAGAATGGCCAAGATCAAAAACACTGATGACAACTTATTCTGAAGAGGTTGTGGGGTAAAGGGAACACTTCTGCATTGCTGATGGGAATGCAAGCTGGTACAGTCTCTTTGGATATCAGTGTGGTGATTTCTCAAAATATTAGGAAACAACCTTCCTCAAGACTTAGTACTACTACTTTTGGGTATATATCCAAAGGATGCTCAATTGTGCCACAAGGCTCAACTATGTTCATAGCGGCATTGTTTGTCATAGCCAGAACTTGGAAATAACCTAAATGCCCCTCGACTGAAGAATGGATGAGAAAAATGTCATACATCTACACAATGGAGTACTACACAGCAGAATAAATTAACAACATCTTGAAATTGGCAGGCAAATGGATGGAGCTAGAAAACGTCATTTTAAGTGAGGTAACCCAGACCCATAAAGAAAATTGTCGTGTGTACTCACTCATAAGTGAATTTTAAATATAAAAGAAAGAAAACCAGCCTACAAATCACAATTCCAGAGAACGTAGACAACAATGAGGACCCTAAGAGGATCTAATCTTCATGGGAAGTAAAAAAAAAAAAAAAAGACAAGATCTCCTGAATAAATTGGGAACATGGGGACCTTGTGAGAGCGTTGAAGGGGAGGGAAGAGGCAGGGAGGGGGCAGAGAAAAATATAAAGCTCAATAAAAATCAATTAAATAAATAAAGAAAAGTGAGTCAAGCTGGGTGGTGGTGGTGCACGCCTTTAATCCCAGCACTCTGGAGGTAGAGGCAGGCAGATCTCTGTGAGTTCGAGACCAGCCTGGTCTACAAGAGCTAGTTCCAGGACAGGCTCCAAAACCACAGAGAAACCCTGTCTCGAAAAACCAAAAAAAAAAAAAAAAAAAAAAAAAAAGTGAGTCATATTTAACTCTTTTGTTTTTGAGGGTTTGTGTAGTTTTTACATATCATAAACTAAAAACATAAAACATACAGAACTGTCCAGTGTGGACCACGGAGGAGGAGCACTATGGGAGTGTATGGATGAAAAGAAAATATGATGGCACATGTGTATGAAAACATCCTAAGAAATCCATTCATCTGTTTGCTAATTTAAAATACTACTAAGAAAATTTCCCAAATGAAATTATGGCCTTTTTTTCATCAAGTCAACCTTAAACACAGCATTATCTGTAATATTATACCAGTTCATTAGTGTTTCTCATCCTGAATGTTTTGACCCCTTTGGGGTGGAATGATCCTTTTGCATGAGTCACTTGAGACCACCAAAAAACACAGACATTTATATAATGATTCATAACAGTAGCAATATTACACTTATGAAGCAGCAATAAAATAATTTTATGGTTGGGGTCACCACAACATGAGGAACTGTATTAAAGAATCCCAGCATTAGGAAGGTTGAGAACTGTGGAAGCCCAAAAATGTGAGCCTATTTTGGCCTTGTCAGAAAGTTCAGAGAGTTTTAGCTTGTTCAAAGTTGGTACACACCCTGACCTAAGATGTGGTTACTTTGTGTTTTGGACATTATGATGGCAGATTCACTCCACCCTAACCCAAGGTCAGGGAATTCAAACATACTTCTGCTCCTTCTTTTAAATTAAAATATTTGACCTAGGGGGTGGCAGTCTTCAGGATCCTTGGCCAAGAGTGGGTTCACTGCCTTAACAGAAGAATGCTTTTCTCAAGAATTAATGACTTGGTGGCTGAAAGGACTGAAGCAAGTAATTGTTCTAGTTGTCCTTTGTATCACGTTAAAGCAGACTCTTGTCTTCTTCCTCATGTTGTATTGGGGTATAAAAGTGTATGGAAAATTAAACGCGATGGATTTCGTTATTTACTGGAACTCCCTCCTGGTACCATCCTATGCTTCTGATTCATTATTTTCACTTGTGTCTTTGTTCTCTTAACTTATTTTTCTAATCCTCATTCCCCTACCCTACTAACTATTTTTGTCAAAGCTGGTCTCTGACAGAGAACCTCTAGAGTCTCCATAACACAAATCAACCTTAGTGTAATTAGCCTAGGAATAGCTGGCAAACCAATTCTGGATAGCTAAGTCAAAAAGGAAAATATATGGATAGAGCTTCCAGAATGGAATCTTGGAAAAGACTAAAGTTCTTGGTGTTTATTTAATCTTTCACCACTATCTCCATTCTTTTTAGGAGAGAAAGCCACATCCTGTAAATGGCCCACCAAAATTTTGGGAAAATCCTGAATCATAAGAGCTCTCCTGAGCTTATACACCATCACTAGTCTCTGTATTGCCATATTTTCTATTAAGCAAAAAAAAAATGTGTGTGTATGTTTGTGTGTGTATATGAATGTTTGTGTATAACTTGTTTTTGTTATTTCCAACAAAATATCTTTTTGAAAAATAAGAAAAATTGGTCTTTGAAAAGCATTACTATAAAAGTTCATGTTAAAGGAAAAGCAAACTGATATAAATATAAAAACAGCATAATCAAAATCTACATCCTAACATATATATACAAATAATTGTCCTTATATCAAAGAGTTAGGATTACTCTGAAAAGCAATGTATATTTTATTTAATTTCATATGGTAATATTAGTTCTGGAACAATTAAGGGTAGATAAACTACATCATGATTTCCTAGTTTTAATGTTTAATTCAGAGGTGAAGCATGCCTACTTAGTAATTAGATAAAAAGGGAGTAGCTAAAGTTTGCCGGGATTTGTTGCTGACTAGCTGTTTCTAGCCTGTTTCAATCAACCCCATGGATCCTGAAAAAAACTTCAAAGTTCTAATGAAAGAGAACCATTCTCATTTTGATTGCATTGCCATAGAGCACAGGAACATGGGATATTTTTTAAGAAACAATATGCCAAAAATATTTTGGCTGGGTTGATGTCTAAATCCCTCCACTAGAAGTCTTGCTGGTTACAGTTCAGACTCTGTATCCCCCATTTCTAGGAGTCTCAACTAACTTGGGCTCATAGGAACTCACAGAAACTGAACTGACAACCATGAAGCCTTCATGGGACTGACCTAGGCCCTCTGCATGCATGCTATAGTTGGGTAGCTTGGTCTTCATGTGGGACTCCTATAGTGGGAGCAGATGCTGTCTCTGACTTTGTTGCCTAGTTTTTGGAGTCTTTCCTTCTGCTGAATAGCCTCGTACAGCCTTAATAGGAAAGGGTTGCCTAGTTTTACTGCCCTTTTCTGAAGCCATATGGAGGAGGAGTGGATTTGGGGGAAGGGGAAAAATTGGAAGGCGGGGGGAACTGTGGTTGGGATACAGAAAAATAAATAATAATAATAAACCCCCCAAAACAAAGTACTGGATTACTATTACACATAGTATTTTCTACGGTGCTGGGGGATCAGACAAAGATGACTTTCTAATGTTAGATCTCAATCCCAGGAAAGGTTTCATCTTGGCTTTTCCCAGCCCTTCTCTCTCACCCTCCTTACCTGAAATCTCCAGCCCAAACACTGCGCTTCCCTTCCCCATCCTCTGATCCCTGTCTATGCTCAGCCATTTTGGACAATGGGTCTCTTGCTCCTTCTCCCTCTCTTTGCCTCTTGGATTATTGCCCTCCTCTTTCTGGATCTCCAGGCACTCTCCTTGCCCCTTCTCCCCTCCCTTCCCTTCTCACCATTCATCCCCAAATGTCCCCATTCAGTTCATTATGGAATTTCCAGATGTCTCTGACTGTTTACCTCTCATATCTACAAAACACATTCTCCTTAACCCATACCTAGAAGTGCCATGTCCTTATTTCTTTGATTTTTTTTTGTTTTTTCTTGTTATTTTTTTTTCTTTCCAGTGTTAGTCTCAAACTCAGACAAATGATTAATGGAGATGCCTATTTAATATACCAAAAAAGATGCCTGAAGCCAGGTTCTCAACCACTACCTGTTACAAAATTACCCTGCCATGTGTACTTCACCCTTGCCCTAAACTCTCCAGCCCAGGGCTGTGTTTCCCTTATGCCAGCTTTCCAACTACTCTGATTCCTGTACAACCCAGACATCTTAGCTATACCAGTCTTGGTCTCTTGGTCTCTTGGCCTTTGGCTCCAGGCTGGCTCCTCTCTTAGATATCTCTTGGTTCATTTTCTCCTTCTGTCTTCCTCTCTTGTTCTCTCCACAACCCTCCTCTCATAAACGGTCCAGTCTCGTCCCTTCCAGATGCTTCTGGCTGTGTGTTCAATGATATCTATAAACCTTCTCTTCAACCACCTTGGAGTAGTCATGTCCTTTTCTTTAAATTCAATTATACCTGGCTAGGAGTTGGATCTCAGTTAAATTGGAGAAAGATGTCTATAAACATTATACAAATGCCACAGAAGAAGGCCACAAGGGTCCCCAACTCGATGAATGAATTAGTCCCTGGCATGAGGCAGGTTGCTAGGGGTTGAAGCTCTGGCTGAGATGCTGATGTTGTGGGCATACGCTGAATCACTGACATCAGGGAAGAGCAATTGTTCTCACGTCTCCCTCTCCCAGATCTGTGGAGATTATTTTGGGAGTGGATATAGGAATTGATTTCAGTTTTTGAAAGTGACATTGGAATTTGAAGAACATTTCCTAGCATATAAGTCTTTCTGTTTGACCTCTGTCTTAAGTCCTTTTCTCTGTATTAACAATTGCTGTACCTTCAACTTTTTGTAGAATTATTTTTCAAACTCAAGGGCTAAAATGAAATCTCTTTTACCCAAAAGGGAAGAAAATCTTCTGTATAGAAAGTTTTCTTCCTCTCTCTTTCTCTTCTAATATTCAGAATTTCAGGTTGTGTACATATGTTTCTACAGCTCTTTTGTAAGTTCAGTTAGCCATGTGACAGTGGTAACACCCACCTCTTCTAGAACATACGGCTTGCTACTTTTCCTGCACCTGCTGCATCCCTCAGTGAGGCCACAGCAGTGGGATGAGTCCTCCACTCTGTCACCTTGACACTCTGGTTGCTTTGGTTGAAGAACAAGAGTAGAAGCAAGGTTGGAAGAAAGGGTTCAGTGATTAAGAACACTGGTTGTTCTTCCAAAAGATATCCCAGAACTCACAAGGGAGTTTATCGCCATTGCAGCTTTAGCAACAGGAGATACAATGACCATTTCCAGTATCTACCTGCACCAGGGGCAAGTGGTCCATAGATATAGATGCTGAAATGCACACACACACACACATACACACATACACACCTATACACAATACATATATACATACATATACACACATATACACACACATACACATATGCACACACTTATACATATATCCACACATACACACACATAATTTTTTATTTAAAAATTTTTTCCTGCTATGGTTCGTTGTCTGGGCTTAGTGTTTCAGTCTCTGAAGTTTAGATTATTAAATCCCAGGTTTATCATATCTAAGAAATTAAGCCTCAAGATTTACTTTTTCAGGATAATCTATAATACTTTCATTGCTTTTCTTGTTTGGCCTCTACATGAGTTCTTCATTGTTGAGACCACCCATCCTTTAGTACTCCCTTTTCATTGATTACTGATGCTTTGTACTTTGTGGCATCCATGCCACCATTATTCACTCTCTAGCCAGCATGTTCAGCTCCTTCTTGTCTCCTTTCAAATCTTCTATCACTATGTCTCTATGGGCTTCTGAGTTATCTGTTTCTACGCGTATTAGTAACTTCTGGGAATAAAATATGTTGCCTAGCACTGAAGTATCTTAGTTACTGCCCACTCTTGTACCACCTTACCATGTAAAAGCCTACTTCTCAGGACTGTGAGATTTTCGGCAGCTATTTCTCTTGATCTCAAAGCTATTTAAAAGGGTTGAGCATTTCTGCATGTTACTGACTTGTTTATCTTGAAGCATTTGGATTTCTATAACAAAATGTCATCAGCCCAGTAGCTTACAACAGATATTTAGTTCTCTCAATAAGAAGGGATACAGAGTCAAAGATCAAAGGCACCTGTATATTTCCTATTTGAGAGGAATCAATTTTTTTGTTGTTCAAGATTGGCCTTTCTAACTATGCTTATATAGATAGCATAAGGAGCAAAACAGCTTTCTAGAAGACTAATCTCATGTATGAGAACCTTGACCTCATAACAAATGTACTAACTTTGCAAAGGCTCAGACTCTTACCATCACTTGATTAATGACTAGTATCAGGATAGACATTTGTAGAATGGTGATGTTTTATACCCAAACACACGGATGGTTCAAGTAATGAATATCTGCTTATCTCTGTTATTTTAACAAATTGTAAAATTATTATATTCATGTACTCTACACTCTCAGTTCCCTATTTAATGATATAGTCCATTCTCTTGCTTTATCTTCTGATAATTAATTCAATTATAAAGTTCCTCAGCTGCATTTTCAATTTAAAATATATATATATATATATTCAGTTATAAAGTAATTTAATTACATATTGTTAAAAATATTCTCAAAACTCACTGTGCTAGGAAATGCCTGAGGATCTTGCCTACTTCGGGTACTGTTTTGTACTCGGTCTGGAGCACAGCTACCACACTTAAACTTTCCATGCCGTGGTTGACCTTCTGGGTTACTGACCACACTAATGCTGTCATAAAACACAATTTTAATTGTTCATTTTTTTTTCTGGAAGTGTCTCAGAAAGACAATAGTACATGGCTGCCAAAAAATAGGAGCAAGATATGAGAATTGGGACCCCTTCTCTAGTCTCCAAAAATCTCTTAACAACTAGAAGATTCTTCCAAGGAAATTTTTACTTCTGTACTCCTGTTCAAGCTGCCCCTGACTGCAGATAGTTCAGTAAAATTGTAGAGGCACTGGCCTGATCTGGCTATTCCTGCTTTCCTGGGCATCGCAAGCTGTATTTCTGCTCATGATTTTACTCTCTGGACTAATCACTGTCTGGTTCAAAATAAAATTCCAACATCAATGACCCTTTCTTTAACTTTTCAGAGGTATGTTTATCTTATAGGAGAAAGATGAACAAGCCAAACAGATTGAGTTTTACTTCTCTCATGAACCCTGCCTTCTAGATCTTATTGTTTTTTACTTCCCCTTACATATCCAGCATACTCTGTACCTTTAATTACTACGTATTTTTGCTCCTGGTATTTTCTTATCTCCACAGACAGTTGCATTGTCCTAGTTTGTGATCATTTTCTATTTAACTTAAAATAATTTTTCCCTCCTTCATGGAAACTTAGCAAATCATTCATCACTTACAGTTATCTTTCCTTAGCATATACATGGTACAGACAAAAAAATTAGCAAATGTTTTATATTTAGTTTCTTATATGCTTTGTGTGCATTCTTCAAAGAGAAGAACAATTTTTCAAGTCACAGATCTTCAGTCCTCAACATAGATATCCATATAATTAATAAACATTAAATAGTACAACAGATAAATAAGCGACATGAATGTAGATTTTACATATCTGCACTATTAAAATATTAGTGTGAATATCACCAACTATATGGAAAAGTGGGAATATAAAATTCATCACTTTAATCTGTAGGTACAAGCTACAAAACTAGGAGAAAATATTTGTTGCTTTTTAAAGTACTCTAGCTATAAAGTTTTAGTCCATCAATTCAAGAAAAATAACGCAGTGAGACAAAGCATTTAAAACAGGGCATGAGAGTATTTGGAGGAGGAATGTCAAAATATTCAGTGGGATAATAGTCTTTGACAAGTAGTGCCAGGGCAAGTGGATATCGACATGCCAAAGAATGGAGGTGGCTATTATGAAACTCAGAATAAATCATATGTCTCTGCATATAAGGAGTAACAGAATTATATAGCTTTTGTGGCTTTGGACAAATAAGTGGTTTCTTAGCTATGACTCCAAAAGCAAAATAGGAAAAAGGGGAGTTATACAGATGAATTATATATAAGCAAATTTCTTAACTTATGATTCAGAGAGCATAATCATAAAGTGACTAGAAACTCAAAGAATAGGCACATGTGTCTGGGAATGATCATACCTGCTAGGGGCTTAGTGTCTAGTATGCACTATGAATTTTTATCATTGAACAATGTAAAAGTAACTAAACTGAAAAATGGTCAAATGTTTGAATCCACATTCTATCACTGTGTGTGTGTGCGTGTGTGTGTGTGTGTGTGTGTGTGTATTAAGAGACAGCTATCAGTAAGTTGGAAAAATATTACTCATAACTGACATGAACTACTACTTGGCTCCTAGGATAACTATTATCAAATGGTAATCATAGTATTGTTGCAGTTTTGACAGGTTTTCAAAAGGTAAAACATGAAGCTATCACATGATCCAGCAACTCTATTCTGAGGTAAGTCTACAAATGGGAAAAATGTGTCTTGATCAAAATTTAAATAAGGATGATCATGGCATTGATATTCATAATACCCATGCAATAATAACAACTAATGAGTCCTGCTGTTTAACTGCTAAACAGATAAACAAAATGAAATTTATGCACTAGAATATTATTCTGCCATTGAAAGGAATGAAGTGCTAACCTTGCCTTAAATTGTCTGAGATAATATATTGATGATGCTTGTATGATATCTTAAAATATTCTAAAGTGAATACAATACAATCACTAAATAGAAAATCAAAGTAGCAAATTTAATGACTGTGAACAACAGATCAATGTTAATGGAACAGTAATATAAAGATACTATTAAGTCACAATGAAGTTTGATAAGACTTCAGACGTCTAGGAAAATTTCCATATATGTAAGCCAATAGCAGGTGGTAGAGTATGGCTATTAATGTGTACGCATGTATCAAAGAATGATTGAGCGAACTGCTGAGGAGGTATATTAGACTTTATTGGTAAGACCAAATTCCTGAGAGAAAAAGAATAGTTAACTAAAAGAAGAAGACTGACATTTTCTGAATTTTTATCTTGAGGTTCTAAGCCATGTGCCTCAGTTGACTCTGAGCCCTGTTGAGGGAGAACATTGTACGTGAAGGCAATTGATAAAGATCACTTCATTTGTGATCTACAGAAAGCAGAAAGAGCCGGGCGGTGGTGGTGCACGCCTTTAATCCCAGCACTTGGGAGGCAGAGGCAGGCGGATCTCTGTGAGTTCGAGATCAGCCTGGTCTACAAGAGCTAGTTCCAGGACAGGCTCCAAAACCACAGAGAAACCCTGTCTCGAAAAAACAAAAATAAAACAAAAAAAAAAAAAAAAAAAAAAGAAAGCAGAAAGAGACAGAATGTAGTGATCCAACTTTTAAAGAAAGACTTGTGTCTTCAATGACCTATTTCCTCCAGGTAGACACCACCTTCTTTCTTGACATTTATTGGACTGTTATATTTTGAGAATTTTGTGTATGAGTACTTCTTTAAGCCATTTCTAATCTGTACTTTTCCCTTCCAACATCTCTCAAGCCAATTTCAAGTACCTCCCAACTTCATTATCATGTCTTCTTTAACTACTATTGTGGATGTATTCTGCTCAGTCTGTTTAGTGTTTCTTTTCTGTGTGTGTGTGTGTGTGTGTGTGTGTGTGTTTAGGGATGATCACTTGGGGAAAGCTGCAGACAATTAATGGCTTCTTAGGGATTTTTCCAGGGATATTCCACCTAGAGTTTGTACAATACAAAGTGGAACACACCTTCTAAAATTTTTGATACCTCCCTGAAACCTGTATGAAACCAAGTATTTAGTATGTGAAAAGATAGAACATATTTTCATGCAAAAGACCAGAAATACGATGGTAATGTATTATACACTGAATATCAGGAAGAACTAATGAAAGAAGAAGGGAGTGGCACACAATTATCAAAGGACCATAAGCATAATTCTTCCAGACTCTTACAGAATAAAAGAAAAAATGCTAAGCAAGTGAGACAATTCATTAGAACTTGAAAAGGATAGTTATAAGGATAAGAACACAGTCTTACAGAAGAGCACGGTGAAAATTCATATGGGAGATTATTATAGCTTTACTAGAGATATGACATCAATACTGAAGAGAATGCTGAAACTGTTTTAAATGAAAGAGTCAAATGAATGCTAATTGCTAGAGAAAATTTTAGTATTTAGTTCAGGTAAGAAATTTATTCATGCTATTTCCAGGCTCAGGAATTAGTCATGATTTCAGAAAGATTCTCTTACTTCTCTCTATATATAACATAATTATGAAAAAGTAATTTTACATACATTCCTTTTTTTCCTATTTCTTAAAATTCAACAAATTTAAAAAGCTCCTGAATTTTTTTGCAAATTCTTAAAATGGAATTAAAAAATAACATCATGTTGTGACCGATATGATCTCCTTTTACTACAAATTAATAATAATTATTGTGTTTATAACTAATTTATGTAGTTCATTTTAATAGGCTCCAGGTACATTTCTGAGTGTTGTGAATAATACAGCAATAAACAAATAAATCTAAATATATCTTTGGTCCACACTCTCAGTTTCATTTAGAAATATACCCAGTAATAGGTTAGCTGAACTAGGTATAAAAGTAAGTATTTCATGATTTCATACATGGAGAACTTAAAATCATTGACCACATAGACTTGGAAATATAATTATGGTTGAGGTAGAGGACGAATATATCAATATGTGACTAAAAGAATACAATACAAGAGAATAATAGCTCTCTGGTGATCTATGTCAGAGCAAAAAATACATGTGTGTGTACAAGTGCATGGTATGTGAGAGATATAAAAAGATATATATTCATATACATATTCATATATATGTATATATATTTTCTTCAACAATGTAAATATGGTAGATGATAATCCATGATAAAATAATAATTATATGAGGCAGAATAGTAGTACAGTCAGGGAGATTTAATCATTCCACAAGTTAAGTACACTATGTTACATAAGATATAAAAACAGAAATATCTGTTCATTTTTATAAAAAAATTCAAAATGTTAATAAATGCAAATATATGCAGACATGGATACTGAGGTTTGAAAGGTGGGTCAATGGATTTTGGATTATTTTATTCTATATATTTACTTTAAACATAACTACATAATTGCCACATCCCTCTACTCTGTCCAACCCCTCCCATGGACTCTCTTCTTTCTCTATCCTGAATTCATGGTGTATTTTTCTTAAGTTGTTATTGTTGAATGTGTGAGGTGTGTGTGTGGGGGGGTTATAGGCATATACTCAGACTGTCTAGTGCTATTTAAATGCAGATGTTTTCAGAGCTAACCACTGGTATTTGATGACAACTAACGGTCACATCACCAAGCAGACTATTTCTCGCTTTCTTGATACTAACTACTTGCCTGTTGTGATGACTCTACTTGGTTTTCAATTTTTTTAATATTTTTTTATATTTTATTTATTTATTATACAATATTCTGACTGTGTGTATGCCTGAAGGCCAGAAGAGGGTGCCAGACCTCATTACGGATGGTTCTGAGCCACCATGTGGTTGCTGGGAATTGAACTCAGGACCTTTGGAAGAGCAGGCAATGCTCTTAACCACTGAGCCTATCTTTCCAGCCCCTTGGTTTTCAATTTGAACAACATCTATAATTAATTACAACCCAAGAGTCTGGTTATACTTTTGAGGGATTTTCCTTTGTATTTATTTACTTATTTTACATCCTGACAGAAGTCTCCCCTCTCCTGTCTCTCACAGGTCCTGCCCCCCACTTTCCCTCTGTTCCCCCACCCAATTCACTCCTCCTCCATTTCTATCCAGAAAAGGCAGACTTCCAATGAATATCAAGAAAACATGGCATATCAAGTTTCAGTAAGATTAAGCACCTCCCCTTGTTTATTTATTTATTTATTTATTTATTTATTTATTTATTTATTTATTAAAGATTTCTGCCTTCTCCCCGCCACCACCTCCCAATTCCCTCCTCCTCCCCCATCAAGTCCCCCTCCCCCATCAAGTCCCTGTCCCTTATCATCCCTAAGAGTAATCCGGGTTCCCTGCCCTGTGGGAAGTCCAAGGACCACCCACCTCCATCCTGGTCTAGTAAGGTGAGCCTCCAAACTGCCTAGGCTCCCACAGAGCCAGTACGTGCAGTAGGATCAAAACCCAGTGCCATTGTTCTTGACTTCTCAGCAGCCCTCATTGTCTTATCACATCTATTTCTGTCTCTGAGCTTTTACCTTTATTCTAATATTCCTTTCTTTGCTTGTTACTCTATGGCTGGGTGGCTAAGTGGTTAGGTGGCTGAGTGGCTGGGTGGCTCAGTGGCTAGACCCTGGAATCATTCTCTCTTTTTTGTCTTGCTCCCCTCTCTTCTTTTTATTCTTCTATTTATTTTCTCTGCCTGGAAGCCCCACCTATGCCTCTCCTGCCTAGCTATTGGCCATTTGTCTCTTTATTAGACCAGTTAGGTGTTTTAAACTGACAAAGTAACACAACTCCATAGAGTTAAAGAAATACAATATAAAAGAAAGCAACATATCTTTGCATCATCAAACAAATATTCCACAGCATAAATGAAAGTAACACTTCAACTAATACTCCACAATAAGAAAAGAGACACCAGGAAGAACAATGGAGCTAAATCTTATGTTCAAGGAGATAAACAGAATAAAGGAAAGCCTGACATTAAATGGAATAAAGGGAGTGGTGACCTCAGGACAATGTCCCTCTCAGCTAATCTTATCACTTGTGGTACACACCTTTGATTCCAGCAAGACAAACCAGGGGCTGACTTGTAGCTAACTTCAAGGCCAGAGAGAGTTCCAGGATAATAAAGTTTGAGCGCCAAGGAAGCTATCAAAAATAGAAAGCTGGGGAAGATATAATTGAATGTGGTGGTCATGTTCCAGCCCAGCAAGAAGCAGAACTTGGCAGCTTGTCATGTGGTCCTGGCTTTAGATTCATGGGTAGACAGAATAAAAGCTGCTGAGGCTAGGTGTGTGGCAAGAGTTTCCCTGCATGGAGGCCCAGGAAGGCCATTGTGTGAAGCTGTACAGGTAAAGCCCGGATTGCCTTGGAAACACCAAGATGTTAGTGATGCCAGAGCCATGGGTTACTTGCCAAGGAAAACTGCTAACAGAGAGTGGAACCAGCCAAGAGAAAGAAGTGTTGCAGTCAACAGTGTTGAAAGGACTTGGCGATCAGGGGTGTTTTTTAAATTGATTTTATTGAGCTATACATTTTTTCTCTGCTCCCCTCTCTTCCTCTACCCTCCCCTTCAACCCTCTCCAACGGTCCCCCATGCTCCAAATTTACTCAGGAGATCTTGTCTTTTTCTACTTCCCATGTAAATTAGATCCACGTTTGTCTCCCATAGAGTGTCATTGTTGTCTAAGTACTCTGGGATTATGATTTGTGGGCTGGTTTTCTTTGCTTTATGTTTAAAAACCACTTATAAGTGAGTACTTATGAGAATTGTTTTACTGGGTCTGGGTTACCTCACTCAATATGATGTTTTCTAGCTCCATTCATGTGCCTGCAAATTTCAAATGTCATTGTTTTTCTCTGCTGTATAGTACTCCATTGTGTAAATGTACCACATTTTCCTTATTCATTCTTCTGTTGAGGGGCATTTAGGTTGTTTCCAGGTTCTGACATCAGATGTGGATATGCAGAGTTTGGAGTTTAACCAGCTGGTTTTCATTCTTGATTTGGTCCAGTATTTTCATACTGAGCTCCCTTTTCAGAATGATATGTATATCCTGTGTCATTCTATGATGCTTTCCCTCTTGACTTTACAAGTTATTCCAATTAAAGGATGTCCATGAATCTCAGAAGAGACTTTAGACTTAGGACATTCAGAGACAGTTGAGACTATAGTAGACTATGGGGACTTTTGAAGTTGGACTTAGCGCCATCTTGCATTATGTTATGGTTATAGTCTATGGAGGCCAGGGATTTAAATGTGGTTTAAAGAAAACATAACCCCTAAGTTCATAGAAAGTGGCACTATTTTGTTGAAGTAGGTGTGGCTTTGTTGTAAATGTGTGACTACAAAGTGGGCTTTGAGGTATCTGATATTCCAGTCAGGCCCATGTGGCAGTCTCTCCCTGTTGCCTATGAATCCAGATGTAGAAAACTCAGCTACCTCTTCCAGCATCATGCATGACACTATGCATCCCATCATGATAATAATGGACTAAACCTCTAAACTTTAAGAAAGCCCCAATTAAATGTTTTCCTTTATAAGAGTTGTCATGATCATGGTGTTTCTTCACAGCTATAGAGACTTTAACTAAGACAATATTTCATTGCTAATTATCTTAACATTGATCATTTGATAAAAATGATGTTCTAGATTTCCTCATTTTCAGCCTCTCATATGTATGCATATGTGTGTGTGTGCATGTATGTATGTTCGAGCATACTCCTTATTCCATATCAAACTTGGATCATTAGTTTTATTTATCCATTAATAAGTCTTATGCAATAGTTATTCTAACATGTTTACTAAATTGTGATTTAATTTTTTTCTAATTCAACACATGGCATTCAAATATAAGAAAGAATTTACAGAGTTTCTTTTCAGTATTTATATTACTTTAGAAGAATATATTTCCATTTTTGATAGTCTACAGTCATTTCTACAATACAAACATTATGTATAAGTTGTCCAGTATTCAGCTAGTAAGGGCCATGTTAAACTTTTTACAGGTCCTTTATTTAAACACAAATCTTTCCTTGAACATTATTCTATTTTTTAGATGAATTAGGTTTCAATGTCTTATGTCTTTTTATAACTAACACATACACTAAACTTATTTAATCTTCTCACCTTCCTAAATAGTCGATAAACACTATAGATATATCTATCATTTTAACAAAACTATTCCTTATAATAAAGTGCAAAGATACATGTTTATGAGGCCGTATATATTCTATTGAGGAGGGCCACTCTTGTTCTGTGTAGGTAGGTGGTTTATGCCTGTAATAATAAATATGTATAGGTGATTTGAGATCTTCATTAATGTCTACATGATTATATATTCATGTTCTAATTCAATGCATAGCTATGAAAGATAATTATTCCCTTTTTATAGACCTAAAATTGGTTTAATGTGTTCCTGTGTGAAGAAACAAAATCATGCTCCCATATCCTTAATAAGTAAAATCAGTGTTCCCATTGAGAATATTAGGAAGCCAGAGAGATTAATTTTGCTATATTTATTAAGAATGTATATTCTGCACATTTTAAACAGAATGGAGGGATATTGAATTTAATAGAAAATATAATGGCTGGAGATATGAAGCAGAATAAAATAATGTAAAGTGACCAGGACATTAGATATTATAAGGACTATAGGAAATTATGAGGAAAGTAGATATTATAATAAGCTAAGCTTATTGCACTCTGGTCTAATTTTAACCTTTTCACAAGTCTCTATTTAAACACTTAAGTTACAAATTTACCATTTATATAATACTTGTGCTACAATAGTGAAAACTGAACACATTCTTCAGCTCAAATTTTCAAACTGTGCAATGTTTCTCAACTATATATTTGCATGTTATTTTTAACCAAGGTTTAATTCATTAATCTAATTGATTGAGTTTTTTTCCCTCTCTCTCAGGCATATTGAATATAATTAATATATGGCTGATATTATTATAAAACCAGATAAAATATTTAATTGATGCTTTATTAAAAATATTTATGAAAGATATGATTACTTAACTTTATATGAAATATTAGTGCTTGTATTAAACCCTTAGACAAGGCTGGTCAGATACTGCCTTAGCACACATGAAGTTAGTTTCAATCTCTAGCATGACCAAAAAAGGAAGGAAAAGATAGATTATTCATTTGTTAAGCTCTTTCTCCTTGAAATTTTACAAGTTCTTTTTTTTTTTTGCCAGCTCTTGGCAGAGTTCAGAATTTAGTCAATCAGTGCAAAAATTCTTCTGAGTTCTTGCAGAAATTCTGTTGTTTATTAACACAAGACCCATATGCTTTAAATACTAAATGTGAGGAGGGGAAATTATATTTCTGGATAATGTGAAAGTTTTCCTTGAGTCTCATTCAGGGGGAATGCAGGACATAGTACTGAGTTTATTGACAATAGTAGCATTTAAATGCAGTTCATATTATTATAAAACTTTTGATTCAGTAAAAACTTTGATTCATTATTTATGTACTTACAAGCTATATGTAAATAGATATAAAAGCATCAAAATTAAGAAACAAGTGACATGTAACCCATGCTATCCAATGATGAAAATAGAAGAGTCTAGTGAAAGGAAGAAGACAAGCCAAAAGGGGGACTAGACGAGGGGGGCGGAGAAAAAAATTGAGGTGAAGTGAGAACAAAGTATAACAGTGTACATGTCTGAAAATTTCACTGTGAAAATAAATTATATGTATTTCAACAAAAAAAATCATAACAATTTTAGAAACCAAAGACTCGAAAAGAATATTTAATAAAATGCAAATTTAGCCAGCCATTTGTGATTTGAACAGTTATAATCTTACCAGGCTAGAGGGTATTTTTTCTCCAGTGTCAGAGCCATATGGTGACTGTATATTAAAAGGGCTGCCTTGTATGTCTTTGACTTCCTATAGAGTTCCTTAAGTGTGGAATGATCGCCATGAGCAAGTGGACCTACTCACATTGTGCTCAATGCTTACATCGTTCTAATAAATTACATCTACAATTGAAATTTTAAAGGGTAATTTATCCGGGCAGAAATGGCCTATATGATCAGAATTGTTTTATGTGTAAAAATTAATGTCTGCTGGGTATCACAAGAAATAAAATATTATAAGAGTGTTAGATGAAAAATAAAATAATAAACTAAACATTGGATCATGTCAAATTTGTAGACAGTGGGTGCTAAATTAGTATTAAAAATTGATATATTAGGCTGAGGAGGTGAAAGCATTAGAAGTCTTCTATGCCTTCTGTGTTCCATCTGGAGATGGGTATTTCACACTTCTGTGCACTTTTAAAAAGTATTATGTCATATTTTTCAAGATATGGTGATAATGTTACACTCACTAATCCACACCAATATGGTTGCCTGCACCAAACCAACAAAGAGGATAACTGTCGATATTGCAGCACAGACGATGGAAAGGCTCAGAAGGCATCACCCTTGGCTGATGAGCTATCACAGTCTATGACCTCCATGGGAGGTAGAATTGGTTTTCTTTATGAGATGCTACAGCAAGTCTAAGCTCCCTTGTGCAAATGAGATGGTGGGCTACCCTTGGCACTGTGCCATGGTTGCGTGAGTTTCCAGAGTTATATGAGTCACCCTGTTCCTTTCAGGCGGAAATGCTTCAAGTCAAGGGAACTAGTCATACGACACCATCTGGTTAAACCAAACAGGCTAGGAGGTAGTCAGAGATCCATTCTGAGCATGGGAGTAATAGAGTTCAAAGTACACTCTGTGATGTCATTGAGTTTTTTTTTTTTGTTTTTTTTTTTTTTTTTTTTTTTCTTGATAAGGTAGGTCTAGAGGTTCCAACTGCAAGCCCTGTCTGGGGTCAGTGGGTTTATTTCTGCCCGGTTCCCAGATTTTTCTGTGATGGTAGCCTGGAGCAGTGGCAGTTGGGGCAAAGGTGGGTTTGGCCCGTGTCCCATGCCGTTTCAGAAATTTGTTCTCGTGTACAGACATGGATCCATGGTTGTGGTTCTCAGTCCAGAAGCAGAACTCTAACGTGGCTGTTTCTTTGGATGCTGCCTTTTGCACCTTCTCTTACTTTTATTCTTCTGCTCTTCCAAATTTAATAAAGAGACTCTCCAGCTAGATGGTTAGGATGGTAATGGCCAAATATGTGATCTTCCTGTAGACTTACAGAATAGATTATGTTAGTGGCTTTTGTCGGTCCCCATTCTTGTCTTTAGGTCTATGGTAAATAACTTTCACTTTGTTGTCAACTAACAAGAAAACATATGAATTAACTTGCAGAAAAAAATAGACCTATTGAAAACGGAAGTGCAGAGACTAGAGGCCTAGGTACAGCTCCACGTTTCAAGAAAAAAAGCAGATGGCAGACATGCTGGGTTTTATTTTGAGGATTCTGAACTTAGGTAACAGAGTCACTTCCAGCTCCCTCCCTACAAGTATCCAAGGCTTGATCTTTCCTGTCCAGAAGGTAAAGGCCTAGCTGGAACTCTGGAACATCTGTTTATGCACCAAACACTCTGCTTTTTAGTTTTATTTTTCATTAGTTCAGTGTGTGTATTCTAAATGGTTTATGAGTTCAGGTAGGTATAAGAAGGATGTTGGCTTTGTTAATTTTCCTTCGCTTCCAGAAGTCTTAAAAGAGGAATTTCTTTCTTTTGTCATTTTCATTATACTACTGAAAGGGGAAGTTATCCTTTGGAATTTTAATGCAATTACATTACAATTGGTTGCTAGCCTATTCCTTTCATAGACTTATACCTTCCTGGTCTGGTTTTAAAGTTTCTGTTGTTTCCTTAGACAACATCCCACTGTATCAATTATTGTTATCATTATTGCTATTATTAATAATAATTTTAACTTAGCTGTATGGTATATCAGTTGAGATATCTTAAGACCACATTCTCTTGAGAAAAGTCTTTGTCGTGAAAGGGGTACTTCATTCTTAGGAACTGTGGCTTCAGATAAAGAGATCCAACACCACCAAGGAATGGGCTTTAACAGGTCACCCTGAGTTTTACCTTTATGCTAGAGAGACAGAATGTTTTAAATAACAATCAGTGTTCTAGGCTTCCTTGCCTCAGTGTGGCATGTTTTACTGGCTGTCATTTGATGTATCACTTCCTTTGTTATGACATATTATAGGCAATATGTAAAGAACAAAAATAATAATAGTCTGATGACTGATAGAATTGTAGACTATTGCAGAGGAGATAATAATATTTCATCAATTATGTTTTATAATGTCAAATTTGAAAATTATTTTAAATTAGGAAATATAATACTTGGACAATGACTGAAGGCTGTCACTACAATCAAGTTTAAGAACAGTTAAAGAGAGATGCCATATGCACTTACATAATAACCCACCAATATTGTAGTTAAATTTTTCTTTTTATAGTTATTCTACTATGGGTTCTAGTTGGATGATAAATCAGCAAAGCTTAAAATTTATGCTTGCTTTGAAAACAGTTTAATCATTACATTTGCTACTGAGAGTCTTCAAAGATGACCCTTTCAAAGGTAAAGAAGAACAAAATATGTATTTAATAATTCTTTAAACTTCTCTATTCCTTTAACCTCTGGCCTACAATTTCACAACTAAAAAGTTAGTATGATGAAAAGACAAATCATCTCAGTGCAGTTAAGTAGGTCAGACTGAACCTATTATATAAAACATGGTGTGGTTGACATTTTCACAGCATCGTAGTACCCATGTCAAGGGATTTGGCTGTAGCACTAAGCTTCAAAAGGGAAGAAAATTAATTTCCACTGGTATTGCTCTCAATCCAGGTACACTCACATGGAAGAGAGAAGAGATTATGTAAAGAAGATGTAGAAATCAAGGGAAATAGAAAAAATATTAGCTAGTTGTCAGGATTCTTTTAAAGACTTTGTCATCTTGAATATGATGTTATCAAATGTATTTTAAAGGAAGCAAGAGAAGTGAAAACCAAAATGTTTATTTTTAAAAATTAAGGGGAAATTATCATTAATAATATGGCTAAGGGGCTGGAGAGGTGGCTCAGCGGTTAAGGATACATGCTGGTCTTCCAGATGACATGGGATTCGAGTCCTAACGTACAGTGATGACGCACAACCATCTGTAGCTCCTGTCCCAGGAAATCTGATCCCCTCTTTGAGTCTCTACAGCTATTCTCCACATCCCTGGAACCAAAACCCCCTGACACATAAAGAAGATAATAAAGTTTTAAAGCTTAAAAATACTATAAAGATGACCTTAATATAGTTATGAAAACATAAATATTTTGTGAGTTTTTTACTTCTGATCTTTGTTGAAACTGTGTTTCCTATTTGTGATGGCTATTCTTGGTTCTCCACTTGAAGTACATCTGGAATTATCTGAACCCAAGTGACTGACTACACCTTTGAGGAACTTTTTTCTTAATTAAGTCATTTGATAGGAAAAGATCTACTTTTAATCTGGATCTTTTGAGGTGGAAATATCTACCTTTAGTCTGAGTCACACCATCTGCTTACAGTCAATATGAAGGACATGGAAGAGGAAGCTTGTGCTCTTTGTCTGTTTACTCTTGCTCTTGCTGGCAAGTCCATTCAAAAACTGGCAATAGAGTATACTTTGGGATTTTGGCTTACACTGAAAAAGAGTTGATAAACCCTACCTCATGGAATGAACAACTACTGGATTCTTGGACCTTACAATGGTAGACAACCATTGTTTGATTAGCTTGACCACAGTCTCTAAGTCATTTTAATAAAATCTCTCTGTGAATGTATTCATTCTACTAGTTCTATCCCTCTAGAGAATCCTACTAATACACTAGTCTATACAAAATTATATTACTTCCCTTTTTCATATTCAGAAAGAGAAAAATATAGCTTTATTTTAAAGGGTATTCATGGCTAATATTTTAATTATTTGATATTAATTTGAGTTTGACATTACCTACATTATAAAATACAATATATGTTCATTTTTATTAGTACCTACATTATAATATATACTATATGATCATTTTTATTAGGGAAAATAATCAGCAGCCAGTATGTTTTAACACAGCAGTCATCCTAACCCTTTAAATGAAAAGCCAGAAAAATAATGAGTTCAAGATTAGCTTTGACCACAAGTGAATACCTGTTAAAAACTCATACACACATATGTGTGTATACACACATATATAATATATATATAATATATATTATATATTATAAAATGATAGAACCTCTACCATAAATATGAAAAGCTATATAAATTAATAAAAATAAAATAAAGCCTATCCATATAATCAACTCTAAGAAGTTTTTCAGAAATGTATGGATTTATCCAATAAACCACAAAACTATAGTTTAATAAAATATCATCAAGAGTTTTACAAAGAAATACAGAGAAATTGTTCAATGTACTCATATTTATCTTGCAATCTTAACCTATTTATTCTCCCCCTCAGATAAGGGGACAGTAGCACGATGTCTACCTAGAGGACTTTGAAATAATAGTAGGTATTTAAACAGGTTTTAACAAGTTAGAGATTCATTCATTTATTTATTTATTTATTTATTTATTTATTTATTTATTATTTAAGATTTCTGCCTCCTCCCCGCCACCGCCTCCCGTTTCCCTCCTCCTCTCCCAATCAACTCCCCCTCCCTCAGCAGCCTTAAGAGCAGTCAGGGTTCCCTGCCCCGTGGGAAGTCCAAGGATCTCCCACCTCCTTCCAGGTCTAGTAAGGTGAGCATCCAAACTGCCTAGGCTCCCACAAAGCCAGTATGTGCAGTAGGATCAAAACCCAGTGCCATTGTTCTTGACTTCTCAGCAGCCCTCATTGTCCGCTATGTTCAGCAAGTCCGGTTTTATCCCATGCTTTTTTTAGACCCAATCCAGCTGGCCTTGGTGAGTTCCTGATAGAACATCCCCATTGTCTCAGTGTGCATATACATATTAGAGATTCTTTTGTTAAAAGAAAACATCTATGCAGAAAATTTGTGCAGTATAAACATGAACACAACAGTTCTGGCTTATTACACCCTGCCCACATCTAACGCACGATAAGTTAGACCTTGTAGTTGGATATTGACTTAAGATACATGTCTGTTGAATGCTCTAGAAGATTAAAACTAAATGTGTTGAGCCGGGCGGTGGTGGCGCACCCCTTTAATCCCAGTACTTGGGAGGAAGAGGCAGGTGAATCTCTGTGAGTTCGAGACCAGCCTGATCTACAAGAGCTAGTTCCAGAACAGGCTCCAAAGCCACAGAGAAACCCTGTCTCGAAAAACCAAAAAAAAAAAAAAACAAACAAACAAACAACAACAACAAAAAAAACCTAAATGTGTTATTAACACTTCAATTTGATAATGAAAAATGATAATATTGATTTTTAAAAAAATAAAATTGTAATGTATTTTTGATTTTTGAGACATTTCTACTGAAAATTTTCAGTTATGCTCCAACAGAGATTTTGGATAAATTTAATATAATTAAACATTTAAATAAATTTGTATTTTGTGAAAAATTACTTATTACATAACAGTGAGAATATAAATATATTTCACAACTTTGAAGATTTCACATATTCATTATTTTGTATATTTTGAAGGAAAATATTAAGCTATAATTCTAGGTTTACTTTTAGGAATGGTGAAGTAAACAAATTTGATGTCAAAAAATGCAAGAAACTTGTAATTCAGATGATTGATAACACACCTAATAAGCTTATGCAATGGGTTCATACACATCATTAGTATCAGATAACAGCCAACAATAGTTTATAACTATTGTTGATACTTTTGATTTTAGTAAAATATAGACTTGGAATAAGAAACTTATAAGAATTCATACACATAAAAGCAAAGAAGTGGGATCTATAAACAGAAAGGTTAAAACAGAACTTGTAAACTTAGTATGAATTCATATTCACTTGCTTCAAACATTAAAATTAAAACTAGGAAACCATCTTAGTTTATTTCTTCAACATTATTCTGAGTAAATGTTTTACTTAATGTGTGAAAAGTCACACTGAATTCTAAACATTTAAGTCAAAGGGTATAGGTTACTAAGAAAATGGTTAATCACATGAGGTTATGGATCTAAATGTATGAAATGAATAGCTCTGCAAAAAAAAATCAGCATTAACAACAACTAAGTTGTTCTACCAATATAAATCACACCATTAAGTGCAGTCAACCATCAGCTACACAAGGTAATAGTCCCGACGGGATGGGTGCGACATATTTTCTCTCCTGGAAGAATAATTAAATGCACATTTTCAGCTGCTTGAAGTTCCACTGTGGCATCTTAATTTAGGAAAGCATCTTTGAAACAGGGGTAACTAACAAAAGACTATCTCTACAGTAAAACCAAAAGATCATAAGTGAAAAATACAGGGTCAAAATCACATACCACTTAAAAATTAGAGCTGTGTGATTACTTTAACTTCACACTAATTCTGGTAGTTTGTTGACTTGCATTCGGCATCCTTAACAAGTTCAACTGGCTCAGTGTGGTCTGGATACTATGAAAATGTCAAGTAAGGATCCAGGAGTGCCTATGTTTGTATTTGTAACTAGAAGATACACTAAGCTACCTGGACATGTAGCCTCTCATTAGTTACCAGATTTTCTCTAGTTCTTTGGGGTTTGTTGTTGTTGCTGTTCTAGTTGGTTTTTGTTTGTTCATTTGTTTTGCAGCCATATATATTCTCTCTCTTTTACTGTACCTGGAAAGTTGACTCCTAGATCTTATATCTCAGGTTCCTCTCCTATGAAGTTTCCTTTTGCTTGTGACATAGGAGCATATGAGGCAAGGAAGCTTAGTCCAGAGGTCAGGAGAGTAATTTGTCAAGGTTCCTGTTCCTCTCTTTGTGCCATGAGCCATAAAATGTGCATGAATAACAGGCAAACCTACAAGACCTTTAGTCACTGTTTTTCTTGAGCAGAGATCAAACCTCGAACTTCATTAAGTTGTTCAATTTGTGTTCTTCCTTAATATGTCCATCTAACGCTGGGCTCACTCTCCTCCAGAATTTGACTCCAGACAAAGAAGCTTATTCATGCCATCATTTTTCTTCTTGAAATGATTATTTTTAAACTTATTTTAGAATTATTTTATTAAAGAGGAACTCATATATGAAATCTTGAATGAATAACAAGTGTTCAACTGGATGGTGTCCTACAAGTTGACCAAGAGAACCAGCATCCAGAACAAAGCAGCTCATTACCAACATCACAGGGATTCCTTGTGCCACAGCCTGCCTCTGTCTCAAGGCTTAAAGTTCTCTTGCCTTCTAATGCCAAAGTTGCACAGTTATTTTTGTTGAATTAAATGGAACCAAAGAGTGTATACTTTGTTAAGTTTGGCTCACTGTTGGCCCAAGGAAGACTTTTCTTATTCATTCATCCCTTTTTTTCATGGTATTTCATTATCTTTCCTATATATGTAAAAAGAAAAGATGATTCACTAGAAATCTAGAATTATTTCCATTCTTTTTATTTTATTTTATTCATTTATTTAAGATTTCTGCCTTCTCCCTGCCACCACCTCCCATTTCCCTTCCCCTCCCCCAACAACTCCCCCTCCCTCAGCAGCCCTAAGAGCAGTCAGGGTTCCCTGCTCTGTGGGAAGTCCAAGGACCTCCCACCTCCTTCCAGGTCTAGTAGGGTGAGCACCCAAACAGCCTAGGCTCCCATAAAGCCAGTACGTGCAGTAGGATCGAAAACCCATTGCCATTGTTCTTGAGTTCTCAGTAGTCCTCATTGTCCGCTATGTTCAGCGAATCCGGTTTTATCCCATGCTTTTTCAGACCCAGGCCAGCTGGCCTTGGTGAGTTCCCAATAGAACATCCCCATTGTCTCAGTGTGTGGGTGCACCCCTCGCGGTCCTGAGTTCCTTGCTCGTGCTCTCTCTCCTTCTGCTCCTCATTTGGACCTTGAGATTTCTGTCCGGTGCTCCAAATTGGGTCTCTGCCTCTGTCTCCTTTCATCGCCTGATGAAGGTTAATATTCAGGAGGATGCCTATATGTTTTTCTTTGGGTTCACTTTTTTATTTAGTTTCTCTAGGATTACGAATTATAGGTTCAATGTCCTTTATTTATGGCTAGAAACCAAATATGAGTGAGTACATCCCATGTTCCTCTTTTTGGGTCTGGCTTACCTCACTCAGGATAGTGTTTTTTTTATTTCCATTCATTTGCATGCAAAATTCAAGAAGTCGTTGTTTTTTACTGCTGAGAAGTACTCTAATATGTATATATTCCATACTTTCTTCATCCATTCTTCCATTGAAGGGCATCTAGGTTGTTTCCCAGGTTCTGGCTATTACAAACAATGCTGCTATGAACATAGTTGATTCTTTTGTTGATTGACAGTCACATACTTAGCAAACTCTTTGTTATTAAACAATTTCTTTCAAAATAAATTCTGTTGTCGATAGATCCAGATACTCATTCTGCTGACTGTAGGCATCACTTAGAGAAAGCTTCCTCTAAGCTGTAAACCCCATTTGCCCTATTTCAACATTGTCTCGTTTCCATGGGGTTGTTTTAAAATTTCCTCCCTGAAGCAAGTATTTATAGTCTCTACTTCTCACTCGAGTCAACTCAAAAATAGTTAAGTAGTAGGCGGAATCCATCATAGATTGGACCACCTCATTTATTACTTGATGCAGACTCTATATCCAGATTCCAATATAAGTGTCTATGTCCTCCAATCAGCTTACTTATGCAAGACCTCTCTTCTTTTAAAACAAAGTTCAGTTTTTGTTTAAAGCACTGTAACCTACAATATGTGATCCGCTCTCCAATTTTTGCTTCCCTGATAGCTACTGCAAAAAAAAAAAAAATTGTGGAGTTTATCACTTTAGTAAAGCAATTATTTTGAATATTTATTAAATTATCCACCATCAAATTATAATCATAAGTACTTATGAGATATTTAATAGTCTTTCAGTGTTACTATTTAGACTTTCCCTTATTTTCTAACACTTCCTTTTTTATTTCCCCAAGTAGTCACATCTCACCTATGTCTTCTTATGTCTTTCCTCTTATCTGTGTATTTGTTCTATATTTATCCATCTTCTGACTTCTCCCTCAGTCTTCTAGATGGCAACGATTTTGTTATAAGCGCCTTCAAATTCATTTCCTTCCAATGTGTGTCTCTGAAAACAGAGATTAACTTTATAACTGTTGGACTCCTCAGAAGATGAAGAGTCATAGTCTCTTTGCTAATTTTGCCTTCCCTGATTTCTATGGTGTAGCTTACTTTTTTTTCCTAAAGAAGTTGCTGCCATTGTAAGCAATCTAACCAAGAAAAGAAGAAAACCATATGTGGGAATAAAAGTGATATCTTGTCCTATCAACACACATAAGATCAGATAAAATTCTTTAACATTTTAAGCTTATTGAACAATCACAAGGCCCTACATAGCAACAGTTCAGGAAAGTTAAAAGAATCTCTGCCTAATGTATAGATTTGTCTTGCTTACTTCTTTATTGTTATGACCATGACTGAGACAACTTATAAAAGAAAATGTTTAACTTGGAACTTAAAATTTCAGTGAGTTTGAGCCCACAATTGTATAGCAAATGCATGGTAGCTGGAATAGCTGAGAGCTCATATTTTGATATACAAGAATGAGACAGATAGATAAAGAGACAACAGCACTCGGGGTGACAAGACTTTTGAAAACTCAAAGCCCCCACCTCCCCAGTGACACACCTTCAAATAAGGTCCCACTTCCTAATCCTTTTGGAACAATCCCACTAAATGGGAATCAAGTATACCATGTGTAATGATTGTTGTGTCTCTTTAAGAGACAAGCCACGCCCACTCCATCCCCCATCTGCTGAGGCAGGCTGATCTTCACCTTCCTGCTTGAGCTTGTTCTCTTTCCTGTCTTCTGCCTCTCTCCCCCACTTCTCCACTTCCCTCTCTTCTCTGTCTCTCTCTTCCTCTCTCTCTCTCTCTCTCTCTCTCTCTCTCTCTCTCTCTCTCTCTCTTTCTCTCCCCCCCACCTCCCTTCTCTCCTTTTACCTTTCCCTCCATAGCTCCCTGAATAAATATTTAACCTCATTTCTACATGTCGTGTCTATCCATGTCCCTGTCTCCTGCCTGCCCACCATGTGTCTCCCTGCCTGGGACCAGCCACCATCGGGGATTGGCAGCCATCTCTGCCTGGTACTGGCTGCTTCCAGGGCCTGCTGCCTGACGCCACATGTCCCACTACCCCATTTGGGGACCTACAGCATTTCTGCTGCCTACTGCTGCCAGGGATCTTGCAGCATTTTTAAAAAATCATAACACCAATTATACAAATATATGTATGAGCTTGTGGGAACATTCTCATTCAAACTATCACAGCGTCATGTCAATCTGAAAAGTCATCTATGAAATAACTGATGATAAGACCAGATGTTTTTACTGCTCTAGATGCAGTGAGACCTGGGAGAATGGAGCCAAAGAATGAGGCAGACTGGTCTCATGCAACAGCCAACTTTATTCAGGGCATCAAACAGTTTATTCTCTGAAGGTGAAGAAGGATTCACAAGAGTAAAATGCACAACCAAAAGGGCAAGGTGCATATGGCAGACAGCCCACATGTGGAAAAAGCGCTACTCCATTAGTCATACAAAAAAATAGGTAGCATGTGCCAGTAGGAGTTGCTGAAGGGGACAGAGGTAGGAGGACCATGAGTTCAAGGCCAGCCTGGGATACACGTTTTAGCCAAGCAGAAATGGTGCATGCCTCTAATCCCAGTACTAGGAAAGCAGAAGCAGGCAGATCTCTGTGAGTTTTAGGCCAACCTGGTCTGCAGAATGAATTCCAGTACAGCCAGGGTTGTTAATCAGAGAAAACTTGTTTCAAACAAGTAAGAAGGAAGGAAAGAAAGAAAAGAAAAAAGAAAGAAAGAAAGAAAGAAAGAAAGAAAGAAAGAAAGAAAGAAAGAAAGAAAGTTGTAATAAATAGTCTGAGGTAAACTTTTTCCAAGAATAAGTCTAGAGTTTTTTAGAATGCTGAGTTACAATATTCTTGTCTTTTTTTTTTTTACCTCACAATACTCTCCATTCTTATTCTGACATAGATGTATTATTTAAATACTAATATGAAGAGATAAGGATACTTGCAATACAGAAAAAGTACCAAAATCACTCTTCTTCAATAGTAGTATTAGTCACATATTTGTTCTCTCTATGCAAAAGGAAAAAAATGTGTGACAGAAAGAAGAACAGCATCATATAAGAAAAGTAACGTATTTTAAATAAAGTCATGCAATATGTTATTATATGAATCATTTTAATTGTAGCTAAATTATAAGGATTCATAAAAGGAGGTTATCATGAAATCGTAGGAGGAACATAAATGGTTTGACTAATGAGTGAAGAAATGTAAGGAAAGCATTACAAGAACAGCAGTGCTAGTAAATGTGGGGCACATGTGCATACTTTTCAATAATTTTCATTAGGTAATCTGTAAGGATGTGTGCACACATGTGTATTGGTGCACATGAAAGTGGAGGTTAGCGGCAGATATTGGAAGTCATTCTCCGCCTCAGTTTTTGAGAAACAGTCTCTTACTGAACCCTTAACTCAGTGATTAGCTAGACTGCCTGGCCATCAACCTCCATACCACCAGGCACATGTGATCATGCTTACCTTGTCCATGGGTTCCAATGATTCAAATCCAGCTCCTCATCTTTATATAGCAAGAACATTACTGACTGAGTCTTCTCCCCTGGCACTCTTATGAATTTTAAATTTATCATTCAATACAGTAAGTTTTGTTATTGCATTTGCATACTATATATATTATTGTGTTTTTTCCTGGATCCTGTTGGTGGTCCTCTTCATCACACACACACAAAACATGTTCTGCTGTCATGTCAAATGTGTCTTAGCTAATGTTCTATTGCTGTGAAGAGACATCATGACCACAACTCTTACAAAGAAATCCTTTTAAAAAAAAAAAGTGAAACCACTCCAGTAACTCAATTTATTTGTAACTTACTCTTTTTTTCAACTCAATTTAAACTTAATCATATTATATTTAAAACACTGAAAAACAGGCAGCTCTTAATCGATGGGAAGTACCTATTTGCCACTTTACAAATAGCTGTATTTTTTAAATTTATTTATTTAACATTTCTACTTCCTACTATCCTCCCTTGTCCTTCCCACTCCCCCAACTCCCTCTCCCCCCACATCCACTCCCCCCACTTCCACTTCCCCACTCCCCCTCCCCCTCACTCTCCAGTCCTAATAGAAGGCAGGGTGCCCTGCCTTGTGGGAAGTCCAAGCCCCCCCCCCTCCATCCAAGTCTAGGAAGGTGTGTACACCTTCCAGTACATGCAGTACAATAAAAATCCAGTGTCATTATCACTGGCTTCTCAGTTCACCCTCATTGTCAGCCACATTCAGAGAGTCCTGTTTGATCACATGCTCATTCAGACCCAGTCCAGCCGGCCTTGGTGAGCTCCCATTAGATCAGTCCCACCGTCTCCGTGGGTGGACGCACCCCTCGCGGTCCTGACTTCCTTCTTCATGTTCTCCCTCCTTCTGCTCTTCATCTGGGCCTTGGGAACTCGGTCCAGTGCTCAATGTGGGTCTCTGTCAAAAAAAAAAAAAAAAAAAGACTCTCACAAATTATCCTCTGATCACTACATGCAGTAGCATGCATGTGGATAGGCACGGAAACACACACATACACACACACACACACACACATACATGTCTTCTAAAAGTTCTAATATAAGATTCTCTAAGCCTTCTATCCCTTTGGGTATCATAAAAGCTTCCTGTAGACTATTAGTTTGCAGCTAAAAACCTAAAATATCACAGATGTCTTCATTTTAAACATAAAAAAGAATGTGGTACAGAAATAAAAGGTCATTGTTGGATTGCAAAAAAAAAAGAAAAAAGAAAGAAATCCTTTTAATTGGGGTTGACTTTCATTCAGAGTTTTTTTCCATTACCATAATGGCAGGAAGCATACAGGTAGACATAGTGATGGAGAAGTAGCTGAGATCAGCAGGAGGGAGGGAGGGAGAGAGAGAGAGAGAGAGAGAGAGAGAGAGAGAGAGAGAGAGAGAGAGAGAGAGAGAATGGGAAAGCTGGTTTGAACTTCTGAAACCTTAAAACCCACCCAAGTAACACACTTCCTCCAATAAGACCACATCTACTCCAAAAAGACACACCTTCTAATAGAGCCACTGTCTATGAGTCTATGGAGGCCATTACCATCCAAACCACCATGAAATGTATTTCACATTAGCCTTTTGTTCCCCCTGTCTACCTCAATTGAGTTCTTTCTCTTTCTTTTCATGGTCCTATGTTTATCTCTCTCTCATAAATATATGCATATGCATCCACATATACACAAACACACATTGGTAGATATTTAAATCTATATTCCACATACAGTATAAAACACATGTTTGTATCTCATAGACTGGCTTATTTTGCTGAAAAAAAGTAGCTTCAGCTGCATCTATTTTTCTATAAATATCTCATTTCATTTTTGGCTCCAGCTGGAAAATTCCACAGTGCACAGGTACGATATTGTTTCTCTAGTCATCTATTGGTAGGCAATTAGGCTGGTTCTGAAAAAGGACCATTGTGAATCATGTGTCAATACAATAGGCATGGATGCTTTGTACTTCTGTGGTAGGTTGTCTTAGTGTCCTGAGGTACATAAATATATTAATATATATATATATATTAAATATATTAAACATTTCACAGTAATGTTTCAGGGTTCAATTATGTATGTAAATTAAAGATAGAATATATTTATTTGTATGTATTTTTTCCTTTGTCTAGCATCCTTTTCTCTTCAAAATCATTTTGCAAAATGAGTATTTTAGAACTTCAAAAGGTTATTCAAAGACAGTTTGAAGATTGCTGGTGGAAGCTCAGGAAAAACTGAGAATTTTCTGTTTGAATGTGAGATCTTTGAAAGTATTGGAGTGAACTACTTTCTACCTCAATAAAGCTGTTGGAAATCCAACAAGCAGCAAACAAAAAGAGTAAATGCAGGCTTCCTATTCACTTGGACAAATGGCAACAGGGAAAAATAAAATCATGGATTGCTCTAAATTTTGTTAGGCAAGTTAGCATTCTCATTAGCTAGGAACCTCCGTTTGAACCCCATTAGTACGTTCAAGCATCTGGCCACATCTATATTTTTCAGAGTGCTTACAGGGGCAAAAACAAATTAAAATTCCATTGCTTTCAACATAAAGGGCACTGAGAACTGAAATAGTTTCCATATAATATGTCTTGGTTCTATTTTCCCCCTCCACATTCCTTCCAGACTCTTTCCACCTCTCTATCTGCCCAATTTCACTCTCTAGCTCCCTTCCATGTTCTCTTTACCTCTCTTCCTTCTTCTCTCCCCCCACACTCTGCATGACATGACAAAACAAAGAAACAAAAAACTGGTGGGAAAATATAAAAATAGAACAAAAGATGGGAGGGGGGAAAGCCCATACAAACAAAACACAGAATCCATCTTGATTGGGGCAACTACTCCCAAGCATGGGACTTGCCCTAGATTGTGGTTGATATACTCGTTGACACTCCACTGAAGAAAACTGACTTTCATTTTCCAGAGTATACTTGCTAATAACCTATTGCTCCAAGGTGGAATTTGTGTACACTTCCTTTTCTTTGTGCTGGAATTTTGTCTGGTTTGAATATGTGCAAGTTTTGAGAATATTGTAACAATCTTCAAATTCATATGTGCATGAGCCTTGCTCTGCCTGTAAGATGCTATTTCCATGGAGACAACCAATATGTCTGGTTCTTATCATTTTTCTACCTCTTCATCTTCATTGATCACCAAGACATGTAGGAAGTACAAGGTTTTATAAGATACTGAATTTAGGACTGAGTGCTCCAAAGTCTCTCACTTTTTGCATGATTTCCAGTTGTGTCTGTGTTAATTATTATTTGAAAAGCTTCTCTGATGAGGATTTATTGATGCACCCATCTATGTGTTTAGCAATATTTATTAGGAGTCATTTATGTTCCTTTAGCAGAACAATAGTAATAAGTTTTCATTTAGGATCCATGACCTATGTATGCAGTCTTGGGATCTTAGCCACTATAGTACTACTAAGTATGTGTTTGTTCATAGAGTGAATGAAAATGAAAAACAACAGCAATAAAAAAGGGGTTGGTTACTTCCATAATATAGGTGTAACTACTGAACTAATATATCTTATAATCACTATTGAAATAATGTATCATGCGGCTAGGTTTCTGGAAAAGTCCACAGTTTTGAGATAGTATTGATGATTATTTTTTTTCTTTCTGTAGCATTCAGAGTACTTTTCACCACTAGAAAGACTAGTCAAAGGTGTGACTCTTCAGTTGGACACCAGCTCTACTTCTCCATGTCCAATGACATAATTAAGTTGTATCACCAACAATAAGTCTTTACCATCAGTTTATGAAGAGTAAACATTAACCTTCCCAATGGGCTCTGATGTTTAGGAGGTCCCTTATTCCAATGACTCAATAATAAGCAATAATATGCAGGTTGTAAGAGGTAGGTAGTAAAAAGCCAGAAAAATAAGCCAAACAGCTTACAATTAATATAAGCCTTTGTGTGTTTATTTGAGACTGAATGGCTGTGGGAATGGGGAGGAAAGAAACTTCTATCTACACATGTTCAGATGTCATAGGCAAATGTCTCACTTAAGACAGATACCTGATTATTTTAGCACACATTTGTGACTGGCCTTCTGTCACTGAATTTTAAACAGTCTCCTGCAAGTGACCGAGGAAGATGGTCATCTTAAGTACAACTTGATTTTCAGATTTGTACTAACAAAAACATAGCAGAACATACTTGTCCAATATAATTAAAAATGAACCTTGAGTTCACGAATCTCAGATGTTAAATGTTTACTGTAGTCTTTATTGTATAAACTGACAATCTTAACTTAAAACTCATTTGGAAATATAAGGGATCCAGAAGGTCACAAGAAAATTAAACAAGAATAAAAAAGAGGATTTAAAATTTCTAATTTCAATATTTATTATGGGAAATTGTATTTAAGGCAATGCATAGATGAATAATGTTACATAGATGAACAAATTAAATTTTAAAGAAAATGACGTTTTAAAAGAATTTCATGACAGTTCAATCAGATATATTTGTATTCTTCAGAAAATGGTGGTAGGAAAAGGATATCTCTTCAAGCAAAAGAGTGTCACCAAATATCCTCTTCGTAAAATATGAAGTAGTTTCAAAGTAGCCCAGAAACCTAAATGTCTGAAATCCTAAAACCTGAGATAGCATCAACAGTTACAAATGATGTAAAAAAAAATGAGTAAATTGGACTTCATCAAACTTAAATTAATTGCATTTTAAATGACATTTTCAAGTAAAAAGGCAATCAATAAAATATAGAAAATGTTGCAAATCATAAAATAATAGTATCTATATTAAGTGAACAGTTAAAAATCAATCACAAAAATAAAATTTAATTTTATTTATTTTTATTTATACTGTGTATATGAATGTATGTCACATAATTGCAGGGTTTTGTGCAATAATTACAAGTGTTTGTAGGCTATTCAACTCATGTGCTCAGTCTTGAGCTCTGGTCCTCTGGCAAACAAGTGTTTTGAACTTCTATATCGTATCTCCGGACATATAACTCAGTTATTTTTTTAAAGCATGGGAACTTGAATAAGTAAGAAGTATAAGCATGTTAGGAAAGTATTTAAGATTTTAATTTTGTTATAATTAGTAATAAAGAAAACAACCTATGATATAACTGGGAAAATCAGCAGATGAGAAGTGTGAAATGGAGGGAAAGCTGTGAATGTCCAGAAAGGAGACAAGCATGACACCAAGGACTCAGCCTTTTTATTGGACAAGATACAAAGACATGAATAAGGAGAGTGAATTAGACCAGGAGACAAACTGCTCAGTGAACCTGAGGAAGTGACTGAATGTTTTGTGTGAAACCAGAAAGAATTTCTGTAGATTCAGAAAAAAACAAGATTGCAAGAAAATGATACAGCAATTTTATTAAAAACAAGACTTATCACATAATTGTCTGTACTTATATTACCTAATTGTATAGATTATGAAAAGGTAGCCTATGAGCAGTTACAAATAACATTAAATCTTCAATTCTTTATTCTTCACTTGTTAAGATAAGTTAAGATTGTTAAAATAAGATGAAAAACATTTCAATTGCTATGACTTCCATGGAAACCAGGAATGCACATGGTGCATACTTGCAGGCAAGCACTCATATATTCAACATAAATATAAACCAGACTTTTAAACAGTTAGCACTTATTAATATATAAATGATGTATCAGTCTAAAAGAGTATTTTGATTTTTTGTTTTGTTTTTACAGTAGAAATTCCCAATATCGACTTTTATAGAAAGGAAAATTAACTGAAATTCTTACTGATTGGACCTTTTATCTGACTTGTCTCTGGGTGATTTATTTAAATATTTGAGAATCTGCCACTCTGTGATGGTTAGTAAGAGACAGAATTAACCTCTGGCATCAATAATCTAAAAGCAAACATTTGCTCTTGTCAAGTTTTGGTAACCTGCATACACCGTACATCCTCAGATGGGCTATCTGCCTCTCACCTGGGTCTTAAATTAGGAATGAGCCAAAGAAATGGAAAGTGGAAAATTTGCTCTTAATGCAACATTAGTCAGCTCAGGTGATTGGGGTGTTAGCAATTATATCAAATATCTAGATGCATCTTCAAACTGATTCTGTGGTTTTACTATGCTTATTTTGAAGTCTATTGCATTTCAATCCTGGTTTTCCCAAAACAAGGAACCAGAACATTGCTGCATGTTAAGTACTTAGAAAGCTAATCCCTCTTGGCTCTGGTCTCTGATGCTGACTCAATCAGTAGCAGGAGATTCAGTTTCAGTGTCCATACCTCATAATTTCAAGTTTGCTTCTCGAATTATTTTGGATAGCCTTGTTCAATTTACAATCATAAAACTGGTAGAGGATTGCTTCAGTACTTCAAGAGGTCCATTCCTTGTGAATAAGCTGTAGATATAATGACAAGGCAATAAACCTGACCTATTAATATATCACATTAGGAGCTAAATCCTAGACATTGAGAACAAGATCAAAAATATAGATTCTTTCTATAGGAAAGACAATTATAAAAGAACAAATAGGTTGGTAAAATATATACTTCCTTCAAGACAGGAATTGTTGATTTTTTAAAAGAGAAATGAAAATGAAACCAGAAGTTAGAAACATTCACTGGAAATTATGAGAGATGGCAGAGGGGAGACACCGACATGTTGAAATATTAAATCGCACATAGGGAAAACACTATGTATTTTACCAGAAATTTATAACATTCCATATACCTTTGGAATATTCTATGGTGACAACCTATCCAATACATGATAGAGAAAGAAACAAATGAAATATTGTTCGAAAGAAGCATCGTTGAGAGTTCAGATATGAGGAACTACAATTAAATAAAATCAATAAGATCAGAAAAAAGGATAAATTATAACATTATTTTGAAAAAGTTAATCAATAAGATGTGATGACTAATCGATCCAAGCTGATGAAGGTGATATCAATGTTCACATCAATATTAGTTTTAATATTTTAAAAACCTCAAACAGAAGCAGGCAATTCTTCCATGTATATGTTTGGGAGGTCCCAATGATAGAGGCTGGAAGCAAATTTTTAAACGCTAATGTGTCTCTTAATTGTTTCTATTATGAAAATACAAAGTTTTCCCTTGCATTCTCCCATAGTCACTCAATTTTCCTAATGTTCATTAATAGACTATCAGTAAAAGAATGTGTGTGTGTGTGTGTGTGTGTGTTTCTATTTTACTAAGGCACTTGCTTTCTTAGCAAATATCAGGTGCCTGTAACCCATAATTTGAGAATTGCTGCCTAGTGCAACACAAATTCCTTTGAAATAGAACTTTATTCTTCTAGTAAGCAAGCTGCCACCTGAAAGTAAGTTAGACACTTTTCCACCTTGAATCAAACAATAATTTTAAAGCAAGGGAATAAAGTAACGCTTCTGATACTAAATGTATTAACACATTCTGTAGGAATTGATTCAACTTTCAAAAGTTCTGACACTTAGGAAATGATATATTTGCCATAAAAATCAAGTTCTTGTCATTTTCTGGGCTTTTGACCTGCTATTCAACACTAACTTCTTCAAGTCCTTGTTAGAATTTCTTAGAATTCAGAAGCATCCAGGGGAAACTTTTCATATTTCCTTTGAATCTTCCCATATTTACACAAGATATTTTAATTTTGTAATGGTCTAGAACTATATATGACATTACCCCAGATAAGAATTCAAATAAATTTGACTTATTACATATTATCCTTATAATTATCAACTTATAGAATAACACAATGCAGTAAAATTGGTTACGTTTGCAATGCCTCCAGTAAGTTAGATTTAATTAGTAAACTCCAAGGAACAGAGTACAGACAAAATATGTAATTACACAAGTTGAGAAAACTGAATACTGAAAACTGTATACATCCATTAACATGCTTGGACATTAGCAAATTATATTAATAATTTCCACAGTTCAATACAATATTTCAGTTCAATAACATTTTTATAAGATTCATAATTCCAGTGTAGTCTTGAGAAACAACTAAACTTGATTGAGGCCACACCTACCAAATATTTAGGCAACTACCCTTAAAAGTTTTTAGAGACACTTGAAGCAAGAAAAAAACTCAAAACTTCAAAGAAAGCAAAACTAAAGGGATTTGGTGATAAATGCAGCATGGTGATCTGGATAGAAACAAAAAAAATGTTATTAGTGGAAAAAACTTGTAAAATAGGGACGTCTACAATTATTAGTACTTTGCCAATGTGTGTGTTAGCTACCCTTTTTCACTGTGACATGTTATCTAAGAGATTACTTAAAGAAAATGGGATTTATTTTGCCCCATGTTTCTTTATATTTCAGTTTATGTTTGGCTGGTTCTATTGCTCTTATGCCCATGGTAAAGCAGAAACATTATAGCAGGAGAGCATTGGAAAAAACAGATGCTCCTATTGTGGCATTCAGTTCACAGGGTGACAAGAAAGAGGAAGAAGATTAAAACCTTCGAAAGTACATGTTTTACTTTCTCCAACAGTCAAACCCCTTAATGCCCATTCAATACATAGTCATCAATGAACCAAGCCATTGGTGAAGTTTAATCTAATCACCTCACCATAACACCTCATGTGGAGAGAGAGATTTTAACACATGAGGCTTTTGATGGAACCTTGATATTAAATCATAGAATTCTGCCCTTAACCTCTCTAAGATTCCTTTCCATCTTATAAAGGTGTTCAGTCCATCTTCAGGAGTATCCATTGACTTAAGAATTACATAATTTCTCAAATTTTCAATTTTAAAGTGTCCTGTGAGACTAAAGGCAGGCTCTAAACTTTTAGTCCCTGTGGGAGAAGAGGAAATCACAGAATCCTAAAATTCAGTGGTGGTACACAACCCACATTTCCATTCTAAAAGAGGAAAACAGCAAGGCGGATATAGATCAAAGCAATACTTAACATCCAGCAAAGCAAATATTAATCATATAGGCCAATGTCTACCATCTGAATTATATGGTAGTGTAATGTGTAATTTCTGAGATGTGCTATGACATTGAAAATTGTAGCTCATGTGATCTCTCTTTTGGAATAGCACTGCTTGTTGGCCTGTGGCATTCCTTGGCAAGTGCTGCATATTTCAAGAATCCTTTACTTCCTATGGTTTCCACATCAGCTTCATTTGCCATGATTTTATGCATTAGTCTTTTAGGAGATTCTATAAAGATTGTGACATGGTCACACATTGCTTTGAAACCTTGGTGAAAGCTTCAGAGCTAAGATGTCCATGTCACTATTGCAAGGAAGCAGCCCAAGTAATGTGAAAAGATCCCAGAATTAATCAATAAATAAATTTATTGAAGAGAGTAGCATCCTCATGATGATCATATTAATCAGGAAATGAGGAAAATCACAACCTAGACTAATGGGCAATAGGAGAAAAAGAATCAGATCCCACTTCCTAGTGTGCCAAAGACTTGTTTGCTTTTGTGTTACTTAAAAGAATATTAAACTGGTGAGTATAATTCCATTTGATTATATTTGTCTACATCTAGCATGTTCTTTAAAACTCCCAAATGTAAAGTGTACAGGGTAAACAGTGTACTCTGTACACAACACTTTTTAGAGGGTCTGATGGGTGTCCAGAGACTATAGGAATTTAAGTTTTGTGTAGTATGAATAATAAAACCCACAGACGGATATTGGGGTTCAGGCTGAATCAGAAAAGCAAAGCAACCAAGCCACTAGAGAGTTCTTACCTCTACCAAGACTCAGGCAAACAAAGGGGAAGACCTTATACTCAGTGTGACTGTAGATTGCAATGCTCTTCACCAAACTTCAGACTGCAATGAACTCTTGTCTCCTCCTGCTTTATATACCTCTCTCTCCACCCAGCCATATCACTCCTGTCTCCACCTCCCTAGTGCTAGGATTAAAGGTCTTTGACTCCCAAGTGTTGGGAACACATTTGTGTGAGTTCTGTTTCTCTTTGTAAACAGATTGCATCCTGTGTAGTTTAGAGTGGCCTTGAGTCCTGGGATTAAAGGTGTGTGTCAAGTCATTAATAAGAAATAAAAATAAATATCCCTATATGGAAATTGAATTATTTAGAAATCACTAATATTTTCATTTCTAAGCAAATTTAAAAATTTGTATAATCATTTATATTGTTAGCAATTTGTGTATGCTATTCTTCAGTGATTTTAAACTAATTTCTACATTTGTGTGGTTTTATATTTTAATTTTTTCCTTTGTTGAAAATAGATTCTTTTTTCATATAATATATCCTGATTACAGTTTTCCCATCTTTACTCCTCCCATTTCACCTTCCTTCCCCTCTAGATCCACTTCCTTTCCATTTCTCACTAAGAACAGCTTTCTAACAGATAACAACTGAACATTACCAATTTTTATATTCTTCATTTTAAATCTTGACAAATTGATACTTTCAATTATAGTCTGTTTTGAATAGTATATCCTTTAGTGACAAATAAACATCAATTTGGTGAAGAAATTGAGAAAAAAATTTAACTTTATCAGTACACATCTGTACTTGTACACTTGCCATTATACACATATAAACAAGTTTTCTGGATCCTGTGTTATTCTTTAAACATGTTCATTTTCTTCTCATAGACAGAAATTACCACTGTGACGATGAGAACAATTCTTCAAGAAAGAGCCACATAGCAAAATGTGTCATATTACTTTGGATCTGTAGAATCATTTGCCTTAATAAGCAAAAACTGTCGTGACAACTTAAAAATTAAAAGTATACAATGCCATCATACTTAATGAAAGCTGATGACAAATGTCTAGATGATACATATCAGATCAATACCAGTGAATCAGTGTTGAACATATGTTTGCATAAAGGACTAGTATTTTAGGATAAAACATTGTGGTAGCATGATGGATAGTTGGGACTGGGGATGTGTTGGAGGAGGTCGCTTGTTGGTTCCTGGCTGCTCAGTCCCAAAATAAACACACAGAAACTATATTAATTAAATCACCGCTTGGCTCATTAGCTCTAACTTCCTATTGGCTACCTCTTACATCTGAAGTTAACCATTTCTAGTAATCTGTGTATCACCAAGTGGCTGTGGCTTACTGGCAAGATTCCAACCAGCATCTGTCTCTGGTGGGGCTATGTGACTTCTCTCTGACTCCACCTCCTTTCTTCCAGTATTCAGTTTAGTTTTTTCCACCTCCATAAGTTCTACCTTGCTATAGGCCATGCCAGTTTCTTTGCTAATTAATGATATTCACAGCATACAGAGGGGAATCCTACATCAAATCCCCTTTTATGTTTAAATGAAAAGGAAGGCTTTATCTTCAACATATTAAAATTACATATAACAAAACAGGTATCAAGTAAGAATTATAGTTACAATATTTATATGTATTCTATCTTTTATTATAACTAAGGAAAATTATAACTGTCCATTTTTCAACTCCATCAGAGTCCAGAAGGATAGAATATTACCTAAGTAAACAGGAAGTGCATTGTAAGCAACTTCCAAAACTCTAGAATTGACAGACACATCTCACTGCCTGGACAGTTGCCCAAAGTTCTTCTGTACCATTGGAGCATCCATCTTCAGCCAGGGACCTATAGTATCTTGCAGACTTTTCCATGAAGCAGAAAATTTCAAGGACAGTTCCACCTATACTGGCAGTTTGTCAGTAACATTTTTCTATCTTCTGCAGAATGTCTAGCAGACTCTTTCATGAAGCAGGAACCCTGAAGGACGGTCTCACCTTTAGGCAATTCAGCAGTTATTTCCATGAGGGTCCTGCATGTCCAGTTCCACAGTCCAGGCAAGAGCAGTTTCTTGCCCAAAGGGCTAGCAAACTCCATAAGGAGCCTCTTCGACGCACATTTTCTTCTTGAAGTAACTGGTCCTGCCGTGAGCAGACATGTCTCTGTCATGAAAAGTCCTAACTTCCTAAAACATTTTAAATACCATATTCTGTAGTCTTTGAAATGTTTGAAGAATACCTATCTATCTGAAATAAATCTCTGTACATCTAGAAAATCTAACTAACCTGATTATAAGCTTGACTGTTATAGGTGATTATATACTAGCCTCTATTTCTTAATTATACATTACATTTTTAAATGAGCTGTACAAGCACAATACTTTAATCAAGATCAGAAATATACATATAACAAAATTGATCTTAAATTTGTATCAGTAAACCAAGATCCACACCAATGCAAAGTATCCATCTTTATAGCAGGGATGTATATGGGAAGATGCTAGGTATCAGATGGGAGTGTAGAATGAAAAAGTCTACATAGGTAGAAATGACTGTTCTCTCAATAGAGTGCAATGGGATTCAGGAGAAGAGCCTAAGTATACATGGGAAAGTTACAGCAAGACCTAAATATGAACAGAAATAAACACCATCCCAAACACCTTCTACAAACCTGGACTGTGAAAATGATTTTGTCATGGATCCTTTTCTTTCAAAAATATAATCCCATCTTACTTCTTTCATATGCCTTTCTTGGAAAAACAAAATATCAAGTCCAGCTACTGCCATTTTATTCCAATCTCCATGAACCATACAGTGAATTATTATAAGTCACAATCTTTGTTTGCAGAATCAATCTAATGATGAAGACAATGAATGGTAAAGAAAACAGATACTGGGGGCTACACATTTGCCTGAGAAAATAACAGATACCTACTAAATGCAATCTAGGCACAAGTTGCCATTTTGAAAGTATCCCTTCTGTGCTAAGTTTGTTTCTTTCCAACATCCTTCTTCTGTTCACCTATATAGGCTTAATTCCTTATATGAAATGTCTCTCTTCATTCTTTACTATTATAGCTCCCTTAAGTAACTACACACAAACCACACTAACTAGTTCTGAGGAATCTCTTCCAGACAACTTAACTTACCTTTTCTACCATGAACAAGCTTAACTAATGCTCTATACTCTGATCTTTGGAAATGTCTGTTGTATGTTCCTGGGAAGTGGAAGTGTACACAATTCCCCACCCTTAACAACTGGTACATGTAGGAAAAGGGAAAATCAGTTTTGTCCAGTGGAATTGTAAGCTTGTTTGTCGATTTATTTTTAACAGATTAAAAGGGGAAGTTATAATATGTATTAAATTATTTAAGATCTGTACTTTTCTAATTCTTATAACTAGTATCTTCATTAACATCTTTTTATTAATTTATTTTTTAAAAAAAAATTATCTTCTTTCATTTTACATACCTATCCCATTCCCTCTTCTTCCCCTCCTCCCATTCCCTCCACCTATTCTCTCACCCCATCTCCTCCTCAGAGAGGGTAAGGGACATTGCGTTGGGGAGGGTCCAAAGCCCTCCCTACTATATCTATAGTCAGATAGATGAATATCTTAAATGTTACCATAGAACCTTCATCTAGCAACTGATGGAAACAGAAGCAGAGACCAGCATTGGAGCACTGGACTGAGCTCCCAAAGTCCAGTTGAAGAGTGAGAGGACCGAGAATATGAGCAAAGAGGTTAAGACCATGATGCGGGCAGCTACTGAAACAGTCTACCTGAGCTAATGGGAGCTCACCAACTCCAGTCGGACAGGGAAGGAAACAGCACAGGTTCAAAGTATTCCCTCTGTCTAAAAAAGAAAAAAAAAAAAAGCATTCCCTCTGAATGTGAGAGACAGTTGCATGGCTGTGGCAGACTGTAGGCCCCTGGCAGTGGCACCAGTACTTATTCCTACTGCTTGTACTGACATTTAAGGAATCTATTCATTAACATCTTAAATGGAATCCAAAATGAGTTCAGTGTCCTCTTAATTGCTTTGCTTATTTCCTTTGAAAAACAAAGACAGTCTATGTTTTTGTAGCTTTACACTTAACCTATTGGCCTTATTTATTGGTTGTGTAAATTTTTTATTAGACTATCTACTTTAATATTTTTTAAAATCTGTTAGCCTTCTTTGATTGTGTGTACTCATGGGTAAAAGACTTACTAAAAACACATTACTACATACATATTTCTTTTCTAATTAAATATCAAAATGAATTTTAAAACAAATGTGGACGTGCGTGTGTGTATGTGCATGTGTGTATGTGTGTGTGTATATTACAAATTGCTTTATTTTTATCTCTAGGAAAGCTCAATTTTACACATAAAACATTTGAAGGTTAGCAAATTTGTTTCAGGTCTACGAACATTTGTCAATAAGTGGTGCTAATTTCATCATGCATTTTCTCAAAACAATAATAGTATGTTAGAGTTTCAGAATAGTAAACTATCTTTATGGGAATAAAAAAGAGTGTGTACAAATGTTTTGACATTTAAAAATCCGTGTGATAGCCTGAGTTAATTTATAAACTCTTGTATCATAACAGAACTAAATAGTTTGTGTCTTCAGAATGTAGAATTAGCAAAATAATTCCCTGGGTCACTTAGATGCTATGAAAATAAAAACTTCAATTTCTTCTAATTGCAAGCATTTTATATTGCTTCCATGAGTTCTAAAGCAGACTGGTTAACATATAATTATTTAAGTTATTCATTTTTATTATTATGGCAAAGTATGTAAGTCAGAAATAAAAGGAATCAGATAGATCCATCTGGTAAAAAAAAAAATAACAATATAATTCTTGTAGTACTCATGACCATGGGATTTGGGTCTGTCTCTGACTTTTGCCAGCTTTGGAACCCTTTTGCTCTTACTGCATTGCCTCATTCAGCCTTACTATGAGGGTAGGTGCCCAGTCTTATAGAAACTTATATGTCATATTTGGTAGATATCCCTGAGAGGTCTGCCTTTTCTGAAGAGAAAGGAGAAGGTATGGATTGGATTCACTGGGTTGGGAGAAGGGAGGAGAAACTACAGTTAAGATGTGATATATGAAAAAAGAATAAATTTATTAAAATTAATTAAGAATGACAAAATAAAAAATAGAGTCTACAAATACCCAGTAAAATGAATTTCACAGTCTATTTGAATATTATCCTTCATTTTTCAAATTTTTATAAATTAGTTTTCCTTTAATGTGTACAACTACTTAACAAGCATATCAAAACAGAATTAATTTATAACATTGATTTTCTACACATTTCAGTAGTGTTCTAATCTAGCAAGAGAAATCTGTCACTATTTCTAAGTAATCTTTTGTAGATTGTACTAAGAGGATCTCCAAAAGTGGCTTTCAATATGATTTCATCTATATACATGAATTATAAATTAAAGTATATTCTATTTTATTTTAATGAAAATGCTAATATTTCTTATTAATAAATTATACATTTATATTTCATAATTTTATAACGCAAGTGTAATTTAGTTGTAGGCTTTCACTAAAACTAAGAAAAAGTGAAACTAAGTAATAAAACAATAGAAAATTTTACATTTTATGAAACTTCTTCAATAAAATGTTAAGTAAGCACCAATATTTAGTCATTCTTCTTCTCTTACTTCTACCAAAATTAAAACAATACTAGTAAGATAAGAATGACTTCATATTCCTTCAGAATGACTACCAGGTTGAACAGGGAGGCATGTTCAGTGGATACAAAGGATATGATGTCCATAGTACATGAACTGTAGCTACAGAGTGCATGACCACAATTACCAGGAGAATAGAAGCTCAGTCTGTGAATGGCCCTTGGGGATCGAATTAATAGGCCTATTGCTGTTAGAAAGATTGGGTGCTAGAAAAGATTCCAAGCAATCTGGGTGTTTAGGTGATTGGGGCAGTTTTTTTAAAAACCCAGAAATCAGAAATGCTACATCTCCTGTGTAAATAAACAAACGAAATATCTAAACATGAAACTTTATAGTTGAATGAATACACTGTAATTATATGATAATTAAGCGTTAAACCAAAGTCAATGTGATGTAAACCTACATAAAGTAAATATTTCCATAAGAATTCAAAGATTTAGGTTATTCTCCTGACTGTACTAAAATTCTCAAGACTTCCTTATTAATTTATAGTCTCCAACACAAAGAATGCCTGAATTCATGTGGGGAAATATTTTTAATGAAGATAATGGTGACTAAAATATGTGTGAACCTTTGAAGTTCAAGGTTGGCTAGTCATTGCTTAACATAGACCATTTCTTCTCCTGACTTTTATTCAAGCCATAACAATATGTCTAAGAAAATTTTCACATTAAAATTTAAAATCATGTAATGTATAGTATAATAGATTCTCTCCTATGGAAATATTATCAATATATTATATTAATGAAAAAATATTGTATTTATATGTACTACAGCTTGAAAGAGATTATCTCGAGGCATCTCAGCTTAAAAGAATATGATTTTTGTACAAATCTTTGCTTATATTATACAGCACAAATACGTTCCTAACTTAAAATTTAAAAACATTCATTAACATTTTCCTAAGCCAATATAAGAACAAAAAAATGCTCAGTTCTCTTAAATTTAACATGAAACAGTCAAGAGGAAAATAAAGTGATTCAAACTTATTTGTTCATTTTTAAATTAGACATTATAATGAGCATTTAGAGGTGATCAAAGTTAGTTTATAATATGGAAAAATATTTAAAGCAATCATCCAGAAGAAAATTGTATATTTTGTGTAAATTACAGACAGTATTGGAAAGCATATGTGTATCCATAGACACATATAAACACCCAGCCTCACATACATATACATTCACTGACATACACATACACATACAAACGCACACATACACAGATAAACTGATATGTCTTGGAGATGAATGAGATGCATCAAGATGCTTATGTATCCACAAGTAGGAAATGATCAGATATAAAAAAAATGAGAAAGAGCCGAGAATGAAAAGAGAATTCCTTTCAAAGATCATCACAAATTATTATTAATTTTATAATAATAATTTGATACCTATTTAAAGCATTTAATATTTATAATTATATACATATATGCAATATATACTTACATAAGTATAAATTCAAATAAATAACTTATTTATGTATAATTATATATATCTAAATATCTATTTAAATAAATATATGAATTGTGATTATTAACTTATAAATTAATATCATTTAAAACTTACACTTTTAAATGGTAGCATGATACAACTAATACGAGAAATGGTATCAATTAAAGGTGTAAGATTTTGTGTACTAGTACACTTCATTTTCGTAAAGAGAGATCCCTGGTCCCTTATGAAGCATTGATTATTGGTCTACTGCTTGAATAATTATGTTATGTCAAGAATTTTAAAGCAGAATTAATAATACTAACGTTGGGAATGTAATTGTGTATGAACTCAAAATTACACACACAATTGTACTTATTGATCAAATAGTAATTATTATTAATGGCATTAATTATGCTTTATAATGTTCTTCTTCCTTTCTTGAGTACTCCTATGGAATTTGTGATAGAGTAACAGAGGTTTGTGTACACTGCAGTAACTCAGGAGACCAGGTTAAAAAGGTTAAAATTAGCGAGGCTGCTTTGGAAATCTATGGTTATTGTGAACTCACTGAAGAATTTTAAAATAGAAGAAATAAAGAACAATGAGGAAAAAGTAAAACTTTGAGTAGTGAGGATATTGGAATGAGAGCTTAAATAAATCATACTGGCTGGATAAACCGCATATTGACATTAGGAAATGAAGAGACCGAATTAGAATGGTAAAGGTAATCATGAGTCGAGAGACAAAATGTCAGGCTGTTGCTGCTTGGAAAAACAAATCTGACATCAACTGTTTGTAATCTCTAATTACTGGTGGACAGGGTAGCTGACAGTACAAACATGTATTGCTCTGCAGTATTTCAGTGATGGGTGCTGAGAGGCAACACCTGCAGATAACGTGAAAGCTGGAGCGGCACTGGGCCTTGAATGATCAAAAAGAACTTCCCTGTCGTGGCTTTGAGATAAAATTAATGAATGAAATCAGGCTAAACAGAACAACTGAGATTCTGGAATATATGCAAAGTTACAAAATTAAAGAATTTTAACAATAGTGTTAAGCATGAAATGATGGCAGCACCTGTCTTCCTAATTCAGATTAAGCACAGCATCTCTAGCAATTGTCATCAAGGCTTCAAACACTGAAGAGAAGAAAGCAAGCACATTTTCTGGTTGGTATTTTTCTAGAAGTAATTTTTGTGACCACTTTTCATGTACATGGATAAAGTAAAAGGTTTTACAATGACTTTCATAAAATATCCGCATGATATTTACGGTTTGGGCTTCCAGAAATGACTTCATTTGATGTTAAAAGTAAAAAGAAATTAGTTCTAATGTGTAATACATCAAATTATAGAAATATGTAGCTGCCACTCTTGAAGTGTTTCATTAAGTATGTTCTTGCCATTGAAAAGTATATGCAGACAATAAGAATGCAAACCCAGACATCCATGCCTATGCTAACTAAAAACAGATTTCTGTTTGCCTAAAAAAAGCTATGCATGATTGTGTCATATTTCAGTAAATATATTGCAGAAACTTTATTTTTCATGACTTTAGACTATAGTTTATATTTTGTATTTGGCCATTTGTTTCTCGAGACAATTACACATAGTCCAGGTTGCCCTGGAACCATCCTTGAGTCTGAGAGTGACCTTGAATTCCTGATCCTCTTACAATGCCTCTCAAGTACCATCATACTGGTTTGTGCTTTGTAAAACACTATGATAATGTGGAAATAGGGATCTCAAGGAATTAAAATAAAGTTCAAAACCTGGGCTGGCAGATAATGTCAGTAGGTAAAGGTACTTGATGCCAAGTCCAACACACTAGATGATAGAAGAAGAAAATTAATGCCTAGAAGCTGTCCCTATCCTCTGGACACTTGTTTTGGACTGTTCATACACACACATGTATAAGCACACAACATAGATATGCACACACATGCAGAGAGAGGGGAAGTGAGAGAGAGGGAGCACAATTTTTTTCTCTATACAGACATTTATATCTCTGTGGACATCTACACATACTGTGGACTGAATGCCAATGGGAAAAAGTATTAATGAAAACTTTTCTCCTCTTCAACTTTTAATAATTTTATTTTAATTTGAAAGTTCCAAAAAGGGTAGAGACAGGAAGTTGCTGCACATACCCTACAGATAGGACTGTAGTAGCCATGGCAATGAAGTATGGCTTATAAATAATTGATCATTAAATTTTAGTAACACAGCCCATCCAGAAAGATAAGCTGAGATAACATTATAACAAGAAGTTTGTGCTTTTGCTCTTACCAACACCAGTCTTCCCCTGCAGGCTTCTTTCCTCTTTCCCTTTAAGTCCCAAAGGAAGACATCATCAGAGAACTAACTTGACTTCCTAACAGTTTCAGAAAGAGACTGAAAGTCACCAGCCCGCAAACACCAAGACAGTCCTATTAATCATTAGACATTTGGAATATTCTACTGCTTTACATAATAGCCTCTCAATAGATTCGCTCATTTGACAAGGCATCTTTCACTGACTCACTTAGCCAGGCCTCCATTGACGCACTAAGGATAACCTGGAAGCTAAAATACAACACCTACAATAGTAAGGGCTAGTAGTGTAGCAAGACATATGTTTAATATACTGAGCCACGTAGTTTCAGAGAATAATAAAGTATCAAAAGCACAAATTAAAAGAGTAGAAGAATGTTCATACTTCATGCCTCAGTGAGGAGATTAAGATAAAAATAAATGCCTGAGTGGAGCTCATGTTCTTAAACATTCTTAGAAGTATGGCAACATGTTGCCAGTGTGGTGAGGTATTTAGTACATAAGGGTACTAAATCAAAGAAAAAAGGGCAAGACTAGAAGATGTCTTTAGGGATCAAAATAACCTTTAGTATTTTAAGTACCTGTTAAGATTCTGTTAGTGTCTTAGGGTTTCTATTACTGTGATAAAACATTATGACCAACCACAACTGAGGAAGGAAATCATTTTTTTTTTCATCATATACTTTGAGCGCCAGTCTATCACTGACGGGAAGCACTACTTACTGCCTTGCCCCTGAATGGTTTGCTCAGCTTGCTCTCTTTACCACCAAATTACTAAGCCCTCCCACATCAATCATTAATCAAAAAAATGTCATGAAAACTTGCCTACAGGCAACCTGATAGAGGCATCTTCTCAATTAAGATTCTCTCTTCCCAGATATGTTTAGGTTTTTGCTGATTGAACGAACCAGCACAGTTGCTCTTAATGTCCCCATAGCCAGATACATGACACGAAATCAACTTACGAAAGGAAAGATTTATTTTGTCTCACAGTTCAGAGGAATTCAGTCCATCAAGAGAAATGCTGGTCTTGGGGGCATGAGCAGCTGATCCCACCAGGTTCTGACTTGGGAGGCAGAGATAGTAAATGCTAGGACTCTGTTCAATTTCTCTAATTTAGTTTTTTATACAGTCTGTGTCCCAAGCCTGTGAGTTTGTGCTACTCACAATCTGGGAATGTCTTTCCTCCTTAGATAATGCTTTTGGGGATGACAAATTCTCGTGTGTGTGTGTGTGTGTGTGTATAAAATTGTGGCTCTCATAGACACTTAAACCTCAGGCCACTACACCAATTTTAGAGTTCTTTCTTTCAATGTCTCTCCAATAAAACTAAATGGTCATGTTTCATCAAGAGGAGCTTGAATACACCAAAATGTCCAAGTTGAGCTGGCAACTGGCCATCAGATAATATGCCAGCTGCCAAGCCTATACACCTGAGGTCAATCCTTGCAACTCAGATGGTGGAAGGAAAAAACTAACTGCTACAAGTTGTTCTTTTATCCATTTCTACATGTGTCCAACATACTCACCCATACACATACATATACCATGCACAAAAATAAATAACCCTAATAAAATTTTATTTTAAATTTTCTAATAAAAAAATCAAAGTATCATCACATTGGTTAGGGATATCATAAAACCATGACAAGCCAAGGTCACATTAACAAGTTGAAGTTTATCACAAAACACAGACTAGGTATGAAAAGAACCAAGTATTTATTATTTAAAGTTTTAGAGGAGGGAAATCTGAGATTATGGTGCCAGCATGGTCATGTACTTCATGATGACCTTCATTCTGGGTGTTACCATGGTAGCCTGCTCTGTATCTTCCCACTTGGAAATTAATCTTTTCTGTGTTCTGTGTGTGTTCTTTAAGTGCATTAGTTACTATTCTGTAGCTGTGCTTGACTGTGGATCTCTGCAACTGGTTCCATTAGTTACTGGATGAAGCCTCTATGTTGACAGTTAGGGTAGTCACCAATCTGATTACAGGGGAAGGCCAGTTCAGGCACCCTCTCCATTATTACTAGGAATCTTAGCTGGAGTCATTATTTGTGGATTCCTGGGAATTTCACTATCACCAGGTTTCTCCATAACCCCCAAATGGCCCTTTCTATCAAGATATCTTTTTCCTGCTCTCCAATTCCTCCAGCTGGACCATCTGAGTCCTTCAGGTTCTAATCTCCCATCCCCTATCCTCTATGACCCCATCCCATGTTAACCTAAAAGATCTCATATATTTCCTCTTCCGATGGCCATCCATGTTTTCTTCTTAGGTTTTTCCTTCTTATCTAGCTTCTCTGGAACTGTGGATTGTAGGCTGCCTATCATTTGCTTTACATCTAGTATTCACTTATGAGTGAGCACATACTGCATTTGTCTTTTTGAGTCTGGGTTACCTCCCCAGGGTGAAATTTTTCTAGGTCCATCCATTTACCTGCAAATTTCATAATGTCATTGCTTCTTACAGCTGAGGAATAGTTTATTGCATAAATGTACAACATTTACTTCATCCATTCATGGGTTGACAGGCATCTAAGTTGTTTTCAGGTTTTGACTATTATGAATAATGCTGCTATGAACATAGTTGGGCAAATGTTCTTATGGTATGATTGAGTGTCATTTGGGTATATGCTCAAGAGTAATATCATTGAGTCTTTAGGCAGATTTTTTTTCGCAATTTTCTGAAAAATCACCATACTGATTTCTAAAGTGACTGTACAAGTTTGCACTCCCACCAGCAGTGGAGAAGTGTTCCTCTCACTCCACACCCTTCCACTGAAGCCAAAATTCTACAATAGGGAGAAGAAAACATCTTAAACATATGGTCCTGGCATAGCTAGATGTCAACTTGTAGAAAATTGCACATAGGTCCATTTCTATCACTATGCACAAAACTCAAGTCCAAGTGGATAAAAGACCTCAACATAAATCCAGTGACACTGAACCTGATAGAAAAGTGGGACGTAGCCTTGAGTGAATTGACACAGGAGACTACTTCCTAAATATATCACCAGTAGTACAGATACTGAGAGGAATAATTAATAAATTGGACCTCCTGAAGCTGAGAAGTTTCTGGAAGGCAAAGGATACAGTCATTAAGACAAAATAACAGACTACATAATTGAAAAAGATTTCCAACAACCCCATATCTGACAAAGGACTGAGCTCCAAAGTAAATTAAGAACTCAAACAACTAGATGACAAAATACTAAATAACCCAATTAAAAAGTGGGGTATGGATTTAAACAGAGAAATCTCAGCCGCATAATCTCAAATGGTGAAAGAAAAACATTTGAGGAATTCCTCAACATCCTCGGTCATTAGAAAATGCAAATGATAGTGACTCTGAGGTACCATCTTATACCTGTCAGAATGGCTAAGATCAAAAACATTGAGGATGTTTTATGTCTTTTCTAGAAGGCCTGTACTTGATTCCCAATGGCTACATGGGAGCACACAACCATTTGTTACTCCAATTTGGGGGTATCTGAAGCTTTCTTTTGAACTCTGTTGACACACACAATACACAGACATCTATGAAGTCAAATCTCACACATCACATATTATAAAATATAATAATTATTTAAAGAGTAGTCTAAAACAGAGAATATGACTTTTTATCATGAATATATTTAGATGTAATAACTAGATTAAATCATAGTGTATATATATGATATATATGTGTATAGATATACACATATATACTATTTATGATGTATTATATTTTCTGTTCATTGAAACTTATGTATTGAAGGCCAAATATATTCATAAATATAAAACTTGCATGCATTTGCATAACCATTAATATTATTAGCTTGAATTATTTCAAATATTAAAGTTAATATTTCCTTTTAATCCTATATTGATAATAATTAATAAAAATGACATAAATACCATAATAAGGTAACTTTTGTCAAATAAGTAAATACTTTTAAGCATATTCACAGAGTTCAATAAGGAGGAATTTACAACAGATTCTTAACAAACATTTCAGCTAAGAAGGAAAAAAAAAACTAGACCAAATAAGAAAATTATTCTCATTATTCCTACAATGCAGGATCAAATCTCTGGTGGGATTAAAAGGAAGGCTGAGTGTTTTACATTTTTCTTGGAGAAAAGAAAATGAAGTCATTTAAAATCCTTGGAAATACTGCCTAGTGTCTTAGCTCCCTGGGCATTTATTGGGATTACTTTATTGAGCTACATAAACTCTAAAAAGGAATTGAAAATGGCAGGCCCCACAGACCACCACATTGTAACAAAATACTTGCTCTTAAAATCTATTTTAAACTGCATCAAATAGATGTAGGCAGGTAACTCTGGCATGACAGCATGACAGTGATTTAAAAATTTAAATATGGTTAATTGATGAAATTTTTATATTTCACTTTAACAGACATGTTTATCAGGAAAGGAAAATTTTATCAAGGGGCTACATTAGGTAAGTGTAGGAAAGCACTTGTTCTTCCTGAGATGTCCCAGTTAGCCATTCCCGGGTTATGCTAACCTAACACCAAAGAGGCTATTCAAAGTGCCAATTTGGAAAACAATTGCTAGGACAAGAGTTCAGCCCTTTAATAAAGTGTTGAAAAGCAGGAGGACATGCACCTGAACCCCAGAACCCACATGAAAATGCTAGGTATAATGGTTTGTGCTCAAAGTACCAGGACATGGGGGATAAGTCAGGCAAATCCCCAGGAAAGAGCCCAGGGCAAAGAGATACTTTTGCCTCAAAAACATGGTGACTGAGTTCTGAAGAATGATACCTGAGAATGATCACAGACCGTCACACACATTGCACACACATCTACACATATGTACAACCATTTGAATATGCACACACATATATATGCCCAAATACCTACATGGACAAACTAAGTTTAAAAAAGTAAACAGAAAAAAGCAAACAAAATCTTCCTGAAAAACCTTTCTATCATGTTCATTAATGTAATATCTAACAAAATTTTAAAAAATGCCAGCGAGCATGTACATACAAAGCAGAATTAGGAATTTAGTGCACCAACATGTTAGAGCAGAGACTGCATATGGGAAAGGTCAATATCAGATGAAGTGATATATATCCCACATTACTAGTAATTGCAGCCCTGTGTTTTCTTTAACCACACGAGCACATTTTATAGCGGAGGAGAAGGATGGATGCCTCTGTTCTTTGGAAATGAACAGGAAAGTCAATTCTTTGTGTCGGGGATGGAGAAAGTAGATGAAGATTGAGTTCTACTTTAGGTTAAGAATTCTTGCTGGGACTTTCCTTTATCTATACATAATTTCATAAAGCCATCACACCTTTGAATATACTATGTAACCTAACCTAAGATGAATATCAAAATCCAAAGGGCATTTTGATCACAGCATCATTAACTATAAAAAATGTTGCTATAGTAGGACACATCGTCTACCTTTTATTGAAGTTCTGATGGTACATGATTATTCTACAAGGAATCTCTTGTAGATGGCAGACCTTTATGTTTAAGGTGTAAGAACAGGTGATGTATTTAAACATGGCCTCTCTCAAACTTTTGACCATTAATTCAAGTTTCAAGTGCAAAGAACTTTAGAGTTGAGTCAAGTTTATTATAATAAAAGCTCCTCCCAGGAGAAATCTTACTTAGGTAAGATTTAAGAAACCAGATTTATTCAGGCTTAAAGATAATTCTTTATTTAATAAATAATGTAATTAGTGCTTAAGTAATTAATATCTCTGTATGTAATTTATTTCCCAGAATTCCTTTTACATGTAGATAACTAGTATGCAAAAGGCTGCTAGTGTTATCTTTTAGAAAACAAGGACAAAATGTGGCCAGCCATGACTTTAAGGTGACTTTTTCTGTTAATATTATAGAGGTCCTTGTGGACTGTTTTCTCCTTCCCATTTATTACTATAATTAATAATAGTTGAAGTCTTCATACAGTATTTCTTCAGGGGAATTCAAAACATGATAGTATTGTTTATGCCTCTTTCAGGAAGCAAAAATATTTCCTCAATAGCTTAAAATATTAATCATACACAACCTTGTCCTTTATTCAAGGACATTAGTATTAATCAGTGTTAAAAGTCATGACTGTGACCAACTTTACTGCTAATATTGCACAAAATGACACCACATTTGCTAGCAGCATCCTTTGCACCTGAAAAAAAATGCAGGGAACTCCAGGTATAGAATGACTGTCATGATTTTGTGACACTGAAATCATTTTTCCTACTGAAAGGTGTGACTAAATGCTTGTCACAAGTAATAAAATCTTTATCAAATACAAAAATCAATAAATTAAAATATCTAGATTACTTTTGGTGATATTTCTGTTTAGCTCATCCATTTGCAATTACTTTTCTTTCATTTGGAATCAGATCCTAACAGAATAGATGATGTAGCTCAAAAGCCACACATTTTCTGTGTGTTCTGTTTCTAGGTAAGTTAGAAAATCCTGGCAACACCCAAGGAAGTGCTAATATAGTGCAGAGAAGACGTCCCTTGTTTCCTTTCCTATTCAAAGTAATACTGACATTGCCTCAGTAGGGACACAATAGATTCAAATAACAACCAGAAAAAAAATAGCATAAAAAGATGTGGTGCCCACCTTTATGTTGCTAAATCCCAAGAAGCAATGGGCAACCATAACTAGCACAATGAAAACAAGCAAGTTCAAATGACTTTGCCTTCAACAACCTGCAAATGGCCCAACTATCTTTTCATTGCAATTTCTGAAGCTACAGAATTGAATAACAATTTTTCCAGACAAGTATAGAAGATTAATGCTGCAGTGGCAATATCAAGCCATTTAAAATATTACAAGAGCTCTTAGAAGCAGTTTTAATTAGAGGGACTTTATGTTAACTGACATGGCAACACTATACAAGCAATATAAGTTAAAAATAGATATAGTGATTCAAAATAGGTACTCTTTGTATCTTGAGTACTGACAACAGTATTATTTAGAAAAGCAAACTTTATCCATAAACCCAAGGAAACAGTTATATTTCTGCATTCACCTTAATCTTTAAGATGTAGAAAATGAGCAGAATAACATATTTTATATGAAAATGGAGAGTCATGAGAGAGCAAAACACACCCCACAAAGCAAATTATAAAACAAGAAATAAATTCTAGTATCTCTCTCGTGATCACAAAATTTGTAAAACACAGTATTTTCAAAGTACTTTCTCTGGCTGGATAAAATTCTGATTTTTTTTCCACTGTGTAGTGAGCGAACTCCTCTTGCTTCCCTCCCAGCGTCTTGTTTCGTTTGCAGAGATCAGAATCGTGTGTATTTCACACTGTATAATCAGAATTCAGGTCAACTCTTGAGTTTCATGATTTTCAAATGACAAAGAAAACGTTTCTGATTACTTTGCCACAATATAATACAGGCAGCAGATGCACAATGCTGTCTTGTAGCTCACATTCCCCTTCTTCACATCAAGGGAATACAGCACGCAACCCTCCACACTCTTCAGTTTATCAGAAGACTTGTCCCTACAGTGACATTTGCAACGCATGTCATAAAACTATGTGAAGAAAAATAATTAGGCTTTTAAAGATTTGAGGCTTCTTGTAAACCTCATTGTACTTCTGAGATTGAATTTATTATCTTATCAATTTTCCTTATGATCCAAGCAATATTGCTGAGGATTTTGAATTAATAGAAGTACATAGTACATGAGTCTTCAGACTCCTCTCAAAGTAACTAATTATTTTAGAGTCAGACGATAAAGGATGCCAGGTTCATCTTGGCAATACTTTAAAACCTTTTCATATGAGCACACTTGAAAATAGTGCTTTCAACTCGGTCTTTCCTTTTAACATATAAGATTAAATGTAATTTCAGTCATACATTTCAGATGATAAATTCAACATTAAAAATAAATAAAATCATTCATAAAACATCAAAAACTAAAAGCAATTACATAAGAAGCTGAATTATAAAATTGGGAACCGTACCTGCAGGCATGTTTTTATTTTTATAACTTGGAAATACAACTTTATATTTTTATCTCTAGGGAAGTTGCTTTAGAGGACTGCAGTTCCATCCGCTTTTTCCTTTTCTAGAGATGGATATGCATAGAATTTGGGAACCGTTTGAGCAGAGTCTAATATCTCACTCCTTATGTGTTTAGAAATAGTGTTCTTTCCTCTTGATTAAGTTTCTTATATATTGTGTTCTGGTAGCTAAACTTTTCCCTTAATTTTCCTAGGTAATATTGACTTCCATGTTGTAATAGTGGGTAATACTGACCCCAACTACCATCACTGGAAATTGTTTTTTTTCCAGGAGGTATCCCTGGATGGTACTGATTTCAAGTAATCTCAGTTACTGGTCCTGATTACACATGGTATCACTAGATGGTATTGATTCTTTGTGGTATGGCTAGGTGGTATTGATTCCAGGGAGTATTACTGGGTGGTGTGTTTTCCCAGATGACATGACTGTTTTCCCTCTCTGTGAAATCATTGTTTGCTTATAGCTCTTCATTGAGGGCTGGGGCTGTGTGTGATTCTCTATATCTAATCTAGTTTATCTATTCATGTTATACTGTTCAATAGCAGGGACTCCTACCTGGTGCTGTAGACCTATCCAACGACTCATAACTGGTGAGGTCACAAAGCCATACTACTTTAACTTCCTTAAGCCAGCATCATTTCTTACTACATTCTAAAATCTTATCCTTATACATATTGTGCTGTTTAGTTATTTAAACTTGACATAAACTAGAGGGGAGAAAGAACCTCAATTGAGGGTTGTGGAGGCTCCATGAGTGTAGTTGCAGTGTCATATAGAGAAGACACTGTCTCCAAGCAGATGTCCTGGTTCTCTGGCTCTAATAATCTTTTTATTCCATCTTCCAAGATATTCCCATGGGTTTAGCTGTAGGGGTTGTATTGTACATGTACGAATGGGGCCAAGCATTACATAGTATATTGTCCTTTGCACTTTGGGCATTGATGGAGTTCTATAATAATATCCATCTGCTATAGAAAGAACCAACTTTGATGAAGGGTAAAGGTTACACTTATTTGTGGGTGTTTTAGTTCCTGTTCTGTTGCTGTGTAATGTTGTGTAGGAATGCCCATGGGGCATTTTATTAAGTAAAGATTGATTTGTGAGGGTACATCACCTGTGGGCAACACTATCTCTGGGCAGGTAGATCTTAGTTGTACAAGAAAATACATTGAGCAGTGAAAAGCAAGTAAACGGTGTTCCTGTGTGGTCTCTGCTTTGGTTCATGCCTGTAAGTAACTGCCTTGAGTTCATCAAAGGTAAAGACCCCTTTGATGGTCTGTAGACCAAAAGTCAAACAATTTTTTCCTCTTCAAATTACCTTTTGTCAGTATTTCATCTCAGCAACAGAAAGCAACTACAATACTCACAAATAAGTGTAATTCTCACCCTTCATGAGAAATAGTTTTTTTCCAACACCTGATAGACACTATTTTTAAAAATCCATCAATGGTCAAATTGCAAATAACTATGGAATGCCCAACCCAATTAGTACATGCCAAATGACATCCCTACACCTAAAAGACAGGGAACCTCTCAAAAGGAATAGAAAGATAATAATAGCTAAGAGCAAGAGAATCATGGCATCTACTTGGAGATAGTATCTTCTCTATTGAAACTGAAACTACACCCATGAAATCGCAACAATGTTGTCACCTAAACAAAATTTGAATGATGAAATATGTTTTTTTCTAAAGTATGTTCTTTAGATTCATAAAATTTCCATAGTATCTACTATATCATTTCCTTTTTCATCTCTGATTTTATTCCTATAGTTCCTCTGTATCTTTTTGTTGTTATTGTTGTTGTTTATTTGCCTAAAACATTTATCAGTTGTGATTATCTATTCAAATAAAATACTCTTCATTTCATTGATTCTTTGCATTGTTATTTTGCTGTTATTTCTTGTTCCTATTTCATCCCTTATTTTGATTATCATTTTACCATCTACTCTGAGTTCTGTTTGTTTGTTTGTTTTCTTCAAAGACTTCGGGTGCATTATTAAACTATTAATATGAGACCTCTCATTTTTTGGAGGTAGACAAATAGTTATTGCCATGAACTATTTTCTTGTGAATACCTTCATTGTACCTCATAGATTTTAGTATGGTGTGTTTTCATTTTCATTTAGTTCTACACATTTTTCCCTTGATCTAATTTCCATTCAGTCATGTATTGCTTACCTTTCATGTATTTGTGTACTTTCTAAAGTCTCTATTGCTGTTACTACTTAGCTTTACTTCCTTGTGGTCTGAAAGAATACTATTATTCTTTAAGACTAATATCAATATTAATAAATAATATTTTGATATTATTTCAGTTTCCCTAAAATTGTAGAGACTTGCTTTGTGTCCTATTATGAATTTTGGAGAAAGTTATATGGTCTTGTGAGATGAAAATGTATTCCTTACCTGAATGTAATGTTCTGTAAATGTCTGTTATATCCATTTGATTTATGACATCATTTAATTCGAAAGTTTATGCGGTTTTTAACAGGATGATCCGTTATATTTTGGAGACTGGTACACTGAAGTCACAAACCATCATTATATTGAGGTCAATATATGTTTCTAGATCTAAAAGTGTTTGCTTTATAAAATTGGGTGACAGTGTCTTTGGTGAATAAAAATCTATAATTATAATATCTTGTTAGTGAATATAATTATAATATCTTGTGAGTGAATGCCACTATTGCTTCTTAATAGTTTATTTTGAAGTTTATTTTGTCAAAATATTAGAATAGCTATGCCTGCTTATTTCTTAGTTTCATTTGCTTGGGATACCTTTCTCCATCCTTTACCTGAAGTAGTATCTATCATTGATCATTTCATGTGTTTCTTATAGGCAGTTTTAAGATGAATCGTATTTTCTTATCTATTCTGTTCATCTGTTCCCTTTATTGGTGAATCATGACTGTTAATAATTAGATTATTACTGAATAATGTTTATTAATTTCTGTTATTGTATTGTGCTGTTGGATTATTAGGCCTCTTTAATTAACTGTTAAGAAATTGTTTATTTATTCCTTATTCCCTCTTGAATGAGCACATTTAATCTTCTCTCAAGAGCAGAATATCCCTTCTAGCATCTTTACTAAGGCTGGCTTACTGGTCATAAATTGCTTAGATATTTTATATCATAGAAAGCTTTTTTCTTCTTTTTTATGACTAATAGTTTTCTGAGTATAATAATCTAGTTTGGCATCTGTAGTCTTTTAGAATGTGTAGAACATCAAACAAAGCCTTCCTACATTTCAAAATCTTCATTTGTATATCAGGTATTATTGGGATAAGCATACTTTGCTTTATTGCTTGGTCTTTTTCTCTTTCTGCTCTCAATAACCTTTCATGGTTTTGTACATTCAATGTTTTGATTATTATGTGACATATAGACTTACACTTTTGGTCCTATTAATTTGGTGTTCTGTATTTTTTTTATACCTTGATAGGTATCTCTTTCTAGATTTGGGGGATTTTCCTCTATGTTTCTCTTGAATACATTTTCTGTGCCTTTAACCTGGGGGCAACCAAGGATAAAAGAAAAGTAATAAATTATAATGTTTTGTGAGTCTCTTGGAGAACCCTGAACAACTACAAAAAATCAACAAAAAGGCTTCTCATACCTGGTGTTGGGATATTTGTTAGATAGACTAAAACTCATAATGAAAGCATAGTCAGTCCAGATGGGAAATTTTCATTTTAACTAATATATTAATTAATCAATGTGTTAATTACAATTAATATATATATATGTTATACATACATATGTATTGTAAGTTATTTGTGATACTTAATAGTATAATTACTTATGACTTTTTCAGACATTTTTCCTATTACCTAACTCCCCTCATCCTTTGTCAGAATTTATCTCTTCACTCCATAATTAAAGTTCTCCACTTTTCACATTCCCCATTGGATCACTTGCACCTTGTTTTCCTTTGTCTACTCCCACACCCAAAACTGTGCACCCATCAACGATCACTTTGTAAATTGCTGGTTTCTGCAGTTACTCCAAGTTATTTAGTCGCATCTGAAGATATAGAGCAAAGAAAATTAGATGAGAGAGACCGTGTAAATTTGTCTTTCTGGGTCCAGTTTACCTCACTCCAAATGATCTTTCCTAGTTCCATTCATTTGCCTACACATTTCATTTAAAACTAAGTAGTTTTCCATAGTGCACGTGTATGGTGTTGTCATTATCCATTACAGAGTCACAGTAATAAAAACAATATGGTACTGGTTGAAAACAGACATCAAAGCAATCAGAATAAAATAAAAACCCAAGCATGAGTAAACATAGCTATAATTTAATATTGAACAAAGAAGCCAGAGCCATCAACTGCAGAAAATAAAGCATTTTCATCAAGAGGTTCTGGGAAAACTTAATGTCCACGTGTAGAAGGTTGTAGGCAGGGGCTCTTCATTTGCTCCCTGCTGCTCAGACCCGAAATAATTACACAAAACTATATTAATGAAAACACTGCTTGGCCAATCACTTAAGCATATGGTTAGCTAGCTCTTATGTCTTAAATAAATCCATTTTTATTATTTTATATTTTACCACGAGGCTCGTGGTTTACCAGTAAAGTTCTAGACCAAGTCTATCTCCTCTGGTGGCTACATGGTGTGCCGTTGATTCTGCCTACTCTCTCTCCTCTGTCTGCTTGGAACTTCTGCCTTGCCCTACTCTGTGCTGCAATAGGCCCAAAGCAGCTTCTTTATTAACCAATGGTATTCAAAGCATACAGAGGGGAATCCCACATCAGAAGAATGAAGTAAGACTTGGATCTATCACATTGCACAAAAACTCAAGTTTAAATGAATTAAAGAGCTAAATGTTAAAACTGAAATACTAAAATTGCTAGTAGAAAATACACACAACACATAATATAGACATAAGAAAGGACTTTATGAATAAAATACAAGACAAAGAATTGACCTGTAAGACCTCCTAAAACTAAAAAGTTTCTGTACACCTAAGTGAGTAAATAAGAAGCTCACAGAACTGAAGGAAATTTTTATTAGCTACACATCTGACAGAATTAATATACAGAATATATAAAGAACTCATGAAGCAAAGATTCAAGAAAACCAAATAAACCTTTCAAAAATGGGCTTAACATCTGAATAGAGTTCTTAAAAGAAGAAGTCAAAATGGCTAAGAAATACTTGTTCATTGTTTCTAGCAAATAAGAAACTGAAAATTAAAACAACTTTGAGACGTCATTTTACCCTAGTCAAAAGGACCAAGATCAACAAATTCTGAAGGAGCTGCAAGACAAAAAAAATGTAACATTTGCTTGTGGTTAGTGAAATTGCAAGCTCTCAAAATCAGTGTGGAGAATTCTCAGCTTAAAATAAATAGGCCATATGCGCATACCACTGCTAAACATATGCCCAAAAGACTCAATGTCATCTACTATAGATACTTGCTCAGCCATATTCAATTGCTGTTCTAATCGCAATATCTAGAAAGTGGAAACAATGTAAAAGCTTTTTTAAAAATAATATAATACTAATATAATACTAAAATACTCTAAAGAAGCAATAAAAGGAAAAAAGGAGAAAAACTTATAAACTGACAAGGAATCACAAGCTTCCTCATAGGTTGCTTGCTACTGAAAAATGGCCTTAGAATTCAGTCAGTTCAAGTCGACTCGCTGACATAACCATTTCTTGGGTATCACTGTCTCTAGGGAGCTATAAATAAATCTCAATTCACCACGGACAGGAAACCAAAGACAAACCAAAGAATAGCTACCATCAAAGACCAACTTGGTAAGACAATGAGTTTTATTTGTATTATTTGCAGGAGTATGGGTGAAGGGCTACACACTGGAAAAGGAATGACTCACAGTCAGCTGCATCACCACCGCCCACCTCAGCGTGGGCTTTTTCAGCTCCTGAAAGCTGGACACGTAAAGCACAATGCCCATCTTGCAACCCAACAAACTGAGACTGTCTTCTTTCAGCCCACTCGGGTGATCTGAACATCCTTCTGGTAGCTCAGCTGATCTCAGCTTCTTTATGCAACTTTAACTGTTTGCTTCTTCCCAGAGGCTTGTCTGGTCTTTAGTTCTTCTGGGTAGCCTGGAAGCTCTAAGACTCTTTTGATGAGATTGGATTGGCTGAGAGGTTATCTCTCAGCAGTCTTTGCAACTTACATATACTTAGGGAGAGAGGGGTCAGTATTAGGCATTTCCCGAAAATTTGAGGAGTCAAAGACATAAAAATAATAAAAGAAAAAAAAATAATGGAAACAACGGACCTCTCTCATAAGAATTCACAGAGTCTGAACCAACATCCGGGGAACCTACATGGGCCCAACCTAGGCCTTTTACATATATGTGACAGTTGTGCATCTTGATCTACTTGTGGGATTACTAACAATGGGAGCAGGACCTGTCCCTAATGTTTTGGCTGACTCTTGGGAACCTATTCCCCATATTGGATTGCCTTGCCAGTCTAATACAATGGCTTAGTATTACTGCAATTTGCTTTGCCATGCTTTCTTGGTACCCATGGGAGGCCTCCCACTTTCTGAACAGGAACAGAGGAGAAATAGATTGAGGAGAAGCACATAGGGGAGATGGGGAAGGAAATAAGAGGAGAAGAGAAAGGGGATATTTTTGGTCGGGATGTAAAATATATAATAAATAAAATTAATTAATTGATTAACTATATCCCTGGGGCAGGCTAGCTCCACTGCCTGAACTGGGAAGCACCACGAGGAGTGAGAGACCCTGTATCAATAAATAAAGGGGAAAACAATGGAGAAAAACACAAAGTATCAACTTCTGTCATCCACAATATATGAACACAAGCACATGTGCATATGTATGTTCATAGGCATGTACCTACACATATATGAACACAAATACACACACACACACACACGAAGAAAACAGCAGTCCTCCAAGGTAGATGGTGGTATTCTCAACTGTTACACAAGTGCATTGTTTCTTAATTTTCGGTCCCCAAGTAGCAGCATCTGAAAGTACAGATTTCTTTTCTCAAGATGGCCAGAGGTTTTCACTCTCAGAAATAAGAGGACTGACAAAAAGGCACATAAATGAGGGTCGTTGTTACTCCAAATTATCACATGGAAGCTCTGGCAGTGGAGACTGTAACTGATTCTGCTTGTTGTGTGGCTATGGCTGCTCTGTTGTTCTCTTCCAAGCAGTTAAAGTTGGTGCTCAGGACCACGCAGAACATTTCTCTGGACCACAGTTCTGTTCCTCGATGCTCTTGGATCAGCTGTCCTACCAAGACTTTCATGAATGGCCCACTTGCTTCCCGTTTTCCCCCAAATACTGTTTTTCTCTTATTACCCTGAAACTAATCGGGAATCTGTCACAGAAAAGAGGCTTCTACTCTAACTTTTTGAACCAACTCCAAATACGTATGTTTTAACTCAATATAGCAATTTTTAAATTTTCTTTTAAATAGATAGTCTGTACAACATTAGGACATGAAAACTCAATATTTTACATCAAGCTGCTTATATTTTCCAATTTCCAAATCCTTGTTTTCAGAATTGCTCCATTTTTTAAAATCTGAAATATCATTCTTACAATAATATGTTAAATTATAATTTCTCTAGTGCCTCTCCTCAGAGTTAAAAAAGGGTAATTCCCATACAACCAAACACAGAAAAGGGAATTTTGGGTGGTAAATTTAAATTTACATATGATCTCTCAATTCTGTCAATAACTGATGCCAACTTCTAAAGATGATAGCTAAGCTTTCATGTTGTAATAATATTTCAGATCTTGCAAATACATTATGCTTTTAATGTGTTTCAAATATCTCAGCTTCTTGAGGAAACTGATAGTCTGTCAGCAGATTCAAAACTGAGCACTCAAAATCAAGTGCCCCATTCCAGTATGCAATAAAACAAATGCCAGATCTCTTTTTCAGTAGTTTTTATTTGAGTTCCGAGACAGGAGGCTGTCGCAGATATGTCAAGAAAAGAATTCTATGTATACAGTAAAACACAGAAGAAGCAGGTTTTTCAGTCAGAAATAAGTAGCTGAGAATGGAATTATAAACAAAGTGTGGCTTTTATTATTACCATACTTGAAAATTAAAATAAATAGTACCATTGCTATCAGGGACATCCTAGAACACCATAGACTGGAATTCACTTGCAGAGACAAAGGATACCTTATATCAACACTGAAAGGAAAACACTGAGTTAAAAATGTAATAAAAGTTTATTATCACAATCCAATTAACCTAAAATATTTCTACTATAACAAAATTATAACCCCGGTCATATATTATTTCTATTAAAAACAGGAGTCCAGTCAGATTGGCTCTACATATAATTTGTAATTCAGGTCTCTAAATTGAATCTTTATATTTTGTGACTACTCAAGCAGGTGTGTACTAAAGTGAACAACAGTGTGCAGACTAATGAGCCTCATAGCTTAAACTCATTTTACTGATGACCAAATAGTTGATGTAATATTACAGTTTGTATAGTAAATTAAATTAACTAAAAGCAATAATTTCTAATATAAACAATTAAATTTAGTATTAAAGTCAAGATATATTTTTCAATACTAATCTGCTATATTGGGGAAACTTAGACAAAATACCAACTCTTGTTAAATAAAAGACAAATCTTAACCATGGAAGCACACACACACACACACTCCTACATACATAAAAATATATAATGTTTTGTATACATGTACATATATGATTGAATATATAATTTTAGGTCATGTTTTTATGCTTACAATCACTTATGCTGAAATACATCAATCTAACATTTACAGAACAGAGAAAAATTTGTTAAAATGTAAAACTGCATACTTTAAGCTCATTTTCCTAGAATCCTACTGACTAATCTCACAATTAAACCAGAGTAACTCTTCAAAGTACCTGAGGATCTGTAGGTAACCAGCACTGCTGTCTATACATTTCAAAATAAATGGGCTTGTTATCAAATAACTATAGCAATAAAAAGAAATACAATAATAGTTGATTATCAAAGTCAGAGAAAAGACGAAAGAAGCTGATGTCCAAAAGACAATGAGACTATATAATTGAAACAACAAATACCCATTTTAAAAAAGAGCTGGATTTCAATTTCAAATAGGTCTGGTACTCAATATGATTTGGTGAACATTATACTTGTAGACATAAAGAAATGTATATGGATTTTTCTGACTGGTACGACATCTGGAAAATGGCAGAAATATTTTAGTTCAAAAAATAATGCCAAAAAACACAGAAAATAAAGTAGACGAATCAGCATCAGAATTTTTGGAAATGTATCCTGAGCTTCACAGTAAACATAGGACTGTTAACTGGTAAACACCTCACTGGTTTTTAGTTAAATCTAACTTACTGTAGTAAGTTAATTAAGTCTAACTACAGCAGTACTTGTGGTTTTGGTCACTAGCTGGTCACTTCTCAATGTCTAGCATCGTGGCCAGCCCTCCCAATGCAGTTACTGTTCATCTTAAGGTATGTGATTTAACATTCAACTAACTGGATTTCAGAGAGAAAGAACAGTATTGTTATGGTTGCTGTTTTCCTTTCTTAAAATTGTTGTTTTAATTAATAAATCCCCCCTGAGTAATGAATGGTATAAAACCCTAATAGTCTGAGCAAAAATGAAGATTCCAAAGTTTGTTACTCTGTATTACTTGTGTTCTCTACTTTAAACTTTATGTTCATTTAGTCTACCAAATGCAAGCATCTTTGTAAACATGCTTCCATTTGCAACATGGTTCTCTTTCATGTTTTTAACTACTTTGATTTTAATGACTGCAGAATACATTTATTCACTCCAACCCTCATTCCAAAGCAGAACATTAATCCAAAACCTCAGATTTACAATCACTTCAAATTTAACACAATCTATTCATTTGTCAATTGAACAAATAGCTACTAACTTCTACACAGCAGGCATTATGCCAGGCACTGAGAAGGTTGCTGATCAAGTGTAGTGGAGACATTTCCTGAAGTCTACAGCTGTTTGTCATCTTCTTTTCAAACTTTCTCTTGCTAAAATCTGTACTCAGGATCTTCATGCAAAATATGAGAATTATACTATTTTCTGTTTTTATCATATTTCACATGCATTTTGGACAGATTGACTTCAGTTTGTTTTTTAAGGATTTCTTTGACTGACTCATCCATCTTGTCACTATTCATTCCTTTCCCATTCTTTTTGGTCCTTAATCACCACAGACTGCCTCTGGACTTCCACTGCATCTTCTGAAGGGATTTTATTACCCTTAATTTATTCTAGTGGAAATCTGATTTTTATGTTGTAGAACAATTTACTAATTTTAAGTAAAAGTTCAATCATATTCACATGAAAAAATGATACCTTAAGTCCATCTTCTCTTCAGATGCTCAAGCTGGGCAGAGTACTTCAGGATTGACCGTAAACTTGCACTCAAGAAGCTAACAGAGGAAGTAGGTGGTAAGCCTATAATCCTGTCAAGGTTCAAGCTGAAGATAAGAATCATGTGTCTGAGGCCAATCAGGAACATAAAATTAGTTTCAGGAGAACCTAAGCAAAAAAGTAAGACTCATTTTTTTCAAATAAATACACTAAATTAATTTTAAAAGTAAATATTTATTTTATAAACCTCTTTTAAAATGTTCCCACACATATATGAATTTCTTAATTATATCTTTCCTATCTAAAATTTATAAATATTTTTACCCTGTGTAAATTGTATCCTTGCTCACTTTATCACTTAATATAGTTCAAATCAGCTTACTTAATAATTTATAATTTACCAGTTTATCATAATTTGCACCATCTTCTCTACTGGTTATGTTTTATGAGTAAATGAATCAATTTTTCTCTTTGATCATTGTTGAATCGCCAAAGTTTATAGTAGTAGTTGGTATATGATAAACATTCAATATACATTTTATGAGTGAGTGATGGAAGAAAACTCTAATTAGGTCACCCTAATTAGGTTTAAAAATTTTACGTAGGCTTGGGAGAGAGAAGAAAAAGAATATAAAAAGTTAAGTAAATGGTTTAAAAAATAAAACAAAGTCTTTAAAGAGACAGTACAGACAGTCATAGATTAAAGGAATAAAGATAAAAAATAAATATTAAACTTGTAGAAAAAGTAGTAAGCAAAGATAATAAACCACATAAAGATGGACTATACAAAGAGAGTCTGAATTATGTATATTATTGTGTTTTCTTTCAATTTTTTGACTGTGAAGGAGCTAAGTTACCAACATATATACTTTAAAGATATATACTTTAAAGGGTTGGCAAGAGACTTGATTCTAGAAGGGTTCCCAGGTGTCCAAGGAGATGTCCCCAGGTTGTTCCTTGGGCAGCAGAAGAGAAAGTGCCTGAACTAACCTTATACCATAGCCACACTGATGAATATCTTTTATATCACCATAGAACCTTCATCTGGCAATGGATGGAGATAGAGACAGAGACCCACATTGGATCACTGGACTGAGCTCCCAAGGTCCAAATGAGGAGCAGAAGGAGGGAGAACATGAGCAAGGAAGTCAGGACCACAAGGGGTGCGCCCACCCACTGAGACATTGGGGCTGATATAATGGGCGCTCACCAAGGCCATTGGTGACTGATGGAGCATGTGATCAAACCAGACTCTCTGAACATGGCGGACAATGAATGCTGACTGAGAAGCCAAAACAATGGCACTGGGTTTTGATTCTACTGCATGCACTGGCTTTGTACAAGCCTAGCCTGTTTGGATGCTCACCTTCCTAGACCTGGATGGAGGGGGGAGGACCTTAAACTTCCCACAGGGCAGGGAACCCTGACTGCTCTTTGGACTGGAGAGGGAGGGGGAAGGGAAGTGGGGGGATGGGGAAGGGAAATGGGAGGTGGGGAGGAGGTGGAAATTTTTAATAATAATAATAATAATAATAATAATAATAATAATAATAATAAAGTAAGTTTTTAAAAAGTAAGATAAACTAGCTTTATGATTGAGCTTTACCCAGAACGTTCTATGTTCTGGCATTTCATATATTACACAAATGTGTATTATATAAATCCTATAGGAGAGTACATATCAAATGCCAGTTATCAAGATAAATAAAATATACCAAAATAACAAAATTCACATAACAAATATGTAGAAAATTTTAATAATGTCACTGGTTCTTTAAAAAATATTCTTACATTTATTTTAATTTTTAAGCTACATGTCTTTAGAAGGGTATATGCATGTGAATGCAGTTATCTATAGAGGCCAGAGATCTCTGACTCTTCTAGAACTGTAATTATAGGTGTCTGTGAGTCATATAGTTTGAGTGCTAGGAATCAAACTTGGCTCCTCTGAAAGAACAGGACATGCTCTTGAATGATGAGTTGTCTTTTCAGTCCCAACTTGAAAACTATTACTTAAAAGAAATAATATATGAATATAAGTAGTACAACTATTTTGGACCAGATGCTCATAATTATTAGAAAATCTACGAATTTAAGTTCAGGCTTTTGCTAGGGTAGTTGAAAAGTTTCAAGTTTAGTCTGATCACTCTTTCTTTATTTTGACCGATTTTTTTTCAGTAGAAGTTCAAGTTTAAAGAACAATGGGATAAATGTCAACCAGAGGTGAAAAAAGCAGGCTACATTAAAGAAGGGGAAGCTCTCATTGTCCCAAAAACATTATTAAAACCATTACTATAACAACATTCATTTGAGGAGTACTACAGTGTAGAAATACAAGAAGGGGAATAAATTATCACTTCTTCTCAACTGAAACCAATACTAATAATGGTCTTTCACTATAGGCACACAGAATTAGTACATCTTCCTAAATTCTCAGGTTGATAATCTATTTATATCAAGATATTGTTAAAAGTGTCCTGCATTTCTTTCAGAGGAAAATATGTTTTGAAAAAGAAATCTATTTGATTATCCCAATGCATCAAAGCATCAGGCATCTACCTACATAGAGTGCTGCAGACCTAGCGGGCCCAATTTAACAAAGTAGAAAACTCCCTCTCTGTGAATACTTTGTTATCAAAATGGTGATCGGAGGCATTTTTCCCAGCAATAGAAAAGTAAAGTAAATTAACTCATTGTCTATACCGTGTGGTTCAATACATGTCTCAAATAGAAAACAAAGCACTATAACATGCTATAAGACTATTTATTTCTTTCCACAAGACAATCTTTTAAGCACAGTAAAAAAAATGCACTCAAATTCAAAATCCTGAATTTGTGTGACAATTTGCATATATGTGGAGCTACAGACAAAATTAGCTTGATAATAGAAACGAGGTCTGTTGCTTCATGTTTGTGAGGCATGTGCAGTTCTGAGTTTATTAACCTCTTTAATCTCAATTTCAGTTTTCCTTTTAAATGAGGACAATAAAAGACCCTGACCTAGGGACATACAGGAACGTCTGTAAATTGATGAGTATACAATTCTTAGATTAGGCATTTGGCAGCTGACAACTATTGTGATTATTATATCTTTGTTCTGTTTTTAGCGGGAGAGTTCTTTCCAGTGACCTCAATTACTGAAACTTCATAACCACAAAATAAACTTGCCCTCAAAATATTAGCTTTCCAGATGCTTACAGAAGACAGAACAAAGTTACCATTTACCTACAACCAAGAAAACATGCAGGTTTAGAAGAAGCTAATAAATGTCCTTACTTTATAAGGTGGCATGCTTTTTACTACTACGATTAAGTCATCAATCAGCCTGCATCTCATGGGTGGTATAAACAGACTATTATTTATCTTCCCACCAATGTACAGAGTCACCCTGCATCTGTGTTTCTACGCGAAATGTAGTCAAATGCTGCTTGTAAAATGAGTCTCTCAGGCCAATGTATAGCCTGAAGGACTACAGTTTTGCACATTGCAGTAATTTGGAGTAAGACCCAATGCCTTTGACTCAGAAGCTGGATTTAAGCAACACCTTAAGAATAATCTACTGTTTAAGACTGAGATGACTGATGGCCTTAGAACCAGGAGCCATCTAGCTAGGCAGTGGTGGAGCACACCTTTAATCCCAGCACTCGGGAGGCAAAGGCAGGCGGATCTCTGTGAACTCAAGGCCAGTCTGGTCTACCAGAGGATAAACTCCAAAGTTAAAGAGAAACCTTGTCTCTAAAAACAAAAACAAAACAACAACAAAAAGAACCAGGAGCCATCAGGGATCCTTAACTCAACATGCTATAACCCTCGGCTATGTGGTAGACATGGATAAGGGGATAACTAGATGCTGATTGTCAAGTTGTTCAAGCAACAGTAAGCTCCACTAGCACAGAGAAGGGTATGGTGGCTAATGGTTTGAATGATTATTCTCCTCATAGGATCATATGTTTGAATAATTCATCAGTAGTTGATGGAGCTGCTTCAAAAGGTATAGGAAGTATGGCCTTGTAGGAAGACATGTGATACGGGGCAGGCTTTGAAATTTCAAGAGTTCATGCTGTTCCCAGTTAGCTAACCCTGACTCCTACTTGCAGATAAGAAAGTAAGTTTTCAGCTAGAGTTCTGGCACAATGCCTGACTGTCTACTGTCGTGCTCTCACCAGCAAAATGATCATGAACTATATCAATCCCCAAATTGGTGACCCAAATGAAGGAGGCTCTTTTATAAGTAGCCTTGTCCACAGTGTATTAGAGCAGTTATAGAAAAGTAACTAAGATAGACAGGTATTTGTTTTATTCTCACCTGCTAGGAGCTGAGATCATCGCCTGAAGAACACTGCAAAGCCAGATAACTGCAGTTCTGAAAGGAACAAAAGATGACAAAATATGTCCATATATAGATTATATGATATTGTATACAAGAGATCAAAAAGTTTCAGGAGAAAGCTTCTAGAAACAATTGACAGTTTCAGCAAAGTGACATAGTACAAAATCAACTAACAAAAATCAGTAACTTTTCTTACACACTGAGAAAGAGATCAAGGACTTACATTTATAGTATCACTAAAGACAATAAAATATCTTGAAATTAACCTGACCAGGATGGTTAAGCCTCTACAATGAAAACTTCAATTCTCTGAAAAAGACGCTAGAAAATGGTGTTCACAGTTAAGTAAAATTACTATTGTAAAAATGACCATTATACTCAAAGCAATTTACATATTAAATGCAATGTCATTCAAAATACAAACAGCATTTTTTCCATAAAAAGAACATTATAAAAATCTATATTGAGCTAAAAAGGACCTGGGTTGTTGAATCTATATTGAGCTAAAAAAGACCTGGGTCATGTTGTGTTCCCCGCCCCCCTCCCCCCCAAAAAAAAAACCACTGGAAGGCTTACCTCTCTAGACTTCAAACTATATCATAAAGCTAAAGTAATAAAAACAACATTGTACTGTCATGAAAACAGGCATATAGACCCATGAATGAAATATAAAATGCAAACATGAGTACCCATAATTACAGTCATCAGATAGTTAACAAACATATACACACTAGAGAAAAGACTATTGTTATCAAATGGTGCTGGGAAAATTAGACCCATATCTATTACCCCATATAAAAACCATGATCAAGTAGAAAAAATACCTCAATTGGAAACCCAGAACACTAAAACTTACATAAGAAAACATAAACATCATGGTACAAGATATAGTTGTAGGAAAGGGCTTTTTAGATAGGATTCCATTTGCCAAGGAATGAAGGTCAACAATTGACAACAAGGACCTCATGAAATTAAATAGCTTCTATATAGTTAAAAAAAGAGGGGGGCAGAAGAGAAAAGAAAGAAAAGAAAACAACGAACAGCAGTTGAGTGAAGAAGAACCCCTCAAAATAGAAGAGGGTACCAGATAGCACTAACAGAGGATCAATATCCAAAATATACACACACAAAAAAACTCAAAAACAGATTCAAGTAAACAAATGACCCAATTTAAAAAATGTAAAAATGAACTATGGATCTAATCAGAGAGTTCCTAATAGAAAATGCAAAAATAGCTCAGAAATACCTCAAAATATGTTCATAATCGTAACTTTCAGAGTCAATCTTACCCCAGTTAGAATGGCCAGTATCAGCAAAACAACTAGCTGTCAACTTGAGACTTGAGAGGCATGGGAGGGGCCAAAGGAGGATAAGTAAGTGGGACTGAAATAATAAAAGGAAGGATGGTAAAGAACAAAAAGCATGCAAAATTTAAAAAAAAATATTTGCACAAGTCATCTGACATGGTGGCACACAATCATAATTCCCACCCACAGGAAGGCAAAGCAGGAAAACCAAGAGTTAAGTGACATCTTTGGCCATTCCATGAGTTTGAGGCCAATTTGTACTACCTGGCACCTAAGAAACAAGAGAGCAATGAAAACTAGTTTATTTAAGTGCTACGATGTTTTCATGGATATAATTTGTAAATTATAAATTAAGTAAATTAAAATGGGTTTCCTCACCCATGGAAAAAATAAAAAGTCAGGGTCTCACTTTACTTCAAGCTCATGTGGAACTCACTATGTAGCCCAGGCTACCTCAAATAACGGCAACCCTCTTTCCTCAGCCACCTGAATGCCTTTTAATATGTTAGTCAATAATTCATGGTTTTTATTTTAAAAGCTCACATATTTTGCCTGTCTTGTAGGTTACTTAACACAGCTATGAATTTAATCTGCCTTTTTTAGTATTTTGTAAGCTTCTAACTTATTTAGTATTTATATTTGATATGTAGATATTTATTTATTTGTTTATTTTTACTTTAAATATGTGTGGGAGAACCTGGCCAGACTACATCCCACAAGCCACTTGAGGCCTGCAGAGGCTCTTGACTTATGCAGAAAGGAAGTCGCTCAACTGAGGAAAGCTCTGATCAGTAGCACAGTCAAAATGGTGGGAAAGATGAGAGTCTCCAGGGTCAACTGATTCCCTCACATGTCTCCATGTGACAGACACTTTTTTTTTTTTTTTTTTTTTTTTTTTTTTTTTGGTTTTTCGAGACAGGGTTTCTCTGTGGTTTTGGAGCCTGTCCTGGAACTAGCTCTTGTAGACCAGGCTGGTCTCGAACTCACAGAGATCCGCCTGCCTCTGCCTCCCAAGTGCTGGGATTAAAGGCGTGCGCCACCACACTTATTTTTAAAGGACCTAGAAATCACTCCATATACCTCACCATTTTACAACTCTTTCCCTTTTTCTTCTACGTTTGGAAGATTGCTTTTGTTTGTCATGGATACAGTCACTACAGAGACTGGATACACAGAGAAGACTGGATATGTGATAGAATTCTGTGAGCAGTTTGACATCTCGCTTCATGTAGAGGCTGTGATTCAGGCAGTATTAACTTGAGGATCGATCTCCTTATTTCTGCTGACTGTAACCAAATCGGATAGCATGACATGGACTCCTGGCTTATGGCTGGGTTGACAGCTGATCCTTCAATGATGCTCTACAAACACAGTAATCCTTATTTGAAATTATCAGACAGTCTTATAAACTAACTTTGTACTCTGTTTTCTGTGATAATTTTCATAATACTCCAGATTATGGAGAGGGTAAAGAATGCCTATCAACCGACTTAACAGTTTCAGAAAAGTTTGAAGAAAGTGAACCACATTGAGCCCCGTTCTCTAGCAGTGAGGTCTAGACTGTTCTAGGAATTATTAGGCTCAGATGTGGTTTTTAAGATGCCCCAGTGTATGGTATGGTACTGCCACAGTCCACCAGGAGGGACATTCCTGTGACATGCTCAACTGACTGCTGGGAGAAAAGGTGAACAGATTGTCCCTGAGAGCAAACAGACTCGCAGCCATGAATCCAGGAATTGAGAGCACTTGTGTGATTCAGTCCTTTGATGATAGCAGTACTGTTAGGATCTGGAGGAGAGGATATGGATTATTTCATCACCTGCATTGAAAACAAGATGCTAGTCCCATCCTGTACATGGCAGTTATTAGAAGAGTTCAAGCTAGAGGGAGAACATATGGCAGAGCTGTAAAATGATGACCCCAATTTGCCTGGAATCGTGTTTATCTGATATGAATGTGGTAATGATAATTCATGTAGTTTGAATGCAGATACAGAAGTGAGGGAAATCTACTTTGGATTTCTGAAAAAGTTAAATGAACTGGAATTTGACCTTACATCTAAAATGGGCTCAGAGTACAGAAGCTTAAAGAGCTTCAATTACATAAATCCTAGCAGGTTATGATGTAGATATTCCCATGCCTATAGAGATCACTGGAATCCCAGTATGGTATATAAAGGAAGCTCAAGGCTTCTAGAAAACATGCCAAAAGTTACTCATAGGAGAATGCAAGTGTATGTTCTACAGAAGCAGGCAGAAGAATGGCTTGTGGAGCAGGCAGGTATACGGTAGACTCTGAAGGAGGCTCTATGCTATAGTTTTTCTCTAATCCAAGCTTCACAAAAGGAAAAATATTTTAACTTAGCAGCAGGCTCCCTGGAGTCTGCAGAACACAGTATTTCAACAGAATGCAAAGTACGGGAGTAGTATGACCTTCAAGCTCATCAGACACTCACCACAGAGGTCTAGACTGGAAGCCTCTTAAAAAGTCCTGAAAGTTTCCAGTGCTATAAGTAAGAACATCTCACTAAATATTGACCTGGTTAGGCAAAAAAAAAAAAAAAAAAAAAAAAAAAAAAAAAAAAGCTGTCTAGGAATTCAGAGCACAACAGCCGAAAGGCTACCTGCCTTTTGCAGCAGCCAATCAGAATTCCCACACCGCAGACCATGAAACTGAGGTCAAGCAGAACAAGGTCCGACAGGCTGGGGATGACTACACAGGTAGAAGACCAGAGAATTGAAGATGAAGTCCAATGTTATGCTTGAGACTGTGCTGAGTCTTGTTTGGAGGTAGATAAAGTTGTATTGAAAATGTGAACTATACAACAAATAATGTGAGAGAAATTGCAGTTATTTGTGAAGTAGGACTTTTAAACAACTACTTGCCTGAAAACCAGGTTTTCTAGTAGGTCAATCGATTATTTTACGTGTAAGTAGAAAAACAAACAACTTACTTCTTCTAGTCTGGCCAACTGTGGGAATATTATTTTTCTGTGTTACCACAAAGACTTTTTTTGTTGAGAGAACACTTGGCTTTCAAGTGCCTGCCACTGGAAACACTTGCTGTCTGTCTTCTGAGCAGAAGCACAAATGATTAGGTTGCACAGAATGACTGCTGGAAAAGCATCTCGTATCGGGACTCCCTTGATTCACCTGTGTATTCAGACTGCCTTCGTGGGTATGATGCAGAGTCAAGTCTGGCAGACATATACACTGGTTGAAACCAAGGAATGGGTCCCAGTGAAACTATCAGTGTCTGAAGCCATCTCCTGTTAAGTTTTACCTGGAGAGTAGGTCGGGCCTGTTTCAGATGAACATGCCAGGGCAACCAACAAGAACTGTCCTTTTCAAAAGTCTTTCCTGCATTTATACACACTTTATAAACAAATTTAAAGACTTACCTTTAAAAGCAACTGCAAAATCTCTCCATACATTTATGTGTATTATTAAATGTTACTAAAGCTTTTAAACTGAGACCCAAGTATACTGTGCTTGGTGTTTTAAATTTCCCTTTCCTCCCTCGAAAGTTACTCATATAGCCTTCCTTGCTGTTTTTCAAACTGATGTTTTTTTTTTTTAAAAAAAAAAAAAAAAACTGACAACCCTACCGAGTGATAATACCTATGAACAAAAATGACCAGCATGAAGCAATATTACTAAGGTTGCAACATTGACATACATAACTTGACAGTAACCAACACTTCTCTGATTGGATGTAAGACCTGCCCAACAGAAGGAAATCATGCCAGGTTCAGGAAATCTAGTCAACAGCCCAGGGTTAGTAAAATTATGGATCTGAAAGGAGAACCTACAACCACGGCTCATGTATTGTTATTTATTTGTTTGTTTTTTAACTGAAACATTTCTGAAAGATGTCATGAAAAGTCTAATGTCATTCTGCTATACAGCACTACTTAGTAAAGGCTGACATGAGCATGCCTGTGACCTTGTGACAAGTCTTTCACTACAGTGGCTGTTTCACTTCAGGCCCCACTTGGAAATGAAATTCAGAGAAGCTGCATCTCCCAGGTTGAGAATAAATTTGCAATCCCTACCTGTTTCTATTCCCCAATGCAGGGCATCACGTTTTGTCTTAACATGAAGCCCCTGTGCCTTTACAGTCCCCCAAAAGCAAACAGTGGAAAAATAAGAGGTCCTTGTATTTCATGCTAGGTTTATAAAATGTAGTATTGGAAGCATTAGTTGTTACTACAGTAAGCCTGTAATTACATTTATTTGGTGTGACTTTTCAACATTAGTCACTTGTCAAATTTCACTTTCCCTTTTTATGTTATTGCGAGTGATTATTTGGTGCAATGAGGTATTGCAGATAATAAAGAGGAGGAGTAACTGTCCCCTTTAACAAGATTAATTTTTAACTGCCTTTCTGTAGTTGAAATTGTTAAATTGGTTTTTCTACAGCACAGTTTTATCCTTAGGATACTACTTGAATGAAGGATTGAAAATCTTGAAATTGCTTTTAAAACAGAAAGTCAGCAATATGAATTAATGATAAATCTGGGAAATTAAGACCTTGGAGAGCAACAATAACTGGAAAGATTGGAATCCAAAAAGTCAACTCATTAAATCAAAACTCTTGTAGAAGTCATGACTAAAAGCCTACATCAAGCAGAAGAATACCAGGAATGAAAATAACGACTAGGGAAACACCATGTTGTTGAGATATAAGTAATTCTGAAGATGTCAATCCACAGCATATAGAAACTCTAAGACATGATCTAGGGAGCCAACCCAAGTGAACTATGGGATAGGAGGAGAGAGAGAAAAACTAAAGGCACAGGAATTCTATTTATGAAATTATAAACATTCCCAGCTCTGGGCTGCTCAAAGGAGATCTAACCTGAATGGATATTTTGAACCCCAAATAGACATGACCAGAGAATAACCTCCACACTCTGCATGACTATCAAGTTCCCAAAACTAAATACTAAATAAAAAAATATTAAGGTTTAAAGGAAAAAAAGCAATAACCTACATACAAAAGAAGACACACAAGAATAAAAACATTATCTTCAAAATACACTAAATTCAGAAAATCATAGAATGAAAGGTTTCAAACCATGGGTGTAAATAACTGATTGCCAAGTGCCAAGATTGCAATGCCATCGCTTAAAATTCCCTGAGAAATAAATACATTTCAGGAGAAAAACAAACTATTTCAGTTCATGACCACAAATCTAGTATTGTAAAAGGTATTTTGTAGACTCCTACACATAAAGAAAGGGCAGGGTATCCATCAAGAAAATCGCTGGAAAGAATTAATTTTGTGAGAGAAATAGTTAAATAAAGGTTAACTAGGAAATAACTGATAATGTTTATCACAATAAATCAGCAAGTTCACCTCAATAATTACCCCAAATGGCAATGACCTTAATTGTACATTCTAAGAAAGCAGAATGGCTGATTGAGCTAAAAGATAATAAAAACACACAAGATGCAAGTATTTCTTGTCTACAATAAATGCACCTTAATGATGAATATACATCCAGGCTGAGTGAGTGTGAGTGGCAAGAACTCAAGGATCCAAGCAAATAGAATGTAGGCCAAGACATACTTATACCTGATAAAGTAAAACTCTAGCCACAACTACACAATAGAGAGAAAGTCAGTGACCATACATTTCTAAAGGGAGAAAATCCATGAAGATGATATAAATATGGCAAATTAAAGCAGAATGGGTCACTGTACATCTGATTTCATAAAAGAAATAGTAGTAGATTAGATTAGATTTCATATATAATATAGTAATAGTGGATTATTTCAAAACCCTATTCTCACCAATAAATCATCCATTTGATTCATGACAAAGTTGTCAAAATCAGACATTAGCAACTGTATTGCCTCTTTATCAAATGGTCCTGGGAAATTCAGATGTCTACATGTAGAAGAATTAACTGGATCCCTATCCATCACCCTGTAAAAAATCGATTCAATATTTTATGAAAGATCTCAACACAAGACAAGAAACTGAAATGACTAGAGGAAAATATAAGTGAAATATGTCAAGATCTAGACATAGGCAAGGGTGTTTCAAAACAATTATTACAATCAGGAAACGATTGTAATAATTGACCGAGGGATTACATTCTATTAAAAAGCTCTGGGCATCCAAGGGAAAAAGTACTAGAGGGAAAAGACTGCATGAACAACAGCAGAAAATGTTTGTTAATGACACATGTGAAAGGGATTAATTTCCATATTCTAATACTGATTTAGAAATTAAATTATTGGTGGTGGTATTATATTTTCTTTCTTTTTTACTTTTTCAAGACAGTGTTTTGCTGTAGTTTTGGAGCCTGTCCTAGAACTAGCTCTTGTAGACCAGGCTGGCTTCGAACTCATAGAGATCTGCCTGCCTCTGCCTCCCGAGTGCTGGGATTAAAGGCGTGCGCCACCACCGCCCAGCTGGTATTATACTCTTTTGGACTCTTTTAGGGACCCTGCCATCCAGCTCACAAATAAATCACACACAGAGGTTTATTCATTGTTGTGAATGTCTGGTCTTAGCTTGGCTTGTTTTGTTTGCCAGTTTTTCTTTAATTATCTCATCTATCTTTGGCCTTGGAGTTTTTATCTTTCTCTGTTTCTGTATACCTTTTCTTTCCTTCCTATTCCATGTCTGGCTGAATAGCTAGGTGGCTGGGTGGCTGGACCCTGAAGACTGCCTACACCTCTCTCATTTCCAGCTTTTTTCTCTCCCAGATTTCTCCTCATATTTATCCTCTCTGCCTGCCAGCCCCTACCTTTTTCTTTCTCCTGCCTCAATATTGATCATTCAGCTCTTTTTAGATCCTCGGGTGTTTTAGACAGGCACAGCAACACAACTTCACATAGATAAACAATAGTAACACACGTTAAAGTAATATTCCCCAACATTAAACACCCAAACCAAACATATCATCTAGCTAATCAATAGACAATAAAGCTAAACCAATAGTTGTCAAAATATGAAACAAAAATGAATATATATTTTAAGAGTTCAACATTCTTTTACTATCAGGAAAGTGTGAATGATAACTGCATTTGTATTACATCTCACCCCAATCAGAACGGCTATTATCATGAATAAACAAAAATAGATAAGCAAAATAAAACACCTCATGCTGAAGAAGATTGGGATTAAAGCAACCCTATACCGTTCTGGTGGTTATGCAATCTGGTATAGCCACTATGCAAATCATTGAGATTATACAAAGAATAAAATAGTTTTACCATATGATGCAACTGTACCAGTCCCAAAGGAATCTTAGTCAGTGTATCACAGAAGTTCATGTTCCCAATACATCAGAAAAGAAAATGAACTAAATATATATGCACTGATGAATATGTAAAGAAAGTAGAAAATATGGTATATGTGTATTTGGAGTAGAGATTTATTCAGCCTTCAAGTGAAATAACTACAAATAACTTATTTGAAATAAAATTGTTGGAAATGAAGGATTAATTAATATTAAGCACAATAGTGGAGACTTAGACAAAAACTGCATGGTATCTCTCACAAGTGGAACTTATATTAAAACATATGCTGTATATATTTCAAACACACACAAATGATAGATAAATATAAATAGATGAAAGATAAATAGATGCACACACACACGTATTGATGTGGACAAAGAGAACCAAATTACAGTGATATACGTGTATGAAAATTAAAAGGAAAACATTTGTTTTGCAGGCTAATCAAAAGCAACACTTCAAAAGCTTATGTCCATTTTATTACAATTTCCATTCCCAAACTGTCTCAACATGCCATCCTGCAGGAGTCCAAGGGGTAAATTGAGCCAAGAAAAAATATGTTGTTAACAGATGATGTAAATTCTAAAATGACCTATCAAAATTTTGGATCCCACTATGTTTTTATATTTAGTAAACATTTATTGAGAGACTTTTGTGGAATGCAGATCAGTGACACAGTCCTCATGGGAAGCTAAAGCATTAGGAAAAACAGAAAACTCTGGAAACCAATAATTTTATCTTTAGTTCTCTAAATTCAGTAAGATATTGAGAATGACAGAAAGTTCTTGTGGTGGATTGAAGGAAAATGATCCCCAAAGAGAGTCACACTATAAGACGGCCTTGTTTGAGGAGGTGTGGTCTTGTTGGAGGAAGTATATCACTAGGGGGGCAGACCTTGAGGTCTGTTTTTCTCAAGATTCCCTCAGTGTGACAGTTCATTCGACTTCCTGTTGCCTCTGATTCATGATGTAGGACTTTCAGCTCCAGCACCACATCTTCCTGTTCCCCACCATGATGATATTGGACTGAACCTCTGAAAATGTAAGCGAACCATCCCAATTAAATGTTTCCTTTATAAGTGTTGCCATAGTCATGGTGTCTCATCAAGGCAATAAAAGCCCTAACCAGGACATTTCTTTTCCACCCCACTAGTATTTTTAACCATGAAAGAAAAACCCTGTCAATTTTTAAAATTTTAGTTTATTTTTAATCCAAACACAATTACATCATTTCTCTGGTCCTTCTCCATGTAAACCCCTCACATAGCCTTGATCTCTCAAATTCATGTTGAATGTTATTCACGTTTATATTTTATTTATGTACTATAATCTTAGTATTCCATTTAGTGTTGCTCTTTCCAAACCTAGAACTGATCACTTTAGGACTGAACACTTGGTGATGGATAACCACTTAGGTGGTCTATCACTGAAGAAGACTAATTCTTTCTCACACAAAAGCTATAAGTTGCCTGCAGTTCTTCATTTTAGTGTTTATCCTCTTTAGATTAATTCTACCCACCTTGGCATGTTAACTAGTGTCATTGTTCTGGTCTTTTTAAAGCTACTATATTGATAATACTTCACGGGGCAGCTTTCTGTTATGTCTAGAAAGTACTATCTGAAGACATTCTTGAGCTCTTTGATATTTCCCCTCTGTCTTCTGTAATGCTCTTTGAGCGTTAGATACTGTGATTGTATTGAAGATGTGTCTATTTTGACTGAGCATTCCATAGTCTTTGCATTTTGACCCATTCTAGCTTTATGGAATGGTCCCTGTCTGCTGCAAAGGAAACATCCTTGAGGAGGTGTAAGAGTTACACCTATCTGTGAGTACAAAGATGAGCAAAGAAATCATATTGAAAGGAAGAGGTTTAAATCGAGTTTAATAACCTAAAGTGATATGATTTTAATGATGTGTTTCATTTTATAATTTAGAAAAACATAGCTCTACCAAAATAAGCATCTGTTTTAGTACCATTTTCATTTTCTCTCTCTTTAAGATTTTCATATAAGTAAAGTTTTGTGTTTATATAGCATATTATTCTTTCCTAACATTTAATTGCTACCTTATACTGTCAATTATAAAGGGCATGTTTCCTGGCTTTAAAATGTGTTATGAACTAGGTATGGTGATATACACCCTTAGTCCCAGCACTTGAGTGGCAGAAACAGGTATATTCCCTGTGAGTGCAAAGCCAGCCTGGTCTACATAGTAAGTTCCTGGCTAGCCAGAGTTACATAGTAAAATCCTGTGTCAACAATAACTAAACATATAATAAGAATTTATACAGTTTTGTCCATATTTTGAATGATTGAAGTAGATCAAATATGTTCAAGTGGTATACTTGCTATTTATAAAGTTAATCTACTATATTGTTTTATGCACCTTCCAAAAGTGTAGTAAAATTTTCGATCTATCAGCAAATTTGGCTGATTAACTAGATCAGAAAATTTATGACCTTGTTTCCTCTGGAAATGCCCTCATGCAAAGACATGCCTTCTTAATCTCCTAGTATTTTTTAAACCAATAGACATGATAATCTAGATTAATAATCACAAAAGCTGCACAAACACAGTTACCTCACTGGCTAGTAGACAATGACTTTACTTACATCAATATGTATTTTAAAGGATGAGCTTATTTTGAAGGTTCTAATACAAAAGCAACTAACATAATATAATTCCCCAACGCCATTCTTATAACTTTTCTAGCCGGTCCTTGAGAAATCAACCGCCTCCTATTATATGCACTTCTTTTATAAATTCTGGACTATTAAAAAACAGTCTCTGAACCGTTGTAACATCTGGGGCACCCACATGAGTGTGGAACTGACCAGCAGCCACAACTAATCCCTAATTGCAGTGAGTTTACATTTGCCACAGGTGACTATCTTTTTTTTTTATTCTCTTATTGAAAATGGATTTTTTTTCCCCATACAATATATTCTGATTATCATTCACCTCTCTCTAACACCCATTTTTCCCACCTTCTTTCACCTCTGGACCCACTCCCTTTCTATCTCTCATTAGAAAAGAAAAAAAAAAACTCTTAAGAGAAAACAAGCAAACATGACCCCCCCAAAAAAGAGGGGATGTATAATAAGATGAAACAAAAACTGAAGGTTGTGAGAGACAGAGAGTATGGAGGACTGTGGTGATATTTTGTTTGTGCTCAAACAAATAAAGCTTGTCTGGAGATCACAGTGTAGAGCTCAACACTGGCTAACCATAGAAGCCAGGTGGTGGTAACACCTACCTTTAATCCCAGCACTGGGAGGAGAAAACAGGAAATGATAAGGCTGAATGGAGAGAGAAGGAAGTGATAAGACACAGAGTTGGTGAGGCAAGGCTTGCTTCTTTGTCTCTCTGATCTTTCAGCATTTACCCAGATAACTGACTCTTGGTTTTTTATTATTAAGACCAATTAGAATTGGAACTATATCTGGTGTCTAACTTTAGGGCATGAATTCAGGGAAAAGCTGCTTGTCTGTGGCTTTCCAGCTACCAACACAGGCTGGAACTAAACATGGCCAGAGTCACTGCCCCACCAGCTATGATTTCCTTTCTTCTTTTCCAAAAGTCCTCTGAGTGGGTCTGAATTTTTCTGTTGCAACCTCTCTGCAGTAAATTCCAGAGGAGTTAGCAGCTTTTGAACTTTCCTCATGCAGAAGGCTGGCTCTTTGTTTCTTTTCTCCAAGTGAGAAGTGGGCTTTCCCAAGACCCCTCTGTCAGATTGCTGCCAAACTAGGTTGCTTGCCTTGATACCATCTGGGGCTTCTACTCTTCTATGCAAGAGCAATCAACTTCACATTTCACCATCACCTGAATCATCGTCATTGGCAGATTTGGTGAGACAAGGGAGGATTCTTAAAGGGAGGAACTAGTTAAAAGAGAGTTTTTTTTTCCCCACATAAAAAATGGAAAACACTACTACAAGGGAGAGAGTTAGGTCTTTGTATGATTGCACAATGCATGGTTTAAATTTGGTACAATTAAATGAAGGTACAACGTAACTTTGATTGACATAATGTTAATTATTATTTTTTTAATCTATTGTTGGTTTGATAATTCATGGTGTAGGCTTTAGAAAGTTGGTTTATATGAGTACCAAGATACAGGCCTTATAAAAAATTAATAAAGTAGGTCATAGAGATATGCAGATTCAGACAGAGGAATTTAAAGGAGAACCAATCTCAACATTGTATTAGAGAGGTTAAAGAGGAAGAGCCTAAGGTTTCCAAACAACCAACTTAAATTTTTCCAATAACATTACAAGAATTGCCAAATGATTGGTCTCCCCAAGGCTATATAAGAGCTGAATAGACTCCTATGGATTGTTAGATTTAAAAAGATTCAAGGAAGCGACAGTTTCAAATGGCACCAATTCACGTTTTGTGAAGCAGATGCTAAGCTCATTGTCAACTTGTAAAAGATTTATCCCTCAATTCTGGAAAGACTTGGTTACTGTGAGCTTGGAGCCTGGTCCTCAATTACAATGGAGGAACTGGTCAAAAGATGAGGTTAAGACCATTGAACATTGAAGTAGGGCTAGAGGTATGGAAATTTCCCAAGATGAACTTCTTGGAAAAAGAGATTATGCTAATGTACAAAGGCAATCTCTATATAATGACCACACCCTGGCTTTATGCCATGCTACAGCTTTGAATGCTTGAAACAGAATTGAAGAAGTAGAAAAAAATTGAGTCATTTACTAAAGTTATACAGGTTGCATAAGAAGCTTTCACTGATTTCTTACAAAGATTGACTTCACCAGTAAATAGAATGACATCAAATTCAGAAGCTAGACAGATAATAATCGAATCTCTGGCTTTTGAAAATGCTAATGCACAATGCAAACGTGTAATTCGGGCATTAAAGGCAAGATCAGCACCCTTGGAGAAATGGATACGAGATATAATCAATATTGTATCTCATGACCATAATGATGCTTGGGTATGAGAAGTAATTTCCAGAGGTTTGAAGAAAAATTGAAATGTCAAGTGTTTCAATTGCAATAAAGAAGGTCACCTAAAAAGGGATTGTAAAGAGGGCATTTCTTAGAAACAATGTTTTTTCTAAGCATATCCAAACAGAATATTTCTTCCTTCTAGATTATGCAGAAGATGTGGCAAAGGCAGACATTGGACTAATGAATGTACATAAACAACCTTTACTGTCAGGAAATGCCTCGAAGGGCTCTCTCAAGCCCCCAAGTCAAATCCAGTAAGTCATTTCCTGTCACCATGAAGGAAACTCTTTTCCAGATCAATTAAAAAAAACCTAATGCCTATTGTAAGAAACTCTACTGCTCTAGATAATAGAACTGCTTTTTAGAAGATAAAACAAAAATTTCAAGAGAAACCATAAAGCATATATTATAGAGATTAGGACTGAGCAAGAGTTGTCTGTTGATTAGAATAGGTGATAGTTCATCAAATAGCATGACCATTCAATCTAAACTAACTTACAAGACTAATAAATACTTTCATTTGATCAGCTATAACTTGCCAAAAGAGAACCTCCCCAAAGTTAGGGTTGGAGCAGGGTTTTCTTTTTGTCTTTTTAAAAGAATAAAGGTACCCAGCTAAGGAATTTTAAGATCACTAGACAAATGAGACATCTGAAGAAAAAAGAAAGATAATCTGAAAAAAATGTCCCAAGAAAAGGGGTAAATTGACTTATTGGTATATGACATTTCCACCAGGCTAAAATTTTATAAATCTCCACAAATGTTTGTTTCTGCTGTTCTCTACAGACATATAATGCAAATGGTCTTTTTGTAGCCCCAGTCCAATTAATAAGTTAAGCTGTCTTTGGAGTTGCAGTATGACTCTCCCCTTCTCTAAATCCAAGTAAAATTCAAAATCTCTGTCTCATGTCAGAAGAGCCACCTTATACAGCATAGAAGAAAAGACAAAATTAACAGACATTTTTTTGCCACTGATCTCATAATCTTTTGGTTTTATGTTTACTCTTTAACAGCTTTTTAAAGTTATAAATATTATCTCAAAATTTATAATATTAATATATGTCTTAAAACTTTTTCATTATATTAATGGTCGGTCATATAGAGTGATACTAAGTCTAGAAAAATGTTTTACCTAACTTCCTATACATGATTTCAGTTTTGAGTCTATCGGGTAACTAGGAATTACATTTCTATACTCTGGATGTACATAACGAGTATGGTCCTTAAACCTCTTTGAGATCTGCTGCATATGATATTTAAAATGCTTTTGCTTTTGTAAAACAAACAAGCAAAAAAAAGAATAGCTAAAACAATTGTGTACAATAAAGGAACCTTTGGAGGCATCACCATCACTGACTTCAAATTCTACTATAGAGATATAGTACTAAAAACAACTTGGTATTGGCATAAAAACAGAAATATGGATAAATGGTATTGAATCAAAGGCCCTGATATTAATCCACACACTTAGAAGACATGGATTTTGGCAAAGAAGCCAAAATGGTACAATGGAACAGAAAAGCTACTTTAACAAATTGTGTTGGTATTACTGGATGTCAACATGTAGAAGAATGCAAATAGATTCATATCTATTGCTATGTCCAAAACCCAAGCCCATGTGGATCAAGAACCTCAACATAATTCCAGTTAAATTGAACCTGTTAAAAGAAAAAGTGAGAAGTAGCCTTGAAGGCTTTGCCACAGGAGACCACTTTCTAAATATAACACCAGTAGTACAGACAAAATGACAGCCTACAGAATGGGAAAAGATCTTGAGAGGACTAATCTTGAAAATATATAAAGAACTCAAGAAACTAGACATCAAAATACAAAATAATCCAATTTAAAAATGGGGTAAACAGATTGAGGCAAAAGAATCTCAAATGGCCAAAAGACATTTAAAAAATCATTCAACATCCATAATTATCAGGGAAATTAAATGATATCTAATAATATTCTGCTATACATGTAGATCAGTGCCTAACCCAATTGTCCTCAGAGAGATATCATCTAGTAACTGATGAAAGCAGATGAAAAACACACAACCAATGAGTAGACAGAGCCAGGGGAACCCTGGTGAAGTTGGAGAAGCAGGATTGAAAGAGCCAGAGGACTCAGGGACACCTGGAAAATATAGCCTACAGAGTTAACTAAGAAAGACTTATAGGGGCTCAATGTGAGTAAAGCAACAGTCATGGACCCTGTATGGATCTGAGCTAAGTCCTCTGTATACACTTTATGGTTGTGTATCTTGGTGTTCTTATGGGACTCCTAGCATTTAGAGTGGGAGGGGGTTATCTCTGACTCTTTGACCTACTCTTGGGACCCTTTTCCTCCTACTTTGTTGCCTTGTATAGCTTTAAATGAGTCTTTGTGCCTACTCTTACTGTAATGTGTTAAGATATGTTTGATTGATATTCATGAAAGGCCTCCTCTCTGCTTTTTAAGGGAAACAAAGGAAACATGGATCTGAGATATATTTGGGATGTCCAAGGACTGGAAGTTAAGGAAGGGGAACTGCAGTCAGGATGTAACATATGAGAGAATAAAAAAAAAATATATGAAGAAATAATTTTCCCAAAGTTACAACTTTGGTAACAAAATGAAAATAAATAAAATGAAATAAGTAAGACACTAGGACTTTCATATAGCTAACAACCAAAAGGGCTGGGAAAGCAATCAGAGAAACAACACTCTTCACAATAGCCAAAAATAGCATAAAATATCTCAGAGTAACTCTAACCAAATAAGTGAAAGACTTGTGTGACAATAACTTTAAATCTTTGAAGAAAGAAATTGAAGAAGACACCAGAAAGTGGAAAGATCTCTCATATTCTTGGGTAGGCAGAATTAACATAGTAAAAATGGCAATCTTACCAAAAGCAATCTACAGATTCAATCAATGCCTAGCAAAATCCTAGCAAAATTCTTCACAGACCTCGAAAGAATGGTACTCAACTTCATATGGAAAAGCAAAAAACCTAGGATAGCTAAAACAATCCCGTACAATAAAAGAACTTCTGGAGACATCACAATCCCTGACTTCAAACTCTACTACAGAGCTACAGTACTGAAAACAGCCTGGTATTGGCATAAAAACAGACAGGATGACTAATGAAACCAAATAGAAGACCCGGATATTAATCCACACACCTTCAAACACATGATTTTGACAAAGAAGAAAAAATATTAAATGGAAAAAAGAAAGCATATTTAACAAATGGTTCTGGCATAGCTGGATATCAACATGTAGAAGAATAAAAATAGACCCATATCTATCACCATGCACAAAACTCAAGTCAAAATGGTTCAAAGACCTCAACATAAAGCCAGCCACATTGAAACTTATAGAAAATAAAGTGCACTTGAACACATTGGCACAGGAGACCACTTCCTAAATCTAACTTCAGCATCACAGACACTGAGAGAATCAATTAAAAAATTGAACCTCCTGAAACTGAAAATCTTCTGTAAAGCAAAGGACCTGGTCAACAAGACAAAACAACAGCTTACAGAGTGGGAAAAGATCTTCACTAACCCCATAATAGATAAAGATCTAATCTCCAAAATATACAAAGAACTCAAGAAATTGGTCATCAAAAGAACAAATAATCCAATAAAAAAATGGAATATAGACCTAAACAGAATTCTCAACAGAGGAATCTAAAATGGCTGAAAGACACTTAAGTAAATGTTCAACATCCTTAGTCATCAGAGAAATGCAAATCAAAACAACTCTGAGATTTCATCTTATACTTGTAAGAATGGTCAAGATCAAAAACACTGATGACAAATTTGCTGGAGAGGTTGCGGGGAAAAGGGAACACTTCTGTATTGCTGGTGGGAATGCAAGCTGGCACAGCCCCTTTGAATGTCAGTGTGGTGATTTCTCAAAAAATTAAAAGACAACCTTCCTCAAGACCCAGTAATACCACTTTGGGGTATATATCCAAAGGATGCTCAATTGTGCCACAAGAACACGTACTCAACTATGTCCATAGCATCTTTGTTTGTCATAGCCAGAATTTGGAAATAACTTAAATGCCCCTCAACTGAAGAATAAATAAGGAAAATGTGGTACATTTACACAGTAAAAAAACTGCATCTTGAATTCTGCAGGAAAATGGATGGAGCTAGAAAACATTATTTTGAGTGATGTAACCCAGACATAGAAAGATGGTTATCACATTTACTCACTCATAGGTGGATTTTAAACAAAGCAAAGAAAACCAGCCTACAAACCACAATCCCTGAAAACTTAGACAGCAATGAGGACACTATAAGAGACTTACATAGATCTAATCTACTTGGGAAATAGAAAAAGACAAAATCTTCTGAGATTGTCTTTGGGAACATGGGGACCTTGGGGAAGATGCAGCAAGGTTGAAGCAGGGATGGGAAAGGCAGGGGGAGCAGAAACAAAATGTAGAGCTCAATAAAAATTAATAAAAAAGAAAAATAATGTATGATTATAAAAAAAGAAAAATGAAAGGAATATAAAAGAATCTAGACAAAGGCAAACATATGTATAGGTGACTTATTTTAAGCAAATTTCAATATTCTTGAAAGAATTCTATACCCACAATCAAAAGTAAATTTAATAAGTAAATTCTGATTCAAAAGCTATTTGCTAAAATGAGTTTGGAAGAGATTTTAGAATAGCAGACAGCAAAATTCAGAGAACATCGTTATTAATTTTGCCTTAAAACTAGATTCTTTCTTAAGGATACCTTGTGTTGAGAATAAAACAACAAGCATCAGATTATAAAAAATATTTTACAATTATATGTCTCTTAAAGAACTAACAATGCCCATTGTCACACAGCCAATCATGTTTAAACTCTGTGGGTCATAAGAAATTAAAAGACATGTGTAGGTGATCATGAACAAAGTAATCTCACACTAACTCAGAATTGAGTATAATAAGAGTATTTTTTTATTTAGGAGGGACTCACAGATCACATTCCTCTTCAAAAATGGGGAACAGGAACAAAATTCAGCATCCAGGCAAGAGAAGACAGAGAGCAGGCATGTGACCACAAAACTTTTTGGTACCCAAGGCCATACTCAACCTGGTCCAGCCTCTCAAAGGCCTTTGGCTGAAGAAGGTTCTCTAGCACCTCCCCCTTTTTTCTAAATAAGAGAGCTCCAAACCAATACAAAACCATATACAATAAGAACAGATATCAAGTATAAAAATTAGAATTACAACAAGCATAAGCAATATTAAGCAAAAAACATATGCTAAATGTTTCAATAATTATTCTATCCTAAGGAGTTTAGTTGTTATATTAGAAATGTTTTGACTAATTCATGAGAGGAAAATATCAATGACTATCTAGTCTTCAACCCCATTGCAGACCTGAGAAGGGAGATAATATTACTTGAGTAGGCAGGAAGTGCAGTCAAGCAGCTTCCAAAATGTGCAATAAATGACAGAGACAACTGGCTACCTGGGCAATCATTCAAAGTCTCAGTTGCAACACTGGAGCAAACAACTTTGTCTAAGGCCTAGAATAACTGACAGATGATTTTTAGATGCAAGAAAAATTTCAAAACTATCTTACCCTGCCTTGGCAAGGTTTGGCAATCTTTTTTCTTGTGTCCTGCTTGCCCAACCCAACACTGTGCATTTTGTCAGTGGTTGAAGCATGGGCAATTAATTCCTTGACCAAAGGCCAGTTTTGCGAAGAAGAAAACAAGCTCCAAGTGGAGTAGTGTCTTTGGTGCTTGACATTCTCTTAGGAATAGATCAGTGCTTTCAGGAACAATCGTGTCTCATATCAACAGAGCCCTAAGTTATTCAAATGCCATATTCTAGAGTTTTTTGAAGTGGTTGAAGATTACCTATCTATGCAGAATACAATCTCTATGTATCTAAATAGCCTGATTAGTCTAACTATAAGTATGACAAGGATAACTATTGACCTATACTTCTTAATACTTATATAGCTTAAAGACTAAGACTTCATATTAGAATATTAAAAAATCTTTAAACAACTGTTAAACAAATGAGGACAATGCCTTCAAATAGTAAACAATGTATATGTATCTAGATCAGAGGTAGAAATGTATATTGCAATATGATAAATATATCCTATAATTGTATCAACATACAAAATATCTTAAGAAGAGACAAAACATGTATGTATATAATATGACTAAATAACATTGCATAGGTGTACAAATATTGTAAACAGAAATAGGTACATATTCAGCATAACAAATATAATTTGAATTTGTATCAATATACAAGAATCTATACCAATGTAAATTGTCTTTAAAAAATAACTCACAAATATTCACTGCATTATTCACTATTATTACTAGTGTGAGTAAACTAACACTAATCTACCTCTTATAAGACACCATGTAGCCACTGGAAGAGAAAAACACCCCCATGCTAGTTTGGGTAAACCGTGAGCCCATGGTAAAATATAAGATAAAAAATGGGTTAATTTAAGATATAAGAACTAGCTAGCAATATGCCTAAGTGATTGGCCAAACAGTGTTTTAATTAATACAGTTTCTGTGTAATTATTTTGGGTCTTGGCAGCTGGGATCAAAGAAGGAGCCTCTACCATAGACATAAATGTAGGAAAAGTGCCTATAAGCCTGAGTGGGTGACAGAGGATGGAGAGAAAAAGACAAAGGTGGGTTTAGGCGTATTCAGAATGCATTATACACATACATGAAATTGTCAGTATAGAAAATTAGTGAAGGTATGTAAAAAAACTGAAAATGCAATAAAAATAAATTCAACAATCTAATTTTAAATGGAACAAATTATGTGAACATTTAGTCAAATAAAACCAAAATAATGAACCAAAAATAATAATTTGAAAAAATATAGCTTAAATCATTATTCATTTATAAGTAATATCAGAAGCATTATACACTAACTAGAATGAGAAAAGTGAAGAAATTACCATAGTCTTTTTTTGGCACAAATACAGGACTATAAGATTCATGTATCTTTTTAAAAAGATTTACTATTTCAAAAAGTTCATAAACTGGTTTGCTGGTTTTCTTTATTAAATTCTTTGCTTTTAGGGTTATTTTTTTACTAACATTTATGTAAGTGCGAGGTATGATGTAACATTTTATGCATGAATACATTGAGTAACGATCATCTTGACATAATTACCATATCTGTCTCCTTACATTTATTTACAGTAAACACATTCAAAACTATTTTCTAACTCTTAGGAGATCTGTAATGAATAATTGTATTCTTATTCTGCACCACAGCAACCAAATCGTCTTTCTCCCTACTGTTTCTAATATTGTACCCATTAACAACATCCCAGCCTTCTCTTTCCTGTTCTCCAAGGTTCCAAAAATGTAAGGTTTTAATCTATTTTCTAATATTCTACTCATAACATTAACTTAATTGAATGTTGTTTATCCCTACAAAGAAACAAGTGTCACAATTCTAACAATTTTAGAAAGCAAATAAAACAATATACTCATGAAATAGGAATATTATAATGTTCTCTTCTTTTCTTTTCTTTATTCCATACCTCAGATACTATTAATGTCACTTTATTCATTCACTTCTATGCACTCATAATTTTAATAAAGGCTGAGTTTTTTATTTTAATTTTAGATTTTGTGTGGATGCACATGTGTGTGGCCCTGAAGATCAGATTTCCACACCATATATCCTTCTCCATTGCTCTCAATTTGTTGTACAAGGAGGGAGGCCACTGGTTCATTTCTGGCTACTCAGACCCGAAATAATCACTCAGAAAACTATATTATTTTCATCACTGTTTCACCAATAGCTTACATGTATTTCTGGGTTACTCGTACATCTTAAATTAGCCCATTTCTATTAGTTTATATTTTACCTTGAGGCTTGTGGTCCACTGGCAAGGTTCCAACTGGCAGCTCACGACATTCCTCTCTGGTGGCTCCATGGTGTCTCAATGACTCCACCTTCTTTCTCCCAGCATTCAGTTCAGTGTCCCCGCACAGAGCTAAATGCTGTCCTGCTCTGCTATAGGCTCAAAGCAGTTTCTTTGTTAATCAATGATATTCACAGCATGCAGAAGGGAATCCCGAATTATCAATCTTATTAAGTAGGACAGAATCTCTCACTAAAAAAAGAGCTCACTAACTCATAACTGACTGGGCTTGAGCCCCAGGGATCCTCCTGGCTCCACTTCTCTGGTGCTGGGATTAAAGATGCACATCATTATATTTAGCTTTTTCCAATAACTCTGATCACTTGGACTCAGATTGACATATTTTATAGCAGGAGATTCACTGGCTAAACCATCTTCCCAGCTCTCTAATCTTTTATGGATGGAAGAAATTCTTGCATTATCAATTGTCTTCAGATTTTCAGAACACAATGCAAATTTCTTTGTCTCTAAAACGTTTCCACTTTGCTGTTCTATTTAGTGACCTCTACCTTTCTACACTATATTCCATGAAGACAGTGTTAGTTTGTGAGTAGTGTATGAAGCTGTATATGTACTTTTAATAAAAATCAGTTTAGGCTTTTTATATTTCTTACTAGTTATTGAGTGTTCCCATCAACTTTAGTGTAGTCCAACTACATGTTACAGTGCTAAAGGGTGCCACTTATTTTAAAGTTTAGTGCTAAAATGGAGTAAATCTCTGTTAATGTGACTCTCAAATAATGGCTCTTACATAATCATACGTGTCATCTCTGTATTCATTTTCCAGCTAATCTGAAAGAAAGGGAAAAGCATGCAGGTTCTTTGGATTGCTGCAACTTCTCACAATTAGTTTGTATTTGTTTGATATGAAAACAGGTATGTAGGGAATAGTATACCAGTATCCAGAGAACAAAGAGTGAAAACTCATGTCTCTTGGTATTTCTACTTGCTCTGAGTTTTACAAACATTAATAGAGAAAAAAGGTAATAAGCAGGGACTCATGTGAAGAACTAAGTACAAGGCACACAGCTCAAAACTTAATCATGTTTTCTTCAGTTTTTCAATGTGCATATGTATTTATTTTAAAGCAATAATAAAAACACAGCTACTGGAAGTTTAAAAATGTAATTTAAAGATGATTCTGAATTATGCTGGAAAATATAAAAAACAATTTTTTATTTTTTTCCTTTTTATTTATCTGCCTATTACAGCCCCTACCCTACCCCCACACACACACACACAATGTACACATCCACACACATTCACATGAATATATTTAGTAGATTTACTCTCTTGGCTAACAAGTCTGGAAATCTACATCTGTTTTGCTGTCTGAATTAAAATGAAATTTTGATTGATCTAAGCAGCTGGGTGGCTTCATTAGTACTTCAGATAAAATAGTATATTTCTTTGAAATATGCCAGGCTATTTTGAGTACTACTACTGATTCTCACAAAAATTGCACGCAGATGTGATCAGAGTGATGGACCTGCCACATTGGTGTTCATTTCATGTGAATTTCAAAGCAGAGTACCAAACCACTTTTCATTTCACATGTCTAATATTTTGAAGGAGCTAATAAACAGAAAACAAGACCAACTAATCATTCTTTTCCATAGTGTTTTATGTCTTTTAGACATCATAGAAAATGAGTTGTTTTATCATGGAAATGTACTGATATGAATAGTAATATATGTTTTATTGAAACCATGAAATCTATATAGCTACTTTATTATTTTAGTTAGACAGTCCTTTTAGGACATAAACACTAAAGAAGTGTGAGGAAAATAAAATTCCTCCTCTTTATTCACTCATGTTCGTTGGCTCCTAATGAATGATATGAGCATATCATGGAGGTCATTTTGCAGTTAAGTCAAAGGAAAATACAAGTATGAAATAAACAGTATACCTCATATATGTCACCTAATTTTGAATGCCTTGAAGAAAATTACATTAAGTATTGAATGTCTTTTTCTTGCCAATGTGAAATAGACACTTAGTGATTTCTGACTATTCAAAAAACACCATAACAGATGTTAGCAGATAGTTGAATATATATATTTTTCCAATAACTATTTTTTACTGTATTTTTGTTTTAGGGAAATTCATCTTTGATTAATACAGTCAAAAAATAGTTCACAACTATTATAAAAATTAATAAAAATTTTAAAATATACCATTGTCTCATCTCTCAATATTCTGACAGTATATAAAGTTGTTGGTATATTAAAGTTATCATTGTTAGTAAAAGAAACATGAGAATGATAATGAGTTTCAATTATGAGAATTTCATGACTCACACAATCTAAAGAATAGAAAAGAATTGGTACCTGAGCCTCAGGAAGCCAGTACACAGTGCAAAATTCTTTTCAGGATCGTGGATACATGGGTTATTTTATATTTACAATACAATATTCAACCTTATAAATGAAGAATATCTTACCATCTGGGACAATATGGATAATTCTATAGGATACTATATTAAGGGGAAATCAGCCACATCATTTTAGTGGAATCACTTTGAGTTTTTCTCCATTTAATTTGATGTTAGCTGTAGGTTTGCTGTATATTGCTTTTATTATGTTTAGATATCTTCCGTGTATCCCTAATATCTCCAAGACCTTTTTCATGAAAGGATGTTGGATTTTGTCAAATGCTTTTTAATTGTCTAATGAGATGATCATATAATTTTTTTAAGTTTATTTATATGGTGGATATTACATTGACAGTTTTTCTTTTTTTTTTTTTTTTTACTTTTAATTATATATTTTAAATGAGCTATATAAAATAATACTTTAAACAAGAGTAGAAATAGATAACAAAATTGACCTTAAACTTGTTTCAATAAACCAATCTCTTACTAATATATTCATTTTTACATCATACCCCTTTTTTTTCTTTTCTTTTTTTTTTTACTTATTTATTTATTTTTATTCTTTTTTAATTAAAATTTCCACCTGCTCCCCATTTCCCATTTCCCTCCCCTCCTCCCAAATATTGCCCTCCCCCCACTTCCCTCCCCCTATCCCCACTCCTCTTCTCCTCCCCCCACTCCATTCCCCCTCCCTCTTGATACTGAAGAGCAGTCCAAATTCCCTGCCCTGCGGGAAGACCAAGGTCCTTCTATCTACGACATTGACAGTTTTTCATATGTTGAATCATCCCTGCATCACTGGGATGAAACCAGCTTGATCACAGTGAATGATTTTCGTTTATGTCTTCTTGAATTTGTTTTGTCAGTATTTTATTGAGTATTTTTGCATCAGTGTTTGTAATGGAGATTGGTCTGTAATTTTCTTTTTTAGTTAAGTCTTTGAGTGATTTGGGTATCAGGGTAATTTTGTTAGATATTAGGATAGCTGTGCTCACTTGTTTCTTGATCCATTTTATTAGGAAATATTTTCCCAACCCTTTACTCTGAAGTAACATCTGTCTTTGAAGTTAAAGTATGTTTACTGTATGCAGCAAAAGGATGTATCCTGTTTTCATATCCATTTGGCTAGCCTGTGTCTTCTTATAGGTGAACTGAGCCCATTGATATTAAGTGATATTAATGACAAGTAATTGTTAGCTCCTGTTTTTTTTCAGTGGTAATGTGAGTGTGTGTTTCCCTTCTTTGAGGTTTGATGGTGGAAGTTATCTGATGCCTATGTTTTTGTGGGTACAGTTAACTTCACTGGATTGGAGTTTTCCATCTAGTATTTTATGTAAGGCTGGATTTGCAAATAGGTATTGTTTAAATCTGGTTTTATCATGGAATATCTTGCTTTCTCCATCAATGGTGATTGAAATCTTTGCTAGGTATAGTAAGTAGTCTTGACTTGCATGGTCTTTTAGTATATGCAGCACATCTGCCCAGAACCTTCTGGCTTTCAGTTTCCATTGAGAAGTCAGGTGTAATTCTGATAGGTCTGCTTTTATATGTTACTTGGCCTTTTTTCTTTGTAGCTATTAATATTCTTTCTTTACTCTTTATGTTTAGTGTTTTGATTATTATATGACAATGAGACTTTTGTGGGGCCAGTCTATTTGGTGTTCTATAAGTTTCTTGTACCCTCATAGACATATCCTACTTAAGGATGGGAAAGTTTTCTTCCATGATTTTGTTTAATATATTTTCTGCACCTTTGAGCTGGAGTTCTTCTCCTTCTTCTATCCCTATTACTCTTAGGTTTGGTCTTTTCATGGTGTCCCAGACTTCCTGGATGTTTTGTGTTAAGAATTTGTTGGATTTAAGATTTTTGTTGACCAATGAATCTATTTTCTTTATTGTATTTCAACTCCTGAGATTCTCTCTTCCACCACTTGTATTCTTTTGGTTATGCTTTCATATGTAGTTCCTGTTCATTGACCAAGATTTTCTATCTCTAGAATTCTCTCTGTTTGTGTCTTTTTTTATTGCCTCTATTTCAGATTTCAAGTCTTGAACTGTTTGAATTATTTGATTCACCTATTCAGCTGTTTTTTTTCTTGGCTTTCTTTAAGAGATTTATTGATTTTTTCCAATATTTTTTCTTGTCTTTTCCTCCATTTTGTTAAAGGATTTTTTTTTATTTCCTCTTGAAAGGTCTCTAACATCTTCAAAAAGTTCATTTTCTTCTGCTTCTTCTGGGTTATGTTGTTTAGGTATTCCTGTTGTAGGATCACTAGGTTCTGACGTTGCCATATCACTCTTTAGGATATTGTCTGTATTCTTGCATTGGTGCCTACCCATCTCTTCCTCCAATTGGTGCAAGCCGTGTCTTAGCCTCTTGATCCAGTCTATGCAGTCAGTGTCTGTGTCTCAGGGATATTCTCTTGGACCAATTGCTGTCTGTGTCTCAGGGAGCTGCTCTTGGTTCACTCTGTGCAGTCACTGTCTGTGTTTCAGGGAGCCACTGAGGTCTCTGGGGATGGGTGGGTTTAGGAGCAAAGTAGGACTAATGTGGGGTTGTTGTAGCAGCTGGCTGACTAGTGCAGCTGAGATGGCTCGGGGAAGTGGCTGGGGTTTTGCCCAGAGACCTATGGTCTAGAAACTGGGTTGTCTAACTACGGTGGGTGGTCCCTCACCTCTTGCTCTGCTATGTTCAGTCACAGTCTGTGTCTCAGAGGGCTGCTGTTACTACAGGGGGATGGAATATATGCATTTTTTTCATTAACTGACATTCACCTCAGACACTGGTAGGTCATACTTCAATAAAACTAATAAGGGAAAACTAAAAATACTTGTGCTGATAGTGCAACTTGTTCGAGGATATTATAAGTTGTTCTCTTCTTGGTTAAAACTTCAGTACTCTATCATGTTGACATTTTCTCAAGTTTCTCAAAGCTGGCCATCTCTTTGACCTCAAGCTGTGTGTCAAATATCTTATTTAACCAAGTGCTTTGCTCCTTTGTAATAAAAACTCTTAACTCTCAGATCGGCTGACGGAGTACTCACCGCCTCCTCTAACTCTGCATCCCTCACATTGACAGTTCTTCTCAAACACAAGTGACAAGTTATTCACTCAGACTTGAAAAGGAAATACATTGGCTCTTATGCCACCAAGAAATCTAAATAACAGACTGGGCTATCACTAGCATCTAGAAAGACCAAGTGCACACACGAGACAAATCTTCTATCCTCAAAGACTCTTTCAGCATCATTATATTTTAAAAAGTATTTGCAATTTAATTTAATTTATATTTTTGTGGAAAGACTCTTTATGTAGCCAAAAATTGCCTTAAATGCATAATCTTCTTATCACAGCTTTTCAGGCAATGGATTGCAAGATTGCCACCATGTCCAGCTAATCTCATTTTTTTAGCTTTTAAACATTTTAAAAATATTTTAACTATTATTGTTTTATGAGTGTCTTGCCTGCATGTATATTTTAGTATACCAGGAGACTGTGATACACACAGAGGTCAGAGGAGGGTGTCTGATTTCTTGAAGCTGCAGTAACAGGTGATTATGAGCAATCATATAGGGAAAATTCAGGTCTTCTGGAGAAAAAAGCAGAAAGTGTTCTTAAATTCTGGGCTGTCTCACCAGCCCTCTCATAGAAAGGAAAAAAGAACTGTTTAAAAGGATTCAGATTAATTTATTTATTTTTATGTGTATGAGTATTTTGTTTACATCTACACATATGCACAGTGACCTCTCCTGGTCCCTGCAAAAGATAGAACAGGGCTTGGATCCCTTAGGATACCATTATAGATAGTAATAATTTCCACATAGATGCTGGAAATTGAACTAAGGTCTTTTGCAAGAATAATAAGTTCTCTTTTGTTGCTGAAACAACTCTCCATCATTCAGCCCTTCACTGTTCATTTGAAAAGTTTTCAGGGTTTGTTTGGTAAGGTTGGTTTGATTGTTATTGTCCACCTCTGCACTTCAAACTCCTCCTGCATTCTATGACATGGTTCCTGAATTTGCCAAATCTTCATTCTATGCCTTCACTAACCAGGAAAAGTTCGTTTACGTTGTCCTCGGTACTAATTGCAGTTCTTACAGAAAAGCATCCTTGGCCTCAATTAATTGATGAAGTTCACATAACATTGGATGATTCATTCTTCCATGTGACTCTGCTAATCAGCTTTGTATTCTACAACCTGAAGAACATATAGTGGGCAGTCTCTAGCCTCCCTATTATGAGATGCTATTGACTGTTTGTCCCATCATGCTTCCTTCACATAATTAATGTTATATGATATATGTTTTACCTGACAATATACAGAAAATGGCTAAAATTTAGTTTATGAAATGATGTGTTGAGTGAAAACAGAAGGATTCTGTGGTTTAACTTTCAATATAAAAATAACGTTGAGTCCTGATCCCACCATAATTATCCCCTTTATTCTTTTTTCATTTCCCCAGCCATTTCTGCGAAAGATGCTGATACAGAGTATTTTGTGGAGTAATATTGTACAAAATTAAGCTGAAAATAAAATATTAAAATATTAGAATAATTTTACATAATTAAATAAATGCTCCATTACTTATATTAAATGACTATGGTAGTACTAATATGAATGTACCTTTTTGAAAGTATAAAAATGAGTGATTTGATAGTCTCAACAAGTTTTTCTAAAATCTTGATAATGCTCTAATTTAACATCCTATTAACATAATTAATCTTTCTAAAAATTTGTTATAGATATATTTATGTCAGTTTTGGTGTTTGCGTTATTATTCAATTACTTGGAGGCATCTCTAAAAAAAGCATAAAATGTTCAAAGCAAATAAAAAGAAATATATGTTAGCAGCAATGCACATTTGTATAACATATATGTTATTTGTTTTGAAATTTTAAATGTACAGTTTATATATTTCAATCATACACTGAAACTCAGTATTTGTAAGACTGGTGTAGAGAGATCACCAATTCAAAGCCAGCCTAGGTTTTACAGTGACTTCCAGGTATCCTGAATACACACTGAGACCTAGACTCAAAAAAATTGGAGCTGAAGTGATTTTTTTCAAATAAATATATGTAAATTCACACTGTGGCTTGATTCCAGTTTAAAAGGAAAAAATTCCCACATCTATTCTTTCTAATTTTGATGTTAGGCTTTTGAACATTGGCATTTATACTTTAAAATATTTTATTTTTAATTGTGTCTTTATTTATTTGTTTTTTTTTTTTTTTTGGTTTTTCGAGACAGGGTTTCTCTGTGGTTTTGGAGCCTATCCTGGAACTAGCTCTTGTAGACCAGGCTGGTCTGGAACTCACAGAGATCCGCCTGCCTCTGCCTCCCGAGTGCTGGGATTAAAGGCGTGCGCCACCACTTAATGTGTGTACACACCTGTGACTGCAAGTGCCCAGTGTTCTGGATGAGGGAATCATAACTCTTGATTAACTCATTGTGAGGTGATGACATGAACTCTGTGCACCTAACTTGGGTCCTCTGCAAAAGTAATCTGCATTCTTAGCTACTGAACCATGCCTCTAGCTCCTTCAATTATAAATTTAAAACAGACTGTTATCAATACATCCATTATTTTAAAGACTTCATTCAATTTCATGATTTCAATCTTGACCTTAGTATTTGTAAAACATTACATTAGATTTTAGGTCAATCAAAAACAGATGTTTACCCTTGATATCCATTAGCATAGTATCCAATATTAAATATTACCTTTTGTCCTTCAGATAAATCTTTACCTGAACTTTTAAAACAGAATCCCGTCAAGGCTACAGAGAAGTTGATCTTCAATTATCAATATTCAGTATATAGACGGCAGTTTGTTAATAGATTGATATGACAGATCTTGACATTTCAATGTACATTATCCCATAATTTATTTGACATATATTCGTAAGTTGCTTCTCCCACAACCCATAAAAGTTCTAAAATCAGGTGAGCACAGCACCCTTTAAATTGACTGAAAGCAGTGTTTCCAAGAGTGTCATTTGGAACAGACTGCCCAAATGCTCAAAGTTCACTAGTTCCTGTCAAATACAATGTGTAGTGACGTTTCACTTGTATTTTAATAAATAAAGTTTGCCTGAGGATCAGAAAAATAAAATAGGCACACTGATCAGCCTTACAGACCAGGCAGCAATGACACATATCCTTAATCCCAGTAGCCACACGATCTTGCCATAGAAACCAGTGGTGCACTCCCTTAAACCCAGAATGAGAGAGGATTAAAAATGGGAGAAAACAGCCTTCAGTTTCAAACTCATTCTGAGATTCCTCGAGGCTGGATCATCATTTCAGACTGAGAAAAAGGGAAGAGCCAGTGGCTGACTGTTTTGCTTTTGGAATGAAATAAATGTTCTAAGTTTGGTGGTAAATTTTCTTAACATTATCTTTAAGTGTTTATGGATAGTATTTTTGACATTTAGTTTTAAGTGTTATAGTTGCTCAGAGAATAATACTACTTAGAAATGGCAAAGTACATGAAAATTTATGTACAGAATTAAATGCTGAGTGTTCTACAATACAGAGATTTAAACATAACTCCACAGTGATTAGCTTTGGTGTTATAATCAGAGAAAATTATAACTCTTTGATCTTCCAATAAGCATTAATTCACAAGGAAATTTACATAGTCATGTTGTGAAAATATTCTTTTGATCTTGGTAATGTAATGTGTGGACAAAATTTTGTTTTCTAATTACAACCAATTAGCTGCAAATAGTGAAAAAACACAAAAGAACAATAAGTTATGGGAATAATTTTTTCTCTATTACCTACAAGAAACTTGGAAGCAATGTAGTCTCACAGGGCATCCAAACCACACTTCAGAGCAGGCTCCATGCCCAACACTACATGGTCAGCACAGAATGAACTCAATGGTGTTTTTGGAAAAGGTTTTTTTTCTCTACCATTTGCTTGGACAACTTTTACCATACTGGTCTTTTGCATGTATTATTTTCAGCTTTATAATTTTATGGGATTTTTTTGGTATTAATATTTCTATTTATTTATTTATGCTTTTTTATTTGATTCCTTTTTTGTTTTATTCTAGCTTCTTTTTAATTCACCTGCCATTTTTCTAATGAAAAAGGGAAAGTAGGCAGGAAGTTGGAAGGGTGGGCAGCAAGGAAGATCTGAGAGTTGATGGAGGGAATTCGTGATCAGCAAAAAACCTTCTATTTTCAATTAAATGAAAGAATTTAGTAAGTAGATCTGTAGATGAACTATGGAAAACTCGATCGAGCCATTGAGGACTAAAATATTTAACTTCGTGCTCTATCATCAAGGCTGACAGTCTTTCTCATTTACCTCAAAACACAAGATGGATTCTGCAATTCTAGCATTAGATGAGGACTTTGTAGACCAGGGGAGGAAAAGAAACAACGTTGAGCTAAGAAATGCATCTTATAAGAGATCTGTCTTAAGAAGTAAAGAAAATGGCTCTTGAGAACTGGTACCCAAACTTGATCTTCAGCCTCCGTACACATGTACATACATGTGTAAACACATTAGTGAAGAGATATCTGCTGGTGCGGGCAAACACACACACCCGTGCAAACAATGAGATGGAAAAGGAAATTCCTCACAATTAAATTAACTGTGACTACCATTACTGAAAATTTCTTGTGCATTTCTCTTTTAATTCTTGAAAAACTTCTCTGTATTTCTTTCTCTCCTTTTCTTCTTGAAAAGAAAATAGTTTAGGACCCATTTCTTTGTGTGTTTGTGTGTATCACAGTAATTTTAAACTATTACTTTATTTTTCACTCAATAGTTTTAATAGCAAGAAATTGATCAAGAATCCATTATATAAATTTGAAATCCATTAAAAGAAAGTTTAAGGAAAAAAAATCTCTCTGTAATTGACATATTGTAATTATATATGTATACACATACATACATGTGGATTACAAGGAGACCTTTCATTTATTTTATTTTTTTTAATTTTTTTCTAGTGTTTCTCCCATTCATGCTGGAATTGAGGCTGTCTTCATCTTATACTAATCTTGTGCTGTAGCCATAGCCACAATGATATCATGTGTACAATGACCACCCCATGTAGGGAAAACACTGCTTCCCATTAGTCCTCAGATTTTACAATCCTCCTCCCTCTCTCTTCTATAAAATTTCCTGAGTTTTGGGGTATAGAGTATTATATAGATATCCCATTTAGTTGTAAGCACTCCACAGTTTTTACTCTTTGCATATTCAATTGTGAATTTCTGTATTAAATATGACCTAATAAAAAAGCAAACTAGTTTCATGAAGGTTAATAGTTTCACTAATCAATGGATATAAATTCATATTTATAATTTAAGTATATTTATTAATATTTGGTTATAATGTATATTCATTTATTACATTTTTTAATTTTACTAGTAATTCAAAAATTATCTAGGGACACACATGTATGTACAGTCTATATTTTCAAAGATAAATAGATTCTATGTTTCCTTTCCTAACTTTAAAAGTTTCGTATTCATATTTTTTATCAGGGTCCCTAAAAGTTCAGTTTCTAGGGTACTCCTCTCAGGGTTTAAGGAAAGGTCTCCACATTAAGCAAATGTGGGGGATATCTGAGAGTGAATAAGTCTACTCACAACACACAAACACACACAGACACAGAGAGAGAGAGAAAGAGAAAGAGGAAGGGGAGGGAGAGAGAGATCCATGGCTACAATGGTGGGAGTGGCTAGTACACATCCAGTGAACTCCTTAATGTAGAAAGGTAGTTAAGAAAAGAGTTAAATCATCAGGGAATTCTAGAAGTGAAGGGTAGTGTGCCATGCTACATTTTTAGGTGGTTAGTAAGGAATTAAAGAGTTCACTTTTTGTGCACCGCTTTTTACTTCTCCCACCATGCATACAATCAGGTAACCAAACAACCTACATAAACAGTGAGGGAGAAACCATGGCTCTTGATCAAATAAAACTTGTACCAGATTCTGCAATTTCTTTTGGCTTACAGGTCGGTATAGCATTCTTCAGCAGTATATAACGATGCATATGTGTATGAACATTAAAGAGTTTGCTTGGACACTTTTGCTATTCTGAATTTTGTCATAAACTTTTGCTTCACAAACTAACTCTGAAATCATAAATATTAGTGTTCTCTCTGATTCTATTTCAGTGAAATCATATATGATTGCTAAACATAAAAGACGCATGATAGCATATGCCTTTAATTCTAGCACTAATCCACGAGGTAGGTGAATCTCTGAGTTCAAAGCCAGCCTGGTCTACATAGAGAAGTCTAATCAGACAGCTAGGGATACATGAACACACCCTGTCTCTAAATTAATGAATGAATAAGTAAGTTATTTTATTATTTTATTCTTAATGTTAAGGTCTTTAATAAATTGGGCATAGTTTACCAATGAAACAATATGAGGTTTCTTTGTGAAAATAGTTCAAGTTTTCAATAAATGCAGATTCACAAAAAGTAGTAAAATTAGTAGAGACTCTATGTACCTCTTTTCTGGTTTCTACTAATAAATTGCATAATTTAATAATTATAAAAAATGACAAAGATGATATTTGCACAATTTGTGTATGCGGTTATCCACTTTCTTATCACATACCTAGTTCCTTTTAAAACCATTAGAATGATTAAAGAATGAACAATTTTGTTGCCACAAAAATTCACCCATACTTCATTATAATTATATCCACTCATCATCCCTACCCTCTAGTAACCACTAATCTCTCTTCAACATCTATAATTTTGTCATTTCAAGAATGCTATATAAATTGAATTGTACCACATATGACCTTTCAAAATTAGCTTTTATTCTAACTCAGTGTGGGGCCTTGAAATGCATCCAAATTATTGCATGTGTCAGCAATTGGTTCAGTTTGTCATTGAGAAGTATTGCATAGAATAGACTCAAACAAGGAAAGCCCTGTAATTTCCCCAGCTACATTCTGTAGTTAATTTACAGGCACATTGTACAGAGTAGCATGTAAAATGAAGCTGGCATCTCATTGAACACTAGGTCCAAGTACAGGGATCCAACAATGCTGAGGCTGGAAGGATTGGAGCAGAGTACATCTGTCAAGCCTTTGAATGAGTGATGTGTTCCTGGCTTAAAACTCCCCATGCAGGAAGAAATAAATAGACCCAAGTGATCCCAGGGCTCACATACTCCATAGTTATTCAGATTTGTATAGAACAGAGAGATCTTTTCATACAGGTAATTAAATAATATTCTGTAACAGACAGTAGCTTAATAGTAAAACTAAATCAGAGCCAGAAAAATGGTTGATACAGTCTTGGGTTAGCAAGCAAATATTACTCTCAAACTTTCAAAATGTTGAATTGATTCTCAGACAGCATAAATGTATATCTGAACAAATCTAAACTTATTTAAAGACCTTTAACAAGGATATTTTTTTCACCAAAAAGTATGAACAATCAAAATGTAACAAAGAATTGAGAAAATTTTTATCCACAATTAGGAGGAAAAACTATCAGAGGGACAAAAATAGCGGAAATAATGTGGAAGAGATAGATTTTTAGTCCAATTTTCATTCAAAAATAAACGAGTATATAAACAGCATGCAAAATAGTAAGGAATAATGTAAGAGACATGTGAGGTGTTTTGAAAACTGAAATGAAACTGGGAATACAAGAACACTATCTACTGTAGAAACTGATAGCATCCATCAATGGAAGAATGGAAAGGGAAACTTGTATGCTGTCTGTGTAATCAAGACCAGATCCAGCCTTAATTATGAAGGAGCACCTGTAATTTGGCAAACATAGAAGACTGGACCAGAGAACATAACACTAAATCAAGAAATCCAGACAAAGGAAAAAAGTTTTGCAAGATCTCATGTGTGCGTGCGTGTGTGTGTGTGTGTGTGTGTGTGTGTAAGACCAAATACATTATGACAAAAAATAAAACTTGGAATCAGGGTCAATAAAAGGGTAACAGAGGAAGAGACACTGGGGTAATTTATCCACAAAGGATTATAAGTAGGTAAAGACTAATGACCTTATATGAGAGTTGTAGTTTCCAATAGACTACATGAATTTCATTTTTTCAATGAATGAAATTGCATAGGATAGGATAGGATAGGATAGGATAGGATAGGATAGGATAGGGAAATAAGCAACTATTCTGAGTGATAGACCAATTAGTTCACTTCACTGCAGGAATTATTGGTAGCAGACATAATTTACAAAAAATTTTAAGTAAACATTTAAATAGAGGAGAATATATATACAGTTATATGTATATGTTAATTTTAGTCTATGGAAAGTAATAAAAATTGAAAATAATAGTAAATATATAGATAATTATGTTTCTTTAATTCAGATATAGCTAAGATATAGTTACTTTAAGAAGATAACAAGTCACTGTAAGGCTGTTTCACAAAGTAGACTATCTGTGTGTTTGTGTGTTCACATGCCCCACATGCATATGTATGTGACAAATAGAGTATATTATTTAAAGTTTCTAGCAATTTCTATCAAGTGATATAATTTTGTTATATTATATTAGAATGGTCATAATAAAGAAAAATCAAACTTTAAAAATGTAACAATAAATGATAATTAGTTTTGCTATTGTTATGGATGTAGCCTAATTTTGGAGCATTTATGTAGCATGCACAGCATCCTCTAATACCAAGCTCCATAAAGAAAAAAAAATAATTCAAAACAAAAAGTAGTTTAGTCAAAGAAGAAAAAAAGGAAGCAGCAAATAATATCAGACATGGAAAAATGGTACTTTTAGCTCTAATCACATCTATAATTACAGTAAATATAAGTGGTTTTACTAATGCGCTTAGTAGATGGTGTGCAGCAAGCACTACACTTCAAATATTTAAATGAAGAGATGTTTCTCAGAGACAGTAAAAGCTCTCCAAGGAACAGTAATCATAAGAAACCAAACTGGCTCCAATAATATCAGAAGTAGACTAAAATGCAGATACTCCCGCGGTACAGTAAAACTTCCTAATGATACAGTATGTGGTTAGTAGAGAAGTCATAACATTGTAAATGAGAATGAATGAATTTACAAGGTTCCTCCACTGATAAAATATAAAAAGCACAAAACAAAAAAATGAGAAATATAGCATCATAGTAGATTTACTACTCTTCTTTGAGTTATTGAGAAGTAAATTTTAGAATTACTCAGGACAAAGGCCTTATTTAAACCTTACCAACCAAAAGGGGAAAAGAAAAACCTATCAACCTGCTCAGCCTAAATGTCATTTAAAGAACACTTACACTTCTGGTGTGCATGCATCATTGGAATAATAAGCAATATTCTGAAGAAATCATATGATGTGTTATGTTCTCTAATTGTCATGAGTTAAAAGCAGAAATCAGTATTCAGAATATATGTAGAAAGTGTAGGGGCAAGAAAGATGACTAGCAGTGAAGAACCCTGGTTGTTCTTCACAGGAGTAGAATTTGATTCCTAGAACCTACATGGCAGCTAGCAAGGCATCTAACCCAATCCCAGGAAATATGACACCCCATTCATGCCTCTAAAGGAAAGGCAGACATGCGTACAAGCAAACACCTATACATATAAAATAAAAACAAATCCTTTGCCAAGCAAAGAAAAAAATACAAATATTCAGAATGTAAACAACAAACCTGTAAATCATTCAAGAAATTTCCACACTATTTGACATAGAGACAAAATGAAATAATTTGTGACTAAATACAGTAGTTCTCGGTAAAACAAAGAAAATTGTAGCCATCAATATTTATATTTATTTATTTTATTTTATTTATTTATTTATTTGGATTTTTCGAGACAGGGTTTCGCCGTAGCTCTTGGTTCCTGTCCTGGAACTAGCTCTTGTAGACCAGGCTGGCCTCGAACTCACAGATATTCGCCTGCCTCTGCCTCCCGAGTGCTGGGATTAAAGGCGTACGCCACCACCGCCCGGCTCAATATTTATATTTAAAAAGAGGTAAATTTTAACTATTTTGGCATTTCCTTGACAACCTAGGAAAAGAAAATCAAGTGATACCAAATCTAAATGGGAAGGAAAACATATCAAAAATTGCAGCAGAAGTTTGTGCGATAGAGAAAGTCAATAGAGAAAATTCAATGAAACCAAAATTACCTGCAAAGCTTATCAAAATTAATCAGCTGCAAGACAGCCTTACCAAAATTAGAAAATTGTGCTCGTTTTTGTAGCCTAGATGACCAGAGGTCGTATGTAGGGTCATATTATTTTACAGAAATGGACAAGATATCTTAATAAGCCTCATTTTGCATTCAATACAGCACGCTTACAAAAGTAGTTTTTAAAACTAACTGGAATAAATACAACTTCATGCCATCACCAAGCAAATGGCAGAGGAACTGGAGCTCTTAAACATTTCCAGAGGGTGAGGCAATGTGTTAAGTGCTCCTCTTGTCACTCTGACGAAATTACTTGCCAGAAGCAACTTAAGGGGAGAAGTTTATCTGGGTTCACAGGTTTAAGGTATGCCATGAAGAAAGGCTCATCCATAGGGACAGGAGTTTCTGTCGGGACTTGTTCACAACTTAGCAGATCGTCAAAGAGGTCCCAGACTGGATCCAGAAATGGATAGTACCTTCAAAGGAGCTATTCCATAGATCCAGAGCTAGTAGCTAGGATGCAGTCTAAAAACAGCCTTTGAAAACAGACACATAAGCCAGACTGATTACTCAAACGACATAGCCCATCCACACCACAGAAAGTAGAAGCCTATTAAAACTGCTCACAACAGGAAGAGCTTTGCTCTGTGGCTACAAAGAAAGAAAACTATTACAGACAATTACTGTCTCCCCACCAGAGAGGCTGCTGAGTCCTCAGAGCGCTGGGGGTTTCTTGAAGACTAATGCATCTTTATTACAACCACCTTTGAGGAAACGATGAACAAACGTGCCGCTTGTTTCTTTTTCCCGGTGGCAACTTATGAGTTACGTAATTTTGTATTGTACCGTGTTTCTTGCAGATTTTCTATAAAGAGGAAGTACATAATGCCCAACTATAGCAGGAAAGAAAGAAAGGGGGAAGGAAAAGGAAAGAGGGGGTGACAAACACCAGAAAACTGGCAGTGACTCAGTTATGCTCACAGTATGTTTAAGCACAATCTGGATGACATTTCTTTAGATTTGTCACTGAGGATGTGGAAGAGGACATGGAGGTTGTTTCCATAAATGGATGATTCAAGAGACATACTCAGGAGAACATTACTGCCTAAAATCTAACCCCCATTCTGTAGCTTATTTGTGGCTGTGTATCATCAAAATCTATAAAGACAAGACATAAAAACGAGAAAAAAGAAAGATAAGATTATTTACAGCAATCGAACAGGTTAATGTTATGCATATGAGTCCAATTACAGGTAATAGTTTCTCTTTTACTAATGCATTCATATTTTACAAGAGTATCCATACACACAAAGAATGATTTTTTTTAATTTTCTGATGAAAATTTAAAAGTCCTTCTACAGAATTATAGTTTCCTGCAAAGCCATCATCCTGTACCTTTCCCATGACAAAATGCATTTGCGGGTATTTTTTTCTCTCACAATTTACATATGTACATTGAAATACACAAATTTTTATCAAGACCTGAAGAACATTCCCAAAGAAACATACTTAGAATTACATGATATGGCAGCCATGACCAAAATCTGGGTAAATTTATTGGTCCTATAGAAATACTAATATGAGTTTATTTCTAAAATGTATCCCATATATTTTATGCAGTGATAATAAAGAAAGCATTAGATCTATCCTCTTAGCAAAACTTCAAGTGCACAATACAGTATGGCTAACTATGGGTACCCTAACAATAGCAAGCTATAGAATTACAATATCATAAAACTAGAATTGTATCTAGAAGAGCAGATCCCCTCTGCCCCACATATTGGCAACCACCATTCTTCATTTTGTTTGTATTAGCTTGAGGTATTTTGATTATTCATGAAAGAAAATTATAAAATAATTGTCTATCCATGACCTAATCTACTTGGAAATTTTTTCTTCTATTTCGTCTATGTTGTTGCACATGGAATAATTTGCCATATATTTTAAGATTTATTTTTACTATTTTAAGTGGTGTGTGTGTGTGTGTGTGTGTGTGTGTGTGTGATCATGTGCATGTGTGTGTGGATGCCCACAGAGTCCAGTAGAGGGTGCCAGATCCTGGAGTTGGAGTCATAGGTTAATTCAAGACCTCTGATATGCATCCTGGGAACTGAACTCAGGTGCTCTGCTAGAGCAATATGAAATCGTAACTGCTGAACCATCTCTACAGTCTGAACCCTCTTCCTTGATTAAAGTCTGAATATCAATCAATACAGTGACAAAACTCCCATCCACATTGAGTTTGCGTCTGTGTCTTGGTTGTTGCACTCAGTGATGCAGCAAACCTGGAAGTACAGTTATTTTCAATATTCAAATTTCAATTCACTTAGAGGCTGTTCTTCTATTCTTGTAATCAGAAGTGACATCACTGGGTGACATGATTAGTCTAGCTTTCATTTTTAAATAATCCTCTACTTTCACTAGTGACTATCATTTTCTTATTCTTTTTAATCAATTTTTATTTGAAAGTTTATTTTCATTCTTACGTACCAACTATATTTCCCCCTCTCTCCCTTCTTCTCCCACACCTTCCTCACCCCAGCCCTCCATCCATTACTTAGAAATGGTAAAACCTCCCATGGCGATAATTTTTCTAGTCTTATCAATAGTGTAAATTAGCAGAAAGGTCTCTACATTCTCAGAAACATACCACCTCTCTCTCTTTCTCTCTGTCTCTTACACACAGACATACACACATACACAAACACACACATACACACATACACACACACACACACACCAAAAATAATGAGAGAGAGAGATTGGCTATCTTGAGTTTATTTCTGGTGCTGTGATGAACATTGCTATCAAAAGCAACTTAGGAGAGAAAGGTGCTTTTTTCATCTTATAGTTCTAGGACACTGTCCATCATTCAAAACCTCAAGCAGAAATTTGAACAGAAAGAGAGAAGGGAACACTGCTTTACTGGCCTGCTCACTGGCTAAAACTTCGTCTTCTGAATAGAGCTGAGACTCATCTGCCTAGGGATAGAGTGACCAACAGTGGCTTGGATCCTCCCATTTGAGTCATCAGTCAAGACAATCTTTCACAGACATGGCTACAGGTGAACCTGCTGGGGAGCAATCTTCAGTTGAGGTTCCCTCTTGCCAAGTGTCTCTAAATAGCTTCAACAATAACAACAACAATCTAATCAGGACAGATCTAGATGTAGATAGGTAGATGATATAGCTATGGATAAAGGTGGTACAAGTACAAATATGTATATTAATGAGTATAGAGCCACCTTATCAAGTGTAAGATGATAGCTCATTTTTGTTTTATGTAAGATGTAAAACCATAACACTGGCATCGTGAGAAAATTTCATTACACAGTTATAGGCACTGAATTATTTCTCAGATGTGACACAAAAGTTGCAAGCAGCAAAGAAAAATCAAAAAAATTGTTGTACATTAAACTAAAAAGTTTTGCTAGCAGTGGAAACAATCATCAGAGTGGTAACTGAAGTGGTAGTGGTGAAGGCATTTGCCAGCCACCACAGACGGTGATAAAGATGAATGTGTAAAGATTGTTTATCTCTAAAGTCAAAGTGACAGCCTAGTTACAAAATGATCAGAGAACCTGAAGGGTCATTTGTCCAAAAAGGACATGATATGAGAGGGTTCTCATCATCTCAAAATAAAGAGCAAATTTCAAAATCCCCACCATTGAAATTAACTTCTGTAAATTAATTGGTGTTTTGCTGTAATTTTATATTACCTACCCAAAATCCATTACTTCTTCCTTTAAATAATAAGCAGATATTAGTTATATAGAAGAGAGAAATTATAAAACTCATTTTATATGCCAATGTAAATAGAGGTAAGAAGTTGAAAGTATGTTATCATGAAAAATTATATATATATATACATATACATATATGTATGTGTATATATAAATCTTATAGATATTCTCAAATACAATATTGTTTCTTAAATATTTCTGGTTAATAAAATGAATATACAAACTTTGTAAGGATGAAGTATATTTGGGTGTTTTTGGTTTTGTTTTTTTGTCTAGCTGATACAATCTACAGACCCCTGAGAAGAGAAAGACCCAATTAAGGCATTGTCCAGAATATTGGTTTGCAGCTAAATGTATGGGGAAACTGTCTTGATCATTGGTTGCTATGGGAGAGCCCACCCCACTGGGTGGTGACACCTCTGGGCAGGTGGTCCTGTATTGTAAAAGAAGGGTAAGTGATCCCATGCCAGGGAGCAAGTCATTTAGCACAGTTCACAGTTTCTGTTTGAATTATTGCCTTGACTTCCTTCAGGGATGAACAGTGCCCTGCAGGTGTGAGACAAAATAAACTGTTCCTTCGCAAGTTATTTATGATAGTGCTATTTATCATAGCATCAAAAGTAATTAAATTAAGTATACCTATATTTGCCATTCATATATAAAATAGTTTTAAATTCATTTCTTAGATGAAACCACTTTATAATTCCTTATTTTTGGCTGTTCTGCAGATAGTATCCTTGAATACATTAGCAGCCATTCTATTATGGAACTAGACCCCCAGTCTAAAATCATTTGAGATTTGTGTCCTTGAGCAAACTATTCTAACATTACTGCTAGTAAAATACCTCTCAAGGAGTATAATATCTGGTTATTTTTATATTTTCATTATGTTTTCTTGGGAGGATGCTAACAAGGTATTAAATTAATGTTCATTTTTGAAATTTGATTTGATGAAAAAGGAAAAAGGCATCCACTGGTATAATGCAGTTTTCTATAATTTCAGAAATTACAAAAATGTAAAAGTATTAGAAAGATTTCCGCAGCCCAGAGCTTGTCTTTCCCTCTTTGGAAAATAAATATTGAAGTCAAGTGCTAGAGATCATGCGGGAAGCTTGCCAAATCCGTTAAACAGCAATGCTGATAACTGAAAACAATACTTTTTGACCAACTAACCAATGATCATTTCCCCCTCCTTTTAGTTTTGTATTAGATGTGGAAATTTTCCCATGTGTGGAAATATCTGACTTCCTTCTAATATTTATTTTAGCTGCAAAAGGCGACAGAAGTCGGGATCAAACTCACTCTGAGCTTCAAATGATCTATAAATTATCCGTGACATAGTCATTTATTAAGTTCAGTCTAACTCTGATCAGTCTAACTGAACATACTGCTCTAACTACAGAAGCACTGGCCTATAACTGCATGAACCAAACACTCTACTTGGGTTATAGGCTTGCTGAAGAAACAGAGATAAGTTAGAAATTCAAGAGGCAGAATCATTTCAACATTGATCAACTTGGATGACAGCATTTTCATATTTCTTTAGGGGGCACCTATATTTTCTCATACAAAGTAAGTCTGAGAAGTAGGAGTATGAGAGATGAGTTACAGTGAGAAATTCACTGAAAGAATACACACTCGGGGTTCAAGATTCCCAGAAGAAACAAGACAGAAATATTATACAAAAGGTTGTTGATTGTGTGCTAAAAGAGGACAAATGGCGTGTTAGTGAGATGGGTCAATATATCAAACAGTAAAATCTTGAGTGCAGCAACAGGAAGGAGAGGAAACTGGTCCATGGGGATATATAGGTGCCAAGCTCCTGTCTTCATCCAAAGTTTCCGGCCACAGGTCTTCAAGCCTTTGTGATTCAGCCCGTGGTTGAAGCAGCCAAATATTGCCAACAGAACCTCACATAATTAACTATGAAAATGCCACTGAAGTACTATGACTGTACCCAGAAGAGATGAGAAAGTTTATGACAACAGCGAATCATTTACATATTTTGATATTCAGCATCCTGGACATGAGGGGCATCTTGTAGGAATGTAAGACATTGTACAAATCATGCATCTTTTTACTCTATAATTATCAATATTAGTAGCTTCAGTATTCACCATTGTTGAGCTAAATAATTTATATGTAATTATCATTCAAGCACTCTGAGTCATCTTTTCTGAAAAACGTGATTTCATATTAAATAAGGACTATTACACACAAACACACACACACACATTCTTGATCGTCACGTTTGGGGGAGTTTCTGTTTGTGAGTTTGGATCCACTGTAGCACCCTAGTCATCATTTGGCTTAATTTGTATTTCTCACACTTATTTATTACTGAGTTTTGAATTAAAATCAGCAGCAGTTCTTGCTTTTATAAAGGAGCATTGCTTCCCATACCTTTATTTAACTAAATGTAAATTGACTACAATCCTAAGTTATGTAGAAAACATGTGTGAGATTCTTGTGGGTGTTTTGGCCTTCCTGCAATCAGTGGTGAAAACTGGCTGTACTCTACTTGCAATATTTAATCAAGTATATAAATTTCTCCAAAATTGTATTTTCTGTTTCTTTTTTTTTTTTTTTTTTTTTTTTTGGTTTTTCGAGACAGGGTTTCTCTGTGGCTTTGGAGCCTGTCCTGGAACTAGCTCTGTAGACCAGGCTGGTCTCGAACTCACAGAGATCCGCCTGCCTCTGCCTCCCGAGTGCTGGGATTAAAGGCGTGCGCCACCACCGCCCGGCTTGTATTTTCTGTTTCTGTAATTTCAGTACATTAAAAATTTCTGGAAAGAAAGTAGAGTATAAGGGCTCCTGTGTCAGGATTTTAGAATTTTTGTCTTTTAGTTATTAACTACTGACTTGAGAACTTCTACTAAGATGCAAATGATGTCAGGAGAAAGATCCCGAAATGAAGGAAAATCACTTTCCAGTAGGGCCCCAAAGCAATATCTATTGTGCAGAACTGACAAAAATAATGTTTGTTCAGCAAAAAATGTCCTGGAGCATCATACATCAGTGGTGCGGAGAGTTCTTTTGTCTATGTGTTGCTTTTATTGGTTAATGAATAAAGAAGCTGCTTTTGACCAATGGCTTAACAGAATATAGCCAGGCTGGAAAAGATATAGAGAGAGTAGGTGAGTCAGGGAGAAGCCATGTAGCAGCCCCCAGGGACACACACGCATCAGAAACTTGCCGGTAAGCCACATAGCGATACACAGATTAATAGAAATGGATTAATTTAAAATGTAAGAGCTAGCCAAAAAGAAGCTAGAGTTAATAGGCCAAGCAGTGATTTAATTAATATAGTTTCTTTGTGGTTATTTCGGTTCTAGGTAGCCAGGAACAGACAAGCAGCCTCCCCCAGCATACAGGGTCAGGTGCACAACCTGGAACTAAGTCCTATTTGAATTTAGAACAGAGAAGAAGCCTCAAGAGATTGAGTTAAAGTCCTTTTGGATATTTTCCTTCTGTTTTCTTCACTTAAATAGCTTTATTTACCATGTATCTGTCCTCCGGTTTAAAATTACCTTAGGAAGAAAAAAAGTTTAACACAGAAAAATAATTGAAGTGCATAAGATGAGCTAATGTGTAAAAATTCTAAATTATGCAAATATTTAGCCACATAATTGATATCTTCATGACAAAAGAAATAAGGCTTCTCTATCTGGATAAAATATTTGTTCATCAACAATGTTTCCCCTCCATTTCTTCTTTCCTCTTGCTCCTTTGGTCTCTAGAGAACTGAAATGATATGTCAGAACTTTAGCAATAGTTTTTTTCTTACAAAGGAAAAGCATACGTTTCAACTTTGTGAGAAGAACAGCTACATACACCATCAGGAAAGGTAAGCTCTTTGGACATGAACAGATTCCAGCAAGCATATGCTTCCCTCAATAGCATTGCCCAGAAAGTCTGTTTCTGCAGCTAAAACTGGCTTGCCATTTAGAGCAGGTGGATTCAGCTATTGTTTTTAGACTTCCTCCCTTTAACACCTTTCAGGAATAAGAAATTAGATGTTGCCAATCTATCTTCCTTGGACAGTAGTTCCCATTCCTTTTTCAAGACCTCTAACCACATAGAGAAAACCTCTCAAGATGTGGTCATTTGTTAATAAACATCACATTTATTTTAACTCACATATAAGGAATTAAAAGAGCAAATAAAATAGGCAGTTGCTGTTCACAAACAAAAGAGTCTATTATGGATACGTCATGACTTTCAAGGCTACCTTAACTTTTAGAAGAAATTTCCTTGAGAAAAATGTAGTGAGAAGATTGCCAAGAGTATAGATGTAGTTTATTTGTTGATGTTTGGAGTGTATAGTATATGTAAGTTTTCCTATCAATGATATTATGAGTAATCCATCCATAAGAGCATGCACCACTGCACTAATTTGAAGTTTTTAATTTCCCTCATAGATGTATAAAATCATTACTTCATCATAAGGACCAGGAATCCTCCTGTAAGGACCACACCCCCTTCATTCTCTTGTGTAAGTCTCTCAACTCCTTTTCTGCATTGCCTTCATCTTTGACAATCTTCTCTCATTACCAGAAAATAAACTCCCCAAACCCTAGTGCTTGCCAAGTTGGTAATCTTGTTCCAATCTATTTTAAAAACCCATTTATTAGTCAGGCTATAGCATACAAGTAAAGTCCATGTCAAAATTGAAGTTTATAAGCTTATTTCTTTAAAACTATATATGGTGTACGAGTGTGAGTATGTATATATGTGTATATTTATGAAGCATTCTATGAAATCCTATGTATGAGGGAAACCAAAAAAAATTTCAGTAGGCAGAAAAGCTTTTCATTTTTACTGTCTGTTCAAAAGTTAAACTTCAAATGTAGTTTGCTCTCTGGATCTTCAAACAAGCTCTTTGCAGTTTAGAAATGCTGAAATCTAGAGAATATAATAGTCTGTGTATGATAAAACTTGAGGAAAATAAGTACTTGTACAGGAATTATTTTACTGTAAAGGACAGGGAATGTGTATTCTGGACAAGGAATTTGTATTCTGGTAAGACAGAGATTGTATAACGGGGGTCATGGATTAGGGAGATATAAAGGATGCTAGGAGACTTGCAAAGGACAAGCAAGCCTGTGAGATACTGAAGGGCATGACACCAGGTAAAATGGAATATAGCTGTGATGGTTAAAAGGTTATATTGCTTTTGGAACATTCTAGAAATTGTTAACAAAGATTAAAAAAATAAAAATACAGCAGTGATAAGATCAAATACAGCAAGATTTTAGGGATCTACAAAAGTAAAACAATTGCCTTTAAAATCCTGATCTAACTCAATATGAAATCATTATAACTCTACAAATATTATTTACGTATGAATCAAGGCATAAAATTGACAAAATTGAAAGTACTGTTTTCCATGATATTTTCTTCCTATCTCATTTTAAATGAAATTCTTAAATACTTTTTAAGTGAAGGAATTATATGTAATGGTGCCACAACACAGATTTGTGTCACTAGAGATGCTAGGATACCTGTTCTCTCAGAAATTTGCAGTATAAAGTGGGTATACTATATCTTATGGAAAGGAGGAAGGGCTAGTTGGACTCAAAAGCTTCAGAGGCATCATGGATTTGCAGTACTCAGAGACCTCTACCATGTGTCAGGAGTCAGCCATGTTTGCATTTCCCTCTGTGTTACTTATTGCCTGTATGGAACTACCCACAAGATTGGTGGTCGAAAAGTATTTATTAAGTAATAAGAGGACAAATTTAGTTACCTGAAATATGTTTGAATTTCTTAACATTGAAGATATTTCTCATGAAATTTTGAGGAAATGAGATTTTTTTTCAAGTAGTTGCCTTCAATAGGTATTACTCAAAAGCTGTTTATCTCAATTTCAATTCCTATGAGCTTATGAATTAACCCCATTAACACTTTACCCATCTTTTTTTCCCAAATTGTATTTCTCTTTTATCAAATCTATAAAGGCAAGTAGAGTAAATGACTCCATCCATTAATATCAATGGTTTTTACACATGACTCAGACTCTGTTGAATAAAATGCAGTCTCACTATTCAATATTTTAATAAAGTTTGCAATAAACAGACTCACTGTTGCTTAAATGTAAAATAAAATCTCTTAATATTTGATGACACAGTTATTAGTTTAAGGTCTTCCACCCCTCTCTAAGGAATTGTAACACTGCAAATGTGGTTTATTGTACAAGGTTAAATAGTATCCACCAAAACTCTCTATCTTTCCTGGAATTTTAGATTGTAAACCCCCTGGAGAAAAGGGGGATTACAGAGTCATTAACATATGGTCTCTCTGAAGAAGGGCGAGCCCTTAATCCATCCAATATGGCTATTATATTCCAAAAAAGAGAAAAGGAAAGAAGATAAAGCATACATAAAAAGAATACATCCATGTGAAAAAAGAAGTATTGGTCATGATTCCCTTATAAGCTAAGGAAGGATAGGCTTGTCTGTAGCCAGCAGCTAGAAGGAAACAGAAACAGCTCCTTGCCATTAGTCTTCCATGTAAACATGGCCTTGCAAGCACCTTCATTTTGGACTGGCAGATTACAGAGTCAAACAAACAAACAAAAAAAAATCCTGTAGTTTTTAGTCACCCAGTTGGTAATAGATACTATTTTGTAACCATGTGTTTTACAGCACTCTGACAATCATAATCACTCACTCACTTACAAGAGCATTAACATATGGTTTGTTATTAAATTAATGAAAACCTGGTTATTAAAAATATATGTGAATTTTTGTGACCTTACTAATTATTCAGCAATTCTCTATACAAAAATTTGTTTTCATTTTGAAGTTTGAACCACACCAACTTTTTCTCATACAATATAACTTATAAAATTTATTCATTTGAAAATACATAACAACAATGATCCCAAAAGACCATTAGTTTGAGAGGCATTCAAGTGACAAAGTAAGAATTGGAAGTAGGGGACATGGGGGGAGTTGAAGGGAGGACAAAGAAAAGGAAAGTGATGCACTTTTATATATGTGTCTGTATGTGTATTATAATTATCTATCTATCATCTATCATCTATCTGTCTATAGATAGATAGATATTATACATATATTACATCCTGACTACCAGTTTTTCTTCCTCCACCCCTCCCAGTTCTTCCCCGACACCTTCCCTTTCTCCCAGATCTGCTCTTTCTCCTTTCTCCTTCAGAAAAGAGCAGACCTCCCAGAAATATCTATCAAACATGGCATAACAAGTTGAAATAAGACTAGGCACTAATTAAAAATTTCATTAAAAATTATAAGCACTATAACTCATAATTATTGATATTGATAAATATGAGGGTTTTGTGTTTAGATTACTTTGTTTCATACTTTTTAGGATTACCTTGAGAGCACCTTTCTTTTGTGTTGACAGCATAAATAAATGTCATACGTTGAATGTATATCTAGTACCAAACCACCTTTATCATATCAGAATTATCTCTTTATTATATTAATTTATATCAACCTAGAAATTTTATAATTTTACTTTTTTGATGGCAATAAATATATAAGAAGTACAGGTCATAATATTAAGGTGCAAACACACACTGAATTGTTAAGAAAAATCTACCTTGTCTGCCAACCACAAAATTGAGTGTGCTACTGGAAGTGAAGTAAGAAGGTCTTTATACATTAAAATGTTATCATTTGAAGGAGATTATAGCATTGCCCCTAAAGGATCACCTATATAGGACTTTTGTAAAATATGTGATAAAATGTGTCCCAATTAGTTTCCCTCTGCTTGAGTCAACATCTGAGTTACCTCTTCTATAATAGATATTATCTTTAAGCAGATAGGCTTAAACTCAATAATATGTTCATTGGAAATAGTGAAAAAAATGCCATTTAATAATTGTGAAGTGAACTTTTCCAAGTAAAATGTTTATAATTTCAAGAGAAATATATTCCTGTAGATTTGATTTCTAAGAACATTCTCAATGGTGTATGACTGCTTACTTCAACACCATGGTATTAAGACTTAATTAGAGTATGGTCAGATTCTCTTTGCATTGTGGACTTATTTGATGAAATCCTAAGCTTTATCAACATTGTATACTTTATGAATTAAAGGAGAGTTGATCATTTTTAAGAAGTTGGGTTTCCTCCAAGGCGAAACTGGTGTTTAGAAGAAGCACATTTTTATACATTAGACTGTAACCATTAATCTCAGAGAGAGCGGACTTGCGCAGTTCTCATTAGATTTCCTCCCTACCCCACGGACATGATGATTCTCAAAGGTTAAACTGAATCACAAGCCCTGGCCTCAAGAACTTCATCAGCTTCTGCTTCCTTGCTGTCATAACAGTGTCTCTCCTAACTAATTAGGTCTCTCTTGCGCATCCTATATTTAATTCATGGATAATATGCAGCCTTGACTTGGCAACTTACACTTCTTTCCTATAATCAAAGGAAATTTTCTCTCTCACTTTAGGCAGAGGAATTATTGCTAGTCACTGAACAAAGGCCCCTGCACTTCTCTAGCCTCTGCATATCAACTTTTCATCTAGGGCTAAATATGTCGTTGTTTTAGACTTTCTTTTTTTTTTTTTTTTTTTTACTTATTTATTTATTTTTATTCTTTTTTAATTAAAATTTCCACCTGCTCCCCATTTCCCATTTCCCTCCCCTCCTCCCAAATATTGCCCTCCCCCCACTTCCCTCCCCCTATCCCCACTCCTCTTCTCCTCCCCCCACTCCATTCCCCCTCCCTCTCGATACTGAAGAGCAGTCCAAATTCCCTGCCCTGCGGGAAGACCAAGGTCCTTCTATCTACGTCCAGAAAGGTGAGCGTCCAAACAGGCTAAGCTCCCACAAAGCCAGTTCATGTAGTAGGATCGAAACCTAGTGCCATTGTCCTTGGCTTCTCATCAGTCTTCATTGACCGCCATGCTCAGAGAGTCCGGAATCAACCCATGCTTATTCAGTCCCAGACCAGCTGGCCTTGGTGGGCTCCCAATAACTCAGATCCACTGTCACAGTGGGTGGGTGCATCCCTCGTGGTCCTGATTTTTTGCTCATGTTCTCCCTCCTTCTGCTCCTCATTTGGACCTTAAGAGCTCAGACCGTTTAGACTTTCTAAGCATTCGTGTGAATCTCTCACTCTGAACTTATCTCTCACTGGAATAATGGTACCCTTCGCTAATGTCTAGTTGCCAGGCCATCTCCAATGCAGATCCATCATGTGTTCTATTATACCCTAAATAAAAGCTGATGCTAGATTATATTGTGCCTTTACATCCAACTGTTGTTAGTGTTGATCATGTACCAACTCTAATGACCATATTAGGAAGATGCTCAAAGAAAGAGGTTATAACCGAATTATTGTTTTGTTTATGACAAGATATTAATCTTGTTTCCAAGAAGGTATACTACAGCACTTCAAATATCTGTTTCATCAAGAACTTCTCAGTAATCTCTTGTTGCCTGGAGCAGGTGTCTGTCAGTATGAGAGTATTAGGAGCTAATGTGTCTAAATCAAAGCATGAATCCTTGAATGTGTATACAGATGATAAGTGCTAAAAATCACATAAAGTTTAAAGCAGGTGACGATTTTAGATTTCTTACTTAGTTTCCATAGATGCAGTGGACATGTGGGAATACAGTAGAAATTTTGAAAAAGAAACATGAAGTCTAGATTATGGGCAAAATTGATGTCCACTTTTATAAACATGGCCAACAAAGACAGTTACATGGAGATACTTTGGTACAAGAAAAGCTTTGACTTAAGATGCAGGTTTTGAGGAAGTTACATAGGTTGGTACTTCCTATGCATTTGTAAGACTTTTGCTAGCTTCTTTGCCTCATTCAAAACTGGTTTCACAGGAGGTGTGTGGCCATCCCAGTGCTGAAAAGAGAATAGCTAAGGACAAAGGAAACCAGGCAGAGGCTGACAAAATTTATCATTAAATATAGGCAGATATAAAAGAAGCCGCAAGCTCGAGGGCAAGGAATAAAGGTTAGAGCAGGTTATAAAACCGTTGTTACTGGTTATGTCGAGTTTTAAATATTACAGGCCTTTCAGGTAAGTGCTGGCAGGCAAGTCCAACCTTTTGGCATTACGACATGATATTGTCATCAACAAAGTTCACACTAGAGAACTGTATTATGGAGTTATAAAAGAAAATCCGCCCAAAAGTCTCCTAATGCTTTAAGTACATTTATGATTTTTGTGTTGGGTCACGTTAGCTATTCTGGATCTCAGAGGGGCCTGCCGCCAGCAAGTTGGACACAACTGAAGGAAAAAGTGATATCCTGAATGTGAATTTCTGGAGAACAGAGTGGATTAGTTGCATAGTGTCATCAATACAACAGAGAGGAAGATTTCAGAGGGAAGTGAGAGGCAGCTTTGTCTCACACATTTCAGCGTTTTCATGGCATAAAGCACAAAGGCCAACCGCTGATTGACAAGCAAGAGGTCCCTGGTGGCCTTTCAAGTGCTGTTCATTCAGTATGTTATGGTGAGTAGGGGACCAGCTCTGAAAATCAAGAAAGGGAGAGCAAAATCAAATTGACGTAGTCAATACTTAGGAGAAATTTTATATCTTGTGAAAATGTTTAAAGATTTTTAAAATATATGTTTAGATTTGAGAAACTCAAGAAAATTAATTCTATTTTTCGAGTAATTAAAACATATTTATGAATATGTGTATCCCATCTAAAAGTAACTTAATAATATGGTCTATATGATAAGTAGTATTATATTACAGTGCTTCCTAGATTCATTCCTAAAAGCATATTCAGATAAGGTCAAAGAAAGACATATAAACATGTGTACAAGAATATACTGTAAGTGGACAGATTGGAAACAGCTTTAGGAGCTGTGATACCATCACTGAATTATTTATGTGTGGTCTTTAAAAACAAACTCAAAAAATTGAGCATAGATTTGAGGTTACTGGAAGCAGTGTCACAGAAGAGGAATTTGAGACCTTGTTCAAAGATACAAATATTGAGTTAGCAGGTTATACCAATTCTGATTATGTATTCTATGATTATGATATAGTCTAGTGACTATGATTAATAATAAAGTATGTTTCAAAGTTGTTATGAGAATACATTCTATGTTTATACTGTCTCCATTAAAACAAGCTTCTTAAAAGATGGACAGGTCAATTTAGAATAATCTAATCATTACAGAGGAAGGGAAGGAGAGAGAGAGGGGGAGAGGGAGAGAGAGAGAGAGAGAGAGAGAGAGAGAGAGAGAGAGAACACATTACAATGTAGCCAATAATACATACAGCTAAATTTGCTAAGTAGAGTTACAGATAATGTTTTAAAAGTTGGAACCAGTTGATTTGGGAAACTATATCTTATGAAAATTAGAATTCCTAATCAGAACTATATGTTTAACCTATAAATGAAAATCAATATGTATAAATTATGACAATGGATCAACAGCAGAGTGTCAAGTCAGTCAGGTGTGCATTTTTATTTGAAAGGATTAACTTGGATATAGCCTGGATTAAGGTTAGCAGGAAGGATGCATAAGCATGTTTGAGAACAGTTAAGGGGCACCAGCTGCTAGATATTTCTGGGACTGGCATGCTGGCGGTGACAATAGGGAAGAGAAAACCAGCTTTAAAGCTTTTGAAAGCTTATAGAATTTCATGAAACGAGGTATATGAGATGGAGCTATTAATTATAGTTGTTGCTTTGACTCTTGAACAATAAAAACAATCAGCTAATTGTGGTCGCTTACTACAACCATTACAACAAATATTCTTACGCTTCCTTCTCTGTGTGTATCTGCCTTGAATGCATAGACATTTTTACAAACATGTGCATGTGTTTGTGCTGGGGCACGTGTATGTGTGTGGAGGCCAGAGGTCAACATCAGATGTTTCCCCCATCACTCTCTGCACACTGTGTTTTGGAAACAGTCTTTCACCAGGAATCTGATCTCTGGTTTGGTTGATTAGGCAGCAAGTCTCAGGGAACTTTCTGGCCCTAAATTCCCAAAGCTGAGCCTCAGGCATTCACATCTGTTCTTGACTTTTTACATGGGTCCTGGGTATATGAACTCAGACCACTTGCTTGAGCATAAGCACTTTACTGGCTGAGTTATCTTCCTAGTCCCTTATACTTCCTTCTTTTTTTTTTTTTTTTATTGATTTTTATTGAGCTCTACATTTTTCTCTACTCCCCTCCCTGGCACTCCCCTTCCCTTCAGCCCTCTTCCATGGTCCCCATGCTCCCAATTTACTCAGGATATCTTGTCTTTTTCTACTACCCATGTAGACTAGATCTATGTAAGTCTCTCTTAGTGTCCTCATTTTTGTCTAAGTTCTCTGGGATTGTGATTTGTAGGATGGTTTTCTTTGCTTTATGTTTAAAAACCACCTATGAGTGAGTACATGTCTTTCTGTATCTGGGTTACCTCACTCAAAATAATGTTTCCTAGCTTCATCCATTTGCCTGCAAAATTCAAGATGTCATTTTTTTTCTATGTAGTACTCCATTGTGTAAATGTACCACATTTCCTTATCCATTCTTCGGTCGAAGGGCATTTAGGTTAAGTATCAAGAAGCACCCTCAAGATTTTTGCAGCATTATTAGTAGCTGTATGATTTTAGGATCACATCTTTCTTAACTGGTTATTTTTTCCAAACTTCCTTTAAAGACCTTGCCATACAATCAATATAGCAGTATCAGTATCAGTAGTTAACTTCCACTCTCTAAGTCCCTAATTGGCACACTCTTTCCAGGTCAATACCTTTATAATTTTATACTGTGACCAAAAGTAAAATCATTTTAAAACCCAGATTGCAGCATAGAACATATGCATGTTTTATATATAATTTAAACTAAAAATATGTAAGATAATACCTAGCTTAACTGTATTCATATAGTATATGATATTTTGTTTCAATTTGAAAATATAGTTTTAGTCCTTTCTATTTTCTTGTGGTTTACAAAGAGGTATTATCCATTATGTGAAATTACAAAATTACAGTTTGAGATGTTCTTACCCACTCCAGCAACTTCAATTTTATGTATATTAAAAACATATTTGAATCCTTTGAATCCTTTAAAAAGGTATCTTCTCATGATCGGACACCATAAACTTTTCTATTTTATGGCTATTGTGCTGCAGGGAAGTGAGCTGCTTGTTGGTTCCTGGCCACTTAGCCCCCAAAATAATCACACAGAAACTGTATTAATTAAATCACTGCTTGGTCCATTAGGTCTAGCTTTTTATTGACTAAGTCTTTTTTTTTTTTTTTGGATTTTTTGAGACAGGGTTTCTCTGTAGCTTTTGGTTCCTGTCCTGGAACTAGCTCTTGTAGACCAGGCTGGCCTCGAACTCACAGAGATCTGCCTGCCTCTGCCTCCCCAGTGCTGGGATTAAAGGCGTGCGCCACCACCGCCCGGCTTGACTAACTCTTATATATTAATTTAACCCATTTCTATTAATTTGTATATCGCCACCTGGCTGTGGCTTAACAGCAAAGTCTGGTATGCCTGACTCTGGCAGCAGCTCCATGGCATCTCTCTGACTCTGCCTCCTTTCTCCCAGCATTCCATTTAGTTTTCCCTACCTAGCTCTGTTCCTCTATATATCTGCTATAGGCCCAAAGCAGTTTTTTTATTCATTAATGGTAATCACAGTGTACAGAAGGATATCCCACATCACTATAGTAGAAGGGAGTACAGATCCATCAAGTTCAAAATCATCATATCTTTCTAAACCTACCCCATTCCTAGGAGTTCCTACCTCAGCAAGTCACGTTGCAGAGAGAATGGGGGGTTTATATTTGTGGCATCTGACACACACTTCTTAATATTTAACTGTTTGAATGTCCCATCTATTGTACCTTTTTAATATTTTCTAAAAGAGTGCTCATCTTCAAACCTCTATTAATGGTGTCTGTTAACCCATAGCAACTTCTTAGACTACTTCTATGGATTCTTGAGCTTAAACCAAGCCCATGTTTTCATATACTACATCCCCATGAATTTTGAAAAATAAATATTCGAGATAAGTTTTCATATTTAAAATACTGAATATGTTCATGAGCCTAGTAATGAAACTTCCTTTATATGAATGCCTTTCATTGTTACACTTAGTTTTTTCTCTCTTGATCAACACATTCCTCCCCGTCCCTTTGTCTTGAGATTCTCCTGTGAATGTGTGGATTCCACAGTGAGACTCACGTAACTACTCTTCCTTCCTGATCCTCAAGTAACCATCACTCAGGATTGAGGAAACATAAATGAAAACTTAGTCACTCCCGTTGTACTAAAAGGTTACTGCACAAAATCCAATTTCCAGCCTTCTTCTAACAGAACTAAATATACTATTATTGTCCATTAAAAAACAATGCTTCTTTAGTGCACATAATCTTTATTGCAAGGGTCTTGTTTATCACAAAAAAAACTAGGGCATGGCAGTCAGTGACTTTTACAATAGGAAAATATTCCCTCACATATCACAAAATGAATTATCAAGAAGTACTGAAGCGGTGATATTTATGTCTAAGAGGCATATGAAATTAATTTTAACATTTAATTAACATGTTCATGACATATTATGACGTATCAGAAAAGGAATCTAATTTTATACACCCCTTGACACAGAGCATGAGACTAATAAAGAAGTATATATGCACTAGCAATGGGAATAAGTACATTCACACACTTATGAATGTAGGAAACATAGTGTTAAAATTACGCAAGGCATGTTTTAATGAAGCTATGACATAACAAAAAGTAATACCATATGAGGTTAATTTGTAAAGTGTGAAATGCATGAAAACATAAATAGTGATTATAGTAATCATGGCATGTTTTATCATGTTCTCCCCTTTGTTTACTATAGATTAGTGTATTTTCTGTTATAGAATTTCTACTTAACTCTTGGTTTCCTATTATCTGCTGAAAAGTCTCATTATAGTATATATTTCGTTGGACATATTAAGCATTCAGGTCTTTTCTATCAGCTCCATTACCAGTATTCCCCATGGCTCTGTTTCAATTATCCACTCTTTGTTATGGCTTAAAATCACATTGTTATATTTCTTGACATGTCTGGTTAATTTTGATTGAGTGGCGAATATTGTATGAAAAAAAATGGGAGAAAAATTTCAGACTTGTATAATGTTATTTTCCTCAATAGAGAATTCACTTGGCACTTGTCTGACTCCTGGGAAACATAATTCTGGAAGAGTTGCAATCCAGCTTAGCTTGCTAAAATGATTTAAAGCTGGGATACAGTCCCTGTTAAGTCATTCCTACTCCTGGATAACCATTATTCTAAGAGAGCTGCCTTTCTATCCCAACACTCAAAGAGAATACTTGTGAGGATATGACACTCAGGAGTTGCTTAACCTCACTGTCTTAGCTATATGTGTTAATTGTTTCAGAATTTTCATTTCCTCCAAAACAGACAAAGTCTTCAGGGTAAAAGTCATCCTTAGTGACACCTATGCTCCTGATTCTGGGTCTCTGTCTTCCTATCTTAATCAAGTATTTTTTCAATTATTATTCCACTACTCTATATCTTCATGTAAATGTTTCTACTTCGATATCAGGTCAGATCAAGCCAAAATCTGCATTTATCCCACCTTCTCATTTATTGTATGCCAGAAGATTCATGAATTTCTTGCGTTAATGTTAAAGAAAGTGATTCATGGCAAATCTACAGGAACTGAGTTGATCTTGTTTCCTCTATGATTCTTTATACTCATAAGGTGCTTGCTGGGAGAGATATATTTTACCTAATTGCCTACTTCTTGCTTTCTAATCCGTACAGGCTTGAAACCCAAACATTTTTTCTAAATTTGAATCTAAACAGAAAGTTGAAAAGCCTCATTCTGCTGGCAGTGAGAAATTAATACCTGGTGTTCCTTCTGTTTTCTCCATTACATTCCGTGAATTTAAGCAAGGCTTTGTTCTTTCTCCCAAGAAGATGTTAAAGATGAAACATGTTATTATCAGACAAAAACTGAGTAGAATGTCCTCACCTTTGTATCAGGTACTCCACCGCTCACATTATAGCCCTTTATTTTAACTTTAGACTCAGAATTTCCTTTCCTTGAGCTCTCCAGTGGTCATGATTAAACATTTCATAAAATTTATCCAGGGTTGTCCAATTTTTTATAACAGACACATTCACATTAGTTTTCTGAGACATTGGTAGAATTTCATTTTATTGAAATGTTATCTGAGCACTATTGCTTTTATAACAAAAGGTATAGTAATAACTAAAATAAATAGCTATGAAGATTCACCAAATATTTTGAATTATGATAGTACTGAAGTTAATGAGTGTGTTCTCAGCAATCTATGACTTCAAGAACTTGCCTGTGACCAATGTGTCCTTTAACTGAAAATTAGGTTGGGTAAAACATGCTTCATGTTGAATCTATACTGATCTCAGTATTACTGGATACAAACACACAGTGCATCTTGTTAGAGTTACTTGAGCTTAGTTCTTAAGACTGTGACTAGAAACTCTAGCAGCCTTTCTAGATTAGAGAAAGAGTAATTCCTCCTTCCTCTGTGAGCACCCTCTGACTGCTGTCTGTCTACTCTTCTGTTTTGACCACACACTGAACCTGGCACGTCTTAGAGCTGCTTAAACACTTTAAGTGCTTCCTTCACCATAAAGTTAAGACATCCAGAATTCAGGATTTAAAACCTCTGCAACTGAGTGAGCCTAAAGGGTGTAAGAAGTGCTCATTCTTCTGTACCTGCAGTAAACTTCCGGATTAATAGAGACTGAGACTGTCAACTACGGTGTTTTCACAAACTCACTGTAGTAATAATAGAAATAAGAATTGCTTATCACTGCACAGCAATTGTTTTTACCCACAAAGAAAATCAGAATGTGTCGAGTTTTCAGTTTAAAACTGAAAAGAACTCTGATCCCACTAAGCCTAAAGTTATTATACATCAAAGAGAATTTACGTTTTGTCCGTGGGCCAAATGTAGAACTCTCCTGCTTAATGATGAATAAGTAAGCAACATCCAGGCAACAGAGAGGAAAAAAACATAATCTGAAATATGAAGAGAACTATCTGAAAGAAAATGACAAAATTTTAATAAGTATTTTTGCAGGCAATGAGATAAATATTTGGAAATCTTGTTCCTTATGCAGCTATAAGACAAACATATGATATTGTGTTCACTGTAAAACATGATTAAAGAATATTTCAAGATATATAAAAACAGTTCAATGAATATAGAAAAGGAATGAAACAGCTAAAATGAGATTTAAGAATTAAGTTCTGAGCACATTTTCATTAAAAAAGAAATTGAAATGAATGAGCAGCGAAATGAGGAGCCTTCTAAGAATCTAAGAAAAATAAAGCACAAGCAAGTGAAGAATTTTATTGCATAAATAATAACATTTTTTATTACGTTAAAATGAAAAAAACACTTCAGAAACACAAATACAGGGAGGAGATATGAGATATGTTTTTGAGCAGGGGCATATGGAGAAAGGAAGTTTGGGCTGACAAAAACCAAGCTATACGCTTTACTGCTCTTGAGGAGGTGGGACTGGGAGAATAGAGCCTAAAAATGAGGTGGACTAAAGTCTCAGGCCATGGTCAACTTTATTCAGAGAATCAGACAGTTTATGTTCCGAGGGTTAAGAGGAGTCACATAAGTAAAGTGTACAATCACAGCGACAAACAGCATGAGGCAAAACCACGCTTTCCCAGAGAGGCAAAAAAACAAATAACAATAGACAGTATAATGAGTAATCTGGAGTGAATTCACTGCTATCCACTGTCCCTGGAAGGAGTACCAAAGCCACAGTCCAAGAACAATTCCATATTTTTGAATAAACTGCGGTCACAAGACTCTTGTCTGGTGTTTTGCAGTTTTCTAACAAACACCCAGAATTCTCATGTGACTTCATTCTTGAACTGTGTTCCATCACTACACTGTGTATATGCAAGAAATTTTCAAAGCTAAAAAAGTAAAAAAAAATCAAGTACACAAAGAAGAAGAACAAACTATGAATTATAGATTAGATTTTGCTGAGGAATGAGGAATAAATATAGCAAATGTAATAATCATTGGTACAATATAAGTAATATTTACTAATAATATAATAAATTGTTCCTGCCAGGGGGAATTCTTTTAAGACTGTTATAGCCACAGTACTAAGAGAAATTACATTTAGCTTACATAGAAATAACTGTAGAAGTTTTTAAAAGGTCTCCATACTTCAGAAGCAGGAAGAACATACTGCATAGCAAGGAACAAAGGAAACATTACTAGTTCTGTGTCTATGCACTTATGAGTCTCATCATTTTCTGAGAACTTCAAGTTTCTCATGGGAATTTAGGAGACCAAGGTTCTCAGTGCTCTTGAATACAAGCACATTAAGTGATGCTTGCCTTTACATGGCCATGAAATGATGAACTCAACATTTTAAAGCTAGCCAGATAATGCCGGGAACTACACCTGAACCAGTGTGAAATAACATCCGAATTTGTTTTTAGATATCATAAAATATCTCAAATAAATGTTATAATTGACATATTAAACATGTAAATACTGATTAAAATAAAAACAAAGTCAATTTCCTCAAATTAAAAATTTAAATACGCCAATATATATCACCGTTTGGGTCAGGACTCAAATTCCCTGACATGTGCAATGGAAAAAGAAATGTAACATGAGTGACTGTTTCCCATTGTAGTAGGAGCTGTGGGCTGTGTTCCTGCCGCCCCAGCTCCTGGTCGCCTGGCTAGTTTATGCCCCGAAATAACAACACACAAACTGTATTCTTTTAAACACTGCTTGGCCCATTATATCCAGCCTCTTCTCGACTAACTCTCGCGTATTAATTTAGCCCATTTCTAATAATCTGTGTAGCACCCCAAGGTGCGCTTACCAGGAAGATTCTAGCCTATGTCCATCCTGGGTCAGAGCTTCATCACGTCTGCCCCAGAGAGGAGAGCTATCGAGTCCGAGCTCACTTCCTCTTCCTGCCAGCATACTGTTCTGTTTACTCCACCCACCTATGTTCTAACCTGTGAGGGCCAAGCAGTTTCTTTATTTTTTAACCAATGACCTTTCTCCATCATCCCATATAAAGAGATCCAGGACCGAGAGGATGCCCTGGAAAATGTGCTTTTCAGTGTCTTAACATCATCTTTCTGTGTTGACTTGACTCATTTTTTTATTAAATTTTTTTTTAAATTAAAAATTTCCGCCTCCTCCCTGCCTCCCTTTTCCCTCCCCCTCCCCCCACTCCCAACTCCCCCTCTCCCCCCTTCCTCTCCAGTCCAAAGAGCAGTCAGAGTTCCCTGCTCTGTGGGCAGTCCAAGGTCCTCCCCGCTCCATCCAGGTCTAGGAAGGTGAGCATCCAAACCGGCTAGGCTCCTTTATAATCCTCAGATGGTGACCAAGACGTGGGAAACTACAGCAATACATTTTAAAATTCTAAGTCTTGAAGAAGTCACAAGAAATATCACCAATGACTGTATATCTTTTTCCAAACCAATCGCTAGTCAGGTCTGTGGGATCACAAGTGCCCTCCTGTGGCAAGAAAAAAAATTAAAATTAGAGTGCCAAACCAATGGCACCTGAAGGTGAAAGTCACATTCCAAAAAGAGAAAGACAAAGAAAAATCAATAAAGGTTGTCTCTAATTACTGTTCACAATGGCAAAAAAATTATAAAAAATTAAAATAAAAAGAAAATAAGCAACAAACATAAAGCATAAGCAAACATTTTAAAACTAACAAACTTTTAAATAAATCCTACTGGCATAATAAAATATTTATGAGACCAGCCTGGTCTACAGAGCTAGTTCCAGGACAGGCTCCAAAACCACAGAGAAACCCTGTCTCGAAAAACCAAAAGAAAAAAAAAAATATTTATACTGGTGAAGGTTAAATATGTAAGGAAAACATGATGTCAACACATTTGTTAATATAAATTGAAATATTGCTCAGAGAAAGAGAAAAGTTGCCATAATGACAATTATAATAAGTGAAATAATAACACAAGAATTTTCTGTAACAAATCCTGTGAAAATATGAAGATCAGGAGAAAGCACATGAAATTTAAAAAAATTATATGTTTATACTTAATAGCCTAGCCAATAAGTTTCTTTTTAAATCCTTTTTAGTATACTCTCTGAAGTTGGTTATAAACTGAAACATATAGGTAAAGATTATTTTAAATTTCCAGAACATAAATTATAGTGGCTAGAATTACATATTAACAATACATTTTAAGTTAATGAATTCAAAATAGTTGAAAAAATGCAAATATTTTTAAAATCCCCAACCTTTCATGTCTGTTTCTAGGATTTGCTAAGATGAAAACTAGGAAAATGGATACCTTAAGTTAATGAGCCCTGTGATATTTAGATTAATTGAAAGAAGTTTTTTATATTTAAACTTAATGACCACGTCAATAAACAGGAACATGAAGAGATTATACTGAATTTAATAAAGTTTACCTTAATCAACTTAATTGTGTGCTTTTAAGATCCTAATTCAAGTTTCATTCTATACCACATATTCACTACACAAAGTATTTCATCACAGCTCTTCAGATGAGATTGATCTCACTGGAGGATACCAACCATACCTACCCAATGACACAGACAATAAAATCTGGCTAAAAGCCTGCACCCAATTTGACTTCACGCTAATTAGATTTTATACTAATTATTAAAATGTAGATGATGGGAAATTTTTTCATCTAAAGTCATCTTCAACTTTAACGTATTTCAATTAATCTTTACTCTTCAATACTAACACTTTTTTTCACCCCTGAGATTCACTGAATGTTCCTACATACAATTAGTTTTCCAAACGAACTTGGCAGAGCCTGTTACTAGAGGGCAGTGAAGGCTTGCTCTTGGCCAGGAGATCACCATCACAATTAGCCCTTGCAATGCCATGTGCTTAGCTGCATGACACAACTTTCAGCTCTGTTTCCTGCCAACCATTGAAGCCTTTCTGCAAAATCAGTTTGGTTTTAACATTTGCATTTTCAGCAAAACTCAGTCATTTCAATCAACTCAATTAATAAATATCAACTGGCAAGACAATCACTGAAATTAGGGTAAAAATGGGTTAAAGCGCTCTATTCTTTCCAAAGGATCGCTTCCCACATAAAACTGCCTGCTCAATTTATTTTAAGATTTCCATAAGTGATCTCAAAGAAGTTAAACCATTACCTCATCTAAGATGTCCTGAACATTTACTATAGAATCAGCAAAGGTTTAATATTTAGTTAGCCATTTCAAAGGCTCAAAAGAATTATGGTACTCCAATGAATATATGTGAAAAAGAACGTTTTAGTTGCCTAGCAATTCTCAAAAAAAAAAAAAAAAAAAAAAAATAGATGAGACGCTTTGTGTAGTGTTCAGACATTTTCGTTAAACGTATTCCCGCCGTGCAGCATGTTAGGCCAGTGAGCCTTGTGAACAGGATTTTAAGAGTCGGGAGATGTGACTGTGTTTAAGATTCCTTTCTCCAGTCACTAGTTCATTGTAGGCAGCAGCTACAGAGCAGCGTGGTGTGTATTCAGAGACCGCCAGGAAGTTAGTTCTGCATGACTGAGTCAGAGCTGCAGCCCAGAGAATGCGGGTCGCCCGCTTCCCTTAAGCAACTGTGTATTCTGTGTTGAGACCACAATATCAGACAGTGTAACTGCTGCAAAATTATTGTCAAGTGATTGTACTTCATGGAGAAACTAAGTTACCTGTAAAAGAGTGGCCCAGGCCATACATACTATGTGAAGTTTCAATGAAATCTTCAAGCGCTTTTCTTCACTTCCTGTTGCCTTCCCAGGAGCTTAAAGGCTGTTGGTGCTTTGTTTAGTGTCGGCAAGTCTTCTCAACTACAGGAGGAGAGAAATACTATGTCAGGATTGCAACTGCAAGGAAAATGAATATTTAAACTAGCAATACCTACAATTCAAATAACTATATAAAACAAAATCAAATGCTTTTGATTCCATGATTTTCAAAAGAAAAAAAATATGTTGTAAAGATTTTCAGTAGTCCCAAATTAAATTAACATTAATTTCATGTACTTAACCACTACCCCGTTGCTGTGCACAATCCATTCTCATCCCCTATACCCTAAACCATTTTTGATCATTTATTTAAAAGATAATAGAAACTGTTCCTATGTTCAACCCTATATATTAGGTATTATTTTGGTTCATGTTCTTGCACATGTTTAAGATTGACAAAGATAACTTTTCTCATTACCATAACTATAGATAATGCATTCAGATATAACCCTGAAAATAGCATCTTAGGTATTTCATATACTTCCTAAAGATAAAATAATGTGTCTATAATTTCAGAATATTTTATTTATATAACTATGCACAGGGACACATAAACTTGAATACATAGGTTTAATTAAAATAAACTTGAATATATAGGTTTAATTAAAACCTAATAATTTGTGAGTCAGTTCTAGGTATTTTAGGACCAGATTCCTCTTTTCATTTTTCAGGGTGCACCAACCACACATATGCATACTCTTATATGTGTGTGTGTGTTTGTATATTTGTATATATTACACATATCACACAAGTATATACACACATATATACGCACATACTTATATGTCTGTGTCTACTGCATGTATCATACAAGTATGTAAGTATAAATTGTACTTGAGCATATTCCTGAAATTCCAACAAAATCTTTAGCTGTCAGTTTGAAACCAGGTAAATTAGTATGAAAGTATAATCAATAAAGTAGCTCCAATTTTCTGTTCAAAAGAAACTTATTAAGCACATATGCTGTGGAAGAGACAATTGTTAATTCAGTGATGAGCACAGAAGTTGATGACCTTGTTCATATTTTGAAAGTTGTTTCCATAACAACATGAACAATATCAATTTATCTGTCAGTTAAAATATTTTTATCTGAAAAGACATGGCAAACAAAGCAATTTATAAAAATGCTAGCAGCCTAGAGTACAATATCATAATTTCTTCATCCTGATCAAATTCAAATTCATAAGAAATGATGAGCTTCCTAATGCAGGAAAATTAGATGTATACTTCTAAGATCCAGTGGCCTTTCATCACACTGTCATGTTTAACTATTTGAATTTTCTAGAGCTAAAGACACTAAAGTAGCATAAGTTACTCAGTTATACTCCTTCTTGTAAATTCTTAGTACACAACTGTCTGATGTGGGAGGTCCTTCTGTCTATGTTTTGCTTTTATTGGTTAATGAATAAAGAAACTGCCTTGGCCTGTTGATAGGGCAGAACTTAGGTAGGCGGTGGGGGGAACTAAACTGCTTGCTGGTAGAAAGAAGGAAGAAGGGAGAAGTCAGAGAGAAGCCATGTAGTCCCTGCCAGAGACAGACACTGGGAACTTTACCTGGTAAGCCACAGCCATGTGGTGATGCACAGATGAATGGAGAAGGATAAATTAAGATGTAAGAGTCAGCAAATAAGGAGCTAGAGCTAATGGCTCAAGCAGTGTTTTAAATAATACAGTTTCTGTGTGATTATTTCTGGGCTAAGCAGCCAGGAACTAACTAGCGGCCCTATTACAACAATTGTCTGTGCTCATGAATGTCTTGCACTTAGTCTCTACACTGTAAATTCATGTGAGTTTTCACTCATTATCCTACTTTGTCTTCCTTAAGTAAAGTCATGCTCCTGTGATAGGCTTATAACCCTTGAAGGAATTGCTATAGTCTGGTTCAAAACTGTAGGAAAACACAGATCACATTTTATCTGTTATCTCTTAATGGTTGTAAGTGACACACATTTCCTTATTGAGAATTAACAGGCTGTAGGCTATTCTCGAGTTTTCACTCAGAGAAAGATAAGACTGGGAACATAGCCCAGTGGTAGAGTGCTTATCTTGTATGTGTGAATGTAATCCCTATACCAGGCAAAAACAATAACAGCAAATGTTTAAAAACTACAATCTAACAATATTAGAAAATATGGCCAGCCGGGTGATGGTGGCACATGCCTTTAATCCCAGCACTCGGGAGGCAGAGGCAGGTGGATCTCTGTGAGTTCGAGGCCAGCCTGGTCTACAAGAGCTAGTTCCAGGACAGGAACCAAAAGCTACAGAGAAACCCTGTCTCGAAAATCAAAAAAAAAAAAAGAAAAAAAAAAGAAAGAAAGAAAAAGAAAAAAGAAAAGAAAAAAAGAAAAAAGAAGGCCAATAAAATGAATCAGTTGGTAAATGCACTTAACACCAAGCCTAGTGACCTGAGTTGAAGTCCCAGAACCCACAGTAGAAGTATATCTCTTGTGATTCTTGCAAGTTGTCCCCTGACTTCCACACAGGTATGATGGCATGCAGTTACCCACAAAGAAAATAAAAAATACATTTAAAAAAACATTTAAAAGAAAGTAAAAGTTTTGAAATATTGCAGAGTAATAAAAAATAACTTTGTAGCCAAATAAATACTTTGACCAAAAAGTTGCTCAAAACTAAATGCTGGATGGTCAAGAACACATCAATGAATCTTTTATTTCTATGATTAATCACACAGATTATTGTAGCCATAATTGCATATAAAACACAAGAAATCATACTGACTAAACACTATGGAAATTGTTCCGTGTGTCTAAACACCTTCAAATGCATCAGCAAAGAAGTACCGTACTGTCTCTTCACTTAAGATAGCTATAAAATCAGGAAAAGTAAGCACTACTTTGAGTCACACCACACACTCAGGCTTCATAAGCTACTATGTTCTGAATTATACAAAGACTTCAAGTCAGAGTTTTGCCTTTATTGTTCTTTCTGTTGCACTGAAAGCATGGAACAATTAATCATGAAACAATTGTCATATATTTTATTACCAAATATTTGACTTGAAAGTGGTTTGGGAAGTTCTTTTGTGAGCTGTTAACAGAAGAGAAAAAAATGTAAGGTAAATTATGCAATGCATATTTCCTCCATGTCCAGGGAAAACTGGAGGTTTTCTCTGAAGCTCCTCAACTTGGTAACTATAATTTAATGACATGTTCTCCACCAACTGCATTATTTTTAATTTTCTCAAATATTGACATTTTGTTTTTAACTATTTCCTAAAGACTACATAGGGTGTTATTTGTGATCCAAATAAAATTCCACTATCTCACAAAGTAAATTAGGAAAAAAATGTCTTTATCTAAAAACCACAGAGTAACAAAGAACAAACAAATTCTATATTTAATGGGCCTGTAAGATCCAAAATGAGACCACAAGGCATAAAGCATATTTATTCCCAAAGTCATTTTTATTTTTTCCCATATACTAACTTTCACAGAACTAAAAATTTCTGTGACATTGACTAGTTAGAATAAGTGATTTTTTAGAAGATCAGTAGGTAATAAAAAAAGACCCGAGTGATGAAGCTTTATAGTAGAAGAAGAAAAAAGAAAACATAAAAGATGGTAGTGGTGTTGTGAGACAGTGAAGAAAATGACCAGAGAATGAGTGAAAGAGAGTGATTTAGGACTTTGGAAATGCATAAATTAATAGCAGAAGCATCCAGGTTGTTTCTTTATTAGTGTCCCTCAAAAGTGGGAAAGAATCATGGGAACTTAAAGTTGTTTGAGGAACTTTTGTACGAAGTTTATATTTACTATCTGCTGATTATAGCACCATCGAGAGAATGAGTAATTGAAATTTTCAGACAGAAATATGTTGAAAGTCAGATGCACTGTAGTAATAACATTTTACTATGTATAATAGTTGGGAAGAACGTGTTTTTAGCAGAGTAACATAGATTGGAATCTTGCTATTTATTTAATTCTTCTGAACCTAGATTTCTAATGTTAAAATTGAAATAATGGTGTTTACTTTGTAATGATGTTGTAGACTAAATGCTTAGAAAATTGCAGCACAGAAGAAAATTGACACTTGACTATAACTATTTTACAGCTTTGTCAATAACTTTTCTTGTGCTAAAATTTTCTCTATAAAAAAACATAGATTCTGACTCATAGACATCTGCCCTGGTAATTTTGTGGGTAATCACCAATAATGGACCTGCACGGGAACAGTAAGGTGGGATGAAAGGAGTGGGGTCAAGTAGAACTCAGTCATTTTTAATCATTAGAAATCCATTCACTATTACAGGACCAAATATACAGAACGATAGAGGATAATGTGGGGTTAGACAGCAATGGCAAGAAGGAGGATTAAGAAGAAGCTGAGCAAAAGGCTGCTAAAAATGTGAGAAACCACAGTCGAATTGTAAAAAGATGAAACCAAGTAATACGGTATCTCCAGCATTTATTATTATTGTTGTTGTTGTTCAGAATTGACTTTTTTAAAGATTTACTTATTTTTGTTTTATGTGTAAAGGTGTTTTGCCTGTATGTGTGTCTGAGCATGATGTAAAATGCAGTTCCATTGAATCCCAGAAGAGGGTTTCAGACTCCCTGGAACTGGAGTTAAAAATAATTGTTAACTATCATACATGCGCTGGGAAACAGAACCAGGTCCTCTGTAAAATCAGTCAACGCTCTTTAGTCCCTTAACCACTGGATCATTTTTCCATCCCCTGTCTCTTAGCTTTCATAGTTTCTACTGAGAAATCTGTTTTGCTACTGGTACTGCTTTTATAGATGGGTTAGCTTTGTAACTTGCCATATTCAATATATTTTCTTTATTCTGTATATTTAGTGGTCTAATTATAATAATATAACGGCTAAGGGACATTCCTATTTGAGAGATCCTGAATGTTTCCTTTATCTATACTAACATCCCTTTACCTAATTTGGGGGACATTTGCTTCTGTGATTGTGTTGGAAATGGTCTCACCTCTTTTCCTGTCTAGGTACTGTTAGTTCATTCTCCAATAATATGCCAAGAAGTTGAAATACTTAAGTCCATCCCATCACCACGAAAAATAATCTGTAGACCAGCCAGAGGGAAATGGCAAATTTTATACTTTCTGGCTACCGAAAAGGTCTCCATTATTCTCTTGTTTTCCTTTCCAATGTCTTCAGCTGGGATAGCTGACAGAATGGATGATGATACGATGTTACTAGCTCTTTGGAATGTCTGCCTTTACTTCCCCACCATGAGGGGACTGGAACTTGCAAGTGTGAACTAAATTAAAGAAAACAGTAATCAGACAGCATCCTCCTCACCTTGACTATGCCTGCTTCCCCCAGGACAAAGAAGGCAGCCATGGAAAAGTAAGATAAAGGAATGCTTCTCTGAGCCAAGGTAAAGTCAGAGAATGTGGCCTACAGATGTACTATCAGCCAAAGGTTTCTTTCCTAATGAATGTCCCAACTACTGTCCCTTGAACACAGCTGTTCTGCCTTCTCAGCCTCATCTGTACTGAGTCTCCCTAGATTTTGAGACATCAAACAGCTTTTAGCCTTTAAGAGCAAAAATGTCGTGTTTGGCCACCTTGAAGAACTGTGAATTATGGTTCAAAGTGGTAGTGTGGCATTTGTTAAGGATTCTATAAGGCTGACCAACTGATAAGGACATCTGTGGTTGTAGAGTGTTAAAAAACTACAGGTTTAAAGCCAAAATTTATTCTGAAATTTTTGACTCTCTAAAATAGCTTTTATTGCATACTTCTGTTTGTGAGCTAACATTCATATGGTTATTACATAAATCCTTTTCTGCTTACAAATCTAAAAAGGCCCAATACATTCTAAAAAATATCCTGTGGGAAATCAGATGCAATTGACATCCTGACGATATCCTTTTAGCATCAAAGTCAATATTGTCAATAAAACCCCCACTTAGAGACTTCCTGCATGCTCCCTGATTCTCTTGGTTACTCTTAGTCTCAATAGTTTATCTCATCCTAAAGATTCATTTATAGGTAATCTTTTACCAATAACTACCAACAGAAACAATAAAGAAGGGTACTTGAGCCAGGCAGTGGTGGTGCACAACTTTAATCCCAGCATTCGGGAGGCAGAAGCAGAGGCAGGCAGATCTATGTGAGTACAAGACCAGCCTGGTTTACAATGCTACAATATTAAGTTGTTTCATAGACATTGTTGGTGAAGACCCAGAGGATATTACAGCTTAAGGACAGACCAATTTTTAAAGATACACTAACATTTTTTCCTACTCAGTTCTATGTCCCTACTCAACATGAAGCAATTCCAGGAAGACTGGTCTTCTGCCTTCAACAACCCTAACAAATTAGGGAGAAGAGCCTCTCAGGGGAAGTCAGTACAGGCTTGAATAGGGAATCCTTTAACCCCCTGGGTCTCTACTTCAATTGGGCTATGCACACACTCCTCTTCTAATACTGTACTTCGCAGCCTGAGAGGCTTGCTTGTAATACTATGCATAAACATATGCATCCTAACAATGCACCTAGCAACCTGTTACTAGATCACTGTCTGCATCAAGTAGCAAACATATACCCTTCTCTGAACAATGACTGAATTTCTCCTTCCTTCAATGACCATCAAACTTAGAGTCTATTTAGTTGTACTCCACTTATGTCCAAATATAAAAATTGGAAAATTAATATAGGCTAAATATTACTTTGTCTCAAGCACAATAAGGCTAAATTGTTCGCCATGGTGAACTTTTAAAGACAATCTCCTATTTACTATCCTAGAACATGTATCATGTAGCTTGCATAGGATTAAAATCCTATAAATTATAAGAAGGGAAATGTACAATAGAGTAATGGTTATGCAACATAAGTCTGCCAATCAAAAAACAAAACCAGGCAAACTCTATTAAAAAAGAAAAAGCCATCCTCACTTTAGACTCCATAAAGGAAAGACCTGGGGTCTTGTGTGCCTTTGTTCATGTGGCCCATTGTCAATCTTGGCAGTGTATTTATTTCTAAACATTAGCACTTTGCTTTGAATGAAGCTTCCCTGTTACTTTGAAGTTTGTGTGCTTTTTTTCCATCTTTGAACAAGGTGCCAAGAACTTGGGAACACACAACCATGACCAGCAGAACAGACTGACAGAGAAAAAGTAGAAAGATAAATGCATATAGAAAAGAAAATAATAGTAATAAGAAAGGATATTGTAATAAAAGGATTAGTGTAACTGAAGGGATAACTTTATAGAAAAACATTTAAGAAAATAGAATGAAAACCCACAGAGCATTCCTAATTTTCAGGAGCTTTAGAGGACAAGATTGTGCATAACTGAAGAACTTCTGTTCTCTGGAAGAAGTAAATTTAAAAGGGAAATATAATAGGTCGGAGACAGGACAAGAACAGAGCAGAATGGAGGTGGCAAGATAACTCAACAAGATTAATTATAAAGGAAAGATAGTTAGGTGGTATTGTAGTGTAGGAATGCCTTCTGACCTGTCTGGTGCGTTGCTTGGCTCCATCTCAAACTGGAATCTCCGGGAATGCTTTCTTAAGTTCTCAGAAACCTACCTCTCACCTGGAAAATCTTATTCTCCTCTCTAAGCCCTGCTTTGGGAGACAGTCTACAGATGCAATGCTTCATAGGTACAGATTCAGTTGCAGATGTTAGTTCTATTTCTGGGTGATCTTTCAAGTACACAGCTACTGCTGATGGCCCCACCCTTCTGTAATCCTTCCACTCTGATGGACTTCTTGGAATCTGTCTTTATGTTCTCCTGAATGCTGCAGCATCTGTCAAATTTTCACCTCATTAATGACCCACTCAAGGACATTTTTCAGCAAGGCAACAGATTTCTTCCTCCTGAATTCCCATTGTGATCCACTGTCGTGGTTCTGAGTTTCTCAAAAATTGAAGTATTTTGTTTTTCATAGGATGCAATGCCTGGCACTAACTCAACAGGGTTCTTTTCAAAAATTGACACCAATACTTGTTCCAACCAAGTGCCCAGGTGTCTCCTTCTACACGGTCCACTGGCTTTCCTTATCTGGATTATCTCTCTTTACAGTCTTTCAAATAGCCCTTGCTGGGAGATGGAGAAACAGCTTAGCAGTTGAGAGCCCTTGCTGCTCTGCAGTTGAGAGCCCTTGCTGCTCTTCAGTTGCCAGCCCCACATGGTGGCTCACACCTCTCTGGAACTCTGGTTTGAGGGGACCTGATACCTTCTTCTGACCTCACAGACCCTGAATACAAGTAGAACACATACACACATGCAGGCAAGCACTAAAACACATAAAATAAAAATAAGTCCTTAACACAGGATATCCCTTACTGAAGTTTTCATACAGATTATCTGAGTCAGTCCCATGTTCTGGATTTTGAAGTTTCCACTTCTATCTGTGAGCAAGGAGCACACTAAACCAAGTTGACCTCTCCAAAAATCATTGAATTTTCTCACCTGCTTTGGAAGATGTTTTCATATTGTTATTAAACCTAGAAATATTTGAACACTATCTATCTCTTCTAGAGGCATTTTTTTTTCTGTTTTTCTTAAATTATTCTTTGGAAATTCTGACAGCCTATGTCTGGTACAATTCACTAACTTCCTTTGACATCAGAACTTCTGTGTGTTATATTTTTATTTGTTTACTTATTTCTTTATAAGTTTCCGAATGTCTCGTTGTTCCAGCCTTTCCCTCTATCGCTGAAATTCACCATTCTCTTTGTCTGTTCATAATTCTCACTCTGTATTTTGTTGCGTTCATAGGTTCTTATGTTTCCAGAATGATTTTTCATTATCTCGGTTTTGTTACTCCATGCCTTTGAATTTATCTGCTAAGATACTGATTACTTCTTTCACTGTGGTAACTTCGCTGTCCCAGGACTGAATTGATTTCCCTACTTCTTTCAGTGCTGTTTATAATCAATCCTTTTTTAAATATAGGACTCTAAAATCTTCCTCTGACATTTCATCTTGGTCATTATCTTTGGATTCCAGTTTGACGGAGTTGAAAGCTGGAGAGCTGTGGTAAAGGGTTCTTGTTTTATATATGTGGCGGGTTCTTTCAGCATCTATAAAGACATATTTATTCTGATTTATTTCTTTCCCCTTTTCTTTCATTCTTTTCCTTTGTTTATTTTCCATATATCCTCCTGAAAAGCTGACTTCTTTTGGGTTTATGTCCAAAAGGCTGCTTAGAGGGACGGTGGCTATGCAGCAGGTAGAATGATTTAGCCGCCGACTGAGATTGAAGGCTGTTGTCTATTTTACCATGTCTTGAACAAAATTTAGGAGTGACGCTTTGGTACTTGGTAGGGGAAACTTAGCTTATCAGTCATTTAGGAAGCTAAGATTATCAATGGGCAAATAATGAAATGAAGAAATAATAAAAATAAGGATGTAGGGATATAAAATTAAAATTAGAGAAAATCTCTACAGGCTAGGATACAAAAGGTGGTAGAAATAAAAAAAGTCTTTTTCAATGTAGAAAAATATTTTAAATGAAGAGAATTAAATTACAGAGCAGAAAACCTTTCTTGGGTATGAAATAAAAGTTTTAACACACCCTGACAAAGTAAACCTTGCAAATAATAATAACAAAACAATAGCAACAATAATTAATAAAACTAAGAAATAACATGAAACAGAAAGTATTATACCCCTGTTACTGGAATGATATGTTTTCTCCCTCCCTTGGAATGCCTTTTGTCTCAGTACCCACAGGTGTTCCTGGGGAGGTTAGTAGTCTCAGTAATTCAAAAGATTTAAGTTAATGCTCCATTCCAAATGAGAATAATTTTGTGACCAAAGTCCACTATTTTCCAGAATGTCCTCCTCTGAGGCACCCTCCATGCTCCTTATGGCCTCTTTGCTGTGTGGTGGACATCCTTGCCTAGGACTTTCTATGACTAAGGATATGTTGAACCACACACACACACACACACCTGGAGTGTCCATATATTGTATTATCTGGTAATGCCTAGGTTTAGAACACATCTTTATTGATTCCGTGGGTTTTCATGTTTTGAATCTTATCCAGAAGTTTCTTTATCTCATTTTCACAAGGTGCATAAGATCTTAAGTAGATTCATTAAGCCATGCAGAGTTTTAGATGTTTATCATCATATTTTGAAAGTATTTTACTTACACCATCATATCATTATTGTCCCTTTGTCAAAAACTAATACACTTTAATTTTCTGGGTACACTTTGAACTTTGTTTTACTCAAATGATGTAGCTGTCAATTATTTTGCCAATATCATACTATATTGAACACTGTAACTTGATATTACATTTTCAAAATTACTTCTCCAGTTGTTCTTCTTTTTCAATATTGTCTGGCTATTCTGGTACTTTGACTCCTCATAGGAACTATAAAATGAATTTGTTGATATCTAAAAATAAGTTGCTGTGGTTATCTGGGGCTCTGTGGTTTATATTTGCTCTATTCATCAAGTTTGAAAAAATGGACATCTCAGCATTACTGAATCTTCTTATCAATGAAATCTGCTTATTGTTGCTCCACCTTTTAGTTAGGCAATAATATTATCATAACTTTTGTTTATATTCTCATGGAGTGCATCTAAATATTTTTGTTTTGTTTGTAGCTAAGTATCATTGGATTTGTTAACATGAATGATACTGGGCTTTTAAGTTCAACTGTTGCTTGTTTATTTTTGTTATATTAGAAAGTGTTTGACTTTTTGTATATTAAACTCCTACCTTTCTACCATATCATTCATATATGTGTGTACATGAGTATACTATATACGTAGACATTTATCTATATATCTTTTTGGGTTTTCTACAGATATGGTTGTTGTTTGTATACCATCCAAAATTTATATTGGAATATAAACTCAATGCAACAGTGTAAAGAGCAGTGTCCTATTGAAGCAATTAGAGTCCTTTTGAAACCGTTGGGAAGGATTTACTTGATTTTTCTAATCTTCCATATCATGGATGATTGGAGACACTGCAGCATTCGTTCCCTCAACAGGTGGAAGCCACAAGGTAGATGCTTAGAAGTAGAGACTTGGTCCTCACTAAATGGCAACTTGCCTCCATTTTAGCCTATGATTATCAGCCTCTCGACTCATTCAAAGTCTTTATCTGCTGTTTATAATTTTCTTAACCTGGAATAGATTGCTATAACATCAGAAACATTGTATGTCTTAGTCATTGTTCTATTGCTCTGAAGAGATACCATGGCCAAGGCAAATCTTATAAAGGAAAATATTTAATGTGGGAATTATTTACTGTTTCAGAGGGCAGAGAACAGTAGCTAAGAGCTACATCCTGATCAGTAGGAAGAGAGAAACTGGGCTTGTCATGGGCTTTTTAAACCTCAAAGTGCACCCTCAGAGGCACAGTTCTGCTAACAAGGCCACACTTATTCCAACAATGCCACATTTCCTAATCCTTCTCAAATAGTGTTACTTTCTGATGATTAAGCCTTCAAATATATGAGTATATGAAGGTTATTATTACTCAGGCCTCCACAAGATATTGTAATATCTGCAAATAATTTCATTTATACATTTTAATCTACATATTTCCATATACATTGCCATAGCTCTTATTTCCTTTGCATTACATATGCCTTCCTGTAGACATTGAAAAGGAGTGATAAAATATAATGTATAATTTTTATTGTTAAACCATATAGGAATATTACAATTATAAGGTTTCTATTAGCAATACTATTTTCTAAGAATAAATATCATTTCCTAAGACATTTATTAGAATAGAATATGGTGCTGAGAGAATACCATCACTGAATCAGACTAAAAAATGAGCTCTGTGTTCTAATAAGTTATTGATACTGGAAATATGAGCATTCATATTTCTGTTTACCGGGCACTAGAGTACACAAAGTACAAGAAAATGTTAAGATGTTAAATTATCTAAGGTAAGAGAACATATATGATAATGTATAAAGAATACAAGGAAGTCAGGATGTAAATACCTACTTTAAAATTGAGCTGATTACTTGAAAGAATTAGTAACTCAATATTTCTATAATAGCAAGTGTCAGAAATAAGCAGATTTTGTTTCCATTCAAAAACAAATTTAAGCCAAGCGGTGGTGGTGCACGCCTTTAATCCCAGCACTTAAGAAGCAGAGGCAGGTGGAGGTGGATCTCTGTGAGTCTGAGATCAGTCTGCTATACAAGAGCAAGTTCCAGGACAGGCTCCAAAGTAACACAGAAACCTTGTCTCGAAAAGAAAAAAACAAAAATAACAAAAAAAAAAAAAAAAAAAAAAAAACAAGTTTAAGATGCTGGAGAGATTGTTCAGTGGGTAAGTGCACTTTGTTGCTCTTCTACAGGACCCAGTTTCAATTTCCAGTGCGCCTCATCTTTGGTGTATCACAAACAAGATGTAACTCCAGTTTCAGGTACTCTAATGTCCCTTCTGGACTCTTCTAGCATCAAGCCTGTACATGGAACTCACACAGACATGCAGAAAAAAAATATCCATACACAAAAAATGAATAAAAATCACTAAGTACTAATACAACTTAAGACCCACCTTCACTCTGCTTTAGTGTGGGAAATAGACTCACAATTTCCCCCTGATTTTTATTTTTAGCCTTAATCAAGTAAGTCACTATTATTTTTATTTCTTGCAGTTTTGGACACATAATAAATAAGTACATTACTAAAAACCACCCTGAATGTCATTCTGTTAAGGAGCTCTGAATCAAATAGTAAGTATCAGAGTCTATCCTAGATTAAGTTGCCTATAAGACCCCAGATGGAAGTGGTTACCTTGTAATTTAGGTAAAATATATTCTTAGCAGGAAGCTCTAGCAGAGTAAAGACGTAGTTTCTAGTGAAGGCTAGACTCATCATGATCCACAATGCTCCAAAGAACTCAAGTGTCTTATGGAGTTTTTCTCAGCAACAGTTTGGGCTCTGTCTGGTGGCTGGTGAGGCAGTTCCAGGAGGCCAAGATCGAGTTTAAAGGGAAGTTTAAGTAAATGGAAGCTTTAGGAGCATCCAGAGTTGGTTTCCAAGGGATCATCATAAATCTGGGTAACACAGCAATTGTCGTCAGTTACAGACCTCTGCCATTGGAATTCTTTCCTTGAATATTAAGGTGAAATCGTTGAAGATGCATTAGAAACAAGGAGGTCATGAGAAGCAGAAGCGGCCTCTATCCGTTGCCCCCAAGATTTTTTTTCTTCCCAAATCTGATTTCTCACAAATCTAACTTAGCAACTTCAGTTAATCTTTTAATAAGGAAAGAGACAAGATAACAATCTGTAGATTTTCTCTCGAATGTGGAGTGCTTTTCAGGTCTCTGCATCCAGCTCTAGATATTATATCTCTAAGAATATGGCTCTTATTCTTGGCTCTCCAAATGTTCCTGAAACAAAACTGGAAGAAGTACCGATCACACTTTATAAATGAGCGAGCCATAATCTAAGAAAAACAGACTAATGCCTATCACATTTTTCCCTTGATATTTTCAAAATTTGGACCCAAATCCAGTTCCTGATCCAGTGTCTTTCCACTCTGCTACAACCTCCAATTAAAAGAACACCTCAACTTTTGAAGATTTTTCTGCTTAAAATATTCCAGAGTGTAAACATACCAAAAGTGCATCCTTCTAGGTACTTTATGAGATGAATTTTAATGACATAAATGAAACACTTAGAATCTGGAACATTTAAGACCTACACATCACTTACTATGTCACCATGGACATTTCATGCTGAGTTTCCCTTTTCTCCCTTGAAAACTGACAGGTAATAAAAACACCTTGACTGTGAGGTTATGGGGTTTTATTTGACAGAGATTAAATGTGTACATATGATAAATATTATCAAGTATTTTTATTATTAGCATCTTCACATGGCAAGACAAAATGATACATAGTTGTTCCCAGATGTCCACTATATCTAAGTTTTAAATTTATCACTCAGAAGGTTTTAATATTCACAGATAGTAGGTTTCTAGACATAAATTTATGATTAGGAAATATCTTGTCCATCTTAATGCCTGAAAAAGTTCACTCTTCTTTCATTGCATAGAGTTTAATGTCACTTTGATGTCAGGTGTCTTGCAGAGTCTCAAATTGTATGCACACTTTCCAAACGATCTGCCTCCTTTTTAATGGAAGTATGTCATCTACTACCTGAGTACCAAATTTTGTTAGTACTGTGATGCTGTGTTGGAAAAGAAAAATCTTTAAAATCAACTGTTTTCATTTCCCTGTGACCTCAATTAAAACTTTGAATAGAATTCACAAAAGTAGTTTGATCTATAAAATGTGGAAAAAATATATGTTTTTCTTTCCAAGGAAAAAGGAAAATTACATGGTTTTAAAATAGTATTTTCACAATGAGTGCCTAATGTAAGTTATTTTCACCCTGGACAGTGGTTAATTCGAGGATCTTTCAAGAAGTAGATTACAAAATGAACCAGCTGTGTCTCTATAATATGCCCACCAGAAGCTCACGAGATGAGAGTAGTCACTCCAGCATCTGGAACAAGATTAATCATTCCACTATAAACACAGAATTCTCTTCAAAGCTAAGCTAATGCCACCATACCTTCAGCTTTTATTTTACCAGACTGTCTTGATTTAAAAATGGTACCTAAAATAAATTACAATATCTATCTGTGATGCACTTGGTAATAGAATAAAACATTTCCCTAAACGTGTAGTGTTTGGCACTTGAAATATCTGTAATTTTCCTTTTGTTGTTCTATTTATCTGAATTGGATTCAACAAGGAGTGGCTGTGTGGGCACTAATGATGTAAAGAACAGGTTTATACTAAGTGTCTGCCATGTTAAAAGTTTTTCTTTATTATTTAAACTCCAACATTACACATAATTCAAAAGAAAAGGAAATAGAAAAAAGACAGGCGAGAAAGAAAGCGGGAGGGTATAAGGGGAAGGGAGAAGATGACATCCTGGAGATCTTAGTTCCTTCGGCCACAGCTTTCTGAAACCTGTAGTGCATATGCCTCCTCTAGAAAAAATAGAAGAAAAACACTGCCCACACAGTAAGAGTCAAGTCCTTCAGTTTAGTTTGAGAACAGAATATATATATATGCATGCAAGGGGAAAATTTATATGAAATTGAACTTATATTTGAATACTAGTATATTTTCAAAAATTTCACATCAAACTGTGAAATAGAACAGAGTACACTAGGTCAAGCAGAAGGTTCTTATTTCCTTCCAATTACTTCAATATAGGCTCTACCCATAGACACAGAATTAGCTAATTATTCTGGTTCTCTAAAATGCCATAACCATGCAACTCTGAGTGCACTGACCTCACTGAAGTCCGAATCGATTCCTAATGAGGCCACTATCCTAGAATAAGTAGCTCCTAAATGTGTTGACTCCTTCACCATGACACACTTTAAACATTCAAAATCTCGAGTGACTATTTTTAATTAATGTATAGTTCTAAACTATACAGCATTATATACATTAATTTTATTTCCATAAATCAAATACAAATGCTTCAAATGAGGTGGCAACTATTAAGTGATGATGTCATGGAAGTGTTTTTTTAATTTAATATTTATAAGCCAAAAGCTAAAAGAATATAATAGCATCTGATGTGCAGTTCATTAAACAACGAGATAGCCTGTGTGATCCTCTGTTATAAATATCGGCCATTGGCATTTTAAACAAGAAATTCATTAGAGTTTCCTTTCCTATTCTCTTTTATAAGTCTTCATTTAATGAGAAGGAAAACAATATTCTATTTATTAGTAAACATTAGATAGTGATTCGGCAGCACCCTCTTTGCTCAGGTAATAATAATTCCATTCATTCATGTGTTAAAACGCTAAAGACTTTTCACTTTCAGGTTCTCTTCCTACTTATGTAGGTAAAAGGAACGTTTGCATTGATTGCATTACATGCTAATCCATATTGTATCGTCCCAAAGACCTACTGAGGACCCACATTAGACTAGCCTCAAGTAACCTCTGAGTGGTACATACTCCAGTACATCAATTATGAATAATTACTTTCTACTTGTGATATATTAATTCATTTAAAAGAAGACAACAAACAATATAACATTTTATTTGTGGTACTAGAGACAGAACACCTAGGGCATTCTTTTTCCTTCATGTCTTTTGATTTTTACTCCACTTCAACCTCTCTGCATAGGCTACCTCTAAATTTTGACAGCTTGTGGTCTTGTTGAATGCACATTATTCTTTGGGTATGTTTGCATTTTGGTTTTGTTAGAGGTAGGCCATTTATAACTGAAACTCTCTTGGAATTTTCTATCAGCTTGTGTTTAGGATGTAATGATGCCACAAGAACTGTGAGATTTATTTAATATTCTCATGTCTTGGCCACAAAGGTATTTCTCACTTATGTTGTCTTGTTAACTGTATTGCTCATATCGCACATGTGGGTTTTCAAAGCACCTCCCATCCTCATATGAGTGATTGTATCTATCAAAAATAGGCATTCAGCTCTCTGAAAAGAACAGATAGGTGTAAAATGTTGGAAGGTGGCATTAAGAAAGCACAAGCGCAAGTTATAATAACTGAAAAGAGAATTTGTTAACAGTGGACAAAAGCAAATTGGTGACAATTATTTTTAACAAAGTCATCTTCTAAAGTAAGTCTATTTCCATATTTTTGCTGATATATTTTCAAATAAACATAAAGTTAGAGACATTTTTTCAATGAGTTCCAACAGGTGTGAGCAAGTTCTGATTAAGAATTTTCTTGAAAGTAACTTCATTTTTACAGCGGGTGTGCTCCTTGGTATCAACACAGAATCAAACTCTCAGGAAGTTCTCTACACAAAGCCCACATTACCATTTTTATTTGGAAAATGAATGTTGAGAAATTAATGATAATATAGACCTTTCCTACGATAAATTTTTAAGTGTTTCTCCTAGTACTGAAAGAAGATAAATCCTAAAGAAATACTAAGCATTATCTCTGAGTAATTTACAGGAGGAGAAATAAAGTGTAAATATATACTTACTTTTTAAAAGTAATGCAAGACATATTTTGTCATATCAATTGTCAACAAGAAGTTTTAATTGACAATGACAGTAAAAATAAAGAAATAAGAAAACACTGGTTTGTCTATATATACTCAACCAAAGGAATGAAGTGTGATAAATGAAATAAATGAATTAAAATATTATTAAGGTTTTTTCTTGAAAGTTATATATTTCTTATAAAACCACGTAATGGAGTGTCACTGATTGTAACAATCACACTCCAAGTAAGGCCCCATTCCCAGGAGTAATGACCCAAGGCAAAATGGACTCCATGTTTTTTGTGTGTTTTTTGTTTTATTCTGGCATTTTTGTCTTATTCATTTTTGTGTTTGTTTTTTTATTTTTGTTTTTGTTGGTTTCTTTTAAATAGAGAAGGAGAATGAAAAAGTTTATGAATAAATAGGAAAACGGGGAGATATGGAAGGAATAGGGAGAGGGTAAAGAACATGATTAAAATATTTTCTTTAATTTTTAACTCCTGACTGAATATGCTACTTTATCATTCACCTCCTATTATTTATTATATGAAAGTAAGTCATGATCCTGCTTTTTATGGCATATAGTTTGCAATTTTCTTAATTATATTGTATTTTTTTCTAAATGAAAGAAATTTAATTACCAATGGATATGTTACAATGAAATAATTCAGTTTAATTTTTGTGCATGTGTTTTTGTGTCTGTATTTGTTTTCTTTAATATATTTAAAATTATTTATTAAAACAATCTTTTCTCATTTTACATGCCAATTCCAGTTCTCACTCCCTCCCCTCTTACTACTACTTCAACCTTCTCCTCACCCCAGCCCCTACCTACTCCTCAGAGAGGGTAAGGTGTGCCATGGGAAGTCAACAAAGTCTAGCACATCACTTTGAGGCAGGACCAAGGCCCTCCTCACTATATCTAAGCTGAGCAAAATATTTGTCCAGAGAGAAGGGGCTCCAAAAAGTCAGGCCAAGCACTAGGGATGAATCCTAGTCCCTGTACGAGTGACTCTACAAACTGTCCCAGCGTTACAACTGCCACCCACATTCAGAGGACCTAGTTTGATACTATGCTGGTTCCCCTGCAGTCAGTCAGATGTCAGTGAGCGCCCATTAGCTCAGGTCAGCTGTTTCTGTGGGTATCCCCTTCATGGTCTTGACCCCTTTGCTCATATGCTCACTCTTCCCTCTCTTTGACTGAACTTTTGGAAGTTCAGTCCAGTGTTTCACTGTGGATCTCTGCATCTGCTTCCATCAGTTGCTGGACGAAGGTTCTATGATGACAATTAAGGTAGTCATCTATCTGATTATGGGAGAAGACCAATTCAGGCACCTTCTCCACTCTTGTTTAGAGTCTTAGCTGGTGTCATCCTTGTGCATTCCTGAGGATTTTCTAGTGCCATCTTTTTTCCTAGCCCCATCATGGCTCCCTCAATCAAGATATCTCTTTCTGTATTTGTATATGTGAGCATCAGTTCAGGTGTCCACAGAGACATGCGGGTATTGGATCCCCTGAAGAGGGAGAAATGAGTGTTTCTGAGCAGCTTTACTTTGGGCTTTGGCAATCAAATCCTGGTCCTCTGCAAGAATAGCCCATGTTGTTAGCCTCTAAATCAGCAGTTCTCAACTGTGACTTGAGACCCATTTAGGGTCACATATCTGATATCCTGCTTGTCAGATACATATATTACAACTCTTAAAAGGAGCAAAATTACAGTTATGAAGTAGCAACAAAATATTTTTATGCTTGGAGGCCACCCCAAAATAAGTAACTGTATTAAAAGGTTGTAGAATTTGGAAGGTTGAGAACCACTGTTTCAAGTCATCTCTCTATTCCCAAATTTATGTATGTTTGTACGTGTGTACATATGTATGCATGTAACATTCATTTATTTATTTTTAAGGATTCTATTAGGAAAAAACTGCCAAAATAACTAAAAAACATTGATTCCTTCAATGAAGAAGGTCTAACATTGGCATCAATACCCTCTTAGGACTTGTTAGCAAACTGAAAAGACATACAGCAATAAAAAAGACCAAAGGAACCAAAGGTCATTTACTTCAATTTCACACTACTATTTGAAAATACTATCAAAGGTGACTGAGCAACATAAATTCATTGCAGGACTGCAGATCAGGAATTTAATGGAGATCTCATGAAGCTAAAACGAAGTCACCATTGTGATGGCATCGAAACAGTGCACTCTTTCACATACTGGCTCAGAAAGCATTTTCAATATTTCCATCTTCCAGAGACTGCCTGCTTTCCTTGGTTTGCTGTTTGTTTCCCTGTATCTTCAAAGCTAATAATGACAGTCTATTTCTTCATATTCTGTACTACTAATATATTACATGTTGGGTGTTAAAGTATGAATATCTTTGAGTGTCATTATTATATCTGGTATAAATATAGACTTATATTTAGGGTATTCATAGATACATGCTACAAAAGATTTGATCATATCAATGTTATTGAGATTTTTATTATTTAGTTCATCAAATTTTATTGTGGAATGTAAAAAGAAGGGGATAATACAATACAAAGCAAAATAAGTATTATTTTCTAATTCTCGTAAGTTCATTGGAGAATTTCAGGCATGAATACTGTGTTTACATCATTTCTACCTATTACCTCTCCTTTCAAGTCTGCCAGTGCTTTCTCACATTCATGAATTCTTCATATTTTTATTATTATCTGTATGTCATTCTGAGTTCACTTGCTCATATGTATATATGTTTAGGGGTGAACACTTGGATAAATCATTATGTAAAAACTGTCCTTTTTCAGGAGACTGTAACTCTTCATCTAGGGACAGGTCCTTGTGAAATTTTCCCCAACCACTTTGACATGTCAATTGGTATTGTCATTATGTACGTCTTTTTTAGGTGGCCATAATGTTGGGATTTCAAGGTTACAACTTTCTCTTAATATATAGAAGTAATTAGCAATAGGAACTTGGTTCCCTGGTTTTTACAGTTCTTCCAAATCTCCTGTGATGTCTGCTGAACTTTAGGTATTAGAATCACCATGGTAAATATGACAGTTACAGAGAGGCAACACACAGCTGTAGTTTGTCCAGTTGTAGATCTCTATTCCAGCCTTAGTCCGCTGCAAAATGAAGCTTCTTTGATATGTGGTAAAAGCTACACTTAGCTGTGGGTTTGAAGGATCTGTTTGAAGGTTTCAAAAATAAAGTATTCAGAATGCATTTTTAAATGGAATTGGTTTAAGAAACTGGAAGAAGCAGATTCTCTTTTACCATCTCTGACCTCGACCTCTCCAGGTAGCTCTCTGTTGTTATAGTGCCAGACATGAATTCTCTCCTACTGTATCTGCCTTACAAGTCTAGTTAGTTATTATTCTTAAGTCTGTTGATTATTCCTAAGATATAAATGACATTATTGCAGCATCAGGAATATCTTGCCATGTTGGCCATTGTGATTTATAGGCTTCACAGCTAGGTAGGACTATTGGTTTCTCTTCTCTCTTGGCAGCTTGTATAGCACCTTCTGATTCTATGAGAATTAGTCTTTACTACTCCAAAGCCAGTGGCAAAGTATGTGTTGCCTTTAACAACAGGATCTCCCTTTCAAGTGGTTAGAAACAAGGTGAGGAGGGTGAACCTGTGAGTAATGGGAATCAAGAGTGATAGGGGGCATTGATGATATCGCCAAATAATCAATAAAAATAATATACTAATTGCCTATATTGTTGTGGGAGTGTCTTTGGCTCCCTGACCAACAACTCGAAGGGAGGCTTCCCATGACTGAAATGGAGGACTCCATTAGATAACCTGGGACTCTTGGAGGGAACCTTGTCACTCTTATGAAATAATTCCATTATATAAAAAAGATTATAAAATAATGTGTTTAGCCATGCCTTTTCAAAGATCATTAACATCTATGGCCATACCACCCTGAACAAGCCTGACCTCATCAATCATCCTTCGTGTTATTTACAACCGCTTTCTTCTTCTTTCTCTGTTTCAATACCCACCCCAGCTAAAGCCCCTCCTCCATGGCCTCACAGTCCCTTCATAGCAAATGCATTCTACCATCACTCTCTTTAGTGATTGTTCTCCCAATCCCCGTGGTCCCTTTCTAATTTCCTTACTCCTCTGGTTATTTCAGGCTATTTTATCTAATCTAAACATTTGGAACTAAGATCCACAAATGCAGGAGAACATGCATGTTTGATTTTCGGGCCCTCGGTTACTCCAATTAGTGTAATATTTTCCAGTTCTACCCATTAACCTGAAAATTTCATGGTTTCATTCTTTTCTTAATAGCTGAATAGAACTACAGTGTGTATATTACCTCATTCTCATTATCCAGTCATGTTCTGAAAGACTTCTTGGTCGTTTCAGTTGTCTAGCTATTATAAATAGAGCAATAAATCAACACACATTGCTGAACAACTATCTCTGTAGTAGGATACGGAGTCCTTTGTGAACACTCCAAGTAGTAGTATAACCAGACTGACAACCCGAATTCAACCTCCTGAACTCACATAAAGAAGCTGAGTGTTGTGGTATGCATCTGTAATCACAACAGTTCTATGGAAAGATAGGAAGCAGAGACAGGAGAACTGCATGAAACCTAAGAGAACATGTCACAAAAGGAGGTGAAGAGTGAGAACCAACTTCTTAAATGTTCTCCTCTGACCTCCACATGTCTTCTGTGGCATGTGTGTACCCATATTTATCCACACTCAATTAATCCAATCAGTTTATCAAACTTCATTGTTTTCTAGAATATTTTGCCCAATTATTTTGCTTCATCAAAAGCGGTGGTGGCGCATGCCTTTAATCCCAGCACTTGGGAGGCAGAGGCAGGCGGATCTCTGTGAGTTCGAGACCAGCCTGGTCTACAAGAGCTAGTTCCAGGACAGGCTCCAAAACCACAGAGAAACCCTGTCTCGAAAAACCAAAAAAAAAAAAAAAAAAAAAAAAAAAAAAAAAAAAAAAAATCTCTTTGCATATTGGTCTCTATATTCAAAGAAACAGCAAGTTAATTACGGAAACTGATTCAGGTGTAGAATTCTGTACCTACCATAGCATAAGAAATTTAACATATGGCTTCATCGCCAAAATAATTCCCAAATTTTGATAACGGTTCTGTCACTAGTCATTTCTGTTATCTTGTCCAAATTATTTTAATATTTTAATCTATCTATCTAGTGAGATTCATAATACTTTTGTGTTATCAAGGTCTTTGATAATCAAGAACTTCATGATTTGTATAGTATCTAATGCCTTAAGTAAGAGTTTATTTTGTTTCCTAAATGAATCAACAAATTAATACATGACAAAGTAAACACAATTAACAAACATCGTTAGACAAGCTAATAAAATTATACTTAAAATCAGATGTAAAAGGGAAATATGATGAGTCAGAAGTGCAAAAGTTTTCTTTTTAAAAAAATGAAAAAATAAAAAGATACAAAAGAATCAAATTTTCCAGGCTGTGGCAGGGCATGCTTTTAATCCCAGGACTTGAGAGGCAGAAGCAAGCAGATCTCTGTGAGTTTGAGGCCATCCTGGTCTACATGAGCTAGTTCTAGGACACGCTCCAAAGCTGCAGAGAAACCTTGTCTTGAAAACCAAAACCAAAACCAAACAAGCAAACTAAAATAAAGAAAAAAAAAAGAATAAAAAAAATTTACTCTGAGCAATCCCATGACTACAAATTGAATAAACTAGGACCAACTTGAAAATTTCTAAACCTAAAATACAATAAAAAAGCATAAGAAAACATAAAATCTTCACAAGCACATAATGAATAAATAGATTAGACTTAACCAGTTATTCAAAAGAAACAAAAGCAGGAAAAGCCTGGAGAATTTGATGGCTTCATTTCTGAGTTCTACCTAGCATTCCAAAAACTATTCATAATACTTACTTTCTAAAATTTTGTTTAAACTGAAGCATAAGGTGTGAAACTGACATTGACCTTATATTAAACCAAGAAAGATACCATAAGAGAAAATATTACAGGTCCTAATGACTATAAATAAAAAATATTCAAAAATGCATGTTAATAAATCACATTAGAAAATATCATTCACCAGGACCAAGGGGAATTTACCCATGCTTGTAAGGACAAATCACTATACACAGATCAAGGAAAACCATATGACCAATTCAATATATGAAGATAACTCATACACACTACACACACACATATATTTCAGTTTAGTTTATTGTTTGTTTGGTTAGGGGATTTATTTTGGGCAATTATTTTATTTTTTATTTTTGCAAAGATTTAGAAGGTAAATACCATGAATAGCTTTTGGATGATCTGTAGAACTCAATGTGGGGTGGAGGGGCTGTATCATTGACTCAGCAGTTACGAGCATTGGCCACTCTTCCATAGAACCTGGGTTCCATTCCCAGTACCCATGTAGTGGTGGCATACAACCATCTCTACTCCATTTCCAGGGGATCCAACACCCTTTTCTGACCTCGTGGGCACCAGGAATGCACACATAGTACATAAACTCATTCAAACACATACACATAAAAATAAAACATATAAGAAAATAATTTTTAAAGACGGAACAGGAAAGTCATTGGGTTCGCGGGCTTTTCCTTTCTAGATTTTCTTATTTTTAAATTAGCAATTCAATATCCTTATTTATAATGGGCCAGTAAAAATGTATTTTTGATACAATCCGTCTTTTTATTGTAAAACCTCTCAACAAATCAGGTGTAGAAGAAATGAACCTAACAAAGACCATAAGTAAAGACTCACAGTAAGCATCATAACTGATGCTGACAATGATGCGTACTGCCACTTTCATTCAACATAATACCAGAACTTTTAATAAGCACAAATAGACAAAAGACAGAGGTAAAATATGATGTAAACTTTTATTGTTCGAGGATGATCTCTATAACACACACACACACACAAATAAAAATACACATATACATATGCAATAATCTTATGTAAAGAAAAGTTTTCAAGAATTCATGCAAACAAAATAACCACTAAAATGTGTTCATTTCATAAAGTAGTAGTGGATGAAATCAGCATAAAATATCGAAAGTGTTTTTACACATTAAAAATTGACTATATGAAAAATAAGAAAAAAATATTTGTCAAAGGTCTAAAAAGAAATTGAAAATAATTGGAAGAAATTTAATCTTGAGAAAAGTGAACAGAAAACAGTATTTAAAAGGAAAAAAATTGAAAAGAACTTAACAAATGGACAAATAGTCACGTTCACAGTTTAGAATAGTCATTACTAGCCGGTCCTCAGTGGTGCCTGCTTTAATCCCAGCACTTGAAAGGCAGAGGCAAGCAGATCTCTATGAGTTTGAGGCCAGCCAGGTCTACAAATGCTAGTTCAGGACAGGCTCCAAAACTACAGCAAAACCCTATCTTGGAAAAAAAAATAGTCATTACTGTTTAAAAGTTAATATTATTTAAGTTGAAATACAGAAATAATGCATTCTTCATCAAAATATCATCATTCACTTAAAGAATAAACATACCTCGAAATTGCATTAGGATGAAAAGATGCTAATTCCCAGAGAAATATTAAGAAAAATTAGCAAGCTCAGAGGTAGTAGTGGTACTACAATGCTATGGTAATGAAAATCCATACAAGTTAACACATAGATCAGTGTAACAGACTAGAGAGTCCAGAAATAATTCTGCATTTTTATAAACAGCCAACGATTAATAATGTGTTCTTAAACATACAGTAAACAAGAGTAAAGTATCTTTTAAAAATGGTACAAGTCAAATTGAATGTATCCATGCAGAAGAACAAAATTCAAATTATCTCATGCTTTATAGGAACCAAAGATAAAATTAATTTAAATATTATATGCAAGACCTGAGAGTATAGAACTACAAAAAGAAAATTTAGGGTACAAACCCTAAAATCTATGAACATGAAAAATGTATAACTAAAATCTATTAGCTCAGACTATTTTTTTGATATGTCAAGAATTAAAAAGCTAAAGCAACAAAAAGCAATAATAAAAAATTTCCTATTTAAATAAAACTCTACTGTATAAAATAAGACATTAGCAGAATAAAGAAATCGTCTTCAGAATAGGAAAAAAGTTATATGAGACTAATGTGGTGACTTAGGCTTGTAACCATTTTATCAGGAGACTAGCCAAGAGGATTCCTGCAAATGCAAACCTATTTGGACCACAGATTGAGGTTTCATCTCAAAACAAAAATTGAAAACAAAAAGCAAAATATTTTAAACAGTACATCTAATAATGGGTTAATATTTAAGATATGTAACAGGACAATACAATTCGGTTACAAGAAAACAATCATTGAAAATTAACACAAGGATTGCATAGACAAGTCTCAAAGGAGACATATATATGATCAATAGGCATAATAAAAATTATCAGTGTCTCAAATCACAAAAGAAATGCAAATTAGATCACAGTGGGATGTGAACTCAGACCTATCAAATAGCTACTACAAAAATGTAAAAGGTATTCTGTTGACAGGGGTTTCTGCCCCACCTGGATCCTTCTTCAGCAAGGCAGTCACGTCTTGCTTGCTCTGTGTCTGGCGTTCTTTGCATCAGGCTGACAACTGCCGACTGAAACTTTCCTCTTTCCATCATTCTCGTTGTCTCACCTCTACGTCCTGCCTGGTAGCCATAGCCCCACCTATACTTTCTGCCAGGCTACTGGCAAGTAAGCATTTTATTAAAAATAATACAAGTGACAGGATAAAAGACCATTGTCCCACAGCAGTATTCACAGTTGTTGAAGAAACAATAAGAAGGGAACTTGTAAGGACTATTTGTAAGGCTGTAAATTATTAAATTCCTCATGTAAAGCAGTGTAAAAAAATCCTCAAAGATAAAATGAACAAACAAAAGTTAAAAGAGGTAAAAAAGAAATGCTGGATGATCTATCAGGTACACTCACACACATACACAAATGAATTGAAATTAGGCTTTTATACACATACAAATGAGTTGAAATTAGTCTTTTAAAAATAAATATATTTTTCCATGTTCTTACAGTTCACAATAGCCAAAGTATGGAGCAATCAAAGTATTCCTCTATGGGTAAATCAATAAAATATGTTGGATATAAGCATAAATATTATTTGACCATACAATAAGAAAACTCTGAAATTTGCAACAACGTGAAAGAATCTGGAGGGCATTGTGTTATGTGTAATAGGTCAGACCTAGAAAGATCAATGCTGCAGTAAATTATTTGCATGTGGAATCTCAGCAATGTTGAATTCATATAGACAAATAGTTCAATGGTGGTTAGCAGAGGGTAAAACTGGAATGGTAAGATGGAGAAATTAGAAATAGTGGATAAAGTACTCATAGCTTCAATTGGACATGGGATATATTTGAGGACCTTTTATTCACCTTGATAATTATAATTAATTCTACTGTACTATATATTTCAACTTGCTTTAAAAATACAAGTAGTAAGGGAAGGACTTGAACATACTACTATGAAAACATACTCTCTCAGGCTTAGAACCCCACTAAATAATGATATTTGAATATATATATATATATATCCTGTGCCAGATTTTAAATACTAAGTACCTATTGCCTAAAAGGGGAATAAGAAACAGATTACTAGAAACTAAGGAAATCCAGAACTGAACTCTTCAAAGCCAAAGTTAGGGGCTGAAAGATGACTCAACAAATTCTAGCAGAAGGGTATCATACAACCACCTGTAAATACAGTTTTGGGAAATCTGACACCCACTTCTGCCTCCATGGGCATTACACTCTCACGCACAAACCCACACTCAGACACAAACATATGCACATAATTTAAAATAATTTTTTCAGCACAAGTTTTTTAGCCTAGAATATACAGTTGCTATGCAACAAGTTCTTAACACAAGAAGACAAAAGACAGCTTGAAGGAATTCCTCCTGATGGTCTGTATTTTAGAACACATTGAGAACCAAAAATAATGACTGTAATGAATTATTATACATTTAAGGAATGCCACAAAGTATGCATACATGGTTATCAAATATGTGTGTATGTGTAACTAAGTTATTAAAGATAACAAAACACAGTGGAATCTGCAAGGAAAATTGTTAAATATAGAACATAGAGTAAGTAGGGAGTTGGAAAATCCTTTTATTTTATTATTTTTCATACAAGGCATTTTAATCATGTTTTCCCCTCCTCCAACTTCTCCAAAGTCATCCCCACCTCCCTACCCACCCAACTAAAAGACAAAAAACAAAACAAAACACAGCAAAAGAATGAAAATCAAAATAAAATGCCTGAGCATTTGGTACTGGACAACTGATTGGTGTGCTCTTCCCTGAGGAGAGCCACCTCTCACACTTCCAGTTCTGCTCTTTATCTGTTGTTCTTTGTGTAGAGTTGAGGTTTTGTGTTTTTTCCCAGGTAGTTTGGCATGTTCATTTGTGCTTTTCTTGTTTAACTCATGTTTAGGTTATCATGTTGCTAAAAAAAAAAAAAAAATCATGGGTATAGCTTTTAATGTTACTAGGAGACACAATCTCACAAAAAACTCCCTGAACCTTCGGTGTAGGACTGTGTTGTATGTGTGTGACTGAAACTACGCTCCTCAACTCCACATATTGATAGGTTGAGGTTTTCTATAGTGCTTTTCTGTGTATTACAAAGCAAAATTTCTTTGATGAGTGATGAAACTACACTTATCTATGTGTATAAAGACAGATGTTTTTAGATCTTTATTAGGAATTATGCTGTTTTAGTAAATTAATGACTGTAGATTGTCCTCCGTTAACCATGATTTCCCTAGCAATGATTAGTATCTACATTTCTAGAACTATGTATGGTATCCCTCTTGTTGATAACCATTGGCTACCACCAAGATATATCTATGATTACTGCATCCTAAAGATTATCATGCCATGCTAGTTGTTGATGTGGTGGTTCAGAGGCATCATGACTGAGTAGAACTGTTGGCTGAATTTCTTCTTTGTAAGTTTTTCTGGTGCCCTTTGGTACCATGAAAGAAAGCCCTTGTGAAGGAGACATTCTGGTCAGTTTAAGCTCAGGGACCTCTGGGCCTTTTGTCTGAAGTTTATGGTGTCTTCAACAATAGAGACTTACCTTTCACCTCTGGCAGGCAATGGTGGGCAATAGCAATTGGCTGTTTGGGGAAATCTCTCTAACAAGTCATAAGAGGTCTTCTCATGTCTGGTTTGGGGGGTGGTTGTTAGGTGGGAGAAAAGTTAATTAAAATTCAGATATATATATATATATATATATATATATATATATATATATATATATATATATATATATATATATATAGTTTTAGTAACTTTCCCTGTCCTTTTTCAAGCTAAATTATTATAGGTAGAATTCCGTGTTTGGTAATTGTACCAGTGGGACCCTCTTCTTCTAGATGCAACCTCCTATTCCCTGCACAAATTGTTTCTTACTGAAAACATTTCTGTTTCTTTGTACCTTCTTGTGTTCTTGCATTTTTACCTTCTAGAGTTTTTATCAAAGTACTTTTCTGATTGGGTTAGTCCTATTCAGGATCGTCTTTCTCATTATCTTAAATACAGATGATTGTACATAAAATTATGTCTGTTTCTTGCTTTATTACAAAGACTAATGTATGAAGTGATATCATAATATCTGCAGGTAGTACAACATAGGCTATGGCAATATAAAATATACACGATAGTGAATAAAAATTAAACTTTGAAACTATTAGAAGAACATAATGACAAAATTCCCTTTGTCCCAGTGTGAGGATGAATATCAAAGAAGAGGAGATAGCTTTGCTGGGGAAGCACGTTCTTTTCCTTCAGCCAATAGCCTTTAAGATACCAGCCCACTAGGGTGTGGTCTCTTCTGCTTTAAGAAGCAGCCATAGCCCTGTGTTATCTCTCTCTTGTTTCCAGCTCCCGCTTCTGGCTGCTAGACTCTGTTCCTGGTCGCACAGAGGGCTGTTGTCTAGGACAGTGATATGTAAGTTTTTCGCCTTAAATAAATAACCCTTTTATTAATCATAATTCCAAACTAGTGTGGGATTGTTTTGTGAGTTATGCCTTCATAGCTTGAATACAAATATGCAAATCTAGTTTTTACACTCAAAGGCAGGCACTTTATTCATTGATCCATCTCCACAACTCCAAGTACTGTTTTTAACAGTTCTCAGAAAGAGAAAATGGAATTAATACATTGATTTTTAAGTTCTACCCTTTTCAACTGTACTACAATAAATTTATATTTTTAATTACCCAGAACTTTTGTTACTGCAGCCTTTTATGTTACTAATTTACCTATGTTCATAAAAGGAAACATGGTTCATATAGGTCTCAGATTGCATCTTCCATCAACTCTTCCTTTCCCTAAAACTTGTCTGTTTTTCCCAAAACACAGTAAGAATATTTTATTCCAAGCTTTGATAATTAGTTTCCATATATAATGGAAAAAATTTGGTTTCAGATGTACCGCTGACTCTGGCCCTTGATATGTAGCTGCAGGTTTACTGTGCATGACCACACTGGTGTCTGTCTACTGGATTTAATGCAGCAAGACAGGACATTTATGTGAGGCAAACAGTGTTCAACTCACAAAGGTGCAGTAATGAACAATGAAAGCCAAGGAGTCATGGAAAGCTGGTTCTTTAATTCCTGGAAAGCTGTCCAGGGGATATTTGATTGCTTTGTGTACAGTTTACACTCCAACACAGATTTCAGACCCCCAAACCATTAGATGTTGGGATTTACACCACAGGGAAACTTAATATGTAGGCATGGATATTTTGTTCTTAGAGCAACAGAAATTGACTAGACTTTACTCTTCCAATTAGTTTTACCTCATCTATGGGTGCTGTTTTTATTGTACGGTTACTCTGAAAAGTACAAACAATAAGGTAGGGAAGGAAAATCGTGTAATTTAAAACTGCTTGGAAACAATCCCATACTCAGTCAAGAATTTTTCTTTCATCTCTTCCTTTTTGCCATCTCTCTGTGTAGGCAACTTTCTGCCTCTCCCTGCCCATCTCTCTCCCATTCTCTCTTCCCTTCACATCTCTTCTCTTCCCATTCTCTTTATTTCAATAAACTCTAGACTCAATGAATTTTTTTCTTTGTTTTCACAGAATAGAAACTCTTCTTGGTCATCTGTCTCACTCTCTTGCTCCATCTATTCCATCCATCCTTATTTCTATGGCTAGGTTCATTTTAAGTCATGAGACCCATCATTACATCAAATAAACACTTGCAGAGAAAGGAACTTTTCTACATTGCTCAATGTGGTATCTTCAGGTCTGTGAATAATTCTTAGAGCATAGTGGGTGTTGAAATGGTGGAACCAAGTGAGAGAATATATGTTCTAAACAACAATAAAGAGCATAGGATTCTAATTTAGACTTTAAGCTAATTTAATTCTATCCTTCACTCCCAATCTGAAGTTGCTGTTTTCAAAAAGTAATTGCATTTCATTCTATTAATGTATCTTTTATAATATATTGTAAATGTATAGTATAAAACAACTTGAAACATTCCTTTACTTTTCATCAGTGTGACAACTATGCCAAAACAATAAATGTACCATTTTTTTACTTTATGTTTTCAAGAGCCTTTGCAAATTGAAGTCTTTTTATTGCTAAATCACAATTTCGTGACAAATTAAGAGTCATATCAATGCTTGAAGGAATTAGAATGTGACAAATGCAAGAGGGTGACTGTAGCAAAAATATAGTGTTAACAACGTATTTACTTCACCAAATATAAGTGCTACTTCAATTATCTTATAAAGGACATTATTATCATTTGCATTTTTCAAAACAGACAAAAACAGTTCTTTAGCAGATACAACAATGATGGGTTTTGTTCACAGCATAATGAAAATATCTCTAATGGCACTTATGATCTGAGCAGTCAAATAAACAAAAAAATTGTCAGAAGAGAAAGAATACAATGTAAATCTTTGTGTTAGAGCTGTGCCACTGCCCATGGCAGGTGTTTAGAAGCTGAGTGATGCAGACATACTTGGATCTCTTGCTGCATGATGAAGCAGGGACCCTGCATCCTTTCCCACTCTTTTTCCAGCCACTTGATTCTCAAGTCTGGGGTTTGAGAAAGCTATATGTTTCAATAGAGAAAGCAGCACAGATTGGCATGTGATATCCTTAGCCTACTGTCTACTCCTTAAAGATTTTAAGTAATAAAGTAGATGAACATCTAAATGGACTCTGTAAACTACTGTCAAATAAAAATATATACCATGAGGCTTTCTATTATTGATATATTTGTTTGCTGATATGACACTAAGAAGGAGATAACCTTAGATTTTAGTTCTGAATACTTAGATTTCCGTTTGAGTGATCTTGTATATACAATAGCTCATACGTATAAATTGGAATGTTAACCACACATACAATGCATTTTACATTGCACATCTTTAAAAGATCTATCTTTTTAATTTTGTGGGCTTGAGTGTTTGCCTGCTTGCATGGATGCAAACAATGTGTGTACACTGTCTGTAGAAGCCAAAAATGAAAGTCCTCTGGAACTGAAGTTACAGGTGATTGTGACCTTCTGTGAAGGTCCTGGGAACTGAACCCAGGTCTTCTGGGAGAGCAGCAAACATATCTTTCCAGCCCCATCCTCCAGGCATTTCTAGTGAGAGTTGGCAAGGTTTCTGTGACGGATCCTAGAGTAAATGTCTATGATTCTGTGTGTTGTACAGTCTCTGCCATAAACACAACTATGCCCTCAAAGCTCTTTCACAAATACAAAACATATGTAAATGGTTGCAGCTGCCATCCAATAAAGTTTTATTCATACAAATGGATCATTGGTTAGATTTTTACCACAGAATCTAGTTTCCAATTCCTGATCTTAAAAAGGAGGATAGTAATGTTGCTGCTAGCATTTTTACAGAACTGATGTAACTGATCACATACTTAGAAAGGAACACTCACACTATAAACTGCAACACTTTTACATGTTATTAATATTTTTAGAATCTTACTTCTCATTACATGAGATCCCCTTATCTAAAAACACCATACGATGATCCTTCACTACCTCAGAAAATGACTTTGTCTGTGCCCATGTGTAACCTATTTCTAAAGCTGTCCATAATACTGAAATGCAGAACGTCAGACAATAAAAGCTGTCTTTAAGTGTCAAACATTAACGGTTGATCTATAAAGAGTATGTGACATAAATGCATGGCTGTATCTGATTTGGTTAATGAAAACTAATGAAAATGCAGGATTAAATCATAAATAGAAATTAGACTGATGACACAAAATTAAGAATGTGAAATATGACACCCCTTTTCAGTGTGTTACCTTAAGAACATAGAATGTGCTGAAATGGATTTACATCGAGAGTAGTAAGGGATGATGCTATCCATTTAAATAGATTTTAATTCATTTTAAATTATACTTGAAATACAAAGCACATAAGAAGACCACATTAAAGAGTCATTGTTGAGCAAGATGGAGTTAGGAAGCAGTTTCCCTGTCTACCTTGTAATTCTGAGCAGAGACAATGGCACTTCTTCTAGGAAACCTGGGAGAGCATGTTTTATGGACATCTCTGAGGAGCAATTAAACTAACTGAATTCAATTAAAAACTGGCCTGCAAAAAAGAGGATATGAACTTAGTCAGGAAAATGTAGCCATGTATTTGAAAAAAAAATCTATACTTGAAAGCAAGACACAGAGATCTCTCTATGATTCAGATGCCTTCGTGAGTGAGATCGTGTTATTGCCATAATAGCAAATCATTTTAATAAGCAAGCACCTTCAGAAGTTATCTCCAGGTCACTGCTTCAGAAGCTGAACTACAGAACAGAGTAAAACTGTAGCCACATTATTAGCTAGAAATGACTTTTACACCTTAGTTGGGATTTCTTTTGCCTTGAAGAGATACCTTGACCATGGGAACTTTTTTCTCTTTTTTGAATTTATTTATTTATTTAACATCCCAGTGGCAGTTTCCCCCCCTTCTCTCCTCCCAATCCCTCCCCTCATGCCCTTGTTTCCACTCCCTAATACATTCCTCCTCCATTTCTGTTTAGGAAAGGGCAGGTCTCCCATGCTTATCAACAAAATATGGCATATCAAGTTGTAGTAAGACTAAGCATCTCCCCCTGTGTTGTGGCTGAGCAAGGCAACCCGGTTTGGGGAGTAGGGTCCCAAAAGACAGTAAAAGAATTGGAGACAGCCCCTGTTCCCACTTGTTATGGGTCCCACAAGAGGACCGAGTTACACAACTGTAACATATATGCAGAGAGTCTAGGTCAGTTCCTTGCTGGCTCCCTGGTTAACAGCTCAGATTCTGTGAGCTCCTGTGAGCCCAGGTGAGTTGATTCTTTGAGTTTTCCTATGGTGTTCTTGATCCTCTGATTTCCACAATCCTTTCTCTCCCTCTTCTGCAGGATTCCCCTTGCTCCACCTAATGTTTGACTGTAGGTCTGCATCTTTTTCCATCAGGTGCTGGATGAAATCTCTCTGTTGACAATCAGGCTAGGCACCAATCTGTGAGTATAGGAGAATATCATTAAGCATCATTGCATCGACAATTTTATTTCCTCCAATCATGTTTGGTTCTATTCTAAGTCTCTAGGTCATCTAGCATATTGGTCATCGTGTTCTAAGCAGTGTCAAGAGTAAGCTTACTCTCCTGGCATAGGTTTTAGGCTAGCTGGGTCTTTGCTTGGCCACTGCCTCAATCTCTAGAACACCCTTGCCCCAGCACATTCCATATTCAGGACAGAGTGTAGGTCGAAGCTTACGTGGCTGATTTGGCTTCTCACTCCCTCTACTTGAAGTCTTGCCTGGTTAAAGGAAATAACCAGTTCAGGCTTATATGTCTGCTTTTGCTAGGAGTCTTTGCTGGGCTCATCCTTGTGGATTCCTGAGAGATTCCCTTTCACCAGGTTTTTACCTAACCACCACAGCAACTCCTATAAAGTAACACATTTAATTGTGATCGTTCACTTACAGTTCAGAGGTTCAGTCCATTATCATCATTGTGGGATGTGGTTATATGCAGGCCAGCATGGTACTGGCTACATCATGATATGATATACAGGCAACAGGAAGCAGATTGAGTGTCACACTGAGGGAAGCTTGAACAAAAGAGACCTCAAATCCTACCCCCACACATCCTAATAGTGCCACTCTCTATGAGATTATGAAGTACAATTATATTCAAACTACCATAACACCACTCAAGTTACTCTTATTTCTGATGGCCATTTAAGAGATGTTACATATATCTTAATCTTCTTACATGATACATACAAGATTATGTATACTTATTTAAGATAAATATTTGAGAGAGAGAGAGACAGACAGAGAGAGAGAGAGAGAGAGAGAGAGAGAGAGAGAGAGAGAGTATTTCTAGCATTGGAAATTGAACCCCAGGCTTTAATGCTAGACAAAACCTCTACTACTGAGCGACATGCTTGACCCATGACTGCTATTTTTTATCTTATTGATCTCTATATTAGCTTTGTCAGCTATAATTGTAATATATGCTTAATATATGTGTCCTATATAATATACAACAGTAAGCTATGAAAATCATTCCTAAAGGACTAGCATTCTGTAAGACACTTTGATAAGTAAAGAACATGCTCATGAAAAGTTTCATTATTAAATTATAGTTTGAGAATACAAAATCATGAAACGAAAGATATGTTTTCCTTCAACAATTTTTTTGTTTATTTGTCTATTAAAAGACATTAATGTTTTGATTTTAACACAATACAATACAAATAAGGTCTCACTTTTAAAGTGGTCAATTATAAACTGCCTTTTATTTGTTTATAAGATAAGGTTCAAAACTTTTGTAAATGAGGATCATTTATTATAACTAATTCATACATTTATTAACTAAACATTGCATATAGACAACTTGTGTTGGATTATTGTTAATTGCAACAGAAATTAAAGATGTGTTGTTTACTAGTATGTTACATGAAATCTGCTAAACATTTAGAGGTTCCTTTCTTTTTTTGTTTTGTATTTGAGACAGGGTTTCTCTGCGTAGCTTTGAAGCTCTGTAGACCAGGCTGACCTCAAACGCACAGAGATCTGCCTGTCTCTGCCTCCCGAGTGCTGGGATTAAAGGCATGCACAACCACTGCCTGACCACTTGGAGTTTCATTTACTTAAATTTAGCATCACAATAACTTCATGGGGCAAATACAATAATTTTGCTATTTTATATTTACAGTATCTAAGTGGCTTTGCTAAAATATGGGCAGCCAGAAAGATCAATACTTTTTACAGCTAATGTCATAGCAAATATACAAGTACTATACTTTTCTTCTAATTTTACTGAGGAAGAGACTGAGGCTCAAGAAGGTAAGAAGTAAGTGAGAGTCTATCAATTCAAATTAAGCCCAGTATTCTGATCACAAAATTTATTCTATTAGTCAATTCAATTGGCAAAATAGAATTACCAAAATCAATGCTAATGTTCATATAAATTTGCAATTGAATATTTAAGTAATAATTCATCATAAAAAATTACTTATATTAACTATATCAGGCACCAAAACATTTCTCAGAGAGGACATTTATACTTAGAAACATATATTAAAACAATTTTGAGATGAGGCTTCGTGGTAGGGTACAAAAATCCCCAAAATGCACTGTTGTGTTCATTTTTTTGTGAAGAGGAAAAGAAACTCAGGGGAGAACATGGAAAATGGAGCTAGCTTTTCAACAGAGGAATGTGACCGGTTCATAAAATAGCTGGTTTGTGAAATAAGCACTCCTGGGTTTGAAATTGACATCCTAAAGCATTCTTACTAACGTTTTAGGAGGCAGAAGAGTCCTAGGGTCATAATATCTACTTAGCCCCCATTTATTTACACAATCATGGTTTGGAATCAAACATCCAACTAGCTTACTTAACAAATTTTCCTTAACATTGTGTGAGGGCCCACAGATGTGAGCCTGTTTCAGCTTGACTGGAGGTTAGAGAGTTTGAGTTTATTTTTGCTCTTTCAGAGTTGCCAACAAATGTGGCTATAAACTAGAGATCCTGACCTAGGATGTGGTTAATTAGTATTTTGGGTGGATCTGTTCCACCTAGACCAAAGATACCTGCATTCAATTCCTTATATCATGTTAATGAAGTCTGTAGTCCCCTCTTCCCCTTTAGGAGTGAAGTATATAAGCATGTGGAAAACAAATACAGATGAACTGAGCATTCAGTATTCACTGAATTTTTCTCCCAGTGTGGTCCTGTGTTTCTGCCTCTTATATCTCTCATATCTCTGTTCCTTTTGCTTAATAATTCCAATCCTCATGCGCCTACCCTAAAATGTATAGATTTCATCGAGGCTGTTCTTCGACAACATTGTAAAGCATTCTCATCACTAAAGGTTTTATGCATATAGGTTAAGTTTCACACACATAGGTTAAGTTTGAATGATCTTTTAATCTTATCCAACAAGTCCATATCTGATAAAAGTACATAAGTGAGCAAATTAAAGAAAAGATCAATGTCTCAGTCTTACAAATTGCTAGCATAAAAACATGAGTTTGCTAATCAGAACCCATGTTAAAATAAAGGCAGACACATCCAGATGTTATGTACTTGTATCCACATTACCGTGGAGGCAGAAACAGGCAGATCCCAGGAGATCACTGACAAGCCATCCTTACCTCCTTGGTAAACTACAGGCCAATAAGAGAATCTGTCTCAAAAACCAAAATAGACATAGATATGATGTGATACTTTCGCTTCTGCATATATGTGCACACATGTGCATGTGAACGTTCACATAGGAGCAGGCACACCCAAAAGATCAAAGTAAAACATTTCTTTACAAATAAATATCACATATTTTTCTTTTATATGTGGAATCTAACTAACTTTGAAAATACATATATTTGATATGAAAACCAAAGGAGACTGTTTGAGAGGAGAGGTACAGCCGGAAAGAAAAAAGGAAGATGGGAGAGGGTGAATGGAATATGAACAAACTGCAGTGATATACATGAGATTCCTTGATTTGTACACTTACCGAAAGATATATTTGTGAAGAAAGTAAAAAGTATCAAAAGTGACAAAGAGATAACATAATAGCTTTATAGGTTTTATATCCTTTAATTTTTTAAAATCTAAAACATGTTTCTAATTTCCCATTCCAGCAGAGATGAGTGGAAAGTACAAACTGGTGAGAGACCCTATTAGATTCTTACACTAAATTTGACACAAGATTTGAGTGTCAAATCAGTTATTATTATCTAGCAGGGATCTAACTGTGAAATCCTCGTTGAATTTCAATGGAATTTCTCAATGACATGAGCTCCTTGAATGTTTGGTGTAAGAATCTGATCTTTTGCTAAATGCTTATTTAGAGACTGAGAATACAAAAATTTGCCAATCTGCACAATGTACTACCTTCAAAATAATAAAAATATCACCCCTATAAAGCCTTGGGGAGAATTGTATAGGAGGGTGTTGAATGATTTTAAGAACCAAAAATCAGGGAGGATCAGAGCAAAGCAATGTCTTCTGGACATGATGAGGTCACTGTATGTATAAATTTACAGCACCTCTGAGTTGCCTGCAGAAAATCTGTACAAGATCAATCAGGTCAATATTCTAACATGGAAAGGGGAGGAAATAAAGATTCCCCCAACCATGAAGTGATGAACAGTGGGGGTTTCTGGGGAAGATGGAAACAGGTCATTTAAAGAGTGTGGACCCTTGTAGATTGACTATGCTCTAATGGAAGGCTTCATACCCATAAGTATATTGGCAAAACAATTGAGTCGTTTTAAAAAAATGAAGTTGAGAATGTGTCAGGAAATGAAGAATGGATCAGAAAGGAGTTAGGAGGGAATTGGAGAGGGAAATAAGATCAAATTGCATTGGGTTAAGTCCTCAAATAATTGATAAAAATATTATATTTTAAAGTTCCCTTTGGTTCTTTCTCCTTTTTTCATTAAGGTAATTGATACGTTCAACAATTTCCAAAAAATGAGAATGTTGGTGTTGTATTGGATGAATTCAGTACACCTAGTAATTTCTTGCAAAGAACACAGCAATTTAGAAACTCCTAATAATGACCCCCAAACACCACTAAATACCTTTGATACAACTTTAATTCCTGGTATCATCTAGAGTTTAACCTCAAATTTTAATTCATGCAAACTTAGTTTCCAAGGCATATTACAATCTGCCTTTACTGCAAGCGCAGAATGGAAACTTGGAAGTGCTCAATTATTTCTACCTTATAATGGAAGCGCTCAATTTCCCCGACAAGCTCTGCTCTTTGAGGGGCTTCCAGTAGCATTACCTAGGAGATCCTCATCTTAGGATAAAATGTTACATTCAGTGCATCTTTCAATAAAATTTTTAGTCACACCAATAAAAATGTAATGAAAATTCTTTGAGTTAGCTTATACCTTGTATCTATTTTTGCAAAACTTTTAAAAATTAAAATCATTACTATTAAATAATCAAATATATAAGGCGAACTTCATAGCTGGTCAAAGTTTTGAGAATAAGAAACTGTGAATGGTTCAACCCTAAATCGAGCATCTATATGATGATATAGATACTGTAGTCATGAACTCACAGCAGCTGTGTTTATCTACATAAGACTGGGAAAGCATTAAGCAAGCAAGAATTCTAGACTAGATGAGGGAAACCTATCCTGAAGAGCCATTGGCAACTGGTAGTTGGTACGGGAGGGAGATTCAACTTTCTCTGGGAGTATGGCCACTCATGTGTCCATGTTCCAACAGACAACCCCAACCAATGCACATGTGGACAGAACTGAATGTGCGTGGTCGATTATTAAAAAAGGAGAGAGGAGGAGAAGAAGGAGAAGAGAAAATGAGATAAAATTAAAAAGTGAACATGTGTGGAAGATCAGGGAAATTGAAGGGTGAATATGGGAGGATTTATTATCGTAGTTTGCTGAATGCACATATGAAATTTCCAAAACTTCACACAGAGAAACACAGACACACGTAGAGAGGGGAAGAGGAAGAGGGTTGAACTATTTTCTTACATATAGAATTTTACATTTAATATGTATTGAATAGTTTATTATTTACGCTATTTTCATAAACAAAAACTAAAATTTAAGGATAACTACTAAAAGTTTTCCTGAATTGAAAACTAATTATTCATTACCTAAGTTATTTAATAAGAATATCCAACACAAAGACAAAAAGTCAAATGCTGATTTCAGATGACACAAACAGCTAAACTTTCTACTTATTTATACACATGGATTGATGTGTATTTTAGATATGACATAAAAATAACTCAGTTATAATGATACAAATAATATTTTTGAAAAGAGGCTAAATTTATTAATAGCCAGTCAGACTCCAGAATTTATGCCACTTACAATATTATATTAGAGAACCAATTCAAACCATAAACCACAATGATGTCTGTGATCTGTATTGGGACTGTGTTGATGTCTGTGGTCTATACTTCTGCAAGAGAGCATAATGAGGTCCGTGGTCCCTGATGCCACCAGAGACCAGGTGCAGCCCCAGGGAAACATGTGCATATCCATGATGCATGCTACCTCTGGCTGTTATAGGCAAAGAAACATTTGTTGCAGTCTTATTGATGACTCAGTTATCTTTAAGTGGCTGGCCCGCTGGGAGTTTGATGATGCAGAAATGAGCATCTGGACAACACATATGATACTTGGTGTATATTGAGGGTAGGAGACAAGTGTAGGATAGTGAACATGGGAGGTATGGGAAGTGAGTGTGATTCAGATACATTATGTTGGAAGGAGAAAAAGGTAAGAAAAGCATGCATGAAATTCTCAAACAATAAACAAAGAAAGCTATTTTAAAAACCCTGCACTTATTTTAATGTTGTGAATATATATGTCTAATCCTTTTCTCCTCCAAATAAGTAAACTATTACTGCAATTGCTAAGCATTATTTTCAATGTTCTACTCTTTGTCTACTTTTCTGTAGAGAACAACTCTATGAATTACCACACACTATGCAGCATGCTTAGGTCGATCTATAGATAAACTGTGGTTTATCTATTGAATTTTAGTCTATTAAAATCATCTAATTCTGATTCCAACAACATTGGAGCAAGGACATTTACTCTGTTATGCATGGAACCTATTTTCTTTTGCCCTACAAAATGATTTGTTGAATGTTTTTCCAGTTTTAAAAAGCATTTTCAAATGTTATATATTCTTTAATTTATTTTTAGAATTTCATACATGAATACTGTGCATCATTTCCATCTGGCCATTTCCTCTCTCCAACTCACCCAGTATTCTCGCTGCTCTCTCATGAATTCATGACCTCTCCTTTAATTAGTATTCTTATATAAATATGTATACATACACAGAACATATACATACACTTGTGCAACATGTCTGCTCATATGTACATATGTTTAGGGTTTGTAACTATAGAGCTCATCCCTGTAGAAAATTTGTTCTTACTCAAAAATCATTGATTGATTTTCTTTGGAAATTTTATCTGAGGGTGGGTTTTGTGAAATTTCTCTCATCTCTCTTCCACATTAGCATGTTAGTTGCTATTCTCACAATGAAGGTCTTGTTAGGTGTATCCATATTATTCATATTTCATGGGCATGAATTTCCTGTTATGTCTAGAAAACACTATCTGATAGCAAGTGTCCTGTTCCCCTAGCTCTTACAATCTTGGTTCTCTTGCGTTTCTTTGTTTTTGTCACCAAACCCACTAACCCATCTTTAACTGTTCCCCCATTTATGTTTTTATGTGTCCTTTTGCCCTACTCCCCTTCCTCAACATGTCTGGTTAATCCCTAATGGTCTCTGATCTAATTTCATAACCTATATCCTCTTTCATTTCTTTTATCTGCATATATACAAACATTAAAAATTAAGATCCATGTATTAGTTAAGATGTGATATTTATAGTCTTTATGAGTCTGGATCTCCTAAATTAATACAAATAAAGTTTTATGTGTTTCTTGAAAATTTTATAGTTTAATTTTATTTTCTGTTGAGTAAAATTGCAATGAGCATATTTACCACATTTTAATTATCCATTCATCTCCTGATTTCATATCTTTGCCTTGTCCTTCTCTTCAATACCTTCTACTTTGCTAATATATATATATATATATATATATATATATATATATATACTAGATTACATTGTTAAAGTTTGCCACCAAGCTTATTCTCTCATTTGACCACTTCCTTCACTTGAGGCTGACTACCAAGATCCAGCTATCAAAGTAGCAAAGTCCAAGCAACCAGAAGCTCCCTTTGGCTTGCTCACCTAATTAACATGCCCAATTAGAATTAAACACCTCATCTTAACACTGGTTTCCCCTTGAACCTTTATAAACTGCCAATAGTTATGAGTCACATCTGTCTTCTTTCTACTGAGAGGCAGTCATTTGTCCCTCTGGGACAAATAATCCCTGCCCACTTTCCCTTCTTTCCTTCACCTTCTCCCTTGTCCTCTCTTTTGATCCTGAGACAATACTTCTCCTTTCAGAGAATGTGTATTTCTGGAAAAAAGTTTAATAAACATTCTTCAAAGGAGACACAAATTTTTCTTTTTGGAGACAGGGATTCTCTGTGTAACAACCCTGGCTGTACTAGAACTTGCTTGTAGACCAGACTGTCCTCAAACTCATAGAGATAAGCCTGCCTCTGCTTCCCAAGTGCTGGGATTAAAGGCATGGACCACCACATCCAAGAAACATTGAAATATTTATATTATTTTAATGGATAGCTTGGTTTTCTTTCCAAGAAGGTCAACAATGACTTTACTTAATTCATTTTAATTAATGGCATTTCCTCTCTGAGTTGCAGGTTTAACCAATTATAGCTCTTGGCAGTTACAAGACGGTTAACCAGTTCTCTGTCTAGGCTCAGGTAGCTCAGAATCACCTGGGTGGCTTCATACCCCATAAAAGATCTACTGTTAGCATTTCTGAGGTAGTGGATATTGGGAAGATAAATAATACCACTGTTTTATCAAGTAACAAGATATAGTGACTTATATTTTTCTTGAAGCAATCAAATATACTACAGAATGATGGTATAAGGTATACCTTAGAATGCAATAGACATAAATATCTGAGGAGGAATTTTTTTGAAAATTAGGGTAGAGTAAAATGGCCATCTAATTTTGGTTTCTCATCATTCTACAAACACTTGGCTGAGTAAAATTAGAGTAGTCATTACTGGCTTATATCTCAGCTGCTTTATTTTTCTTTTAGACTTATTTATTTTATTTTTTGTGTTTCAGTGTTTTACCTAGATGTATATATGTGAAACAAATGAATTCCTGGTGTCCATTAATTTCAAAAGGTTTAGATTCTCTGAAACTGGAGATACAGATGGTTGTAAATGACCATAAGGTGCTCGGTAGAACCCAGGTCCTATGCAGGATAAACCAGGGCTCTTAATTATAGAGTTATTTTTCCACTTCCAGTAATTCTGTTTTAAAATTAGGAACTTGAGCCGAGTGGTGGTGGTGCACGCCTTTAATCCTAGCACTTGGAGGCAGAGGCAAGATCTGTGTGAGTTCGAGGCCAGCCTGGTCCACAAGAGCTAGTTCCAGGATAGGCACCAAAGCTACAGAGAAACCCTGTCTCGGAAAAACAAAACAAAACAAAAAAATTAAAATTAAGAACTTGAAAGCCAGGCAATGGTGGCACATGTCTTTAATCTCAGCACTCTGGAGGCAGAGGCTGGCAGATCTCTGTGAGTTTGAGGCCATCATTGTCTACAGAGTGAGTTCCAGGACAGGCTCCAAAGCTACAGAGAAACCCTTTCTTAATTTAAATTGTAAGAACTAGTTAGAACAAGCCTAAGATAAGGTAAAACAAACAAAACAAAGCAAAAACAAAAACAGAAAACAAACAAAAAAAAAAGAACTTGAAATGCACTTTTTACCTTAATTTAAACTCTTGAGAACCACTTGGAGTCATGATAAAGTATACATCCAGACAATTAAAAAAAAAATCAGAAAACCAACTGAACTTAGGCAGAGAAGAAAAACTAGAACAACAGTGGAACCTGAGGAAGGAAAGGAGCCCTTCAGCCTTTTGTCATCTGAAAAGCTGGAATTGCACAACAATTAGCCATTGTGTGAAGCTTTTCCCCCTTTCCAGGCAGTAAGCCAATCTTTTTCTAGAAATTCCACCAAGAACAACATTTATAGGGAAATGCGTAGAAAACTTTTCAGCCAGTCAGCTCTCTTGAACCACCAGACCACAAATAGTGACACCGAGACTTATTATTAATTATGAAAAGGCAGCCTTATCTTAGGCTTGTTCTAACTAGTTCTTACAATTTAAATTAAGCCATAATTTTTCATCGACTTTCTTCCATGAGATTTGTTAACCTCATCTCTGTACTGTCCATCCTGCTTCCTCCACATCTAGCTGGTGACTCTGCCTTTTTTCTTCCCAGAGTTCTCTTTCTGCCCAGATCCTACCTATACTCTCCTGTCTAGCCATTGACCATTCAGCTTTTTATTCTATCAGTCACAACAATCCATCCTTATACAGTGTACAAATATCCCGAAACAGACAGATAATATAGCAAAATACATCTCCAGTTCTAATAGTTTTTAAATTGTATTTCCTCAGGTTATAAATCCACCCAAGGTATTTGTATAGCCATTTTATAATCTTACTTACCAGTAAAGAAAGGGAAAAAAAAGGGGGGGGGAGATTCCTTTATAAATTTTTGAGATTTAATCAAGAGCCATCAAAATGGAATACAGGAATAATATCAAGACCCTTCATTATAATTCTCTGCTGAGAAGTCACCTCTACACTAAGGTGTGTTTTCTTAGTGTCTTCCTCTTAACCATAGTTCTCAAACTCTTTGTCAAAATATCTTCAATAAATCTTTATCTTTCATAGTAGCTATTCTTGAAATTCCTTCCTGTATTGAATCCTTGAATCTCAGTTTGTTTTGAGTCAAGATCCCAAAAAGGTTGAAGGAACTACTTTGGGTCCTGAGAGTGACATTCTGTGCTGTATCTCTGTTCCACTCACTGCTGACAGGAGCAATTTAAGGGCTTTTTTTTTTCTTTACTTAAAAAAAAAATCTCAGCTTACTTTGTTGGTAAATCAAAGTTAGCAAACTCAGGAATAAATCGATGCTTTTAGCTGTGAACATTTAAATTAAAATTTGCAGTTCTGAGACAAAGTATAATGGATATAAAACTTAGATGAAATGAATGCTTGATCATGGCTAATATTAGAGCTTAATTTAGATGTTTTTCTAAGTCTATCAACTACATTTTTAAAAAGAATTCCTTGAGACAGGGTTTCTCTGTGTAACTGCCATGTCTGTCCTGGAACTCACAGAGATCTGCCTGCCCCTGCCCCTGAGAATTGGAATTAAAGGCATGAACCATCACTGTCCCATTAAATCACTTAAAATTTTAAATGTGTATGTGTGTGTGTTTGTTTTTTTCTTGTGTTTTATTTGTTTGTTTGTTGTTTTCTGAGACCGGGTTTCTCTGTGTGCAGCCTTGGCTGTCCTAGAACTCACAAAGATCAACCTGCCTGTACCTCTACCATCATTTAAGGCATGGGCCACTCTGCCTGACTTTGACTGTATCTCTAATTTACATGTGGTTACCTGCTTGGCTAGTCTGGCTGGCCAGTATCTTTCATAAATCTGCGTGGTTTCGTTTGTAATGGGCTTACAAATGTCTGGCTTTCTACATGGGATCTGGGGATCCTAGATTAGGTTTCCATATTTGAATGACTAAGTAAAGCTAAGCATTTTGTTAAAAGATCCATTAAGCATACCCATTTTTTTAAAATTAAGATACAGTCTTGGTCTCATTTATCACAATCTGTGTTCGTGGAATTTTAAGTTCTTCTAGCCAGCTACCATGTAACCACACAGAGACTTATTATTAATTATAAATGATCGTCAGATAGCTTAGTTTTATTAATAACTAGCTCTTACAACTTAAATTAGCCCATATTTTAATCTATGTACTACCACATAGTTCAGTACCTTTTTGCAACACTGCAGGTTCATCTTGCTTCTTCCCGAGTCTCCTGAGACTGCACCTTTCTTCCTCCTAGTGATCTTTGTCCCTGTTTGCAAGACCAGCCTAAACTCTTTCTGCCTAGCTATTGGCCATTTAGCTCTTTATTAAACCAATGAGAGCAACACATCTTTACGGTGTACAAAAAGATTGTTCTGCATCAAATCTGGCCTTATACTCAATGGCATAATCAAGAATGTTCTTGCAATCTGATCATCCTGCCATTTTTTTTCCAGTCTTCGTATACCATCATGTTAAATATATATGATGGTAGGAATCATGATGGTGGTATGATTCCTAGATCCTATGAAAGGAGAGAACAAACTTGTGAAAACTGTTCTCTGACCTCCACACATGTGCTGTTGTACACAAGCTCCCCACTCCCCATACAATTAATAAATGATATTATGTTTTGAATGCATATGAGAAATATTACCAAGCAAATTGTCCTACAGTATTCTTGAAACTTCTAATAAAGTAATTTATTGTTTAATCAAAGATTAATGTGAGTGAGATAAATTATTGTGATAGAATTATATATAAATTATTGTCAAATAGACCAAGGCAATTAAAGAGTTGCAGTACTTGGAACATGAAAGGTAGACAAAATATTAAAGATGATAAAAGATAAAAAAGCAAGGCTCCAAAAATATGTATTAAATAAAAACAAGAATTTCAAATTAGAACCACAAAAGTCCTGAAAGTTTCCTATTTCCATGGTGCAGAAGGCTTTTCGGTAATAGAAGAAAGAAAGAAAGAATTATTACTTCAATTCCTCCTGAATACATGAGGGAATAATTTTTGATATTAAAAATATGAACCAACAATGACAAGGAGAGAAATGCTAATCAATAAGTCACAAAAGAATAAAAAATCCCATTATTTACTTCATGTTAATCCTAACATCTATCTTGGCCCTTAAAAATGCATCAATTTGAAGAGACTAAAAGAACTTGAAGAAATTAAATGTTCTTAAGAAACTTTCTAATAATCTGAAAGATTTTCTGAAATAAGTGGGAGAGTATAGATGATAGATATTGTAATAATTTTAAAAGGACATATTTATCAAATCATAATTTAATAAATACAGAATTGGTATCTAAAATTATGGAATAAATATTCAATTGTGATTTGTGAATTTACAAAAAAACAAAATGAAGACTCCCCAAATCCAAAATATTATACTAAAAATCCACACTGTTATCCCCAAGTCACTGCTGTTAATATAGAAAAGAACTCAAGGTACCATAAAGTGAATATACTACTTCTTATTATGAATTTAATGTATTGTTTCATATTTCCGCACAAAAGGAAGTAAACATAGGTTAGCTGATTAACAACATTCTGTCACAATTACACGGCTGGCTATTAGAGAACTCAAAGGAAAATGCTTACTGGGAACTCTCCAAAATGATTGGGTGTATCAGACAATACTGCTGCCTTCTAGAAATTAGCATTCTAATTGAGAAAATGTCCTACTTTTGTTATTGTCGGGGTAGCAGAGCCTGATGCACTTAATGCTGGCCACTGACATGAGAAGTATATCCGATGTCCAGGCAGTATTGATCATGACATGATACCACCATGAACTAACAAATCAAGGACTCACCGTACCCCATACATTTTAGCCCTCCCAACTATTGAGAAACATGATTAAATGAAGACGGAGAGCCATAGTTTCCCTTCCCTGAAGTTCTTGCCCTTTCCCCAGTACTTGGATTCAAGAAAACTTATCGACTGACAAATAACTTCAAATGTGAAGCTGTACCAATTTTCAGACACAGCCTTTAAAATACAGACATGCCTTTCCCCCTCTGTTTCGAATCCCTAACTGCTGGAAGACAGCCACAATAATATTAGCAAACCAAGCATCCCCATGGACAGACCCATACAAAGAAGTCCTAGCACATCTTGTGGTTTGGGTCTTATTGGTCCTCTAGAGAACAACCAGCACCAAGAGAAAGTTAGACAAGCAACCATCCAGTACATAAACACCCAGATGTTGCAAGACAAGCCAGTCTATCAGCAACACTTCCTAATTTGAATATCTGAGATAAAAACAAATGGCTGATAGTGGTTTTTTTTTGTTTTTTTTTTTTTTTTTGCTTTCATTTGTTTTTAAGATTTTTATTTATTTATGGTGTATATAGTAGTATTCTGGCTGCATGTAACCCTACCTGCCAGAAGAGGGCACCAGATCTTATTACAGATGGTTGTGAGCCAACATGGTTGTTTGGAATTAAACTCAGGACCTCTAGAAAAGCAGCCAGTGCTCTTAACCTCTGAGCCAACTCTCTAGATTTATGACTGATGTTTTAAGTCAGGGTATCTTCACATACACACACACATGCATACATACACACACACACACACACGCATGCACGCACGCACACATATAAAGAGCTCACTTGTCCATGGAAGTAAGTTGACATTTTACGTTTTTATCATTTCAATATGAACGAGCAACAAGCCACAAATAAAGTTTTGATTTATTGTATTTCTATGAGAAGTATGATTAACAATTTCATTTGTTCAAATTCTCCATTTTCCTCCTTGGATATAACTTATTAGAGGTAAATTTATAAAGAATATTGAACAGTGGGTAAAAGGGCCTAGGCAAAATCTATGTCACTTTAAAGAAATAAAACAATGAAAAGGGAATAATTAGTAATTAGATTTGTGTTTAATGTGGCAGAGTTATGCTGCCTGACTGCATTTGAGAGGCAACGAGAGAATAGATAGGAAAAAGTCTATAATTTAATTGATTGGAAAGGAGGAGTGGAGGAAGGAAGGGAAGATGGTTGGGAGGGAAAGGGGGGCTGAGGGAGAGACGATAGATGGATAGATAGATAGATAGATAGATAGATAGATAGATAGATAGATAGATGATAGATAGGTAGTAGATAGATAGTAAATAGATATTTTAAAGAACCAATTATATACGTAATAGTAGGGTTTTTTGTTTATTTTGATTTCCAGTGTTCAGCACCATGAGTGAATAAACATTATTGAAGACAACAAGTCTATAAAAACTTATGACAGCACAGACAACCATGACAGAATAGGTAACACTTTTCATTGAAAAGATATTGGGGTAGGGCTGGAGAGATGGCTCAGCGGTTAAGAGCATTGCCTGCTCTGCCAAAGGTCCTGAGTTCAATTCCCAGCAACCACATGGTGGCTCACAGCCATCTGGAATGAGGTCTGGTGCCCTCTTCTGGCCTTCAGGCATACACACAGACAGAATATTGTATACATAGTAAATAAATAAATATTTAAAAAAAAAAAAAGAAAAGATATTGGGGTAAGTAAGCATATTTTCATTATTAGCTAGGGATATAGGGGACTTAACAGCATTTCTATCGCTGAGATGAAACACCACACCCAAGAGCAAGTTGGGCAGGAAAAGGTTCAACTGACTTAATCTTTCCCAGCACTGTTCATCATAAAGTCAGGAAGGAAACTCAAACAGGGCTGGTACCCCAAGGCATGAGCTGATGCAGAGACCATGGAGGGTTGTTCTTACTGACTTATCCATCATGGCTTTCTCAGTGTGCTTTGCTATAGAATCCAGGAATGTGAGCCCCACAAAAGGCTGGGTCCTCCCCCACTAATCACCAATTAAGTAAATGCCAGATCTTACAATACATCTTTTTTTTTAAATTGAGGTTCCTTCCTATCAGATGGCTTTAGTTTGAGAAAAATTGGCATAAAACTACCCAGAACAAAAGTTGTGTTATTTCTTGAAAGACTAAAAGTGAGCACCCCCTTTTTTGAATAGTAAGTTATTCTTCTTACCCTAAATCTTTTGTTTTGTTTTCAAGGCAGGGTTTCTCTGTGCAGTCTTGACTGTCCTGGAACCCACTCTGTAGACCAGGCTGGCCTTAACTCACAGAGATCTACCTGCCTCTGCCTTCCAAGAGCACCCCCAATGCTGGGCTTTTACTCCTCTAAGACAGCTGTGATGCATATTTAGAAGAGATGTTAATTAACTTAACATTTAAACATCAAGAGTTTGGAAGGAAGAACTTGGCTGAAGAAATAAATGTGACTAGCACACACATATATGTATATATCCATCCATATATGTATGTACATATTCTTGTCATGCTGTTTAACATGAATAAACATATTAGGTCACTACATGTGATAGTTTGAATGAGAAATCTTCTAGTGTGCTAAATGTGATTCTTGCTTTAGAGACCTAAAGGATGCAAACATGAGGAGGTTGTGAATTCTTCTGCTGAAGTTCTAGAGAGCTGCTGAGACCAAGGCAGCATATAGAAGAGGTGTCCCTGAATAAAGACTCTGAGAGGGCAAGAGGCCTCAAGAGGGCATTATTCCATGAAGCTACGCTCAAGTTGTTGGAGGTTCCAGAGCCATGGGATATCTGCAAATAAATGGTACATATAGTACTATGTTGCTCTGGTGTCCAAGAGAAAGAAGGACTGTCCTGATACTGTGATAGTTACCCGTGGCTCCCCATTACAGAAGACAGGTGTGGTCAGGTCAAGAGAGCCCAAGCAGCCTCAATAGTCCATGACCAGACCTAGAAGGTAGGTTTGGGTGTTGTCTGGGCCTGATGTCTCCATGCCACAATGTGTACAAGGACAATCAATAGCCCAATGGCCTTTTCCCGTAGTACGGTCACGATCTTGTAGGACCAATATTAGGATTAGGGCATGCCTGAGCCCAGTGTCCATTTTTACCACATTTGAAACACAGGCCTGGTGGTCCTCGAGCCCAGGAGAGCAAGGGAGCAGCACGGGCAGGACGGTCAGTTGCCTAGGCCTTTGGATGGCTGTGGTCAGCATTTGACATTTCTGTCTAAGGTTCTTATCATGCCTTCCATGGTACAACTTAAAAGCCAGCTCTAAGACTTCTGCCTGTGGGGTCAAGGGGCCTTTCTCCAAATACTTAAGTTTAGACCTAATGCCAGGGAAGCTCTGGGAAAAGAAATAGGTCATGAGGAGCTGTTTGCCCTCTGTGGTCTCTGGATCTAAATTAGTATATTGCAAGAGAGCCTTTGTGAGGCGTTCTAAGAATGCAGATGGATTTCTATTTGTATCCTGAACAACATCTAAGAGTTTATCAGAGTTCACTGGCTTGAGGGCAGTCTTATGGAGATCCACCAAGAGGCACATTATAAAGCAGTCTCTAGCTAAAATACCACCTGAGGTGTTATAATAGCAGTGTGGATTCTGCTCAGGGACTTCCTCTCCCCCAGGAGTGCGTGCTGCATTAGTCTGGTGAACCTCATCTGTATGTACTCTGATCTGCTCCCAAATTTGCTTGCACTCCTCAGTAAGTAGGTTATTAGTTGGGATCATAAAAATATCATGAAAGGCCAGGAGCTGGTGGCGCACGCCTTTAATCCAAGCACTCGGGAGGCAGAGGCAGGCAGATCTCTGTGAGTTCGAGGACAGCCTGGTCTACAAGAGCTAGTTCCAGGACAGGAACCAAAAAGCTACGGAGAAACCCTGTCTCGAAAAATCAAAAAAAAAAAAAAAAAAAAAAATCATGAAAGGTGAGACTATAAGATTGGGTAATATATTAGAGTTGATTTATGAAAGAGGTAGGATTAGATGTTTACGAACCCAGTTTTCGCTCTCTGTGAGAGAGTTCTGAGAGCAAGAAATGGACGTGTACCTTGACCAGCACAACCATTTGTCAATGTTGAGTTCCTTAGCAACATGCAAGCACATGAGATGAGGGGTAAAAGTGGGTGCTAGAATCGGGAAGCTGCTGTGGCATGGCACCAAGAGGAGGAAGAGTGGGGGAGGGACTGATGGAGCAGTTGGTGTTGGTGAGGGGGAGAACTGGAGAGATAGAAGTAGCTCTCTGTTGAGGTCAGAAAGATGGAGGTTCGTTAGCAAGGCATAGAGCAGAATCGGGGTGTTCCTCTGGTTTAGATGGCATAGCCAGGATCATGTGAGTGGGAGAATAGCTCACAAGGACAGAGGGCTTAGAGCTTAGATAGAAAAAGGCTTGGATATAAGGACACTCTTTCCATCTTCTTGTGTGCTGATAAAAGTTAGAAAGCTCCTGCAGAATATCAGGATCTAAAGTGCCGTTAGGCAGCCACTTTAAGTTATTATCTAAAGGATACTTAGGCCATTTCTTAGTACAAAGGCGAATAAGCTCGGGAATCTGTAAGTAAGGCATTAAGCTTTGAGGTTTCAGGGTCTCTAATAGACATCCCAGTGGGGAGGTTGGACTGATAGTTTTTGAGGGTTTATTTCCCATGGCTAAGAATGTGAGTAAGGCGAGGACCCAGTGGTAATTAACGATGAGCATCTTATGGATAAAGTGAGGGTCGAGGGCTAGGTCAAATCAATTCGAGACCCATCAGTACAGGAATTGAGGACCGAATACAACTGCTTCGAGCAGACCAAGAGAGGGCACCAGTCCAAGAAACAAGGACAAAATTCTAAGCATCAAGGAGCCGAATCTTCCTCCTTAGCTGTGGGTAACAACCAGAGATGAATATCAGCCAACAGCTCAAATGTAGCCCCGAAGGCCATGGTTGGGGACATTCCCCCTTCTTCTCAGAACACCAGATGATTGCCAGTACCTCAGTGATCAAGTCCTTGGGTTCGGAGAAATAGTTATGCTGACTAGAAGGGAAAAAAAAAATCACCGATCTAAGTTGCTGGTGTGCGTAAAAGTCAGCGACCAGGGAGATAGAATGCAGGTTGTTGTGTAGAAACCCTGTCCAGGATCCTGGTCTCAGGAGTGGATGGGCTTGAGAGCTTATGGAGTCTCAGTACCACTGAAGTTACTTATAAAAGGGTCATCCGAGCCTGGTGCCATGAAGGGTGGGGGGGTCCCACAAAGTGCAGTAGTAGGTACTTGAGGCCTCGGCGGGTCCGCTTGGCAGATGGGAGACCTTGGAAGGTGAGAAACAGCCAGATACTCCATGCAGATAGAGTTTATTTCAGTGGGTTACAGAAGGGGAAAAAGGAAGGGGAGAAGGGAGGAAGGGGAGAAGAGAAAGAGACAGAAACTGCATCTCCAGAAGAAGAACAGGCAGAAAGAGAGAAACACACATGCACAGGCCTGAGGAAGTTGGTACAGGAAGACAGTGTGGAGCATGCGTGCATGTCCAGCTTTTAAAGACTGCCTAGTGCGTGTGCAAGGAACTTATGTAGCTGCTGTCATGCATAGATCACATGACCATGCTACATGTACATCACATAAGGCTCGAGGGTCCTGGTTGGCTATGTAAGATGTCTGAGAACTTAGTGTCACATGTGTGGCCCTGGAACCTGCAAGTGCCAGAGCTTGGCATGGTTAGACATTTTGTCAGAGTTCTGGGTGATGGAAATGATAACAATCAGGATTTAAAATTCCTAAGGTGTACTCAGGTTCATTCATAGTAATATTTGTCTAGCTTCCTCTTTGTTCACTTTAAGCTTTAACTACTCGGATAAGCAAAGTCATATAAAAAACTGAACTATTTTCTAATAGAGTGTTTGATACCCCAAGAATGTTCTTTTCTCAGGACTAGGCAAAAGTCCCCATTCCTTTGGTTGGTTTAGCAAAGTTTCTGCTTGCTAAGAAGGGAGTCATTATCTCTAAAGAGAAACTTGTGGCCCTTCCATTAACATAGGACTGATGCCTATTCTTAAGGTCAATGCAAGCTTCCTCAACCCCTGATATCAAGCCACAGCCCAGCTCACATACCTTTTTTCACCCATTTAATCCTATGTTCAACTATAGAGGATAAAAGGTGGTATTCTCTCTTCAATAATAGGCAGCCATCACTATTCACCCTCAGATCGGGTCAGTCTCCCTCCCCTACCCCGCAAACCCCACATATCCTCTTAGGGACTTGACCCTCACCAGAGCTGGATCTGGCAATATACGCAGTGAGACTTCACTGGGAACAAAAATTCTTTTTTCCTTTGCAAGCAGATGTCAATTTCAGATAGCTTGGTTACAAATAAGAGCCTATGTCCTTTCCCCCTCTCAGCACCATGGCCATATCTGACATTAATCTGTTCAGCCCTGTGCCTGTTGCTGCTGTCACGGTGAGGTCATTTATGCATCGTTCATGCAGTGTCTAGAAGACACAGCTTCATTGGAGTCAGCCATCTTCTCTGACTTCCTACAGTCTCTCTGCCTCCTCTTCAGCATAGGGGAGGAATTTGAGAGAGACATTCCATTAAGGACAGGGTATTCTGGAAGCTCTCTCTCCATCGTCCACTAGTGGGTCTCTATGTTAGTTCTCGTGTACTGCAAAAGGAAGCCCCTTTTGTTTTCTGTTTATTTATTCTATGCATTCTTTATATCATGTATCTTGATCCCATTCATTTAATTTCCTGCTTTCAGGCCCTCAGGTTCAGCTCTTCCACACCTATACCATTAGGGCCAGCTCTGTGGTGGTGCCCGGGTAAAGTACAGGGCCACTCTTCTGAGTGTTGCTGCTGGTGAGTTGAAGGGAAAACCCTCCTGCTCTTATGACTCCAGCAACTCCTCCACCTGTCTCAGGTGTTGATGGTCCAGATGAGGGCTGGAGAGGGTATCCTTCCTTCACCCACACTACCACATGTCTGATGAATATTGAGGACACTTCTCCTTTGCTCATAACACAGGGGCTGGGTCACCCTCCTCTGACCACCTGACGGCTCTACTGTGCTGCTTAGGTGAGCTACAGGGCCTGTTTCCTGGCTGCTGCAGCCTTAAGGGAAAGCATCAGAGCTCTCATGTGATGCAGGTGGTAAGGTGCAAGGGTAAATGGAAGCTTCTTTGCTGATGGTTGAACAAAGCATTGATGTGAGTTCCAGGCTAGTGTGACCACTCTATCATTTTACTCTTGTGTTATACTTTTAATTTTGATATCAGAGTAATACTGCCAATGCTGGAAAGGACGTAGGTAACTGGGCAAATGTGCACCCTGCTTGTGTTGATGTAAACTAGTTCAGAAACCATGGATGTCAGTGCAGTGTGCTCTCAGAGTGAAATGACACCAACAGCAACACCCCACATGCACACCCGATACATCACTTCTGAGTATTCACCCAGAGTATTCAGGTCACCACATCACAGGGATTCTTGCACTTTAATGTTTATCAACAATACTATGCACAAGCCTGGTCTACAAAGGGAGTTCCAGGACAGGCTCCAAAGCTACAGAGAAACCCTGCCCCCCCCCAAAAAAAAATACTATGCACAATAGCTAAATTGTGGGACCAACTGTGGTGTCCAAAACAAAGGAGTAGATAGAGAAAAAGGATTGTACGTGAATAATGATATTGAGCAGCTATAAAGAAGAAAATACTGCCATTGTAGGAAAATGGCTGCAACTGGGGAAAATCATATTAAGGGAACTAGACCCATTCCAGAAAGACAAATAGATAAAAATCATGTGTGCATATGGGCCACAAGGGTAGAAGTAAACCTGTTAGGGAAATGAAAGTTAGCAGTGGGAGGGTGGGGGCTTGAAAGTGGAGGCTGGGGTATATTGGAATGGTACGCTGAATATACATTCTATATTCACACAGCAACATAGAGCACAAATACAGTACCATTGACAGCTTCTATAGTTTATCATATGCGTGCACGTGTGCATGTGTGTATGTGCATGCGTGTTCAATCACAAATCATGGTACATATGTAGAGGCGGGAGGACTACTTTTGGGAGTCAGTTTTTCCCTTCCCTTCTACTATGCAACCTCTAGGGGTGAACTCCAGGCATCAGATTTGAGTGGAAGTGTTTTACCTGCTGAAGTGTCTTCTTCATCCTAAAGGGTAACTTTATATTAAAAATTACATTGAATTATTATCAGAGACTGTATACTGACATTTTTATTCTTTCAGAATGTGTTGCACTTATGGGCAGTGCATTAATTGGCGTTATAATAAATATATACCTTAAATATAAACTAAGCTGATTTTCCTTTCACTGTGTTAAGCACATTGTTGGCTGTAGAGAAACATACACAAAACCTAGATTTCTAGCAATATTCTTCAGTCTCTGCACTTACTTAATTCTTTTCTATAATATCTGTGTGATTCTTTTTTTTTTTTTTTTTTTTTTGGTTTTTCGAGACAGGGTTTCTTTGTGGCTTTGGAGCCTGTCCTGGAACTAGCTCTTGTAGACCAGGCTGGTCTCGAACTCACAGAGATTCACCTGCCTCTGCCTCCCAAGTGCTGGGATTAAAGGCGTGCGCCACCACCACCCGGCCTATCTGTGTGATTCTTGAGTGTGATACTCTTGTAGCATGAATTCTAATTGTTCTTAATAAAAAAAATCTTGGAGACAGATATTAGGGGGTGAAAGTTGAAAGATCAAAGAAGCATAGCAGCCACCTCCTAGAGGGACCTTTTACCTTCTTTTCTTCCTCTTCCCAAAATTCTCCTCTTCTGGTAGCGCCACCAATACTTCCTTCCTGGCTGCTGGCCAGGCAGCATTTAATTAAATCAGTCTGAGTGACAAATCTTACAGTGTATAAAAGTATTACCCCACAGCTGCTGGGATTAAAGGCATGTGATCATAAACGCTAGGATTATCTTTGTGTGAGCACTGTTTCTCTTTTATACTGCAGCAATTTTGTGTAGCCCAGGGTGGCCTTGAATGAATATAGATCTATCTTTGTCTGTTTCCCGAATGCTGGGATTAAGGTGTGTGCAACCACTGCCTGACCTCCAGAGGCTCTGTTTTGTACTCTTATCTTCAGGGAAGCTTCATTTGTTAAACCACAAACAAAACGCCGCCACATGTTCTGACTAGCATTCCATTATTTCTTTCATGGAAAAAAGAAAATTACAGCTTGACAAGATCCCTCCTCACATGGATAAAAGCAGTAAGCAATTTCAGGGGAGGGGAGAGTTGCACTGGAGACCCCTGAACCCCCAGCACTGGATTAAAGACAAGCGACATTCTTGAGGTATGTGCTTTGGGGGTAAGGCAGCTCTTTTTGAGTTACCTCTTAGCCACACTCCTGTAAGCCACGCGGTAACATACATCTGTCTGTGAGGCTAGACTTGGTGGGGACTGCTATTTGTCCCTTCATTGGAGCCTCATCTGGGCAGAACAGCTATTTGCTCATCTTCAGAGGTTAACTTGAACAACAGGCACATTTCTTTACTTAGAAAATAATAGAAAAAAATAGTAATCACTTATCCATTTCCTATTATAAGTATAGAAAGGCCACAGCTTCATGTCAATAACCAGGTAAATAATTAAAGTCAACTTCATGGTTAAAGTATCTTACTTCTAAAGACTTGAGTTTGTATAGATCAAAGATAATGTCATAACTAAAATAACTTTAGGGCAAAGACTCTAACTGACAGAAGAATTTTGGGGTGAGTTACTCCACTGAAAACTTTTATTCTGAGCTTTTAAAGCCCAAAATTTCCAAATTACTTTGCAATATATCCATGAGACCACACGTATGTTTCCTGAATGCAATGAACGAAACTGTAGAAACTGACAGTTGACAACTACCAAAGACCTAAACTTCTTACCTGTGTTACTATACTGGGGAACACGAATACACTTGAAAACTGAGACCAGGGGCCCCCTGGGCTGGTTGAGGTGAGACTCAATCAGACTCAACATTGGATTGCCAAGGCAAACAGGCAAACTTCTCTTGTTGTTCTCTACCTCCCTCACTCCCTTTACTTTTTACTGCTTTGGCCTGTGCTTTCTTTTCAGCAGTATCTGAGAAGAAAATAACCGATTTATATTTATGTGGAGACTGAATCCAGTTTGGTTACTAAGATACTTTGTTATTTAAGAAAAAATAAGAAGGAGGAGAGGTTAAACTTGTCTTTGTGCTAGACATAACAAGTTTTAGCATAGCAATTCAAACATGATATTTTACCACTTTATGACTATTTAAACTTTTGTTGATTTAGATGTATGAGAAAATGATTTGAGTTCTGCCAGTGCCCACAGATATGAGGCCTGTTTCACCTTGACTAAAAGCTGTAGAGTTTGAGCTTATTCTTGCTCCCTCAAAGTTATTGATAACTGGTGTGGCTACAAACAAGAGATCCCAACCTAGGGCGTGGTTAATTAGTATTTTGAGTATAGAGGTGGATCTGTCCCATCTTGACCAAACAGAGAATTCAAGTCCAATCTTGCTCCTTTAAAGAGATTGGCAGGAGGTCTCAGGGGGTGACTGCCTGCAGAATACTTGATCTATTCCTTATATCATGTTAATAAAGTCTGTTGCCTCCCTCCTTCCCTTTTGGAGTGAAGTATACAAATAAATGTGGGAAAATTCAGTATTCACTGAATTTCCCTGATGTTCTGTGTTTCTGTCTTTCATTTACCTCTTATTTATATTAATAATTCTAATTCTCACACTCCTACCCTGGAATGTGAGAACACCATTGAGTCGGGACCTCGACACAGTTCACATCTCAGGAGATTCTAGACAAGAGGAAGGAAACCTAGGAGGAGAAGGCAGAGGAAGATGATTCATTTTCAAATCTTGTGTGTACATCAGCAGAGACGTCAATTACTGAAAAAACTAATGCATGGAATGAACAATGAAAAAACTTTCTACAATGTGTGCTTCTTTTAATCTTACTAAAAATGATAAATGACAAAACTTGGAATGTGGCAGTATAGTGTTACCCAAAATGCTATATGAGACATGGCAAGGAAAAGCTTTTGTAAAAATGGGGCTGGAGAGATGACTCAGGGTTAACTGCTTCTGTGAAGGACCCAGGCTTGGTTCCAAGAACCCACTTGGCAGCTGACAAACATCTGTAATTCCAGTTCCAGAGGAGCCAATGCCTCTTCTGACCTCTGAGCGCTCCTGCATGCATGTTGTACACAGATATCCATGCAAAGGCATATACATGTAAAGAAAACAAACACTCTAAAGCATTTTCTGAAATGGATATTCTTATTATTTGATGGGAATTATGCAGATGACACTGAATCATAAGCAATATTCCAGGAAGATAGGGTATTGTCAAATGCAGAAACTTGAAAGTTAGCTAAGAAAAGGAAGTTTAAAAGTACTATACATAGAAACATTATTTCCTTGGAGTGATTAATAATACTGATAAATAATAGAAGGCACAATTGTGAAGATGTTCAACTTTAGATACCTTGGCCACTTTGAATGATGGTAATGCCATAAAATATCAGTCTAGATTTGGACAAGTTCACACTGATTCCTCAGCACGCCTTGTGAAAATCAACAAGGATATGGATAAAATCTAGTTTTACAACTAATTTGATAGTTTTTGTGTAAATTACACTACTTGCCATGGATAAAAAATATAATGTACCCTTCCAAACATGCCAAAGTGAGACACATGTGTACATACCATATAAACATATTTGTACAGATAGACTAGGGAATAACATATGCATATAAAAAACATATGCATGTATAATAGACATACATATATAATGTGAAATATATAGAAAGATAAACATAGGGACACAAGTGAACTAAGTAGTAAAATCTGGAAATTATCATCTCAGGTCACAGAGCCCAGGGTGCACACCATCTTCCTTTTTATTGTTGAGTCAATGACAGCAAAGCTTTCCCACGGAACTCCATGCAGGCAGGAAACAAAATTATGTCTTCTTGGGCTGGCTTGGATGGTGTTGTCGCGGCCCGGAGGCCAGCTTCTCCTTACATAGTTCCACTTGTTATTCTTGATTGTGACCCCCTGAGGAAGTCAGATGAGCCCTGGGTTACTGTAGCTGTGTCTTGCTTGGCATATTTATCATCTACAAATTATCTGCTATAAATATACCTCAGCAGGATCATCATCAGGCCAGCTCGGTAGCCGGCAATTTATGAAGGTTATGGGAAAGAGTGTGAAGGGTGAAGCGCCTTATTGAGAATGGCTTTCCTTTCTGACCCAGCCCTGCATCCTACGTGAATTAAAATGATCCCGGGAACATGCTCCTTTCCATTTAGGATTAAGTCTTTCTAAATTGTCCCCCTAGGCTGTTGTTCTTACTCCATGGTGCCATGACTTTAGGGATTTCTAAGAAGCATCAAAATCACAGTGCTCAGTGATAAGTGAGAAGACACTGCTGTGTGAGAATTCTAAGTAACCCCAAATTATTATATGTGTTTATGTACAAACCATGCAAAGTATTTTTATTCTCCATCTTTGTCACACACTTATTATGGATTTATTTATTTATTGCTCTGGATAAAATTACAGACTGATCCAAATGTCTTGCAAGTATTATGACTGTTATGCCGAAAGTTGAAATAAATGAAACATTTCCCTCTTCTGTACTGCAGAATAGTCTTTGTTTTTACAAGAAAATGTGTTCATTATACATACTATGTTTTGCATTTTGCATTTGACATATAAGACCCATTTACTTTTCACATTCCCTTAAATGAATAAAAGCATTGTAATGAACTAAAAATGACACAAAACCAAACTGCCACCCAGGCTGCTCTCCCTGGTGATTTGTTCCTGGGAACATAGTTGAAGCCGGCTGGAGAGTGATTAACTGTTTCCCTTACAGGGTGTTCCTTCAATTCTTGTCCTAAAAGAGAAAGCCTCGAAAAGGGTCATTCTATTAATATGTATTACGATGTAAAGAGCCAAAGAACCAATTTTAATATTTCAAACAATTCTGGTGCATAAACGATCATCAGCACCTTCCCGTGTTCTCGTGATAGCCCTCCCTGGAAAACTGTGCTCTTGGCTATGCAGTCGCTCCAGGGGAGAGGAACAAGAAGGAGAATAAAAAATGCAAATGAGAGAGTAGAGAGCAAATGACGGAAAATTGCTTCATTCAACTTCACCTGCCGCTCAGGCAACTCACCCTTAGGAAGGCTCGTGGCTCAAAAGCATAGCCCATCATGTCTCCTCCTACCACATCACCACACTATCCAAACACTTGTTTTGCAAACCATCAACCGCGTCTACAAGTAGAGACAAAACTAGAAGGCGAATGACCAGTTGCAGCCTGCTTCTGAAACCTGTCAGATACTTCTTCAGACGTCTGTGCAGGAGGCAAAAATAAACAACACGCAAGTGAAACGATGAAGGCGTGTAGAAATTTATCCTCTTTACCCCCTTCTCTATGGAAAACAACGGTAGCTTTTTCTCATTTCTTCCCATCACTTACCCAAACTTGCTACGAGGAGGGGAAACTTGACAAGGAATAAATGCATTAAGAAGGCAGAACGAATCAAAAGTTTAGAACCCGCACTATTGCCCCGTCGCCGTGCAGAGAGCAGTGCAGGAAGCCTGACCTCGGTAGCTAGCACAGTGGTCCTGACAAAGACTGTTTCGAGCCTGAACAAATAAGATGCTAATTGCAGTCTGGCTCTGTCGGAAAACAAAAACAAAAACACACAAAAAAAACAAAAGAACAACAAAAACCAACTATTGTTCCAGCCTCTGGCCAGAGACAAGTAGCCGCGGGAGGTGAGAGGTGGCCCCTCAGCTGCTGACTGGATCAATGCTAAATCCCGGTGGTGACTGACAGCTACCCCGCTGCGTCAGGTCCGCACTGAAAGGCCGAAAAAAGAAGGACGGTCGAGTCCAGCGTTTACTTCCTACCCCTCCGGGTCGCCTTCCCGTCCTCCGCGCCCCCCTGCTTCTCCTCCTGGGGACTTTCTCCTAGAGTTGCTAGCCACCAGCCTCAGCGGTGGGAACTGAGGATGAGAAAACCTCCCAGACGAAGAAAAGACCGCTTTTCCGGACGTGCTCGGGTTTGGAGCAGCGGGGGCGCGGGCACGACTGCAGCCCGACAAAGCCCGCTCCCGCCCTCCTCGCTCCCGCGCCCGCTGGTCCGTGGGGAGGCGGGGGGGAAGGCCGGACTCCAGCCCCCCGGGGCAGCGCTCCGCCGGGGACCCGCGCACCTACGAGCACGCGCGTCCGGCGGCGGCGTGGGGGGGGGGGTGTTGGTTGCCGGGGCGGCGGGTGCGCGCAGAGGAGCGCGCGGTCCCCATCGCGCGCGCAGCCCCGGGGAGAGCGAGCGCCGCGCGCCGGCGCGCACGCCCGACACACAGCTTTACTATATCGCGCCCTCGCGCGCCTCCCTCCTCGCCGGGCATTCAAACAGCTTCTCGACGTCGCCAGCCCAGGATTTTTTGCCTCAGCTCGTCAGCCGCGCTCGGTCCACCGGTACCTGGCAGGGAGGAGGGCCAGGGAGGAGGGCGCACCGAGCAGCCGGCTCCAGCTCCAGCCTCGCCACGGGCCGGGAGCACTCCTGTCAGCAGCCCGCCGCCCAGCCCGCAGCCTCAGCCGCCGCCGCCGGCGGCCACTTCTCAGCGCTTTTTTGGCTTCTTGGCCAATCCGTTTGTTGGGGGGGTGGTGGGTTTGGGAAAACACATCCGCGCTCTTAATCCACTTTCATTTTTGTTATTTTTTTTGTTATTTATTTATTTTTTTGTTGTTGTTGTTTCTGTCGAGACCCCCTTCAGGGGGCCTCTCCCGGGCTCTCCTTTGGAGGCTTCATTCACTTGGATAAGGCGCAAGGCTCTGGCCACTGGGTACCCCCTTTTCTTATGTCCCCCCTCTTTGCTTCTCGTATGCGTGTATTTTTTTCCCCAATAATAAATCCTGTTATTTGAAGCTGAGCCTGGGGAAAAATGGGCAACGGTGATTGGGACCGAAGGGGAGTCTCTCCGTCACTGTTGTTGGGACCTGTGCCTGTGTTGGTGTCTTAGACCAAAAGCCTCCCGGAGCTTTCGGAGTGGAAGGTAAGGAAGGGGGCCTCGGGGTCACCTCTGTCTTCTGGGGTCGCCCTGGAGAAGCTTGGAATCAGTTTTTGTGGGGAGGGAAGTCAAGGCTGTTGCTGGCGGATGGAGAGATTCTGAGCTTACTTAAACGCCGCAGTTGAAAAGTTAAGAGAAGTCTCCGGTTTTGAAGAGGTGAGCTGGGTGGGAAGGAATAGGGAGAGAGACCCAGAAAATCTAGCAACTCGTGCGTGATTGAGATAATTTTAGCGGTGGGGTGGGGAGTAGGTTAAAAGGAAGTTAGGATCCAGAAGGACTGGGTCTTCTATTGGGGGAAAAAAATCAGTGGAGTGATGGCGCCGTCTATGTTCGGCTAAACTAAAGTGTCACCCAGAAGATCAGTTTTGAAAAAGCTAAACTCAGTGCTGGTTTACCTCTCAGCAAGAGCCAAATAAATAAATAAATAAATACACCATTCTGGAGACCTCGGTGACCATCCCTTAGCCAACCCCTGGCCCGTTATTTTCCGTAGACAGACATACAGTTGTTTGAACAGGCCCTGCAGTGGGGGTGGGGGGGGACAGTTCAATGATTCATATTTATTATTATATGGAAAAAAATTCAAGACTTCCTCCACCAAGACTGATTAAAAAATGAAGAGCTTTCCGTGAAGGGTGCCTGCTCAAGAGGGATGTGAAAGCAGCTCGTTCCCACTCTTTCTAATCACTGATAAGCACAGTATTGCAGACATTCATTGTCAAATAAATGGAAGCAGAAATATCGATTTTATAAGGAAAAGAAATACGACCTCCTTTTGAGTTCCTGATTATAAAATGAAGCCCCCTTTCATGGTTGGAATTCCTAATTTAGACACTTACTGTCACATTGGCTTTCAACGCCTACACTCTATCCTGAAGAACACTGCGCAGACCTGCATTGCCTGCGAAGTGCTACAGCACACACACACACACACACACACACACACACACACTCTTACACACGCGGAGGAGATTGTTTCCAGTTTTTTCCTAAACACACATTTTGATCTCTAAAAGATCATTGTCTTTATTTTTCAATTGGAAAAGGCATTCCTCATTGCGCTGTGCATTTGAGAGAGAAAACGCTGTTCTGGTAGTCCTGTCAGCTCCGGTGTTATTTTAGACTGCTGCTATATAGAGATTTACAGTTGGGGCTCTGTCAAGACATACTATTTGAATTATGATCTATAAAATGCAGATATGTTCAGGGACTTTGGTCATTGGATTGGGAGTTTATGTGTTGGTGTGTTATGCAATGGCAAAGAAGGTTTTGTGCTTTGGCTCAAAGAGGACCAGACAGAGCAGGCATGGAAACTCTTTAACTGTCTATATGTCTTTCTGAATATCTCTTCTTATAGAACAGTGGAAAAGACTTCGGCCTAAAGCCTTTTAAAATTAACTTGACATCACTTTCATCAGTTCAAAGGCTGGACAAAAAAAAAGCACTGTCATTTATTCTGAGAAATAACTTCGTAAAGGTTAAAGCTGAAAAATATTCAAGTTATTTTGGGATAACAACTTACAGAGATAAATCTAATCGAGGATGCTTTGATAATGGATAAAAACAAGCAAAAAAAAGAAGAGCTCTGGAGCACTTGTTTGAAAGGCAGAAATTTAGTCATTGAGATCAGTAGGGGGAAAGATACCAGTTTTTATATCTATAATGTGTAAATCCTAATTTACAGGAGATAATGCTAGATAAGACAACCACAATTTAGAGAGAAAATTCAAAGACTGGAGGGAGCTCAGTGAATGCAGTTCTGGGATCCCCCCCCCCACACACACACATCGCCTTTGGATACAGATACTAATACAGTGATCCACTTTATGCCTCCAAGGAGGGCATGTCATATGAAATGACTGCCTCAAATCTTGTCCTCAGTGGCGATGCTGAACATCAGGACTTTTCTGTGCCTGTTCATCTGTGCCCTTCCCATTACTGTCCTATGAGTCCCCACGAATGCCCATGTTTTTGCACGGGCATTTCTCATGAGTTCACATGGTGCCCCCTGCAAAGGCAAGTAGGGGCATTTGGGAGCCAATGCTCAATCTGGAACCCGTGATCGTTTGTGCCTTTAAAGCTGTGGCTATAATTTATCGTGATTACTTTTCACATTAAAGAGTAAAGAAATGATGCGATGACAGCTGCTCCCAGATTATCAGATTAGATTCTGTGTGGTGGTGTTTACTGCAGGCAGAAGACGGAGGGAGAGGAAAAGGCCAGGGGAACTTGAGTCCAGTATCTCAGCAATTAACATGTAGGTTACTCCAGAAAGCCAGTTGTCCCGCTTCATTTGGCAGATTGATAATGGATGTGCAGGAAACCCTGGTGGATGAATTAGGACATAACTATTAATAATCTATTAAATGTTATTTTTATATTGAATGTGGAGAATCTGTTCATCGCCAGTAGCCACGTGAGGGCGCTGTTCGCACGGCAACTGGTAATATCCCGGCGTTATAAAATAAAAATCACCTGCCCTTCTTTTAAAAAGGGCTTTTTACGGAAATCTTGAAAACAGCTGGCTGCAATATTGGAAGGGTTTTGTTTTCTCAATGCCTTTGGTCTTCTGCTTGCTTTTCACTCCCGCTGCCATTTTTACAGGCCAAATGACATAGGATGAAGGCTGTTCGTAACCTGCTGATTTATATATTTTCCACCTATCTCCTGGTTATGTTTGGATTTAATGCTGCCCAAGACTTCTGGTGTTCAACTTTGGTGAAGGGAGTCATTTATGGATCCTATTCTGTAAGTGAAATGTTTCCCAAAAACTTTACAAACTGCACCTGGACGCTGGAAAATCCAGATCCAACCAAATATAGCATTTACCTGAAATTTTCCAAAAAAGACCTTAGCTGCTCTAACTTTTCCCTTCTGGCTTATCAGTTTGATCATTTCTCCCATGAGAAAATAAAGGATCTTTTGAGAAAGAACCATTCAATAATGCAACTCTGCAGTTCCAAGAATGCTTTTGTTTTTCTACAGTATGATAAAAATTTTATTCAGATACGTCGAGTATTTCCAACTGATTTTCCAGGATTACAGAAAAAGGGTGAAGAAGATCAGAAATCTTTTTTTGAGTTTTTGGTACTGAACAAAGTGAGCCCAAGCCAGTTTGGCTGCCATGTCTTATGCACTTGGTTGGAGAGTTGCTTAAAATCAGAAAATGGGAGAACAGAGGCTTGTGGAATCATGTACACAAAGTGCACCTGCCCTCAGCATTTGGGAGAGTGGGGAATTGATGACCAGTCGCTGGTTTTGTTGAATAACGTCGTGTTACCCCTGAATGAGCAGACGGAGGGCTGCCTGACTCAGGAGCTGCAAACTACTCAAGTCTGCAATCTGACCAGGGAGGCTAAAAGACCACCCAAAGAAGGTAAGTGCCCAGAGAAAGGGGGAAATGGGTGCTGGGGGGGATGGGGGAAAACTTTGCATGGAAGTAACCCTTGCTGGATCTCTACTTCAGCCTAATTTATTCTGTCAGCTTTGAAGTAATTTGATTTGTGGTCTTCACTGTTGAAGGGCTCTGAAACTAGGTTTAGCCTTCATGACATTAGAGACAAGCAGAGGAGATGGGCAGCTCGGCAGTGTGCTCTGGAAGTCTGGGGAGAATGTTCAGGAGCAGAGAGATACAGAAATGAGAAGCCAGTTGTGTTAAGGGTTAATGAGGAAATGTGTGCTTCTGTGCAGGCTAGGAATCCACACATGCTCCTAAAGGTAAATGCACATACAAACTTCCTTCTGATCAAGTCCAGCAAATGTCCTCTTCCTGTCCTTTCAACTGTTTCTCACCCCCTCTCCTCTCGCTGTGATTTGAGGAAACACTCAACAGAAAGCCTATGTGGACTCGGAGACTGCCTGTCTCTGAAGTCAAGAGGGACCGTTTTCACCAAGGTCCTTGTTTTGTGGAGAGAATTTTGCACAATACATCCCTATGTGTGGTCTTTGGCCAGGCAAGAGAAACACACTGGAAGCCAGAGCTCCCTGGGTCTCCACCTCTGAAGTCTCCATCAGAAAGGAGGGGGTGGTGGCGGTGAAGGCACAGACAGATTCTAAACCACTCAGTTGCTTCTTGGAAGTCGTTTCTCAATACTTTGTTGGTCCTTTGTTGATATGGTGATATGGAGAGAGAGAGAGAGAGAGAGAGAGAGAGAGAGAGAGAGAGAGAGAGAGACTCAGAAATGAGAGAGAGAGAGACTCAGAAATGAGCTAAGTGGGGGCAAACAAAATAGTGCAACGGAAATGCAGAGGAAGAATCGCAAGTGTTCCTGTGTCTTGTAATGTTCACCCATCCTCAGTGGGGGAGCTAGCAGAAGCTTTAAGATTGTGGCTTATTTTTTAATAATGTAAGAAAGCATGGCATATTTTGAGAAAATGACTTTTGCTTGGAAGGTTAATGGCTATGCTCCATTCGTTAGAGGACAGAGCCAGTACATATTCTTTCTTGTCCCCCAGCCCTGCAACCAGTGAGTGTGTTGATTTCTTATGCAGGAAATGTTTTCTGATTGCCACAAAGATCCCAGTCTGTGGAAAGGGACAGCCAAGCTCCAGTCCCTCTTTCCTCTCCCTCCCCCAACAGAAGTTGTCTTTGTGGCCAATATAAAATTGACACGTTGTTGGAGAATTTTCTTTAATGGTAGCCAAGGCTTTGTAGGGAAGTGGAGCCAGCAAGGGAAAGGGGAGGGGTAGAGAAGCCTCGACAGCTTGGTGCTGTTTCTCTGCTGGCTGCAATTTGGGGGATGGGAATTATGGAAAAGCACTGGCACAAGGCAGAAAAGAAAGTTAGAAAACGAGTGCAGGCTAATGGCAAGGAGAAAGGGGCGGAGCATTTTCAGATTTCCACAGGTCAGTGTCTCACTAACATCTGTGGCTGAAGAAAACAAAGTAGTTTTAAATTACAGGAGTTCTTTTCTCTAGTAAAAAAAAAAATCCCAGAGAAACACTTACAACTGCAGGGATGGTATTTAACACCATTTAAAACTAATTAGTGTCCCCTAGAATAAGAACTACAGTACACACAGAAACTGGGATGCCACAAGCTCACTGAGAAAGCAGTGAGCATCAGAAACCGAGCTTTGTGTGTCTTCTTGGTGTTTAAATGTGAATTATAAATGCAGTTCTTCCGTTGTTCAAATTCGATCATCAACTTCAGCCCTAAACAGATTGAAAGCAGAGAATTTATCCAGGTCTGCAGCCTGTTCTCAGATGAAGGTGGCAAAGGAAAAGTTGGGAGCTCATTATGCATGGTTTTCAGGGCGGCTGCTGGTGGCCAGCATGGGATGTGGGTGAAGACATTGCCGGGATGTGTAGAAGCCACAGTGCACATTTGATTTGCAGATGAGTGGGTTGGAGGCGTTGTATCATAAAGCATGGGTAAAAGACTCATTTCATGTTGCTAATCAGCTGTAAAAATTAGAAGGAAATACTTGCAGAGGCAAATATGTGCTTATCTTGAAATTTTATAATGTGTATGACGCCAAAGTACCAAATTTATATAATAGGGGATTTTTTAAAAGCTGTATCAATAAAAATTGCCCAGCTATATTCTTTGTAGTCTAAATTTATGCTTTTTAATTGTCTGGGTGCCTGGAGTTAGAAACGTGAGGATAAGTAATTCCCCTGATACATTGTAGTTGGTATATTTATAAATAATTCTTTAAAATATGTATGATAGCCTTCTTATTTCATCCAAAGAAGGTTTTTTTTTTTGTTTAGGATGCATTGTAGAAAAAAATATGAAAATTTAGATTCCTAATTTTGTACCATTTATGCAAAGTACATTAATTCTTAAATATTTTATGTAAGTGACATAAAATACTATGTTAGGAATGATTTATTCAATATGATTTCAAGTAAACCACATAACTGCAGCCAGAGGTTGAGGCTAATAATTACATACTGAATTGCTGCTCTTATTTAACTCAAGGGTTCTTCTAATTTATAATATGAGGTTTTAAAAATTTCACTCACACTTATATTGTTTGATGATCATGTTTTTATGGAAGAAAATATTCATCTCTGCTGATGGTGTTACGAGAATTAATACAGCATTATTCCCACCACAACTGTGGACTTGCAGTTCATTCATTGTGTACCTAGTGACTACAGTCAGCCTTAGCAGGTCTACATAGATTGTATCATACAAGTGGCACAGATTTGTGAGGGATTCTCCAAACAATAGACACAACTCCAGATTGTTTTTGCACAGTGGTGAGGTTCATGACCAAAGTATGACAATGGCTATTGTGATTATGCCCAATTTGGTTATGAGAATGGAGTTAGCACTGAGCAAAGAGTAAGCTCTCCACAGTGGATGTCTGCTCTAAGAGAGGATTTTTTTTTTAAAAAAAATAAATGTTATTCATCAAGGTGCAGAACTTATTACCCTTTCTTGTGATACCAACAATTGCAGACTACAACACCCAGCAAATTTCCTGCACTGGTGTTTCATTGAACATCTCATCTGAGCACACTCCAGAACATTCTAATTGAAAGTTGTATTTGACATAGTTGGAGGTGACATCTGCTCACAGAAAGTTAGCTATCATTCACTCCTGCTTTTTTTTGAAATGAGACTAATTTTAGAAAAGTGACTCTTTTTAAAAACAGTAATTTGACAATTTAGACAGTATTTGGTTTCTAAGACCATATCACACACACACACATACACACACACACACACAACTTAACATTGGTATCCACTGGATTTTTGAATGGAATTCTGGGAACAGACCAGCAACCAATCAGAAAACCATTTTCACATTTTCAGTAATATGCTTTATTTATTACAGAAGATGACTCTGAACTATACAGTTAGGATAGACATTTTGGCATGAAATCGTATGTCAGTACTTTATTTAGAATGGCAATATTAAAACAGTTTGAACAGAAGAATCCCACACCAGAATATCCAAGTCATATAAGAAGTCTTAAAGGAACCTTTGTGTGCTGCTGACATCAATGGCTCTACTTATGTGAAGGGAGGCAGTATCCCTGTATAGATTCCAGGAAATCTGCACACACTCACCCATTTGTCTTTCTAGACTGGCTATGCTAATCCTGAATATTCCAGCTCCCAAGGGAAGAGTCACTGTGCGACTGGGTAAACTCTAGACTCTAACCCATGTGTGTGTGTGTGTGTGTGTGTGTGTGTGTGTGTGTTTGCACACATTTATAATCTTGAGGGATTTTTTATCTCCAGTGCTTTAATACTTCTCTTTTTCTTATTTGCCTTTACATTATCTTTTCTCCTACTTTTCATCTTCCTTCTTATCCTCCTTGTATCATGAGTCTCTTGTGAATTATTGCTATCACTGAACCTTCTTCAAAGAATATATAGTGTATCCATCTTTCCTTGAGGAAACAGACCCTGAAGTTTGCCCCTTCTTTTGCTGAATCCCGCAGCACTTTGCAAATACTGTAGTTTTGTTCTAGCACTTAACTGTCTTGCTACGTGATTCTTTTACTTATATTTTCTCCTTTGCCAGATTTTTATTTGAGTACAAAGACTGGAGTTTTGAAATTGTAGCCCAGTCTTTTTTCTTTGTGGCTTTGTGTAACCCAGTCTTAACATAATCTTGGTGACTACCAGTTGAAATAAACACTAAGTGTACAAAAGAATAAAGTTCTGAAAAGGGAAGATGTTAATGTATTAATTGCAGTCAAAAATTACTGATGAATCACTTTGGAAAAGCAGTCACCTTTTACTTTCTCTTCTATGAGAAGATGAATACCATTCATAACCTTTCCAATTTCATTAATGCATTGCTGATGTCAGAGACAGATCTCCAAGGTCTTCTAAAAATGCTTTGAAAGAGCAAGTGGAATACCGGCACTTAGTAGTATTATTTCGCTATATTTGTTTGGACCTGTGAATGATAAGAATAGCTTGTTAAGTTTTACCATCTAGAAAGTAGTGATAATAAAATCGGTACATTTCTCTGCGCATTTCTTCTGCCCCTGGCACTACCGCTATAGTCATGGCATTTCCAAAAACTTCCCTGGCACAGTATGAAGACAACACTTGTATAAAACAGAACGTTGATTTGTATTATAACTCTAGATTAGGGACTATACATATCATAATAGCAGAATAATGCCAAAAAATGAAAAATGCTAGTCAAAAAATTGCTGATTTCCCCGTTTTCAATTTTAGACATTTACCAATTCAGGAAGTACTTCACATATGCCGTGTTTATGAAAGAAAATGCTTGCAATGTGCTTTATAATATTGAGAGACTTGGAAATTAAGTGAAGTGTGCCTGCATGTCATGCTTGCACACATAAGGCAAGCGGCTTGTGATTCAATAGGTCTTTGTGTCTGCTGCAGATAAATGTATTAAAATTGTTTCTTCAAAAATTAAGGTAGGCGTTTTACTTCCCTGATAGTTGAGTTCCACGCATCCTTTAATTCACTGCATTTCCCTTAAGGGGTTATACTGTTAGTCATCTTTTGAGATTGTTATTTTGTGAAATACAGTTTCCTTTAGATTTAACCTGGTATATATTTCCTATAAAAGTCAACTGGCTCTTAAAGTAAGAATTAGTGCAATTAAAAAATAAATTTTCCTGGGGCTTAAAGATAGCTCAGTCAGTAAAATATTTGCCACATACGACCTGAATTAAATCCCAGAAACCATAATAAAGCTAGGAGTTTGGAGGTGTTGTAAATCAAGAACTCTGGAAGTGGAGATCTAAGAATTTCTAGTCTTTTTGGTAAGCTACATACCAATGAGAAATGCTGTGTCAAAATAAATAAATAAATAAAAAGATGGATAGCTGTCTTGATAAATATCACCTGATGTTGACCTCTGGCCTCCACATGCACATATCTAGGTTCTTCCCAATACTTGGTATGTTCTATATTGAGTATAAAAATAAATAGCAAGATTAATAATTTGATATTTTAGTTTCCATCAATATCCATGAAAATTTATCAGTTCAGTTTCCTAATGTAGTCATTTAATGTATCAGAGATTTATTTTTTTATTTAAAATCTGATATACATTAAGATTTCTAGATGTGTCATTTCATTGAAGTGAAAGCAGTAGTTTGATGTACATGGAGTTGGGTTAGTAGAATGACTCAGGAACCTTTGACAAGTAAGTAAACTTGACTCCTTAATAAGCTGGGAATTACACCTGCGATAATGGAGCAGTGTTCAATAAGATTGCTCCTATTGATACTTAGCACATTTGTCACATTATGCTAGAACATTAACAAGCGTTAGTAATTATTTTCCTCTCTCAAACTTCTCCTTTTGGTGGTTCAAAACAGTGTTGTTTTTTTTTTTTTTCATTGAATTCCACATAGTGCAGGGATTTATGTTTGTTATAAAGTATTCTTCTAATGTGATTGACATATATTATAGTATTTTTATAATTGTGTGCAGTAATAGACATGATAATTGAGGTTCAACATAAAGCTAACAGTCAATGTGAAAATGAATCTTCCTATTGGTCCATATGTTTTCATTGTTGATGCTGCCTTTTGTCTTTTAATTGTCCACAGAAAAGTCTGGACGAATCTTTACTTTTTCTTCTTGGCAGGAGGATGGGGAATACAAACAAGGAAAAGTGACACCTGAGATGTTAGGCAGGCTGCAGCTGAGGCATCAGCTGCCATCTTGCTTTGTGTGTGTGTGTGTGTGTAAAGGAAAATATCATTGTTTATAAACATTCTTGCCTTAATTTATTTATTGATGTGTAAATATTTATTTCAAGACCAGAAGTATACTGAGTATTTGGTTGTAATGTGCTGTGTGTGAAATTCTTTCTTTAGTGAATGTAACCCTGTAAGACAAAAACAGAAGCAAACAAACAAACCTGAACAAGCAAGGAACTCTGTTGGAATTTTTAAGAAAAGTTTCTGTTATTTCTATGTAAATATGGTTGACATTCTGAAGCAAAGCACAACTCAAACTAATGGTGTGAATTGCCATGTATCAAGTATAGTAGGGTAGTTACTCTCCTTTATGAAGAATGCTCCATGAACGTGTACGGCATGGAAGTCTTTCAAACTATGCATTAGAAGTGAAATAATCTTTCACTGGGACACATTTTTTATTAAGGTTTAAAATCTGCCCATGTTAAAATTGTTCTTTACAGCTGTAGTATTCTTGATTATTGAATAAAAGAGTTTTATTTTATATAACATCAGCGTGTGATTATTATTTATCTGGTTGTTTATCCTATCTTTATATTTTTATTGTCATGCATCCGTTTAAAAGATTCTCTTTCAATCACTGAGATTTTTGAAATCACTTAAAAATCTTATTCTCTACATAACCATAAGGAATGGGTAATATTTTAGAATGTGATTTAATTATTTGAACTTGTCTGTGAATTTAATGAACAGCCATTCAACCTCATGAGTTTGTGTACATTTTGAATTATATGAATAAAAGACAGCATCTTTAGATTTTTATACTGATGGAGGCATGACTAATACTTCAAATAGATCAACTCAGTGGTGGATGATTCATCTCAGCCTGGAAAGCTGTCCTTTGGATGTCTTTGCTTATAGTCAACCAAGCTATTAAAGTTAAATTGTTTCCAAGTATTTTAAACTCCGCTGCATTATACAAAATGAAGATTATATTTGGAGGTTTGCCTCGCAAAGGAGTTCTCTCCAAATGCCAAAGGATTCACTTTCGTATCTGTTTTAAATCACTTAGAAGCAAAGGATGGCTTTGTTGGCGTTTCTTTCACTGGAATATGACAATAGGCGTCGAGCCCCCAGCTTCTTACATATTCAGATGTTGTTCAGAAAATAAAGTGGATTGTTTTAGTATTCGTTTGAAGATTTTGAAATTTTTCTAAAGTAAAATTATAAAATGTTTTCTCTATAGTTCTGTTGATTCCTCCATTTATGCTGTGATCCAAGAGTTTAATCTTATCAGAGAATAACCCACCTTCCTAGTTATTAAAGATTGCTCATTTATCTTAAGTTAGTTAAGAAAGTTCACCAAATAGCAAGCAAATAGAAAATATAACATTTAAAACCAGTGGAACAAATAGGAGTCTTTTCTTAGGACATAAGTGTTACCATACCCCCCCCCTCCCGCCGCAACATAGTACAAGCTCGAGTCATCTGGGAAGAGGGAAGCACAACCGAGGAAATGTCTCAATCAGGTTGACTGGTTTGGACATGTCTGTGGGTGGCATTTTCTTGGTTAATGATTTATATGTGAGGGCCCAGCCCATTGTGATGTTGCTACCACTGGACAGGTGGCCCTAGGCATGGAAGAAGGAAAGCTGAACAAGTCATAGGCAGCAAGCCCATAAGAAATGTTTCTTATGGTATTATGTCCCAGATTCCTGCTCAAGTCCTACCTTGACTTCCTTCAGGGATCAACTATTACGTGGAAGTGTGAGAAGAAATATGCCCTTCCCTCCTCAAAGTTCCTTTCCCACAGTGTTTTATCACAGCAATATGAAAGCGAAGTAGAGCATTGCCATTTCTTTGAAATTACCTTATAAAACGTGAGGTAAACAGTGTTTGCATTATGAGAAAGGAAAGAACTGCCTTGGTGACCTACTTCTAAGACATAATATTTCGAGACTTCTTCTTAGATTTCAAGTTTCATTGGGAAGTAAAAATTGTTTGAAAAAAATATAACCAAGTTGTGCATAGAAATGACCTTAGAGTTCCAGTGGGGCTGGATCACAATGTTTTAAATACATGTAGACATCAATAACAAACCAAAGAGAATTCGGACTTCAGCAGAGAAAAAGCCACAGGGGTGAAAAATTTTTGAAAATTATTATGAGTCAATGATAAAAGTGTCACAGAAAAGTTTACCCTTCTGAAAAATTTCTGATGATCCTTTTAAGGTGATTTTTTGCAAACAAACTGATAAACTTTGGGTAGGGAAAACATTAATTTCTATACTTCCATGCCCATAACATAATACTTTAATTTGCATTACCCATGGGGAAGTTTAAATGCTGTTTGTAGAAAAAAAGAGACAAGTGCATTAACATTTTATGTGTTAAAAGAATAGGGCCAATCCTCCCAGTTAAAGATCATGACCTGTCGAGCTTTTCTGCAGGCATTGCTTATTTGGGCAGTGGCAGTGTGAGGTGCAGCCTATTTAGACCAATAGTCTAAATACAATGATTTATCAAACAAACACAACAATAATATAACTGAAAGGTACAAAATGTGCAGGAATTGGTGGTCTTAGTGGTTTCTCACAGTTGTGGGAACACGTGAATCTAAGTTTTGTATTATCAAAACTATGAGTCTTTCACCATTGCCTGATTGATAAAACCTTCACTTGAAAGTATGCAATGGGAAGATTGCTTCAGTTGATCATAATCATTGTCAGAATATGCATCCAGTAAGGTCTCTATAACGTGAGAGAGCCTGGTCCTGAAGGACTATTTGACTTCTAGTCAGGAAATGAACAGAATAAACCTTCTGATAAGACTGCTGTTAATAATTCAGTGGTTTCATCCATTAGATTGCAGTTCTCTTTTGGTATGTATGGTGGTATATTTACTTAAATTCACTTTTAATATCAATTTGAGTCTAAGCAAATTACTTGTTTCTAAGCATGTGTCTAAGTATTCTAAGATGATCTATCTAATATATACTTTTTTTATTAGTATCTTAGGAAATCTGTGGTTCGGGGAATGCTGCCTTTTTTAGTTGATTTTATTTTATTTTTTTTTATCTTAGGATGTCTTGAGGAATAGCCACTGTGAATGGGAGTTTAGGAGGTGAGGGTGTGTGCTGTGTCTAGGTACCTGGTTTGGGTTGCTTTGGGTGGGCTCCATGTCTCAGCTGAAGATTGCAGCGACAACTGCTGGGTAGCCTCTCCTGTTACGGAGAATGCTTGTTTGTTCCCATCCACCCAGCCCCGAAATAACCACACAGAAATGGTCTTAATTAAAATACCGCTTGGTCTATTAGCTTATGCATATTTCTAGCTAGCATTTCCATCTTAAATTAACCAATTTCTATTAATCTGTGTATCACCATATGGCTTAGGCTTACCAGGTAAAGTTCTGTCTGGTGTCTGTCTCCAGCAGGGCTCATGGCTTCTCTTTGACTCCACCTACTCTCTCCTTTATCTGCTTGGAGTCCCACTTTGCCCTGTTCTGCACTGCAATAAGCACAAAGCAGATTCTTTATTAACCAATGGCATTCATAGCATACAGAGGGAAATTCCACATTATTCTCCTCCTGAAGTTGGATAGTCACTGTCTCCTTATTGGTTAAACTTGTTGCTAGTTATGGCTTTGTCATTGTCTGGCACAATCCTTGTCTTCTTTGATTCTCAAATCACTTTAACAGAGGGCAGGTGTTTGCTTCCTGCAGTTCTCCTAAACAGAAGGGGTATATACATAGCTATAACTGCTTCAAAAGAGCCGCTGAGGCTGAAGGGAAACCCATGCTGAATTTTCATTCTTCCCTTCAATGTACAAAAGTATTAATAAAATAATTAACGCTTTCTGGGTTGGCACATTTATTATCCAGAGTGCATAGAGAAGTTGTAATTGTCATTTATCTGCTGCTTTTTTGTTTTTTTGGAAAGTACAACTGTACAGTAATAATATGATTATTATTTTAACCTCAGCATCTTATATATATTCTTCTTAATCACTGCCCTTATCTTATGTTCTCTAAAAATCTTTCTATATTCATCATCCAGTTTGTTGATTTTCTAGCTGACTATTATAGACATTTAAACATGAGCACTATTTTGTGTGATTCTGTGTAAATGATGTGTGTGTGCATATGAGAGAGGGCACATCATGCTGTGGTGCATGTGTGGAGGTCAGAGGACAGCTTTTAGGGGTTAGTATCCTTCTGCTGTTAATTGGGGTTAGAATGTAGGTAGTTATGCCTGTGCAGCCACGGCCTTTTCCTGCTGACCACCTCACCTCAGCCATTAATTCTTTTTAATATGTGAAAAGGAACCTAAAAAGGCAAATAATTGTCTTTATTTTTCTAAGTTTACCAATACAATTTTATGAGATTTTGTGAACTAGAATATACCAGATATTGGGAAAATATCTTTAAGTTGCCTACTCAAAATAATGGTGATATGGAAAGGAGGGCACCTTGGTAGGGACAAATCTGTTTACTTTATGTAATCTTTCCCTATTAATCTGGCAAGCTTTCAAAAACCTGCTAGCACCCCACAGACTGAGGGATTTCAGTTTACTTTGGCTCTCCGGAGAGGTCAGCTTTCATACAGATCCTTCAGCCTGTGGTCAGCCACTTTTGGCTCTCCTCAGTTTTTTGTAATTTCAAAGCCAATAGTTTAAGTAATGAAAAATGCCTAAGAAATTAATATGGTACAGTGTCCCTTTATTTTGTAATGATCTTTAATTTCAAATATGTAATAAAATAACTAGGGAGCAGCTTTTAAAACTGTAGTTTATAGTGTGTTAAAAATATACTCACCTAAAATATGTGATTTTTTAATCCCTTTGTGGTTTTCTTGGAATTTTTTAATGACCATATGTTGGTGTTGAATTTCTTGTAAAGGGCATAAATGAATTTTAGGCATAATAAATAGTGCATGTGGTGGCCTCTGGTCTTAGTCATGAGACCACAGAAACCACAAAAACTGAGCAATGATATTATAGAGTAGGAGTTGATTCCCTAAATGACTAAACTGATGAAGGCAAGAGAAAGAAGGCAGATTCTTTTGCAAGCATGCACATCTTTACTCCTTAGCATTGGTAACGTTAATTTTCTTTAAAGAAAAGTCGACACCCAAAATATTAAAGAAACAACCAAAAGAAGTTGTTAGTTTAAGCAGTTAGGAGGCCTAGAGTCTTGCTTGTCAGCCCCTACCATCTCCATGTGCTGATCACAGAAGCAAATGCATTTGAAAAGCTGCTGCAGCATCTTAGCTTGCTGTTAGTCCTAATATTTTTCTAGGATGCTATGATCCACATAACTGCTCTTAGCTCCCCTCCATATATGTGACGATTATATATAGTATATAGCTCCCCATACGACGTGCTACTCAGTTTTGTCTGAGACTAGCATCTAGACTTGTGCAGTCCTGCATCCCCTACTATATATCAGACAATGTTTAGACCCGCTGGTGACGATGCCACCAACATTCTGCCACTTAACCACCGAGTGTCATCTAGTGTAATGGGCCTTTATTGTCTGCTAGCAAGCCTCAGTCCACCAAGACATCTCAAGGTTTGTTTGTCCAAGCATTATGGGATAGAATCCATGGTAGGTTTATGTCAAAGGTGAGGTCCCCTTTTACTGCTTCACTTTAGTCAAAGAAATGACCTCTCATGACCTACTTCTTGTATTTGCTGTATGACACTGCTGTGGAGCAGTGATTCCCAATTCATGGGTTGCAACCCTCTGGGCAACTCTCTATCCTGAGCTTTTTACATTATGATTTATAATAGTAGTGAAATTATGGTTATGAAGTATCAGCAAAAATAATTTTGTGGTTGGGGTCACCATAACACAAGGAACTGTATTAAAATGTTACAGCATCAGGAAGGTTGAGAACCCCTGCTTTAGCATCTGGAGCCTGACAGTCTGGATTTGAGGGAGGACACCCTGGTTCTCCATTTTTCTAGTTCTCTAGACTTTAGGCCTCTCCCCAGACGACTTCCATCCATAAGCCCACCTGAAAACTTGCATTAATGTAAGCATGTCACATACGAGTCTTCTGTGATAAACTCATCTCAGACACATATAACTCCCAGATTTAACTCTAATATTTATTATTTTATTATTTTTTGAGCATGCACATCCTCAATATGTGGGTGCACAAATATGTGTAAGGCATGTATGTGTAGGCCAGAAGTTGATGCTAGGTATCTTCCTCAATTGCTCTTCCCCTTGTATATTGAAGGAAGGTCTCTTGTTGCTCTGTTTGTGAACTCACAAATTTGCATTGACTTCCTCCAGGGAATCCCTGTTTCTGCTTGCAGAGGACTAGGATTGCAGGTGCCGTCTGCTGTTCATGCCTGGCATGTCCATCACTTCTGAGACATGAACTCTAAGATTCATGCTAAGTGTCAAGGATTTTATCAGATGATCTGTCTCCTCAGCCGTCAATAGTTTATTTAAAATCTATAATTTTAAATAGATTACATTGTGGTAGGTACATTCTGATCTTTTCTATTATTTGACTAAAGTTTTAGTTAGTTGTAAATTATCAGTCCATCTGATATTTTTAGTTGTCTGATTACTCACAATGCATATCTCTGATTGAAGATATATTATTAAAGCAAAACCAAGAATGTTATTAATATTGGAATTCCATTGATATAAATGGATGATTGGGGTATCATTATTGTTCTCCTCCTCCCAATAATTCCAGGCATGGGCTGTTCGGGCATGTCATTGAAATTTCATTCATATACCAACTGTTTTTGCATGGGATTATTTGAATAGCTCTAGCCAATCACTTGTGAGCAAAGGTAACACCACTAATTTCTTTACTGGATTAAGGCTTTTGAAGTCTCTTATTTCTGGCACGTAAACTTGTATGTAGTAAAGGGGCTCTCATATCAGCCCAGGCTATTAGTGGGTAAGAAGAGACCTAACTTTGAACCTTGATCAATATGTGATAGCCAAGAAGCATGAGAAGATTGATTTTTGTGGCTTGGTATACAGGGTCTTCATGGTGTTTCAGCTTAACCTGCCTATTCTGATTCAGGTAAGAGCCAGCTGGAAAGGACTGTGCAATAATCATGGTGATTGTTCTCAATGATGCTTTGACTTATTGTTGATGTGCTAAATAATTCCAGGTAGTTGTGTGATGACTATGATCTTGTACTGTATATGAGGGGAAGGAATTAGCTCCCACATGCATAATATTGTACTCTATTGTGCAGCTTTTATTTTGAAAGTTACTTGAGGTTTTCTGAGTCTTAGGAGTGAATTAAACAGAAGATATTGTTATCATCGAATGAGCCGTTACTGCTCCTATGCAAGTAAAAAACGGTCATTCTAAGCTGGTAGTTTCAGGTGAACCTTGTCCTGCTCACTGAACCTTTTCCTTTCTGTAGCTCTCATTTCCTCTACTGTGTTTTTTCCTTCCTCTCTTTGCTCATCCTCATTTCTTCCCCTCTTTGTTCCCTCATTTTTCAATGAACACACAGTTTAGGACTTATAGATGTTGATCCGTCGATTAACCATTGTGGTAATTTACACAGAATGTTTTATTAATAAATGTTGATGGTTTTTGTAAACAAATATTTTTATAGAGGTTTCCAGGGAGTTTGTAATCACTTAGTAAGCACTGCTTCATTAATCTTAGCAATTTTCTTGTGAGGTTAATTATGTAGCGTTAATTAACCTCCCCTTTGAGTAGGTGGGGTTTTGTCAGGGAAGTATTCTTACCTCCTCTGAGAAGTGGGAGGGCAGGGGGAGGCTGGGGTGAACTTTAAACAAGCCTCTGGGTTGCTTACTAGGGAGGGAACATCTCTCACTGTTCGTGGAGTGCTGTCAAACTCTATTCTAAGGCCAGTGCTTCCTTTTCCTGGGTTTCAGATTCTCCAAACATTTGGGATATGCTATGCTCAATGATCAAGGCATTATAAACATTTATATAGTAAGAAAAGCTCAATGTTTTCCAGTAGTTTGAGAATATCCTCTGTGAAATTGTACTTACTGACTTTTATTATAGTCTCCATTGGAGAGTCGTGAAGCTACCAGCACACTGCCAGAAATGGAGCTAAAATTTAAAGTAGAAGGCTTAAAATTTTTGAAAATTCACTTGGCGTCTTTCCAATAAAGTGAATAAACAATTAGTCTATGGATCTCCATGGAGATCAGAAATGATAGATTTTACTATGGACTTAAAAATAAACCATTTGTTAAGAACTTTCCTAAAATCTAAAGACTGTTCTTTGTTTGCAATCACAGCAACAGACATGGGTAGTTCAGAAGAAGTCTCACATACTATGTATGGAAAATTAGAGAGTATCAAATTCCCTTTAACTGTTGACTGTTCTGCAAAAAAAAAAAAATAACTTCTAGAAACTGCAAATTCCACATCTTTACTTTGTTTTGCAATTTAGATCTTTCTTACCGGCGTTGATTTTATTGGTAGAACAAAATTTCTGCAAGAGACATTTCATAGTGTTCAAAGTCAAATTGCCCGGATTCAACTCCTGCTTTTTCGTTTCTGGCCCTGTGCACTTCAGAATATTTCACAACTCTCTAAATTTCAGGGCGTCTTACTCTCAGTATTCACAGCAGATAATTTTAGCGTAGAATTCGGGAGATTGAGCAAGGCAGTGCTGGATGCTTGACCACGTCCACATGGGAGTTTCTCAATGCCGGAACAATGCAGTACAGGCTCAGTAAATGTTATCAATTTGGTGATCCCAAAGCACTTTACTGTGCTAGAGATTTTGCTACACCAAATGAAATTTTGATCCCTAATAAAAAGTAATCCATTTATTTAACAGACCCAAGAGAAATTAAAGTGTTTCCTGGGGTGTTCAGTGTATGGTAATGTGTAGCCTGTACTCTTTATTTCCTCTGCAGCTGAGAAAACAGTGAGGTACGTCGACATACCTGTTTTTCATTACTCCTCCTTTTAAAGACAAGCCATTCTGTTCACAGCATCACTATTATTCTACTTTTAAAATGAATTAGTCAGTGATGTGTAATTACATTTGGCCATGAAAGGAACTTTATCTTCTGAGCACTTTTCCAGTAAGGGTGTATGTCCAACTAGTATAGGCCTTTCTGATAGTGTTTGATTTTAATGGATTACCATTTTATCGGTTCTATCAAGTTAGAATCTCAGGACTCCTACACGTCCTAACATGAAGCCAACTGTCACTTCAGTCTCTGCGTTCCATCAATCTTGCTCTTTCTAAAGTGTCAATTTCTCTTGAAACGTGTTTTATTTCTGCCTCTTCCTTAACATTTGTTCCTAGACTTAATTAAGAAAGATAGTAATAAAATGTAATTGTGCATTTGATTTCCCAAGTGATAACTTGTTTGCTTTCTGTATAAAAACAAAACAAAGACTTTAATTGCATATGATGTCACAAGCACGCCAGCCAGAAACACATTTCCAGCTTTTTAATTCTCTAGTCTTTTAAGAACTCCTGGTTAGAAGCTGCGGATGAGGTCACACCTGTGACAGGATTGTAAGACAAGGAGACCATAATGCCCATAAGAGTAATTTTGGAAATCTAAATCAGTATCCAAAAATGGTGGTATTATTGTCAACATTGCTGACATAAACCTGTGTATTTAATTTCATATCTTTGGTTCATTGGTGTTCATGTTTTTTTTTTTTTAAAGATTTATTTATTTATTGTGTATACAGTATTCTACCTACATGCATGCCTGCAGGCCAGAAGAGGGCACCAGATCTCATTACAGATGGTTGTGAGCCACCATGTGGTTGCTGGGAATTGAACTCAGGACCTTTAGACGAGCAGGTAGTGCTCTTAACCTCTGAGCCATCTCTCCAGCCCCGGTGTTCAGGTTTTTAATACAACGGTCCTGCATTGTGATAATGACATTATAAATTTCATGGTTTTCAATATACTTGAGCTTCTTCAAGAAGATTTATGTGTTGTTAGGACAGTTTAGTTTCTTTATATCAATGGCAGGGGTAAGAATTTTGACTTCAGATGGAAACATTTATGTTTGTGATTTCATCTTTCACTGGCTCTGTCTCTGGAAACCAGGGCAGCATACTTCATGTTATTGCATACTTTCTGTCCTTTCAAAACAGGGTCACATCTATGTACTTTCTTTTTGTTTTTGTTTTTATATAGTCTATACAAGAAATAAACACAGTTAATGCATAGGTATTCAGGAACAGCCAATTCTCCTAATTTATTTTTAAGCAATGTGAAACTTAAGATTTAGGCTTCTCCTAGTAGAAGATGCATGATGGCATTGCTTTTTATCCATTCTCAGCTTTCTCATCTGTAGACAAAGATCAGAAAGTCATTTCATAACGAGCTTCCACTCTTACATCAACCAGACAAGTAGCTTAGAAATAAACATGTCTTCTCTTTCATCTGGATTCCACACAAAACCGAGAGTAAGAATTAGAGGACATTGATGAACTCATCAAATTTTTTCCTTAGGAGTATAATTTGTGACGTTACAGAGCTACATTGTCTAGGAGGCAAAGACTACATAATAAACACTCATCTCTGTGCCATATGAAGCAATTAAAATTATATGTGCCATTATTTAAGGAATACCAATTATAGTCCAAACTTTATAATTAGTGGAGTATCTCTTTAGAAATTCGTCCTTTAAAGAGTGCATATAAGAATCTGTTCTCCAAAGGATAAAAGTGGAAGTATTTTAGAGAACTAATTTAATCTACTCACGCTACTCTTCTGATTGGCTCACTTAATAAATTTAGTAGGTAAACAGATCATCTGCCTAACTCTTCCTACTTTTGGAATGCTCAAGTTTTAAAGAGTTTTAACAAACCTAATCATGTCATAAACACCTTTTTGAAGCTTGTAGTTTAATGTTTTTGAACACAAGTTGCAATATTAATAGGTGTATTTATATTCACAGTTTTTCAAAGACAAAATTGAAATGAACTATTCTGTTTTCTCTCGACCTACTGAAATCAAGCAATATCAACTTAGCATTTATTTTGGCTAAATAGATACAAATAGGTGATACAACTGACCTTTCCTGCAATAAATGTTTCTGTTTACCAGGCAGCAGTTGAGCAGTGGTTAGCACAGTAAATCTGTTAAGAGAAATTTCTTACTTGCGCTGGCTGTTGTTGACTGAGTTTTCTGTCCTGCCCAGTTTCTGTAGTCGTTAAGTCCCAAAGAAATCACACAGAGGTCTACATTAATCATAAAATGATTGGCCCATTAGCTCAGCCTTCTTATTAACTCTTATAACTTTCATTAGCCCATTATTATTGTCTATATATGCTAGCCACATAGCTTGGTACCTTTTTTCAGTGAGGCAATTGTATCTTACTTCTTCTGTATTGTGGGCTCACAACTGCAGAAAGAGCTTCCTTCGTCCCAGAATTCTCCTGTTCTACTTGACCCACCTCCACTTTCTGTCTGGTTGTCCTGCCTATACTTCCTGCCTGGCTACTGGCCAATTAGCATTTATTTAAAACATGGTTGACAGAGTATAGACAGTTGTCCCGCACCAGGCTGTTGTAAAGACAATCTAAATGGAACAAAATAGTCCCCTAAGCTTGTTTACTTAAACATTTTGCAACATGTCAATGAATTCTTTTCTATGTATCTGAGGCCCATGAAATATAATTATTGAGTTAACTTTTACTGTTCACATATGAAAACTGTGACACAGAGAGGGGGCAAAAGTGAATTCAAGTATATGTTCTTAATCCACCATTCTGTAGAGATAAATCCAATCTAGTACTAAGCCCCTGAAGTTCTTTGTTGCTATGGGATGTTCAAAAATGCAAGGAACTTTTATTCTAAGCCTTCTTGAGTGTGTTTCTTAAACTGTGCACAGCGGCTTTGGCTGTCTAATGCTTTTTCCAATATTTTTTTCTTTTCTAAGGTGTAGGTTATATTACTCCTTAGTAATAAGGGTGAAAGTGATTAAATTTTGACTTGCTATTAGCATACAGAGCTCATGAATAAGTTTTAATCACTTATATGAATTTTAAAGACTTTATGTTTTTAATTAATGTAAATATCCACTCAGGTATAAATGCAGTCTATTTTTAATATTCTGTTCTAGAAAAACATGAATGTTTTATGTTACAGGAGCAAAGACTTTGCTGTTTAATTGCTTTGAACTTCTCTTAGCACCACATTAACACAACTAGGTGCTTAATCTGTTCTATAATTATAATTATGAAAGATCAAAATAAAATAGAATTACAATTACCTCTTGTATAAAGTAATGATTTTAAGCTGTTAATATGTCATTTATAGTCGACAAAAATATAGTTAAATTCAGCATCTTGTAATGGCAAAAGAAACAGGATATCTATAAAAAGAAACAGAGGTAAAAAGTTCATTCCTTAGCTGAGGGAATAGTTTATTTAATTTTTCTCTTTTAAATAATTTGTTAAGTTCCTTTTTAATTTCTCAGCTTTTGTTTGGCTGGGTGCTGAAATTGAATACTATCTTTTTGGATAGAAGAAGATAATTTTGGGTCATTCTTTATATCAATTTAGGAATGGTCTTAATTATAATAGCACTCAATTATTGGAAACCAATATGATCCAAGCTTTCTACCTTATGGCAATGATTCAGTGTGCTAGGGATATAAACGTTCAAGAGAAAGCAATCAAAATGAAGCTACTTATTTGATTTTAAGATTTTAGAGGTCATTTGTAGATCTGTGTCAGGCAAAAACTAAAATTATTATTTGAAAAGTGCATCAGAAAAAGTTTATATTTTCACTTCATTAATTTTATGTCTTTGAATATATTTTCTATTTACGTATGCTAAATACCATATTCTCCCAGAAGTGAAACTTATTTTGGTTGTAATTAAAATTTAATGTATTTTTGTATTCTATCTGCATTAAAACACAACCACATATCTATGATAATATTTATTTGTGTATTTCATCATCAAAAAACAATTATATGTAAATAAAATGAGAATTCTTGTATTGTGCTAATTATATATACATTTTTTAGAGGCATGATTAAAAATATTTCAGCTTTTGCAGAATTGAACAGATTAAGAAGAATTTAGAAAACTATTCCAAAGCACTTTGCTTGTTTTGAACATCTGGTTAACAGCTGGAGTAATGAAAGTCAACACAGCAATAACCATCTCTTACACTGATCCCTCACGCACACACAAGCTCTAGGAAGGATTAACTACTATTAAGTCTTGCTTTCTCTTTCCCGAGAGATTTCTTCCACTAAAGAAACGATTTTAGAATTCTTAAGCACATCAGCTAAAATATATGGGGATTATGAATAGTACTGATTAACCTCAGATTTCAGTCTGATATAAGTTCCAGGGAGAATCCTATCTTCAACAGGTGACATTGACATGCTATGATAAGCTATCTCGGTAATTCAGTGAACACACTTAATGCCCAAATGATATTGTATCAATAATTCCCTATGTATGTAGCTGAATCTGTTTACTAAAGTATCCAATTGCTAAAGCCTCAGCTCATCCTGCTAAGGTGTTTATTAGTTAGATTATAAATTCTGTGGTGGATAAAATGTAAAATTATCTAGATTTTAACAGTTCACATTTTTACTGTTTCAGGTGAATTTATATTTTATTGTCAATTATTGTTTTCATATAGTGTGCTGATAAATTTGGGGTGCATTCAATTGAAAATGTTTAACAGCCTTCCTCCTCAGTTTCCACAAAAAAGTCTTAATTTGTATGCACACTTACCCCTTATATGGAACAGTAGAAACAGCTTATGTGAATCAGCCCTTTAATTTACTGGTTAGCCAAAGTCACCCAAAGTGACTTCCCTTTTAAATTGTATTCCTGCTATTGAAATTCTTCCCATTTAAACTGTATTCCTACTATAGAAATCTGTAGGCATTTTGTATGACTAAAAAGCCGTTCTTAAAGATAAGCTTGAAATCCTTGTGAAATTGACCCATGGTAGTCTTTCTACCATGTGCCATCTCCACTGATAAAAGAAAACAAGCACAGATTGTTTTATAATTACACTTCTATACTAATTCCATTTTGTAAGTGTTTTTGAGGAGACAGGAATGAGACTGCAGAAGTTTAGCAGGAAGTTAATTTAGGTCAGAATGAATCATAAAAGCAGTAGATAGAATATATGAACACAGTTTATGAAATACAATGTTTGATAAGTAGCTGAAGGATCACGATTCTTGGTGCTTTCTTTCTTCCTAACCTAAGATTATTCTGTAACGAAATACGTATGTCTGCATGTAACAGGGGTACAGTTTTTGTTATGTACACAGTATATGAGTTCACCTTGACTTGGCTGCAGCCACCGTCTATAATATCTGTCATGATTACTCTGGGCTGGTTTTCCCGGAATATTTTTTTTTTTAATGCTGTATACAATAAACCAAGAATGGTATATGGAACTTTGTGAGCAGACACTGGAGCTGTCCATATCAGAAGTATGCTGCTGGCACTTTTTAACATTAGTTTGAAATAAAACAGGTATTTTCTTTAGTCCTGACTACTATATAAGCTCTTTCCTTCCTGAACTCACAGGTATGTGCTGGTCTGAAAGAACAGAACCATGTTCTTTCATTGAGTCTCCAATAAACTCATTTATGATATAGAAGTAGGAAGGAGTAGATGCGAGTTATAGTGCAAAGGGTAGAGGTTGCATGCAATTTAAACAAGTTAAAATGTATAGCTCAATGAAATCAATAAAAAAACAAGTTAAATTAAAGGGTCTATGCTAGGTAGTAGGGATTCAGTAAACAGAGCAAACAGAGACTATTTCCCTTTGTGTAATTGGTATTTAAAAATTTTATGAGAAAAATGTCAGTCGAGTAAGGAGTTATGATAATAGAAAAATAAATATTTCCTTTTATTAAATGCCAGTTTTCTAAGATGAAGAGAAAATTGAGTGAAACTTTGAGAATACTTCAATGTAACCCTATAAGGTGAAGTCTGGGGTCCTGAGAATTAAATAATGTTTGCTGAGAAATTAAAAGTTATGGCTCCCAGCACCTCATCGTGATTTAAAACCACCTGTAATTCCAGATCTAGGGGATTGAGCTCCTACTTCTAAACTCTACAGGTGTCAGATATACGCACAGTGGACATGCATGCATACACTAGGAACACTCATGTACATCCAATAAATAGACCTTAAAATTAATATGGCATTTATTCCTATGTAATTCACAGAGAGCCAAGAATGGCCAAAATATGAATCTATTTGGCCATTCAATGTTTCATAAGCAATTTTTTCTATATTCATGAAGTTAAATGAAAGTGTTACTATCTCTATGCAGAAATTGCAAGTGTGTATTTTTTAAAATGATATCCATAAATAATATTTTAAGATTAATAAATCTACCTATTACAGGAACTCAGACCACAATGGACTATCTATGAAAATTATCATTTAAAGACTTACTAAACAACTACTTTTCATGTAGACAGACCATCACATAGAATAATGAAAATGTTTTGGATTTTCTGTTATCATTCCAGAACAGCTATAGGAGAATTGAAAATAGATAAGAACAATTCTTGATGTTTCTAGAAGTGATACTTTTTATATTATAAAAATATGGTTGCAAAGATACTCTATTGCAAGGAGTGCTACTTGTTTGTTCCTGGCCCCCTGGCTAGCTTACACCCAAAGTAACACACAGAAACTGTATTAGTTAAATTACTGATTGGTCCATTACCTCTAGCTTATTAATTGCCTAACTCTTACATATGAATTTAACCCATCTCCATTAATCTGTGTATCGCCATGTGGTAGTCGCATGTCTGACTCTGTGGGAGGTTCCATGGCTTCTCTCTCTCTCTGCCTTCCTTCTTCCAGCATTCAGTTTAGTTTCCTCTGCCTACCTAAGTTCTGCCCTATCAACAGGCCTAGGCAGTTTCTTTATTAATTAACCAATAAAAGCAACACATAGGCAGAAGGGCCCCCACACCAACTCACAGATGTAATGTTGTAGATGGAGCGGCAGGGTGTGTCCTGCGGCCCAACTGGCTTACACCTGGGCTGGCGGGCTGCTTGTCATCCTGGCCACCCAGCTAGCTTATGCCCGAAATACTCACATGGAGATGTGTATTAATTAAATTGCTGCCTAGCCCGTTAGCTCTAGCCTCTTATTGGCTAACTCTCACATCTTGATTCAACCCATTTCTAATAATCTGTATGTCACCACGATGCCGTGGATTACTGGGAAAAAATTCAGCATGTCTGACCTGGCAGCTTCTTGGTGGGGGTGGCTCTCTGCCTGCCTTCTTCCTCCCAGAATTCTGTTCTGTCTATTCTACCCATCTATGGGCTGCCCTATCAAAAGGCCAAGGCAGTTCCTTTATTCAACCAATGAAATCAACACAATGTAATAAGAATTTGTCAAATGGACAGTAACTTTCTTCTCGAGTAGTACTTCACCAACTTTGATGGTAACATTAGAAAAGATATAAAAGGTAACATACTTGTCTATTTTCTTATATTGTTTGCTTTTGCTTTTTGATTTGACAACAGGATCTTGCTAGGAAGTCTGCCATAGCCTGCAACTCATTCTATAGGCCGTGCTGGCATCAAACTTGTCATCATCTTGCCTCAGCCTCCTAAAAAATCACCATAGTCTGCACAATTCATTTCTCTGAACTTTCATAAGTAGCTACAAAGAAGGCTAGAGTTTGAGTCTTTGAAGGCTTCTTATTTGGGTTTTTATTTTCATAAATTGCCTCATACTGCTAATTACTTTAGATTTCAGAAATGCCTTTAAAGCAGGGGAAATATAAAGCCCATGGCAATTTGTGGTAGTGTACACTGTACCAAATGATATTGCCTTAAATTTTACGTAGACATCAAGCATAAAGAAAAGTTGAATTTTACTTTATAGACAAGTTGTATTTTTGTTCATTATTTAAATTTTACTACTATAATTCATCAGTTCCGTTTTTACTACCCTGTAAGAGTGCTTCCTGATTTCTGAACAAAGTTTTCTCTGTTTAAAAATTCTATGATTTACCAAATGTTCGCACACTAAATTATAAATAATACAGAGTTCCATTTCAGTAGTTGAAATTAGTCCATGTATTTTATTAACTATTTTTGGAATTTTAAATTTGAGGGTAATAATATAAAAAGCATTTTTCATATCTCAGAAATCATCCTAGTGACTAATAAACAATACAGCTAAAAGTAATAAGTAAATAAATAAATTCATAAATGAAAAAAATAAAGTAAAATAAAATGAATTCATAAATTAATAGAAACATAATAAGTAAATGCATAAAATCAACTCAGTCATACAACTTATATTGTGCCTTTAAAAAATTGCTTATATTTACTAAAATGTGCCATTAGGATCTTCATTTATTCTATCCATCATGAGTTTGATTTTTAAATTGTTCTTCAGCAGACATTAATAGCTTTGACTAAAAAGCAGTTTTAAAGAGCAGAAATTTTACACCTATCAATGAATAATTTGCCTGGTTTCAGAAGTATTTATCAAAGATCGGGCAGACACATCAGCCCCTCACTGTCTCTTCTTTGTCTAGAAACTATTAGAGATGAGAACGCCAGAAGTTCAGGTATTTTAGTGTAATAGAGACAGTGATCTTAGGGTAGAGTTCGTTAGCCACGTGTATTTTTACAGAGGAAATCATCTGCAGTGGAGTGATTTCCATGCAATTTAATATTCTCTAAAAGCATCTCAGTCAATAGAAAAATCACTATGTCAGCAAAGTTTGATTATGGAAATTCCATTCACAGGATAAAAGGATTAGTTTTAAGTGGAAAGAAATAACACAAGTGAAACTTATATTTTAAGGGTAAGTGTTCTTTTGTCCATATTTTTCCTAGTGTTCCATAAATATGTAGAAGACAAAGAGCGATTTTAAGCACTGTTTTTGCAGCATCAGCATCACAATTCCTTAAGAGCCAACCCCCTCAAAAAAACATATTTAGGAAAAATAAAAATTTTAAGACATTTTTGATATTTGGGTTAAAATATTTGTATGATCTGTTTTGTCACACTAGAAATTTACATATTGACATTGAACTCACCCCCACATATACTAAAGACACAGTAGTGCTGTTGAGATGACCTAGTAAAGTGCTTGGAAGTCAAGGTGGTATTCCTTGCTTTTAGTCCCAGCTCTGCAGAGGTAAAGATGGGCAGAGCTCTGGGATCTCATGGGACAGCTGACCTAGACTGTGACAGAGTACCCTGGACTCACTGGCCAGCAGTCCTAACCATCTTGGCTAGCTCTATCCAGTTAATAACACATTATAAATCACTAACACTAAAGGTGGTAACACTTGAGAAATGATACCCAAGATCATCCTCTGGTCTCTACATTTATGCACACAAATATGAGCCTCCATCTGAACAAAGGTAACACACACACACAGAGAGAGAGAGAGAGAGAGAGAGAGAGAGAGAGAGAGAGAGAGAGAGAACGCGAAAGAACAAGAGAGAGCACAGATCTGGAGTATGCCAATATTTGGGGAATTTTAGAAGGCAATTAGGTTTAGATATAACCCACAATAGTGTGATTAGTTGCCATTATCTTAGCAAGCTAGAGACCAGGGAGCTAACCAATTGTATTTCACTGTTTCAAATTCAGTGGCAACCTGGGGATCCACACTTTAGAAGTGGTCCTTCTCCATAACATGATGCTGCTGGTACCCTGATCTCAAACTCAAAGACCTCAGAACTGTGATAAAAATTTCTGTTCGTTATAAATTAGCCAGACTGTCAAGTCTGTTACAGCTACTTGAATGGACTCCCAAACATATTTATCATTCTCACGTTTACTTGCTGTTCTGGCTTAAATGAGGAAGTTGACAAGGAACTGTGTGTACTCAGGATTCAAAGGGCCCGAGACATGACTTGATGGATATAGAATATGTTCCTTTCTCTGTCCTATTGCATTTGTTTTAATACTTGCTTTTAGTGCATCTCTTAATATAGTATTAGTGAAATAAGATAATCTCCATAAATTATGCTTAATATTTTGAGCATAGTTGTGCATCATTATATTCATATAAACTAATTTTTATATTCTTTTAAGATCTGTATATGGTTGTAAATTAATAATTATAAAAATCATTGATCTCTAACTTCTCTGTACTCAATTTTAACAATACAATCTGGTCTATTAAAAGTTTATTTGACTTCAAAGGATCAAGGCATCATTTTAATACATTGTCATTTAATTTTTCACAAATGTATTTTAGCTAGAGTTTATTTATTTATTCAATCTTGGTCTTAGTTAGGTAAGGCATGTTCTTTCTTAGAATCTTTGCTTCTTTATATTGAAGTGTCTCAGAGAAAGGTTTTACACTTTTTACACTAAGGAAAAAATAGGCATGACTCTACCTTGAGAAAAGGAGAGTTTAAAATTTTCAATGTCTTTATTGAATTCCCTTTCTTTTCTACCTATTATAATTAGCTTGTGTGTGGTCACTTTGCACGTTTACATTAGATGTGTGCCTACTGGAGGAGCCTGAGGCTTTGGTGGTGGGACCTAGCTTCCTAATGTTGCTCCCAGCACTGAAGTTGTCAACACTCATGGGACAGTGACTCTGTTAGAACTTTTGATAAAGCAGTTTTTATTGGTAGGTCCTGATTCTGGCTCACTTTTAGAAGCATATCAGTAATTGTCATTTTTCTTGTTGGAGGAAAAAAGCTGTTTCTGTTTTGTTGCCATCTAAATCAAGTATAGGTACCAAAGAATAGCATAATTTCACTCATATCCATGATTTTAAGGTGTATAAGGACAGTTTAAGAATCGAGACAGAGACCCACATTGCAGCACTAGACTGAGCTCCCAAGGTCCAAATGAGGAGCAGAAGGAGGAGAACATGAGCAAGGAAGTCAGAACTGCGAGGGGTGCACCCACCCACTGAGGCAGTGGGGCTGATCTAATGGGAGCTCACCAAGGCCAGATGGACTGGGACTGAAAATGCATGGGATAAAACCGGACTCACTGAATGTGGTGGACAATGAGAGCTGCTGAGAAGCCAAGACAATGGCACTGAGTTTGGATCCTACTGCATGTACTGGCTTTGTGGGAGCCTAGCCTGTTTGGATGTTCACCTTCCTAGACCTGGTTGAAGGTGGGAGGACCTTGAACTTCCCACAGGACAGGGAACCCTGACTGCTCTTTGGACTGGAGAGTGAGGGGGAGGGGAGTGGGGGTGGGGAGGGGGGAGGGGGAGGGAAGTGGGGGACTGGGAGGGAAATGGGAGGTGGGGACGAGGCAGAAATTTTTAATAAAAAAAAGAATCAAATAAATATTATTAACTTTCTGTGAATAACATAACATATTGAAATGTTATCTTACATTTTGAATTATTATATTGGCTAATTTCGTTTTAATTAATTTTTAAAAATATCAATATCAAAATGTAGCATATGTTGAACCTCACAGGATAATTGGAAGCTTAGCTAAAAAATTCATACTTAGTGATGATGACTTAAAAGTTCTTGGAAGTTTGACAGCTAATAATCAAGATAGTAATGTCATTTTAGAAAAAAAATTCCTATGGAAAAATGTCATACTTATCAGTATTATTGTTTTTAATATTTTAAAATATGGCATTGACCTAATACTGCTATTGTTTGGAAAATTGGAACTACAAATGGGGAACTCTCTTAGATTATTTTTTAGTCAAACTGCTCTATATGCAATGACAGGCCTCTACACAGAGCTGGAGCATTGCTTTAACTTTGTATGGTAAAAGATGTAAAATTAAAATATGTAAAAACTAAATTCAGTTTATAGCTAAAAGCTAAAACCGTGAAGTGACTGAGAAAATTTATTACCTGAAGAGAAGACTCTGATAAAGCTTTGAAGTGAGTATTTGCCAATGGTACAATGCAACTGGAGTGGATACGTTGTACATTTAAGAAACATATCAAATCGCTGCTTTCATTTTCACAAAATTTAAATTTGAATAAGAATGTGCCAATTTATCTATCTTCCTTTGCTTGGATGCTATATTCTCTGTTTAACCCGAATCAGCACTCATGAGACAAATTTCTGGAACCCTGGAATCTGAATTTTTAACCATGGAGCTCTGGAGAATAATACACTGCTTAGAATCATCATGTGTTCTAAATACATATTTAAAATAATGCCATACCACAGTGCAATAATGAATAGCAGAATCCCGTAATGACCTCTCTGTCATAGCACAGTGTTGCAGTGCTCCAAAGAGCATTTGCAGTAACTGCAAGACCTTTTTATGGTCAGAGTCCCAGACGGCCTGTTACGGTGCCATGTCCTATTTGTCAAAATAAGTAATGAGACCAGCTGAGATTTAAGAGTGAGAGAAACAAGATTCTTAATGGGAAGTCCTGTAAAATATTATTGCTGTGTTTTCAATGAGTTATTATCATAGATTTTTGTTTTAGCCAATAGTACAATAAAAAAAAACCAACATGCAGCTAGGACTGTACTTTTCAAAAAATAAAAGGTCAGAGAGGCCAGCTTTTGTAGTCCCAGTTGTCCTAATTCTGGTTATCCGTTCCCTACTACACATGGTCCCAGAAATGTGTCCATCCTGAAAGAACTGTACATAGATGAGAAAAAGCACCTATTCATATCACATGATCTTGAAAGATTATTAACAACTATTGTTTTAAGTATGTAGCTATATTCTAATAAATGTGGAACTGTCGGCATCTTTTTATTTTAGAAATTGATATTATATCTATGAATTTAAAACATGTACTTTCAAGAGGCTGGAGAGATATCTCGGGAGTCCAGAATGCTGCTAGCTGCCCTGGCAGAGTGTCCGGCTGCTCTTGTAGTTTTCAGTACCCATAATTTGAGTTCAGGGGTTCCAGTGGTTTCTGCAGGCTACTGACAGCACCTGCATTTACACCTGCAAAACATCTACATGTCTGCACATAGATATGATACACACAGGAAGACACGCACGCATGCTGTTAAAAATAAAATCAATCCTTTAAAATGTAATTTTATATGTAAACGTGATAGTTTTAAAATGTAGGAATGATACCATTTTCACATATGGTCTGTTTGAAGATAAAATTCCCTATAAATTCATTTACTTTGGAGTGTTGAGAGAGTGTCACTCTTTGCTTAGGTCTCATTATTGCCATACTTTAATACTTCCAAGATCATGCATTTGCTTTCCTTTTATGATGTGATCTATCTAGAATAACTCTAGGGAATTGGATTTGACTATGGAAGATGGGGAATAAAGAAATAACAGACAGACAGAAACAGGAATAGCCAGAGAGTGATTTGCCACTTTTCTATGGGTATGAGGTTAATGTAGTCCTGAATCCAGCCTTGCCCATGCCAACAGCAATAGCACACATTCCCTGAGACCTGCACTCACACAGGGCTTCCACAATCCTTACTACCATAACTTCTTTCCTTTTCCTTCTCTCTGCCCCCACAGTGTAATGAACAAATACTTACTTACACCTAACTTCCCTTTTTAAATATGCTTTCTGAAGGAGACTATCTCTGAGTTCTCAAATGATCAGGTCTCTTTCAAACCTATGAACACCTGATTTTTGATAAAGGAGCTAAAAGTATACAATGGAAAAAAGAGAGCATCTTTAACAAATGGTGCTGGCAAAACTGGATGTCAGCCTGTAGAAGAATGAAAATAGATCCATATCTATCACCATGCTCAAAACTCAAGTCCAAATGGATTAAAGACCTCAATATCAGTCCGAACACACTGAACCTGATAGAAGAGAAAGTGGGAAGTACTCTACAACACATGGGCACAGGAGACCACTTCCTACGTATAACCCCAGCAGCACAGACATTAAGGGCATCATTGAATAAATGGGACCTCCTGAGACTGAGAAGCTTCTGTAAAGCAAAGGACACTGTCACTAAGACAAAAAGGCAACCCACTGACTGGGAGAAGATCTTCACCAACCCCGCAACAGACAAAGGTCTGATCTCCAAAATATATAGAGAACTCAAGAAAGTAGACCGTAAAGGGCTAATCAACCCAATTAAAAAATGGGGCACTGCGCTGAACAGAGAATTCTCAACAGAAGAAGTTCGAATGGCCAAAAGACATTTAAGGTCATGCTCAACTTCCTTAGCGATCAGGGAAATGCAAATCAAGACAACTTTAAGATACCATCTTACACCTGTCAGAATGGCTAAAATAAAAAACACCATTGATAGCCTTTGCTGGAGAGGTTGTGGAGAAAGGGGTACACTCATCCATTGCTGGTGGGAATGCAAACTTGTGCAACCACTTTGGAAAACAGTGTGGCAGTTTCTCAGGAATTTCGGGATCCACCTACCCCTGGACCCAACAATACCACTCTTGGGAATATACCCAAGAAATTCCCTATCATACAACAAAAGTATATGCTCAACTATGTTCATAGCAGCATTGTTTGTAATAGCCAGAACCTGGAAACAACCTAGATGCCCTTCAATGGAAGAATGGATGAAGAAAGTATGGAATATATACATATTAGAGTACTACTCAGCAGTAAAAAACAATGACTTCCTGAATGTTGCAGGCAAATGGACGGAAATAGAAAACACTATCCTGAGTGAGGTGAGCCAGACCCAAAAAGAGGAACATGGGATGTACTCACTCATATTTGGTTTCTAGCCATGAATAGGGGACATTGAGCCTATTATGCGTGATCCTAGAGAAGCTAATTAAGAAGGTGAACCCAAAGAAAAACATTTAGGCGATGAAAGGAGACAGAGACAAAGACCCACATTGGAGCACCGGACTGAAATCTCAAGGTCCAAATCAAGAGCAGGAGACAGAGCACGAGCAAGGAACTCAGGACCGCGAGGGGTGCACCCACACACTGAGACAATGGGGATGTTCTATCAGGAACTCACCAAGGCCAGCTGGCCTAGGTCTGAAAAAGCATGGGATAAAACCGGACTTGCTGAACATAATGGCCAATGAGGACTACTGAGAACTCAAGAACAATGGCAATGGGTTTTTGATCCTACTGCACGTACTGGCTTTGTGGGAGCCTAGGCAGTTTGGATGCTCACCTTACTAGACCTGGATGGAGGTGGACTTCCCACAGGGCAGGGAACCCGGATTACTCTTAGGGATGATAAGGGAGGGGGACTTGATGGGGAAGGGGGAGGGAAATGGGAGGTGGTGGCGGGGAGAAGGCAGAAATCTTTAATAAATAAATAAATAATAAAAAAAGAAAAGTCAATTATAAAACAAATTTTTCTAGACTGATTTTTATTTTTTCCTAAATTCTGGTGAAAGGAGACAGATATATTTATTTATGAAGGCAATATTTAGCAAAGAGATAGCAGTGAAAAAATATTGCATAAATACAGCTAGCTTAATGAATAAGACTTTATATCCCCAGCTCTTTTAATATTTCTGTCTGCGTTTTTTTAAGGACACAAGCACCCTGACAGACAAAAAAGATAAGGGATGTCTGGGTTGAACTTGCCTTGTAATATGATTGGTGCCTGTTGTGTTGGTTGTGATGTTTCATGTTATGTATATATTTGGCTTTGCTGTGGGATCCAAATTCTGGTCAAAGATAGTTTTTAGGTGTGATTGATACTTAGATAAATATTTTATAAAGAGTAGTATTCTTTGTAATCAATTGAAAGCCTTTGAAAAATGACATGTTTCCCAATGAAGTAAGATTTTGTATCTAGACTTCCTTTTTTGAAGCTACATCAACTCTTTTCTGCTCGTACAGCTCAGAGGAGAGTTCTGCAGATCTGAAACCTGGCATCTATAGCCTCTTCTTAAAGTGAATTACCTCCTTTCTCCTCCTCCCATTTCTCTTCCCCAGCTCATCCCCCTTTTCATGCTACCTGCTGATTCTCTTTCTTTTATGGACCCTGACCAACTCAAATACTTACAGACTTAAGCTAACAAGTAGAAAAATCTCTACTTATTAATGTCTTAATTCTGAAATAAATCCAAGAAAGTATGTTTAGTTTTTCCTCATTGACCAGGAGAAACTCAGTCCCTGAGAAGATAAAGGTATAGTTCTGTAGAGTGTGAAACTATGCTGAGAACTCAGGCATATCACCTTCATATACCTGAAGTACCTCATTAGAAACCCATTATAACTGTCACTGGGATTTAGTATCAGTGTTTTTGTTTTGTTTTGTTTGTTTGTTTTTGTATGTATAGGGGGATGTTTGCTTGTTTGTCTGTCTTTATTTCTGCTACTGTTGTGGACTGCAGGATGCTAAGTCTATTCTCAGTTCTGATTGATCTTCAGACCTTTATTTCTTCTTACCCATCAATGATTTAGAGATTTTTTTAAAAAAGTTTATTTTCTTTCTTTCAAATTAATTGCTGTCTTTTCTTGGAGGGGAGAGAAAATCCTTGCTGTTGGATATTTTTTATTGGGGCCTGCATTATCAGTTACTTTTCCCATTGCTGAAACAAAACACTTGAGAAGAAGTAATTAAAAAAGAGGGGTTTATTTTTTTTCTCATTAAAGGGTAGGGGCATGATCATCTGTGGTGGGAGGTGTGCGTCTGTAGTCAGGAAGCAGGGAGAGATTAATTTCTGGGACTTTTTAGTCCAGGACCTCAGTCCACAGAGTGGTTTACATTCAGAGTGCGTCTCCTCACCTTAGTTAAACATTACTGGAAATGACCTCACAGAAATACCACGGTGTCTTCTAGGTGGTTCCAAGTCCAGTCCACATTGACAAGTCCTCCTAACATCTTTTTTGTTGTTCTCAGCTCTCAGGCTGCCCAGTCTGCTACACACATATGTCTTTGAGTGGAAAAAAATGCAAAAGTTGTCTAAACTACATTATCCTTAAGGCATGGAGATTTAGAATAGTTGGAATCTTCATGTTATAAAAGATTATAAAAATAGGGGATAGCCTTTAATACCTAAGGTAAAGTTATTTCAAAATACCTTTAGTATTTAGAAAGTCTTTGGAAAGAGTCATTACTCTGTTGTGAAAACCTGTGCTAGACAACATTTTTCTTAGTGTGTCTGAGAGTGTCTCACTTAGATAGAGGAAGACTTTCCTGACATTAGTAATATACTTTCTGTGACTGGTTTTGTTTGCAAAACCAAGATTCTTTAGAATAGTCTGGGTGGGAATGTGAATTAGTTGGAATATAACATAGTTTTAAAAAGAGCTAAATATCTTTAAAATATAAGACAGTAAAATATTTTTGTTACTGCAAATGCATAAAAATAGAAAATATTAAGTATAAAAATATATTTGTATAAACATGTGTAAACAAATACACCTGATTTAATGGGAAATTCACATGGATATTACATTTTTCTTTTACAGAGACATCATATGGCAGGGTAAACAGTTGAAAGAGAATGTAAATGGAGCTTGCAGGAGCTATGAACAGGATATTATCTTGCAAAGAGGAAAATGGTTTTCTTAGATGTTCTCAGAGCCTGAACTTGGAGAGGATGCAGAGCTTTAGAGTTCAGCTCTGATGACACTCTTCTTGAGAGCAGGTGCAGCCAGCAAGAGGGAAGGTGACTGCATTCATTTGATTCTGACATGAAGGAGTAGCTGAGATTGTAATTTATTCAGAACACCATAGCCAGTTAAATAAAAAGGTAAAATTTAAACCAAGTACTTGTGGCAGTAAATCAAAAGGAATTTTCTATGAGTTCATAGATAGGGCTGTGATGAGATATAATACTGTGTTTAGAGTTAAAGTTGGGAGTATCTTGATTGTAGCTAACTGGTACATATAGACCCTTCCTCTAATGTGCTTGTGAAGAGTGTTCTTCTCAGCAAGGACATTATTTTTTTTTAAAATATTTATTTATTAAGCATACAATGTACTGCTGGCAAGGAAGACACCAGGTCTCATTACAGATGGTTGTGAGTCACCATGTGGTTGCTGGAAATTGAACTTGGGACCTCTGGAAGAGGAGCCAGTGCTCTTACCCTCTGAGCCATCTCTTCAGCCCTCAGCAAGGACATTATTAACCGGCAAAGAGAGCTTATAGAACAGCAGAAGTGCAGTGGTAGTTATACATCAGATGGGAGTTCTATCCAAAATATATAAAATAATGACATGTTACATTTCCAAATAATCTAATAAATCTGTTGGCGATTTATTTATTTATTGAACAGTTCTCAATATAACATTGAACATTCTTAGTCTCCAGTGAATGTAAATCAGAACTACATAGAGATTCCATCATACCCCAGTCATAATGCTGTATCAAGGAAACAACAAACACGTACTGGTGAGGATGGGCAGCAGGGTACTTAAAGACTGGGTGGGAATTGAAATTGCTGTGTCATTATCGAAAATAGTGTCCAGGTTTGTCAGAAAACTAACAAGAGAACATTGTGATTGCTAATTTGATTGTCAACTTGACTACATCTGGAATAAACTAAAACCCAAACAGCTGGGCACACTTCGGAGGATATTTTCTCAATGGACTCATTGGATGAGAGAAGACCAGCCCTAAATATGGGTCATTGGAGGTCAAAAGAACTATCTGAAATCTGGGCTGAGACTTCTGGTGTCAGCCTACATAAAAGGACATGGAAGACAGAAGCTTCTGCTTTTTCTCTGCTTGTCCTCACCTTTGCTGGCAAGCTCATTTGTCTGGGTGCTGAGGCATTCTTTAATGGTATTATAAGTGCTTCTTTGGAATTCTAAAGTATAATGAAAATAAATCTGGGTCTTCCAGCCTCAAGACCTGAATAGATATCAGATTTGATGAACAAGCTAGAGCACATCCTGTAAGCCACTGTATTAAACCCAACACACACACACACACACACACACACACACACACACACCACACACTCAGTCATTCATTCTATTAGTTCTTATATCATCATATCATCCAGCAATACCATTCCTGGGTATATCTTACGATAACAGGATATTTATAACTATGCCAGCATTCTACTGAGATGCGGGCACCTTCATTTTTATTGATGCAGTATCCATAACTGCTAAGACATGGAAAGAGCTTAGATGTTCTCTAACAGATGAGTAAAGGAAAGATAGTGTTTGATGCATGTGTGTGTATGTATGAGTGTCTGTGTGTATGTGTGTGTAGACACAATGGAGGTTTGTTTACCCACAAAGAAGAATGAAACTAAACCATCTGCAGAGAGATAATGGAATTGGATATCAATGTAAAGTAAAATTAAGCCAGACACAGACAGGTATGCCATTCTACCTCTGACATGTGGAATTTAATTCTCTCTATATATCTGTATATATCTGTATATGTATTTATATGATGTGAAGGAAGAACAGGAACTATTTAGGGACAGGGAGGTAGTAATAAAGTTATAGACAGTAGAATGTAATGGGAATTATTATGATGAAAGCCCAATGATAAATGTGTATGAAAATGTCATAAATTAACCTATTATTTGGTACCTTAGAAGTACTAAAATACATTTTCAAGTACTGGGAGTTATATGTGAGTTTTAACTTGGATGCTGTTCAGTTGTGTGAAAGTGGTATTGCCAAGGGAAATTATTTCTTCTTTTGTCCCCAAGCTTAGAAAGGAAGAGGGCAGAAGAAATAAAAAGTTGAAAGTATGTTCCTTAGCTGATATTGATACTCCTTCTACTCCTTCTTTCTAGCTTTAATCTTGGTGTCCATCAATACAGCAAAAGAAAAAAAGCAGGAAATAATAATTAACAATTAACTGTCACAAAATTACGTTCATTCTTAATCAATTTTTAAATAAAGTATGATGAAACTATTATGAAAAAGGGTTATGATAAAGTGAGAGACTAAAAGGGAAAGGAAAGAAATGTAACAGTGGGAATTATCATCCAAATACAATATGTTGGGCTAAGAAATATTAGAAGAGAAAATCAATTGGTATCTTAACGAAGAAGGTAAAGCATACATGATGATGAAGACACATAGTTTACAGATAAGATATGAGACGAATGAAAACATATGCAGGGACATGAACTTTATGGAGAGTTTTCCTGTGAGTGAGTTCCTAGGTGTTTTTGGAAGAAGACAGAAGAGAAGCAGGTTTTAGAAGATGCCTGGCATAGAGTTCCCATCCAGTCTTAGCAAGGAAGCTAACCACAATGTCTTCGTAATTTAGTACAGGCTCCAAACTCAGGATAAGTCAAGTGATAGTTGACAAAATTGTACTTGGTGGTTGTTCCTCAGGATAGTCTATTCTCTCTCTCACTCCCTTTTCTTCTTTCTCTCCCTCCTTCATTCTCATTTGCTGAAAGTTGAACCCAGCAGGTTAGGCTAACACTTTATTTATTCAAAATATTTTCACCTACTTGGAGTTCTCCTTCAAAGAAAAGAGTAAATCCTATCACTCAGGAAGCTGAGGCAGAAGGAGGGCAAGTTCACAGCAGCCTGTATCAAGAATAATTAAACAAATAAGCATAAAGTCATTCTGCAATATTTTGTTTGTTTCTTAATTGAAAGCATGTCACTGTGTGGAAGCTGTTACGTTCCTTGAATGCTAATGCAGCAATGAAGCCCCAATGAAGCTAATCCATGGGAAGAGGCTGCCGGTTAAGTATCTACCTATGCTGTGAATCTTTTTCCCGTTACATTTTTATGTACTTGCTTTGGTATACTAATATTTCTAGAGTCTTGTATTCTCAGACTGTAAAATCCACCAAGACAGGGACAGTATCATATAATTTTTATTACTTGTGCAGCTTTGAGTATAGTGCCAAGTAAAACGTGTTTTTCAATGAATATATGTTGGATTATTGATCTAGTGCTTGCATCATATAAAGAATCCTGTGGCATTTCCAGGTTATCAAGGCTTTCAAGTTAACCTGCACTTATTGAAAGCATATAGTCTCAATTAAAAAGATGTATGATTTCTGTACATTGTGATCATTCCTATTTAAATTTGAAGGAAAAAAAAAAGAATGGCAATTCCCTTAGAACCAACATTTGTAGGATGTTGCCATAATTACATTTTCCTACTTCGTTCTAGAAATCATAAATACATTCTCCTTTAAATACATCAATTTTCTTTTCTGGCAGTGTGAACACACTATTCATTAATTTAACAAGACAAGGACACTTAAGCTATTGGCATAGTTTGGTAGTTTTATTTCAATGTTCGTTTTTCTTAGAAGACCCACAAAAAATCAAAACAATAGAGAAAACACAACCTTGGAGTCCCTTCTTTATGCTGTTCATGTGTTTCTTTCCTGCCTCATGAAAGATGAACTCTGCTCACTACTGGTCTTTTGTCTTGGGTGTCAGGCACGTCTGATAACTCAGTTTCTGAATAGTGTTGTAGGTTTTTTTCTTCCTGTCAGGAGGAACTTTAACAAGAGTCTTTTTATTGACATGTCATTACTTTCTTATTGCAGGACTTCTTTTCCCCCTGCAGCCTGAATGTTTCAAAATAACATTCAGAATTTATTGATATAAATAGAATCATAGGAACTTCCAGAACTTTCAGGTATTTGCAGAGGGTCTCTTGGTGGAGAGGATGAACTCTCAGTTAATGAAATCACCCAAGAAAATAGTTTCTCTCCTAATGCCACAGAAAGTCGATTGAGAAACCAAAGTATCTTTCTTTTATTAAAGTATAAGAAAATAGAATCTATTTTGTGCATATGAATGTTTGCTTGTATGTGTGCTTGTGGATCATGTGCAAATCTGATGCCTATGGATGTCTCCTCCCCTCACCTGTAGTTCTGATGCTTCTGAGCTGGAAGAACTGAGCCATCTCTCCACCTCCACCAAATGACTTTCTAAAATTTGATGTCTTCACTTTGTCAACAAAATACATTTAGTTGTTTATAAACAGGACTATCTTTAGAACAAAGATCATAACTTATATGTAACATATTTTGATTATTTCTCAGGGTTTCAAAATGTGACTAATTTCACAATGAACTCTAGATTTTATATTGCTGTCAAGAGATTTAGAGGATTCAAAAGCACCAAGACAACAATTTCCCCACGTATTCACCTCCATAGCCCTTCTTGTTAGCATTTATGATTGCTTTCATTTGAATTCTTGGTCTGCTCTGGGCCATGAAGCTCTCGTAAGCAGCAAATGAACCTACTTTCATTGGCAAAGTTAGTTTAAAAAAATCATTTTTTATAGACAAAGCCTCCTGTGTTTCATCACAACTTCTACCTAGCCCCGCTGTGGGATAATGCTCATGTACACTGTAAAGGCATTTCACTCATATTGGTTAAATAAAATGCTGATTAGCCAGTAGTTAGTCAGGAAGTATAGGTGGGGCAACCAGACTAGGAGATTTCTGGGAAGAGGAAAGAGAGATACGCAGTCACCAGCCAGACACAAAGGAAGAACAAACCATGTGATTAATCATAGATAAGAATTATGGGTTAATTTAAGTTGTAAGGGCTAGTTAGTAATATGTCAAACAGTTTATAACCAATATAAACCTCTGTGTGTTTATTTGGGGCTGAACACCTGTAGGACCAGGTAGGACAGTAACTTTCATCTACATAACCCAATGAGTATAACTCATATGCCATTCTGTGGATGTCAGTAAGCCTCTGCCATTGTGATATTTGCTCTGGGACTTATAAAAGACAGATGTGTGAATTAAAAAAAAACTAGATTTTAAAGTTGATTTTGTTTATGTTGATAGTGTAATCAGAGCAGTAGAGTGACATAAAAGGTCAAACTGAGGAGTGTGTCCAGGTCTTAGGGATTCCTTTTTGTGTAGGTAGTTTTGCATATGTTCTTTTCATGAGATACACACATTCATCAATTGTGATTGTTGATATGCAAGATTGTAAGTATTATCACCATTATAAAATTGTAACACTTCATTAATTCTGAGAGTCAGAATTAAATCTAGGATTTACAAGTTAAAACAATAATACTAATGTTACTACTAAATGTCAGAAGAATATCATCATAATAAAACATTTCAATGGAGTTATTACTTTGAGTTGTCTAATGACTTAACCTCACAGATGTTTTGATATTATGTACATGTATGCAAATGATGGCTTTTCTTCATTTCATTTCTAATTGCTTATTTCAATTTAGATTTGAAAAGAATTTTACTCTCTATTAGTTCTCATTAAAATATTTATCTTGTGATTAATTTCTAGATGGTATTGCTTTTCTTGCATAAAATTAAATACTTGCTCATTAATATGAAATATAGCACTTTAGACTATGCATAATGTGTTAGTTTTGGCCAAGTTTACTGGTATTACAAACTTTACAGTTTTAATGGTTGAACACAATAGCATTTTACTGTTCATGTAACCGGTTCATTGAAGGTAATCCTGACTAGTGGACAGCTTTCCTTTCTGGGATAATAGGATTCATATTCATTCCATGAATATTTGTATATTTCGGGGCTTTAAGGTCCTGGGAATCCACACAGAAAAAGGAGACATGTATAGAGATGTGAATTTGCATCTTGTAGACCAGAAATTCTTTGCCCACATTTTCACCTGCAAAATTATATCACTGTCAACATATAGACTATTTAGAACGATTGTACCTCGTTAAGAATCTGCTTTCTGGGGTGTTATATTTAAGAAAGGTCACAAATTGGTCAGGCAACATGGTGCTTCTCACAGGCAACCTTGCTTGTGATGTTTAATGCATTCTTCCATTGAAACTCAACTCTGTGCAAACCAGAGTGACTTTGCTGAGCTTAGAGAATCATAGTTTTTTTCTTTTCTTTTTTCAATAGGGAAAGAAGTAAACAAAATTCAACTTGAGTTACATATTCACATGGGAAGCATTATTCAAAGAAGAAAAAGTTATTTCTCCTATAGAGGAAAACGTTGATCATTATTAATCAAACACTTAAAAATACTACAGTAAGCATCTCATGGTTTCATATGTCAGTAATCTTCACATTCAGAATGCTGAAGCAGGAGGGTTATCACATGTCCAAAGCCAGACTGCACTATATGTTAAGATCTTGTCTTAAAAACATACAAGAAAACAAAAATAAATAATAAAAGCTAAAACATTCCAGCAAAGTTTGAAAAATATGCTTCATGTATTGTTATTATTTAAATGTATTATTGTCCCTATGATTTGAAATTGAAATGAAGGTCATTGAAATTTAACTTCCAAGGTGATGTCCCGAGGAGGTAAAACCTCTGAGAACTGATTAGTGTATGGAAATGGGACCTATCAATGGCATTAGTGCATGTCCCTTCTGGTTTATTTGGACACAGCTAGGAGTTGCTATATGTGAACCAGAGAATAATATCGAATCTATAGAAGCTGTGTCTTCAGTGTGAATCTTTATCTTAGAAGAGTGAGAAATGAGTTTCTATCATTTCTAAACTAGTCAGTTTATTCTGTAGTATATAAAAGGGATAGGTAATATCTCAAGTGAATATCAGATGAAGAAAGAATGCAACCACAATAAAAAGAATTCCAATAAAATTAAACAGCAAAACAGAAAGCAGGAAGAAGGAAATAGTACAAATAAAGCCATATAAACTAAATGGGGGAAGAGAACAAAAGAGGTCCACAGCAGACAAGTACAAAAAGGCAAGTTTTGCAGTGTGTACTAGAGACTGGGCTCCCTTAAGCTCGTTGTCAATGAGCTTTAGAACACTGTGAACTCCTTCTAAAGGGTTGTAGAGCTGGTTAACCTTACAGAGGCTTTTCAACCCCTTTAATCCTAAAGCCTTTCAAGTCTCCTCTGAATGGAACAACTAGAGGAAGCCAACAGGATATGAATTAATTTTTAAACCTTGGGATCAGGAGCCAGGCTGCGTGGAGTCAGTTACAACTGGGTCACAGGTTCCCCCTTACTCTGAGGCGTACAATCAGGTATCGATTTATAACACTTTCCACGAATATTTTAGAATAACTGCAAAGGGAAAGAGGGATTAAGATACTTTTCATCCTACTCGGTGAATCTTTGCGGTTCTCCTTGTTTACCTCTAACAGCTAATGAGATGCTTATTACTTGAAATCCCTACATGTGAATAGCACTTTTTCCATCCCACTACTTTATTATCCAGTAAAGATTAAGCCCTGCATAAGGTTATTGATATATAATAGTTTAGAGGATAAACTATCTGAGTGACAAGGTTGGAAACATAATTAGGACATTTTCAAAAGTACAAATTACAAAATTAAGAATTCTTTTGATTTCATGTATGAGTATCTACATTATTTCTACCCATCCCATTCCCCACTTATAACTGCTTCCATCATGCTTCCGCAGCTATCTGACATATTCAGGACGTGTGTAGATGCACGCACATACACACACACACACACACATGCATGCATATACACATATTATTTGTGCTACCTGTTTTGGCATGTGTTTAGAAATGACCACTTGGCACTGAAAAGCCTATCAGGGGCCTTGTTTCTGGACAGCTTTCATTCTCCTTCTCCAAGCACCTGTGCATTGTCTGTAGCTCTTTGTGTCTGTCTAATTTCCTCCTTTCATATTGACTTGCAGCATATATGGTCAATATGTAGGTTTTGCTTACCATGTTGCTGAGATTTCATGGTTGTGGTAGCCATGCCATGTCTAGGAGGCATTATCTCCCTGGTGTCCTGGGCCACTGGCTCTTTCTCTGAAGTTCCCTGAATCTGAGGTATAGGAATTGTATTGTAGAGGTACAGATTGTTGCTGGGCTCCTCACAGTTATTTATTTCCTACATTTTGATCAATTGTGTATTGTAGAGAGCCTACTACTAACATTTTTACCCGATATGGTCTCTAAGTATATTTTACATACTTATCCTTAGACTAACAATTAAGTATAGCTTTTACCCCTCACTAAAAGAGCTTCCATTTTCAATTGCTGTTTATTTTCTTTTATTTGAAAGAAAAACTCTCTCCAGTAACTTGCTACTGCTTTCAGCTATAAAAATAGCCTTTCCAATATAAATTAAAATGGAACAAACTAAATTTAATTTATTTCTGTTAATGAAGCCAGATTTATAGAAACTTCAAACCTTTTGCATCTAGATATTTGGATTGTGGGGTGAAAAAGTTAATGAAGTTATGACAAATGCTGTCACAAAGATTCTTCCATTTATTATTATAAGGCATTTTCAGACTGAGCTTGCTCTAAATTATAAACATACTAATAATCTTGTGGTGTTGTAGATTTTTATACTGATAAATGTTCTGAGCTCTACGGCACTCCTATCATCTGGAAGTGGTGTCATGTCTGATCAGGCCTCTTTACAAGAAAGCTTGAATGCTACAATTTTATATGTTATGGTAGACATTAACTAATGTATCTGTAGTACTCACAAAGTACTACATTAGAACAATATACGTTGCTATAACAAAATACCCAAGGCTGGTATTGAAGTGCTTCAATTTCAACGTATTATTAACCTTGCCGTTTTAGAGACTGTAAGTCCAAAGAGCATTGGACCAACTCTGAGAAGCCCTCTGTCAACATAAACAATGGCCTTGCCAACTCTGCAATACATAGACCAGAGCACACATCAAGGCAGAAAACTGAACTCTTAGGAAGAGCAGGGTCACTATTTTTTTTTTTTAAATGGCAATCTAGAGAAGTGTAACTAGTCTTCCAAGAGAACAGGTTTTCTACTTCTGAGGTGGGTAATCTAAGCACATCTCCCCAGACCTCACCTTGTGTACTCATTACCACCACTTACATTTCCACACGAAGGACCAAATATTCAACAAATGAAGTGCTGACGAACTAGTCACATCAAAACCACAGCATAGCCCTAAATTTGGGTTTGATTTTCGTTAAGTATTTCTAAAGGGAAATCTCGACTTTACCAAAGGTAACAATATTTCCAAATTTCTGAGTAGATCTCAAGTTAGAACCAAGTACCCACTGCACTAAAGATCTTAATTTTTTTTATTGTACCTCTGAGACATAACCCCAAAGGAATGGTTATATGGCAAGTTAATTAATTGTGGACAAAAAAACTATGATAGTTTGGAAATGCTTATTATAAATTATATATTGATGAGTTTCATTTTTTGTTGTTGTTGTTATGAAGACACACCAGGGCCACAGCAAGTCTTGCAAAGAAAACATTTAATTAGGATGTCTCACTTACAGTTTTACAGGTTCAGTTAATTATCATCATGGTGGGGACTATGATGGAGTGCAGGCAGACATGGTGCTGAAGTAGTTGAGAATCCTGCACATCTTGCAGGCAACAGGAAGTCACCTGCCTGTCACATTGAGGGAATGGTGAACAAAGGAGAACTCAGAGCCTGCTCTAATAGGACACACTTTCTCCAATAAGGTCATGTTTCCTCATAGTGCCACTCCCTTTGGGGGCCATTTTTTCAAACATATTTATGAATTAAAGCTTACCTTAGGAACATGTGTATTTACTGCATCTGATGTCACAACTGAATTACAGTATTGTTTTGAGTAGAGAGTAGACACTAATAGGGCAAGTGGAGGCTAAAAATAAAATACTAAGAAGCCTACGATACTCTGTTGTCATGTATTCATGTACATGAATCCATGGTCTAAGAAGAGTTATTGTCCAAGTCAACACTGAGATGTAAACCCTTGTCAAACCTATTGTGTGATAGTATGTCCATACAAGCATCTAGGAAATTTTCCCAAACATCAATTGAGCTTTGTATGATGAAGTGCTTCAAGTATGTGATTGATACAGTCTCTTTTTATTTGAAGTTATTTTGTCTTAATTTGCTTTCCTCAACATAAGGGTGCATCATGTTTGAAGGTGAAAAGTAAAGTAAGAAAATGTCACAGTAGTCTGAAGGTAAAAATCAAAAGAAAAAAATTTAATACCTAGAATAATTAATTTTTGTTTTGATAGATGTTTCTGTCAATCATGTAATTTTTGATATAAGTTAATTATCAGGAAAGAGAGTCAGCTTAATTACTCAGGCTAGTATAATATGATTAGATTTCAGAACTGAGAGTTTTTATCTTTTTTTGAAGCAATTATGGAGTTCCATAAATTTATCTCACTCTAAAATATAGCAAATATGTATGCAGAACACCATAAATTTAATAAGTAATAGAGGCCACATAAATAGTTAAATCAGTTGAACAAATATGGTCAAACAATTGCCCATACTAGTTATATGAAGATAATTTGCATAATGCTAGAATAATGTAAGGAATGTAAATTTATTTGCACGTGAATTTTAAAATATTTTTTAATAATTTTCTTATGTGCTGTGTATCCCCAAAGACAAACTATAATATTAATAAAACATGATGCTACAGCTTATTATATGCTGTTCTTTAAGTCAAATAATGGTAAATTAAATAATAATGTAGCATACGTGAGATTTTTAGTACTTTTCTGATATTACAAATTTGTATCATTCTTGCCTATCATATTTTTATAAAGTTGATTTGAAAATATTCTATGAATTAAATTAAGCAAGTAATTTAGAATGAAATTATGTGATGAATATAATTATTTTACCCCTTTATGTCTTATATTTGGTATGCATTCTATAATATGTATTGATTTGTGTTAAAAAAAAATCCTGCTACTAATATCCAGTGGGTCAAAGGACTCAAAATTTATTCTGTGCTATGAAAGTTGGAGTTGTGTCAATATTACACTTTGATTTCCCTTTGGTTTGAGATGTAGGATCAATGAAGAGTTTGGAGCAAAGAGTGGCATTGCCTGACTTAGATTTATACATTCCTGGAATAGATTTTTCATGAAGCCTTTAAGGCAGTTCTCATCTGTGCATGTGACTCAACTAGGGGAAAGCAAAGGCAGTGGACTACATAGATTGACAATGGAGATTAACGGAAATATGTTGAAGAGAGAGCAGGGGCCCTTTGTTTGTCCTTTCTGCCTGGTTAGCTTACACCCGAAATAATCACACAGAAATTATATTAATTAAATTACTGCTTGGCCCATAAATTCTAGCCTCTTATTGGCTAATTCTCACATCTTGATTGAACCCATTTATAACAATCTATATGTCATCACCAGGTCGTGGCTTATCGGGAAAGATTCATCATTTCTGACCAGGCAGATCCATGGCGGCTCTTCCTCTCTCCTTTCTTCCCAGCATTCAGTTCTGTCTATTCCGCCTACCTAAGTGCTGCCTATCAAAAGGCCAAGGCAGTTTCTTTATTCAACCAATGAAAGCAACACATAGACAGGATAACCTCCTACACCAGGAAAAGGTGTCAGGCTGGACTCCTAGAAATAAGTGCACTTGAGTTCATCAGTAAACTGGAGGGCACAGGTGCTTCCCAGGTCCATTGGAAGTACATTCAAGTACCCACTGTTCTGATGTGTTATCCTGAAAGTTTAAAGCTACATTTGTATAGAGATTGTTAATCTGAGACACCATATTTCTCCCTTTGAATGCTGACTTGAAGGCTGTCTTTTTCTCCACCATGCTGTCTGATAGTATTTGGAATGATCCAGAATAATTTAGATATCTGCATATAAGGTTTGTCCTCCAGTTTTCTTTGTCACTCTGGAGTTAATCTATGTTTTCTCACTGCTTATCTGTGTTGTTTGTTGATGTGTTTCCTAGCCATTTACATCTCAGTCTTTATTCCACTGTATTCTCTGTTAGAAAGTCAGTTAAAACAGGAAAAAAATAGACACTGATTCATAGATTTTATAATAACCTTGTTAGCCTAGAAGCAAAAGAGATATTTTTTTTTAAGTTGTAGGTTTTGGAGCTCTGACACTTATGAAATGCAGAAAATGGTTATTTCTTGAGATTTAATCTCACTTTTTATAATGGGGTCACTGAAATCTGAATAGAGATGTCTGGCCTAGTTTTAATTAGGCCTTCTCTTTTAATATATCCCTTATCAAGGGGACTTGATTTCCATTGGGAAAAAGTTGTGAGCAATATGATATAAATTGCAATTATGAGAAATTCTAAAGTTAATACAAGGGACATTTTCCAAAGAAATTTGAGTGTGGTTTTATGATGTGCTAGTTGCAATGTGTTTTTTTAATTTTTAATAAAACTGAAGCCAAGATCAGCATAGTAACTGAGCTTATGATAAAAATTCTTCCTTTTTAACTTACATATATATCTGATCCTTAAGAAGAAGACTAAACTACGGTATACTCAAAATATAGGAAATGTGGAACCAGGTGAATATTTAAACCAGCTCGCCAGAATCACAGGAAGGTGGAGGGACATACTAGACACTCTTGTAGGATGAAAACACTTGAATTCAAGCTTGCACTTCTCTTTCTCCCTCAACCAACCCTAAACCTTGGCAGCACTCCCCTTCTTGGAATAACTCAGTAGACACTGAATCAAGCCATGCCATATGTAAATGTTTCACATCTTCAGCAGTTTGTGTTTCAGTAAAACTCACGGACTAAGCTCACCAAGACCTGATCGACAGTTTCCAATAAACTACTTCTGGGCTTTTGAAGAAAAACAAGTTAAGGAAAGCCTAATATTAAAAATTTTAATAAAATAGAAAAAAAGGAAAGACAGATATTCAAGGAATAAAATAATACATCAAAAGCTATAAATTATTATTCCAATTAGAATAAAAGATGCATTGCATCTCTGAAACAAAAGCTGTTTTGTATTTTTCTTGAAGAATCAGGGAAGAAGGAAAATTTATTGGCAAATCAAAATATGGGAATTCAAGTAAAAGTTCAATACATGAAATTAAAGTAAGAGAAAATAAAAGCAATGATAAGCTCTGCAGTCCAACAGGCAAGGTTAGAAATTCAGTTGTTTTCTGCCTGTCTATAAGCAATCAAGCAGAGATACCTGAGAAATGCAAAGCCGACCACACCAGAGAGTAAATAAGTACCCTTGCAAAACCTGTGCATTTCCATCTGATGCTCTGAGAGTAGGAGGAATGTGAAATTTGTCAGTGAAGTTAAAAAGGTAGAGATACTGCTTCCCTGATCTTCTCTGTGGTTGGAAAATGAATCTCAAGGAGCACCTGCTCAGAACGATGTAGTGGTGAAACATTCAGGTGTCATCAAGAACTGAGCAGGCAGGATATGCTTGGGCTTCACATGGTGGTTTGGTTGACAGCAGGAAAAGTCTGGCCAGTTTCACTGTCGCCCATCAAGTGAATGTCAGTGAATACTACATTATATGTTAGCAGAAGTTCAAACCCTGAGAAATCTACAAGATCCAATTTGTAAGAGGCTCTCAAAAATAGGAAAGTAGAATAATCAGAAAATAGGATACATACCTATAAATAAGGACGGAAGGGCACAAGTAACCAAATTTGTCCTCAGTGCCCACAGAGTAAAGTATGTGAGGGAGGAATCTGTGGGGCAGACATTTCTAATTATTAATTCCTGAGATGTAAGACAGCCAAACAAATAACAACAACAGCAGTAACAACAAAAATACAAAGCTGTGAGCTCATAAACCACAAAAACAGCATAGCTGAGTCATCATTTCCTGCCACACCGTAAGCAAGCACTTAGTGAAACCTAAAATGAGTTTCCACCCAGTATTCTAATTCCATGTAAATAATTAATCTGGCTTGATGGCTGCCCGAAGACTCTTTCTGATATAAAAAAAAAAACCCACAACACTATTTTTTTCAAGTAGTTTTTCTCAGGAAGCAGGTAGGTGTTGAACAGGACAGTGAAGTAGATATGAAGGAAGAGGAGGATATGAAGTCCAGGAATAAGTAGTCAGAGGAGAGAAGTATTTTGTAAAGTCATACATGGTAATATGTGATGTGCTCAGACCAAGAATGTGCAGTCCAGAAACTTCTAGAATAAAGGATGACTCCAAGAGTGATAAATAAACCTCAGATAAAGTAGCATGGCTACCAGTGTGGTAAAGTCCACACTTGCCAGGTGGTATTCTAAATATATGGTTTTTTTTTCTAATTTTATGTAAGATAGAAACAAGTCCAGAACAGCTCCATCTATTTCTCATGCACCCATTTTCATGCGGTTATTCCTTATGGATTTTCTTCATAATAGTGGATATCCTTAGGGACCTGGGTGCGTGCCTCCCTCCTCCCTGTCTCTATTTCTGTCACTCTGTCTTCTACTGCATCTCCCTTTCTCTCTATCTTTCTCTATTTGTATATTGTGTAATCTAGTAGACTGTACATCATTAGGGGTTAGAGACTTCATTTAAAAATCCATATATCTGCAGTGTCCAGGACATATATCAATTATGCTAGGTGTTAGCACATAACTATATTTTATAAAAATGTATTTCATAATGCCTTTCCATCTTTGATTGACTTTACAAAATATTTGGCTCTTAAACATTTATAGCTCATTTTATATTCTTGAAGCAAATTACAATTTTAACTACTTAAATTTAGAGAAATTTATGTAACTTTGTTGGTTCAAAGGTGGCACGGTCAGTAGCTTTATGCATCAGATATAGATCACATATTTGAATTTATATATAAAAATTTCAACAGCAAATAGTGTGTTGCTTGAAATGTACTTATTTTTTTAACAATAATGGTATTTTGTTTTGCTCAGACTCAATAAGCAAATGAAAAATGACTTTAATCTTTTTATTACATTGCAAATATGATAAGATTATGATTTTATCCCACATTTCTGTTTAATTAGGTTGATTATTGAGCATTCAGTCAAACCTCAACGTCTATTCAGAACAGGTAAAGTTATCAGGTGTCTAGTTTGATTTGTGATTTTATCTTTTTCCTCTTATTGGAATATCTGTTGAGAAAAAGAGAGAACATGACAGTTCCATCCACTCCAGATATCCCTGGCCCAAGGCCATGGTATTTTCTTTCCCTTAAGCCTGTATATAATGAGGGTTATTCATTTCATTAATTTTTTGCAGTAATATATTCTAGTATATGACTGTGGAAGTACTCTTGTGAAGTTTTTGCTTTGATTTTCAGTGTAGGTAGGGTTTGTCTCATATTATTTTCATTCAGCACAAAACTATAGCCTGAGTATCATACAGAAATAACATATTACATGTATATGTGGCTGTATTTAAATACTGTTAACTTTATTTTTTATTCTTAATATTATTTATTCATTCTTTAGTTTTTAATATTTTGTTATTGACTTACTCACTTTGTATGTATTTATGTATGCATGAGGTCTCTTTAATTTAGTTGAGTAATCTCTAATTTTATTGTTATCGGGTCTGAGATTTTATTCAATTCTAAAGAACCTATTAATGAAAGAGTATCTAAGAATAGCTAAAAGAATGAAAATTTATTCAAGCCGTTAAGGACTGTTCTTTTCTGAAAGGAAACAGAGGAAGAGTGGATCTGAGGAGAGGGGTGGTGGAGGAGAGGAACTGGGAGGATAGAAGGGAAGGGAAACTACTGTTGGGATGTTATATATGAGAGAAGAATAAATAAATAGTAAAGATAAAATTCATAGTAATACTGGTGTTTATAGTAGTTAGCTTATTTCAGTCTTTAATAAACCTTTCTCCTAGTTTTTAATGCTTTATTCTGAAGAATTGATTTTTTTTGTTATTTCCCCAAAGAAAAGAGAAAGACAATTTACTTTTTTCCTGTAACATGTGTTTTATTACTGCTCACAACATTCCTTTTTCCAGGACTGCTGCAGGTTTATGCTTTACAAATCCCAAGGTGCTGACAAAGTCTATTCTTCCAAGAGAAAGTTGGGGAAAGAGTGTGGTGTGTTTATGAAGTGTATGTCACTCACTGAAGGAGCGACGGCAGCTTTTCTTACCTTTTTTATTTTAAGTTTTAAACTTTTATAAGCCTTGTGATTTTAATTCTCACAGAACTCACTTCTAGTTCTCCATAGCTCGAAGTCTTTTTCTCCTCCACTGTTGAGTATGGTAAGACACATTCTTAGACTGGACCCTTCATCCCGCTGTTCCCATGAGTTGATCAATATAATGATCCCATGAACCTATTCTAATCTGAGAAAAACATGACGGATACACTTATGAATAAGGCCTGTTTGTATTTGGGGATAATTTTGACTTCATATTGGACATATAAAATCCACACTGAATAGGCTCCAACTTTTACTTACTATACCTGGCTGTCAAAGTATATCTGGTCTTTGAATTTTCACCCTATAATTGTGCTAAATAGTTTATATCAGTTTGGCACAAACTATAGTCACCTGGGAAGAGGGAACCTTCATCTGAATGTCATGTGCACACATCTTTGTATAATGCTTGATGTGGAACCCAGCCCACTGTGGGAAGTTCCACCACTGTAAGAATCGTCTTGTGTTGAGCACCACTCTTGTGTTATAGGTCATATAAGGAAACAAGCTGCACAAGCCTGTAAGCCATGTTCCTCCATGGTCTCTGGTCCTTTCCTGCTTTTAGGTTCCTGCCTAGAGCCTTGAGTTTCTTCTGTAACCTCCATTTTGTGAAGCAGTACAATCAAATTAGAGCACCAAATTTCTTATTAGCCAAAGAAAATCAGGAAGTCACTAAATAAATTACTTTTGTTACAAATAAAAATTCACTCCCAACATTTGCAAACTTGTATTGAGCATAATGTCTTCCTGTTCTCCATATGCTTAGCATTTTCAGCAGTTACAGTTACATCTTCTGTATCAGGGTCATCCTATAAACCACTCTCTTCAGAAATTTAGACTGGTCCCTGGCCATTGTGTCTCTGCTCATGGGTTTGAATGGGTGTGAAATGAAACTCTTCTTCCATCTCTTGGCTGATACTCTGATGGAGGAAGGTCATTGGTTAAATAATAAAGAAACTGCCTAGGCCCATTTATAGGCCAGCCCTTAGGTGGGTGGAGTAAACAGACAGGATGCTGGGAGAAAGGAGCCGAGTCAGGGAGTCGCCATGATTCTCCCACTCCAGACAGATGCAGGTTAAGATCTTTCCTGGTAAGCCAGCTCGTGGTACTACACAGAATATTAGAAATGGGTTAGATCAATATGTAAGAGCTAGCCAATAAGAGGCTGGAGCTAAGGGGCCAGGCAGTGATTAAAAGAATACAGTTTCCGTGTAATTATTTCGGGGCATAAGCTAGCCATGCGGGCGGCTGGGTGCCGGGGATGCAGCCCCGCCGCTCCTATTACAACAGAGTGGCACCCAACGTGCTAATGAAATCCACGTAAAACCTGAGAGGGCTTAAAAAGGACACAGAGAGAATTTAAGACAGCTTTTTGCTGTTTGTGGGTTGCGTGCGGCAAAGAAATTGTCCTGACTCAGCAACAGGAAAAAACTGGCTGTTTTAAAATGCTGGCTTTCTGGGCTGTGCCGCCATTGCGATCTCTGTTTGGCTCCTGCTGGAGACAGAGCTTTTGAATGGATCATTTGGAGTAAAGTGCTACGTCTTGCTTGATGGCAATGTGGACTGCTGTGTGCCTGGAACTGTGTGTGACTCAGGGGCACCAAATAGTTCTGATGCAGGAGCAGCTCAGCTCCGCCATGCTGATCTGTGCTGGTCTCAGGCAGGAACTACCGTAATTACCATAACAACAGGGCAGTTAAGGTTTAGACTGGGAAGGACATAGGTGGTACTGTATTACCTGTACATGGTGCAACTTAAGTTTTTAAGAAGTGCTTAATATTTTAAAAAATGCTCCTGGATAGTAAAAAAATTACAGATTCACAATAGAACTGATTCAGACACTGTTGGATGAATGTACGTAGGCTTGAGAGAGAGAAAAAAATATATATAAAGAATAAAGTTAATGTCTTAAAAAAAGGGTAAAGTCTTTAAAGAGACAGAGTACAGATAGTTATAGATTAAAAGAAATAAAGAAAAATAAGCCACGTAAAAATGGAAAATCCACAGAGAGTCTGGATTTTTTGTATTATTGTGTTTTCTTTAAAATTTTTGACTGTAAAGGAGCTAAGTGCAGAGAGACATTTCATTATATGGGCTGCCAAGCTAAACCAGAATGGATACAAGGGTATTATGATTTCAGAATATGGGTCTAAGGATATGATGCTTTGGAGAGGGTCTTCTTTTGTTTTCACAGAGGATGCGACCCTGTGGATTTCTTCTATCCCAATATGGTATGATAGACCACGCCCTCCTGAAAGGTTACTGTGAACACCCTCAAAAAATTACTTCATTCAACTGCCAACTGAGATGACCCTGACACACAGGTTACACCATGAAAGATCTGAATAACAGCGTCCCCATTCAGCAGGAAGCAGTTTGGAGAAAAAAACTGCGCCCATGTTCCCAAATATTGTTTATGAATATTCTTTTATATTTAAAGGGGGATATGATATAGGTATGAATAATTTGCATTGGTATGGATTTTAAGGTCAATTTTGTTATATGCATATGTATTTCTGATCTTGATTAAGGTATTGTGATTGTGTAGTTCATTTAAAAATGTAATGTATAATTAGGAAATATAGGTTGTTAATGGATAATCATCAATAATAATAAAGCTTGTAGTTATGTTAGTTAGATTTTCTAGATATATAGAGATATATTTCAATTAGATAGGTATTCTTCATATCTTTCAAAGACTGCAGAATATGGCATTTAATGTTTTAATAACTTAGGGCTTTTCATGACAATGAGACATGTCTGCTCCTGGCAGCACCAATCTACTTCAAGAGGATGATGGGCATCGAAGAGGCTCCTTAAGGAGTTTGATAGGCATTTGGGCAAGAAACTGCTCTTGCCTGAACTGTTGCATAAACTGGACACAGAGAACCCGCAGAAAGAGGACTGCTGAACTTGCCTAAAGGTGAGATGGTTTTTCGGGGTTCCTGACTCATAAAAGAGTCTGCGAGACATTCTGCAGGACACAGCAAAAAGTGACTGAACTGTCTTTGGAATTTCCTGCTTGATGAAAATGTCTGCTGGATACTATGGGCCTGAAGGCTGAAGATGGATGCCCCAACAGTACAAAAGAACTTTGGGTGACTGTCCAGGCAGCAAGATGTCTCTGTCATTTCTAGAGTTTTCTTATTTCTTGTTTACTTAGGTAATATTATATCCTTCTGGAGTCTTTGATGGAGTTGAAGAATAAATAGATAGTTATAGTTTTCATTAGTTATGATAAAAGATAAAATAGATATAAATACTGTAACTGTAATTCTTGCTTAATAACTGTTCTGTTATATGTAATTTTACTATGTTAAAGTTAAAGCCTTTCTTTTTTGTTTAAACAGAAAAAGGGGAAATGATGGAGGAAGGTCATTGGTTAAATAATAAAGAAACTGCCTAGGCCCATTTATAGGCCAGCCCTTAGGTGGGTGGAGTAAACAGACAGGATGCTGGGAGAAAGGAGCCGAGTCAGGGAGTCGCCATGATTCTCCCACTCCAGACAGATGCAGGTTAAGATCTTTCCTGGTAAGCCAGCTCGTGGTACTACACAGAATATTAGAAATGGGTTAGATCAATATGTAAGAGCTAGCCAATAAGAGGCTGGAGCTAATGGGCCAGGCAGTGATTAAAAGAATACAGTTTCCGTGTAATTATTTCGGGGCATAAGCTAGCCATGCGGGCGGCTGGGTGCCGGGGATGCAGCCCCGCCGCTCCTATTACAACAATACTCAAGCACTGGCCTCACAGGAAGTGGGTGGGAGGCAGCCTCTTCTTGCCTCCCACCTGCCTTTACTGAATGCAGTTTCCTAAGATCTGCCTCTCCACAGGAATTACTTAGCAAGCTGCAGGAAGCACACTCCTGGACTCACTGCAACACTGTGTGCATCTGTCCCTGCAAAGCATAGACATATAGTGAACTTTTGCTAGTTTGTGCACTTCTGAAAACAGCTCTTCCCAGAAGTTGTCAGCAACAATACTGATTCTCTTTTGTGTGACATCGATGCTTGGAGAGATGGCTCAGTGGTTAAGAGCACAAACTGCTCTTCCAGAGGACTGCAGTTCAGCTTCCAGTACCCGCATCAGGGTGCTCATGACAGTCTATAACCCCAGCCTCAGAGGGCTCTCACTCATCTGGACCCCTTAGTCATCTGCAGTCACATGCACATAAACACATGCACAGACATGTCAATAAACAATGCTAATAAAAGTAATCTTCAAAACTAAGAGGAAAAGTTGATATTTCCAACCATTCAATAATTCTCAGTGCTCCTGAGATTGTAGAAAGTACAAACTTTTGACTTACAGCCATGATTTGATTTGGTTACCAACTCTGTGACATGAGTCTAGTTTCCCTCATCCATGGAATATATTTGGAAGCAGTGCCTCCTATAAGGATTAGATAAAATTCTGTAAGTTTTACTTTTGACATCAAGCATTTGATTGACTGCAAAAATATAGCAATTCAGGCTGGAGAGATGGCTCAGAGGTTTAGAGCATTACCTGCTCTTCCAAAGATCCTGAGTTCAATCCCCAGCAACCACACGGTGGCTCACAACCATCTGTAATGGGGTCTGGTGCCCTCTTCTGGCCTGCAGGCATACACACAGACAGAATATTGTATACATAATGAATAAATAAATATTTAAAAAATATAGCAATTCTTTCCTAGTCTATATATTTTATTACTTCATTTTATTTATCTCACAGAGAACCACACTAGTTTGAAGTTTTCCAAAGGAAAAAGAGAGACCAAACAATTTTAAGTGCTAATATTAATTTTGTAAATAACTAAAATGTATTCCCAGATAGCCACATGCTTTAATGACAATGTCACACTCCTTGACACATAAACCACGAAAAATGCCTTCTACTGATTTTATTTTGTTTTGACTATAGATTGTACAATAATGCAGGCTAAAATACTTCACCCATTTTAGTCTTCAGGCAGTCAATTGGCTATTTGAATTAATCACAGAAAATCTCATTGTTCTGCATAATGCATAGCTTTTCCTTCACTGAACTGGGGGAGACATTGTGGTACATTTCTCATCCTGTTTCTTCTCTCCTCAGAAAATGGCTACTGATACTGTAAGAGTGCTAAGTCACACATCCACAGTTATGGAAGAGGCAAGAATCAAGGACCAGACATTTATTTGGCTGTTAGAATATTTGGTGTCTGAGTTTTATCCCTCTCAGGGAGATTTTGAAATTGATGGGGCTGTAGCTAACAGCACTGTGTACCTGATGTCTGGTCTTTTTAAATTCTAGGCATATTAGTCCATTCCTTACTTTGCTGACATGTATTTAAACTTACCAACCATTATGCAACCACTGAAATGTAACATGTTTGAATGCATTGGCTCTTTAATTTCCACTCCTTTGCCCATCAGTATTTGAATTGATGGGAATCTTGAAAATACAGACCATTACTTAGTTTACGTTTTCATAACACAAAAGCACATTTTTAGAGAATGACCATCAGACCATAGATTGTTTTACTCTGTAGTAGTAACTACAATGGGTATCAATAGAGACATCTAATTGCTAATATAATAATATTATAATTGATGGTATTATAGTTAGTTTCAAAGTTTCAGTTACTATTTGTTCTCTATCTAGGGTGAATATACTCTTAAGATTTAACTAAAAGGATCTTCCTAGCATCTATCCACACATAAATGTGAATTTAAGTTCTATTAAAAATTGCCATCCTGGTTGATTGTAAATTCCAAATATATATTACGCTATTTTTCTGAAGAGATCCTAAGAAATTCAATGAAAGACACTAAATCATGTCTGCATCTTACTGTCTTGCCCAATCTGGACCCAGACTTCTTGGCACGAGCTATCTTCCTGCCTCACCCCGCTGAGATGCTCAGGCTGTGAGAGCAGTCCTACTCCTCTGGCTAGAAGCTAAATGTTAATTCACAAAATAGTGCTAGTGCATAAATTATTGACCAGAGCTGTCATATACATCCAGTGTATGTTATTGTGTAGATACAAACTAAGGTTTATATACAAATACTGTCTTAGATTATGTGTACTATTATACTATGTTATAATTATGAACTTCATATTTGTAACCAAAATTGATGTCAAATATGGTCACTAGAAAGTCTACTGAAGGATAATTTTTTAACATTGAAATAACTATGTCAGATCTTTCATTCTGTTTTGTAGCCCATTAACTTTGATACCATTTAAAATGAGGTTTACATATGGGATAATACTCTTATTATTCCGAGTTAATTTTGTGTTTGAACAGCAACCATCTTTTTTTTTCCACATTGGAATTACTCTGGGGATCTGAAATAAAGGGCAGGAGTACAGCAGGCTACTGTGCTGAGCAAACAAGAGCTGTTCACCCCAAAGTATGTCTCAGTTTTCATCTTGAACTCTTGCCATTTTAATTTTTTCTTTTGTATTTCAGCATGAGGAACAAAATTTAAATATTCCATATGTTATGCTCTCTCATATCTTGGTTTGAAAATAAAGTAAAATATCACAGGGCTTTCCTAAAGGAATAGTATAGGTACCCCTATGCCCAGGAAGGACATGATTGGCAGCAGTGCTCCTTACCGAAATGAAAGCAGCCAAGAAGCCTATGGATGCTTCATACTGGGAGTTTGAGACCAACATTGTCTACCAAAGGCTCATTGTCTCCGTTGTGTTCTGTTGCTGTAATTTTGAGATTGATTGAATTTTGAAACTCAGTATCACTGTTTTTAAAAAGTTTGCCGTTTGACTCTCATTTCTATTTAGCGAGTTTGGGGAAATGATTTTTTCCTGCAGCATGGGGGTTGTAAAGAGAAATGGAAGCACTAGCTACTAGTGTAGAGAGTTGCATCTCTGAGACATGCCAACGGTGAAATAATGTGGTCACAAAGGCACATACAACCACATACTTTCTAGCAAAATGAACATATAACACCATCACTGGGACTTTTACCACTGTATTCAGCTTTATAGAAACAACTTAAAGAAACTCAGAAGCTAAATATTTATATTATTCAGTTCCAAAGCAATGATAAGTGATTGAAGTGATAGGAGTAGTAATGGGGGAAGTGACTGAAGTCAAATTTTGAAAGAGCCTTCCTTTAGTAGGTTCAGCGTATGCTATTTTCATATGCAGTCCATGTGATCTCAACTGTGGGTTTTAGACTTTACACATATTACTTGTAAAGCTGGCTGTGAATAAGCAGTTTAAAAAGCCATCTATAAAGGTGTGCTTTTAAATGAGTTCAGCTGACCTTGCCTTACCCTGGCTGTGGTGCTCCTCCATGGTTTGGAAAGTCATTGCTATAACTTGGCAGTTTTCTTAGATAAATCAGGGCACTGGAACATGGTACAATACTTTCTTTTTTTCATAGCACTAATGGCTTATAAAGGATTTTAGTTACTTAAACTTAAGTATGCAAGATATATTTTATTTTCGACACCTTCTCTGTTATGTATATCAGTCTTGTTTTTCACACATATTTATATCCGTGAGTTGCCAAAACAAAATTGTCATCCGAACTTATCATATCAGGGACTGGATGTTCTATACTAATTGACAAATTAGATGCACATTAATCACCAGGAACACATGGCGTCTACCCCCAAATTTGGAAAGCATTCAAAAGTGTCATTTGTGAATTGGGGATTGCTGACAAAATGGGCAGTTTTTCTTCTCGAAGGGCTGGATGCCAGGGCTCTGGTGAACTGATGTCTTGAACCCTCTTTATAAGATACCATAAAGATCATGAATATCACTCCCTTTACCAATGTGGACAATTAGACAAAGAACCAATTAGGATTAGCATTTCCCAGTATAACAGAAACCAAGTAATGTGAGTTTCTTATATGTCTCCCTTCTCTGCTAAGATTTAGCCTATTTCTAGGGGCTGCGTGGTATCAAGGCATTGGCAGGGAAGTTGTTTGAGGAAATGTGTGAAGGAGACTAATCCATCCTGTTTTGAGGTCCTCTGCCTGCACATACACAGATGTCTGCTGAAATATTCACCATCCCATATGGCCCTGACTTATTTTTTGTATTGGTTGCTTCAGATGCATGCTGTGTTCCCCCAGTTCAACCCATAAGGTCTGGTGCTCTTTCCATTTGCAACCTTGGATTTTTTTTGTTGTTGGTGGTGGTGGTTTTAGTCCACAATAGGCTAAAGGTAATGTGAACTTTCTGGAGTCCCTGCAACTGCTTCCATTCCATATCTCTTTATTTTGTCCCTTTCCAACCATCTCCTTGCTCATCGTATTAGAAGTTCATGTCTTTGGAGAAAGCTTCATTTTCTGTAAGTTTCATCTAACCTAAATAATGAAACTATGCCTTGGATTCCTGTTTTTGTCCCTCCATGGTTTCAAATAGTTGGGGAATAAAACATTTTATATTCTATTGTGTGAAGTCCTTCTTTGAAATTTTATAACCCTTATTGTAAAAAAATAACTTGCAAATAAATGAAAACAGCACACCAAAGCTATCCAGACCCAATGAACGTCTATACAGTTAGAATTGGCATTCAGAATGGAAACTGTGAAGCTTCATGCTAAATTTTACACTGAGTTTTACACTAAAGGACTGAGGAGTGCAGTCCTTTAGTCAAGAAAATTGCCTTTTCCTTTTATATTGTGGGAGGTCAACTTTAAACAAAGCTGGAAAGTTATAGATTGCTTTTTGTGTGAGCACTTGCATTAGGAAACATCTGGGAACTCCAGATTTCATTGGTAATTATGGGACTTTTCATTCTCCTGCAAATTGATCCTATTGTGCAAATCTTTTACAGAATAGGGCTTTCTGCTCTTCAGAGAATTATCACCTGTGCTGTTGAGTCAGATCAGAGAATAGAGAGACTCCAGGGGACCACAGAGAATCCTCAAAGGCTACTGTGAGGAACTGTGTGGGATGGATCAATCCTGAAATGAAAATGTTCTTTCCTGATTATATGCTAAGAAATGTGACATCCCATATTTTTCCTTGCGAAATTTTATACTATTTTTGGTGACACGTTGTTTCTGCAATATCTTGAAGAGGAATTTCATAAATGACTGCTTTAATTTGTGTGAACCTGTTTGTTCATTTTACATTTCAGATGGACCTCTTAAATAAGCCATTTGAAAAGAAAGAGTATGTTTCTTTATGTTACGGATAGCTTGCTTGTGGTCTTAGTTACACATATCCTTGAGTTTCTTTGTCTAAGTGGCAGACGGATGGCTTTTTCTTCTGAGTAGTGTGTCTTCTTTGCATTCTCTCTCTCTCTCTCTCTCTCTCTCTCTCTCTCTCTCTCTCTCTCTCTCCATGTGTGTCTATTAAGACCGTTACGATTACCATGAAGTATTGCCCTATACTGTTTGACTTACAATTTCTGTCAGTGTACTGAAATGAGCTTTTAACATGGCCTTGGGAGATGGTGTTCACTCTCTTGAAAGTAGCCTCAGCCTTGAGAACTGAATAGCACTGTTGTAGTGATGTGGAGATTGGGGAAGGAAAACTAAAACAGACAAACATGGAAACAGACAACAGAATTCAAACAACTAAAAATAAAGCAGCAAACCAGACCCCCCAAATAGAGCAAAAAATTTAGAGACACTGTAAAAGGCACAATAATCATGTAGGAATATGAAAGTTTTAAAAAAGAAACCAAAGAGGAAAAACAACAAAGTCTTTTTAAATAATTTAAATCTCTCAGCCAAGAATTCAATTGAGTTTTTCACATAAGATTTTCTATTGCTCAATTTCATTTCTTTTATTTTATTTGGGTAATTTACATTTTTCAAACTTTGTAGTTATTTCAGCTTCTATCATTAGATGTCTACCATGTGATTGACACAAATGTGTTTATCCCCTCCAGAGAGGCAGTAAAAACAAATTTAATAAATTAAAAAGAACATAGTTATTGATAATGAGGAAAAAATACACTTGAAAAGGTAATTCTAGAAAAGCAAGCAGAAGAAGTCAAAATTTCAAATTATTCCTTGAGGAAGGCCATCTAAGTAAACAGTGATGTGTTTCCTGTTATATAGCCGAAGCCTTTATAATAGTTATAAAGGCACCCAAGATACTATGTCAAACCCAACCACTTAAGTTTTCTAACAGGTGCATCAAAGCACAGGTATTATTTGGACAATGTTTCTTAGGTGATTTTGACTTAAACCTGCAGCTCATTTTATGTCCACATAGAAACCTCAAGCTCATTCTAATTGTTCCCCGGAGAAAAAGTATATGATCATTAAGACATTGTTTCAAAAGAAAACAGTTATTTATAGGAGAGGCATTTTCTTAATGCTCCTTATATTTTGAATATGAACTCTTCAAAGTCTAATTCTACAGAATTAATGAACATATGCATCCTTCATAACTGCAATTAGGGAAACTTATTGTGCAAGTAAGCACTTTACAATTTGCAGATATGTCAGACCAGGGCGTCTGACCAGACTGGCGTATCTATTTGTGGAAATTACTGTTATTGAGACAGAGAAAAAGACAGCGTTGTAAATGAGGAAAATCTGAAGAAACTAATGCAAAAGCTTTGTCCTAGAATTTGTCAGATATCAATATTTCAAAGAACTTTCATAAAATTAGATGAATTCTTGTGATGAAGTGATTTATTTCAAGTACTCATAAAAAGAGGCGTACGTGTAGCTTAGGTGACAAGAGTTTTAATATTTGGGAATGTCTTTGTAGAAATTAGAAATATTATCTTGAGTAGCTCATGGTGCTCGATTGACCACGTTCATTTCTGCCTAGACAGTACCATCCTTCAACATCTTAACTATTCCTTTGGAATAAAAGGAACTTTCTTACTGGGGTGCTCAAATCAGATTTGATGGTATTATCATAACCACAGGCAGAATTGAAACCCCAGAACTATGAGAAATATGAAGAGGGCAAAGCAAGTGAAGATGACAGGACTTTAGTGAAAACAGCTGCACAGACCAATAGGGCAGAGGATGTCTGTTGTGATTGGCCACTCTCTGGCACTCCTGCGCTATACTCAGCTTTAAACACTCTTCTAGGATATGGTGGTGCCCTGGACAAATAGGAGACAATTGAGTCCTCTTCACCAGAGAGCTGTGGGGACAGTGATTCCAATAAAGATTGGTCTTCCGCACTGATAAATGTGTACTGCCTTCTATTCTCAAATACATTCTCATCTTCTCTCTGTGATTCCAATTATTTCTTTACCATGGAGGACTGAGGATGTCTACGAACCATCTTTTTTGAACTTAGACATCAAACTTTGGCACACATAAACAAACAAAACAGGAACTAGAGGAGACAGAGAGGTAAACTAAATACGAAGAGAGGAGTGTTCTCCATCTTTGTACAGAGTTAGATATCCATACAGTATCAAAAAGTGAATAGAGATTTTGGACAGAGGAAGAGAGTATGCTTCTGAACATGGAGACTGGCAGAAGTTTCACGACTTAAGTGCTTGAGTCTCAGGAAGTTTTCATATATTTATTCCATCATAAAATAACCAGTTACTTAATTTGTATTTTTTTTTAATTTTCGAGACAGGGTTTCTCCGCAGCTTTTGGTTCCTGTCTTGAAACTAGCTCTTGTAGACCAGGCTGGCCTCGAACTCACAGAGATCTGCCTGCCTCTGCCTCCGGAGTGCTGGGATTAAAGGCGTGCGCCACCACCGCCCGGCTTAATTTGTATTCTTTAAAGGCAAATGTTATTCACTATTTTATTTCATCTATCTGCTTACCTGTCTATCTGTCTATTTCTCACTTATCTTCTATCTATCTATCTATCTATCTATCTATCTATCTATCTATCTATCTATCATCTATGTTATAATCAATTAGAAGATGTGAAAAGGAAAATCTTTTCAATGTTGTAATCAGGAATCAGTTTAGTGTTTGATAGTCATTAAGATGAGATTTGGAAATATAAAAGACCTGGTGTCATTTTCAACTCAAACTCCTGTCAGTGAAACAGTTTTAAAAAGTAATAGGCATTGTCTTTTTCTTTCTGTTCACTGTCATGTAATTTCAGTGTAAGGAAACTACATACAAATACTTTATAAATAAGCTATCAATTTTTTAAGGAGGCTTTGATAACCTCCTTTGTAACTAGGTATAGAATTGGTAAAATTTATTCTAGGAATTCTATAAGGCATGTGAAAAGCTTAAATATTTCGGAGAATACTTAAGAGGCCGCTTGTTTGTTTCTGGCTGCTCATCTCTGAAATAACCACGTGGAAGCTATATTAATTAAATTATTGCCTGGCCTATTAGCTCTAGCTTCTTATTGGCTAGCTCTTACACCTTACTCATTTCTATTAATATGTGAATTGTCATGTGGCTGTGGCTTACCAACAATTTTCCATCTGATGTCTGTCTCTGGTGGGGATACATGGCTTCTCCTGACTCTTTTTACTCACTCTTTATATATATCTCTTCCAGCCTGGCTATATTCTGTTAAGCCATTGGCTGAAAGCAGCATCTTTATTAACCAGTAAAAGCAACACCTATACAGAAAGGCTCCCTACACTACTTAGGTACTGTGTGGATGAGAATAAATATCATTCTAATTCTTAAGAACAGTTCAAAACAATTTGAATAACTAATTCTAGGAAATTACCCCTAGAATCCTGCTATTTACCTTGAGTGCACTACAGTGTTGAAAGACACACAATGTAAAAACCAAGTAATCAATTGTATTGCCTTAGTGTTTCACAGCCAGTGACTAAAACTGGTTCAGATAGAGTCTGTGCCTGGGCTCACAAGCAAATATGACTCTCTTCTAGTTCCTTCCACCGTTTCCAATATCAGATATCAGCTAATAGTCTAGCATTCTCCCTACCTGTTACGAATGGATAGCCATAGTTCTACTCAATACAGGGCTTCATGCTGTCCTTTCTCATTGATCAAAGTGGACACAGAAGATGAAAGAGCTTCCACCGCACAGTAGAATTTAATCAGCCACAGGAAAAACAACAACAACCCTGTCTATTTGTCCATCTGCATTTTCTAACTACTTGTGATCACCGTTGCAGTTTCTCCACAGAACATCTTAACAAAAGCATTATTAGTTTTTTTTAGATGTTTTATCATATCTTGGTTCATAATTTGTTTTAATTGACAACTTGCAGAACAATAGGACCAAAGCTTGTACATTTTTCTCTGGTGCTTTGAAAGCTGTTTTAATTGGTTCTTCTCACTTGTCTGCCTCAAATTCTGAAATCAGAGTTTCCCCAAGCCAAATGCTTCAGCCACGTGGCACCAGAAAACGTCTTGTTTGTTGTACTTGTCTGTCATCTAATCGCTCTTTAAAGATAGAAATGGTGTTCATAAATATGTGAGGCTTTATTTTACGTTTGTTGATTTTTATTTTGTTAGTTGACTTAGACTAGGAGAAACAAAGGAGGTTGTACAGGCAAAACTACAATCTGGTTTGGCAGGACTGATAACTTGTTCCCGAGCCTGCATAATTTAAAGTTAAATAGTTTGGCAGCATTGACTCACATTATAAAACTATTTATGATTTTCTGATCTCATCAACTTGAGTGTTAGCGAGACATCCTGAAGGAATTGGTCCTTCTGCCTTGGAAAGTGGAGCAGGAAGGATGGTCAAAAGAGATCAGGGGCTTACACGACAGAGCAAGTGGCATAAAAGGCCTTCCAAAAAGTAAACATGTCTAATAATCTCACCAATGAAGAGTGTTTGGAAATATGAAGAAATGATTAATAAACTAAGAACCAACAGAAAAGAATCAGTATTCATCTCATGGTAATATATGTATCCAGTGTCTGTCTGTCTTTATCTATCTATCGATCGATCAATCGATCTTATCATCTATCTATCTATCTATTTATCTATCTATCTATCTATCTCTCTCTCTATCTATCTATCTATCTATCTATCTATCTATCTATCTATCTATCTATCATCTATCTATCTATCATTTCTTGTATCTGTCTATCACCTATCTATCATCTATCTATCTATCTATCTATCTATCTATCTATCTATCTATCTACCATCTCTTGTATCTATCATGTATCAGCTATCTATCTATCTATCTATCTATCTATCTATCTATCTATCTATCATCTATCTGCCTATCTGCCAATCATCTGTCTATCTATCATCTATCTATCTGTCTATCATCTGTCTATCTAATCTATGATCTATTAATTTCTCTGTCTATCATCTTTCTTTCTACTTACTTATTTATCATTTATCTATCTGTCTGTCTATTTATCATCTATCTGTCTATCATCTATCTCATATATCTATCATCTATCAATTTCTCTATCTTTCTATCTACCTACCTATCATTTATCTATCTGTCTGTTTATCATCTATTTATCCTATCTATCTTCTATCTATCTATCTATCTATCTATCTATCTATCTATCTATCTATCTGAGTAGTTTGATATTTTTTGGTTGACCATTTGCTAATATACTTGTCTATAATATAAATGTCTATGCTTACTGTTATTTCTTAAATATACTTTATGTATGGTTACAAGTTATACACCTTTCATGTTACTCTTCATAATTACAGTGTAGTAAATCTAGATCTATAATGCATTGGGAATACTTGTAATTGAGAATATTTAGAGTACTAGAAATTCATCAATTTGGATTTATAAAAAAAGCATTAAAAGATGATTGATAACTGTTTTGAATGGTTAACAATGGATAGATATTAATAAGTCCAAAATAAAATATTAATAGCAGATGAAGTGGATGGGCACACCAATTTTCTATAAGACTCTTCTAACTTCACTCTGGGTTACAAGATGGCCATAATAAAATCAAAGGGAGAATATAAATTTGGAGACCACAAATTAATTTTTATTAATCAAAGTAATAATTTTAAGGTATAAAATATATGTTTGGTAATCTTAAATTTGTATTATGTAATAAAAAGTAATTAAAGGCAAACTCAAATATAGTTTTAGCATTCTCAATGAAGTGCCATCATGGAAACTGAAGAACTAGAACTTTGAAGTTTTGGTATATGATTTTATTATGTAAAGGCCAGATTGGTACTTGAAATTTTAAAAATTAACACTCTACAGAAATTGATTATTGATTACTAATTTTCTAAATTTATGGCTATATAATGGAACTTTATAGTCCAATGTTTTAATTAACATTTTTATAGAATGCCTGTTAACTAGAGTAACATAATTCATGAAGACTATTATGTTGATTATCATTGATTTACTGTACTGTTTATTTTATATTTTGGTTTTCTTTACGTTTCAGATAGGGCCTTTTAGGTAACCCAAGCTGTCCTTGAATTTGCTATTTAGCACAGGCTAACCTCAGATTTTTTATCTTTCCTCATAATTGTCCAAGTGCTATAATTGTAGCACTATCAAGCAAGGAAGATATATCACTTTTAAGTATGCTAAAGAATAAAGCATATGAATGGAATGTCTTTGTTATATAAAAGTCCCCAGTGACTAGTGATGACTCTTGAGTTCTTTGTATTTTACCAATGAATACCATTTTGTCATGAACATACTTGTGTGTACATTTATTTTGAAGGTCATCTGACTTTATTATTAAATGTAACAAAGTCCTGGACTACAGAGGAAAGCATGGCTTTATTGAAGCACAGAAGGTTGTCAACCATACTTGTTATGTCCCCATTGCTTCAAAAGTTTGGTTCTGTTTTTAGATTTGGGGCACTCAGAGAATAATGCCAACCTGATTATCATTCTCAAGTGAGCTTTCAAGGGTTCATTAAAAGTTGAGAAGGGAACAGCGTGCTCTAGGAGGCAGCTATTTTTAACAGCACCACATTTGAATCCACCTACTTTAAAGCTTTCCATTGTGTTTAGAAAATATTTCTATAAATAACTTTTATTCTCTAAGTCCCTTGAGGTCACAGTTCACTGTCTCCTGTTGGAAAAAATTGACATTCTACCCTCTTCTTGAATTCATAAGAACCAAACATGTCTGTTCAAAAGGCAGCACTGATTGAGAAACAGCACATACAGGTTGGTCATGCAAGCAAATAAACAAAAACTCCAAAATGTTGAGTTCAGTTGGATCCCAGCAGTATGTATAATCTTGCCTCGATTTGATAAATTAGTGCTAAATATTCATGTCATCAGAAAACACAACTTTAGGGCAACAGCCACCTTTTAAAAGAGAATGCTTAAAATCCCACTTAAAAATAAAACACTACCATGAGATGTATATTTTTTTAACTTTAAGTATAAAAGTAGCCTTTGAAATACATAAAAATATTGTCAGTAATTAATCTTGTCACAAACAAGTAGATATAAGGCTAACTATTTGTACAATGTTTCTTTATCTATTTGTATAATGTTTTTTTGGTAGTATTAATACACACTGAATATAATCAAAGATATTTTTTAGAAATACTGAAAATATTTTAAGGTGACAGCATTTAAGAAAAGTTGACACACGAGAATGTTGTTTTTGGAATATTTATTTCATCACCTTCTTTGCTTCTCTCTGCTTGTCGAGCTATAGTTCACTTTTCAGTAACAGTTTAGTCATCGTATCTTCAAGGTGAACTTCCCAGAACCAGAAGACTGACTCAGATCATCACTTCTAATGTAGCTTTTTGCTGCACTTACTGCAATGTTCACATGTATTTGTTCTCCTGTAGAATTTCAACTAAAATTGTTCAAGGACTGGGGTTTGCCTGATGTTTATTATTGCAGATTTTTTTCCTCTCCACAGAAAGTAAACACTGATAAATTAGGACCTTTGACTTATATTCTGAAGCCTTTCCTTAAGGGTCGTTCTAGTTCATAGCAACATGTCAGTAATTTTAAAATGGAGTGAACTTATGTAGGTGTCTCATGATCACATGTAGGTGTTGATAAGCTCTGGAAATATGCTTCTTTCTAGTATTTTATCTGTCTTTATAATGCTTTAAGAATCATTTAAGTAAATATTTTCTACACAATAATATACAAATCATTTATGTGCATACCAAAGGGATTTCAAATATACACAGTGCATTAGTATAACAGTGATGCTCAGTGAAAAACAATGAATTAATTTAAACTTTTGCATCAATTATTTTCAATGAAAATGCTCTGTTACATCATGTAATAAAATTAAGTAGTATCAGTATATAATTTCTTGTATATCTGAGGGCCATCAAATAGTTAAACTTCTAAATTCTTGATAGATTGTTTACCATTAAATCAAATTCATCAATACATTATAGCCAAATTAGTAAAATTACTTGGTGTGGAGGTATCTGCAAACATCAAGACTGGTAGATTAATGATTCATGTGAGACAAGAAGGAAATCTGGTTCAGTACAACTAGTAGCTAGTATTGGTTCAAACTTCAAGAGTCTGTCACTGGGCACTTAATTTTATGCACGTTCAAATGCAGTAGTCCCTTTATGTGACACAATCTCATGTGTATAATAAGGCATGATTGCAGCAAAGTCTTTTCAAAGGTATATCACTTATTCCATGAATATGGGTTGTACAGATAGTCTACATGTATTACTTTATGGGTCTAAGGAAGTATTTGGTATGGTTTTGGTCATATGAATAGCATAGATATCACCAGGTCGTTAGCCATCTCCATTCCCAGCTTTTTAGGCAGAATACAGGTTCTCCATCTCTTCCTTTGATGAGTCAACTATAAGTGTTCAGCATCCATGGCTTCCCTTGTGCTTATTTTCTGTAAGTGCAAGGACCTCTTTTCCCTACATTATAGTACACCATTTTCAATCTGCAGGACTGTCCTGACTTAGGACTCATGTGTATGTGTATTCATGAGAGATTTAAAATACATACAAAGAATTAGTATGAAAGTGATGCTCAATGAAAAGAAATGACTTTATTTTCACTCTTTTACTAATTGTTTGCATTGAACATGTTCAATATGCGGTGTACTAAGGTGAAGGGTTGCTATGCAGAAGGGTAGACAAGGTCATTTGGGTGAGATTATCAAAGAGACAAATAACCCATGCCAATAAATGAGGAGGTTCTGCAGAAGAGCAAACCAGAACCCAAGCAGCCTTGTACATTGAGCATGGCCAAAACAGTTTAAAAATACCAGAAATGCTCTGGTTGCTCTGAGGCACTATGGTAACTTCTGCACTTAGGACCTATGAGGTGGTCATGTAAGGTCTTTGTGTGCTTGTACAGGAATCAATAAGCCCTTTGTAGGCAATTTTGACTACAAGGCTCCTTTCTCCATTAAAAATAAAACTTATTTTGTAACAACTACATCATTATAATGAGGAATACAACACATACTAGATTGCTTTTATTTTCATCCCTTTATTTTTTATCAGAAGTTATAATATTTTCACAGGTCTCTGAATTATTATGCACACTAGGCTCATACACAGTCTTGGTATGTATGCATTTCTGTTATCTGTGCTCTGGGGAAATGGTATCACTTGGGACAATTCTTCAAGGTTCAACGTATGGACAGTTAAAAACTGTAAAATGGAGAGATGTCTGGAGTATGGCACAGTCTTAGAGTGACAGAAAAAAGAGTCAAAGTGCATCTAGTTAGAGTCACTTCTAAACCTGTGCTCAATACATAAGAACTATTTGGAACTATTTCAAGTGTATACAGCAACAACAGGCTCAGGTGCTACCCTTGGTGCATATCCAATTTGAAACTTGATTTAATTTTAAAATAGATTAATCTTAGAGAAATTTTAAGGAATAGTTCTCACTAACACATGATATCTTATGAAATTCTGAAAGTATGTGTGCTTTTTAAAGAACTTTATTAGTGTCAATGCCTATTTTAAATTTGTACTTGAGGCCATTAAAATAAAAATTAATTAATAACATTGAAATCAGCAAAAAAAATCACTGTGCAGTGTTCATTGGCACATAGACTGGTTCTGATAAAAGGAAATGAATTTTGCATGCACAAACACATTTGCTTAAAATGTAGGTTGCTCTACTTTAAAGCTCAATACTCTGGACATTTTGAACCTTTTGCTTCATTAACTGCATTCTTTCTAAAATACCTTTCAATTTAAAACAGGAGATAATTGTAATACCTTGAAGTAAATGAGATGTTATTGCAATAATTAAATCCAAAATGAGATGCAGGTACTTTAGACCTGCCGGTGTTTCGGCTAGTTAATAGCAAATAACATTTCCATTGGTCACAGTGATTTCTTTCCAGAACACTTTCCAGCGCAATAGAGAAGTGCATACTGATCATATTCTAATCTGTTTTACAAGAGGTAAAATGTGTCTAAATCTCCATCACACCATTTTAAATTAAGTCTGCAAAAGCTTATAATGATTATATGACATGTTGATTTCCTCCCTTACATAAATCTATCAGATTTCAGAAAAAAAATACATAATAATATTATTACTTAAATAATAAGTGCTTGCTTTTCAACTGATGAATTTATTATTGGAATTGGGACAGATGTTCTTATTGGCTTTCCCAGACTTTGGAGTCTTTCATTATTTAAAAAATGTGTCTGTGTTTCACAGAAAATATGGAGATATCATTATGCTTAGATGTATAGATGGTGCAGGAAGAGTTACAGAGCAGGAGGTTTCCCTGCTTTTTTTGTCCTAGAAGGAATATAATTTCCATTAAGAGCACAGCTCATATTAAATGTTAAGATATGTTATTTGTATAAAGTTACATATGCAAAGGGAAGTTTCTGTTTATAGCAATGACCTAAATACAGCATTTCTTTTTTAAAAAAAGAATACATAGCTTTTTCAATATAAATCATAATGTACTTAGATTTTTGAGAAACTGAAAAACATTGTGTTTTGTATACCCCTCATTTTAACTGCCTCCCTCCTTTTTGAGATAAGGTTTCTTTATGTTGACCAAACTAGGCAGGCGCTTGTTTTGCGGCCCTGCTGTCTTGGCATGTAGCATCTTTATGCTTCAAGTGTTGAGTAACTGAAATTCCAATGTAGAACATCTTCTTGAGTCTCTCTTCAACAATAACAATAGTGGTAACTGTCTTGATCAGTTATTACTTGGTAATGTGATGACTTGTGTTTCGAAATATACCCACTCTTAATTCTCCCAGACATACAGAGGCTGCTCTGATTAGCTACATTTTATATATACATAACAAACCAAAACAGAAATACTAGGGGGTTAAATAACGAATTGAAGACCAGTAGGTAGTCAACAGAACCCTTTTGAACCTAGATGTCTAGTTCTTTTACTTCTGCAGCTAACCTCTTCAGTATCTGAGCACTGCAAGTTCATCAAGAAGGAGCTAGCAAAAGAGAGTAATCAGAGACATAGGCATTGTTTTAGCATCTGGAATATAACCTTTAACTTGAATATTACCAAAAGGTACAGGGGAATCTCATTTCTGACTCTGATTTCTATGCAATGACATTAAATACTCTTTTTGTAATGCTGCTGCTATATTAGGGCTTCACTTTCCTGCTGCTCCTCTGACTTTCTGTTCCCCACAGACTCTGTTTGAAACTCTTCCTTTGAACTAGGGGTTTCAGTACTTTTCGTGTTGACCTTGGTGTCTCATGATGACTAGTGCCCTCTTTTATTAGAGTTAATCAGCCTCCTTTCGTGGATGGAGTGTGTTTTGCTGAGTATTAAGAAGAACTTTGTGGATCGTGATTTCTGGCCCACCCAGTACCGCATCAGTTCAGTCCCAAATAAACACACAGTGGTCTACACTAGTTATAAACTGGTTGGCCTAGTATCTCAGGCTTCTTATTAACTAATTTTTACATCTGCATCTTAACCCGTTATTCTTCTCTGTGTTAGCCACATGGCTTGGTACTTTTCATCAGGAAGGCATTCTTATCTTGCTTCTTCTCTGTCTGGGTGATGACTGCAGACTAAGCTTTCCTCTTCCCTGAATTCTTCTGTTCTCATTGCCCGGTCTCTACTTCCTGTCTGGTTTCCCGCCTCTACTTTCTGCCTGGTTACTGACCAATCAGCATTTTATTAAAATAATACAAGTGACAGGATAAAAGACCATTGTCCCACAGTAGAACCTGCGTTTATTTTCCAGATTCTTAGTACACTGCTTTTGTCCCATCTCTAGTTGAAGGAAACCCTACTGTCAAGCTGTTATGGGGCCCTTCCGGGATCAGTTGGAAATGTTATCAACGTACCAGCCTACTTGTAGGATCCACCTGTACACTTACCGCTGAAGTCATTCTTTTCCAGGAAACACTGATGACTCACAGGTACCCTAGGTACTACACTAGGTTCAGAGTCTCAGAATTGGGTGTAGCTATTAGTTCATCTTTTCACATTATGTCTTTACTTTAGGCTTTACTGAGTGAGATTCAGGAAAATCAAACTTCCAGGTTTTTCATTCTCAAACCTGAGTGTATGACTCGGTTGTTTTGTATGCATATATCTACTTCTTCCTGATTTTCTCCCTCCATCTCTGTTTCTCTCTTCTTTTACTCTTCAAATAACACTGTGAAATTAACCCACGTAGGTCTCTTTATGTGTCTGTATATTTTTCGGTTTTCTACTTAGGGCAGATATTTCCTTGCCAAGTCTCTGCATCCTCCCTCACAGAATGAGGACAATGGACACTATCTTTATCTTTCGGATCCTGCATATGTAACACAAGACCTTATTTCTTTTCTTCTATCAATAGGGTGACCTGCTTGAAGACTTCTTTTCTCTCTTTGACAGCCAACACTTTCTTTTTTCTTTCAGAATGCCAGAAAATATTTGTAATTTATAATCCTGAATGGTACATTGCCCCTGATAAACATATAATCCTTTTTCAAAATAAGGACTTCTATTTTGTTGATAGGAAAGCAATTAGAATGGACAAAGTCTGCAAGTACTGATTATGAAAGTGCCCACAGTATGCCACTCTTAATTCAAAATGGAATGGAAGTGAGGTGTGCTTTCTAATAGTCCCTGAAACTGCCCTGACCTTAAGTTTCTCCATGCATGTTTCCTTGCCAGCATCTATTTGCTTTGTTTTATTTTTTTAATCTGGGGCTTCAGCCAGCCCAATAAAGCTAATGCCATTGTTTTTAGCCTCTGCAAAAGTGAGTTTGACTTGATTGCTGGGTCTGGTATTAGACCCTCTCTTTAGAAGTAATTGTCTAATGCTTTTCTCATTTTTTGTAGACATTTTGACTCAGTCTTTCATGCTTAGGACTTCAAAACCCGTGAAACTTACATATACAGAGTTGCTCCTCACAGGACACAAAATCCATGCTTCTTCCTCTTTAGTGAGATAAGGCCAATTGCCATAAATGTTTTCTGAGAGTAAAAAATTGTGTCTCTGGAGATATGTAACCTAATGAGATAGGATTGGAACAGGTTCCTTTCAACAGCAGATATTTTTCTGGGGAGCCACAGTTTTAATATTTCTATATCTTAGATGATTTTCACTGTTCTGGCCTTGAAATATTATGATGTGGAAACAAAAGATAACTGTAGGATAAATACTCTTAAAAAGTAGGAATTAAAGTCCCAACAATAATGACTTAGGGCAAAAATATTATTAATAAATTTATTGACTTCCAAAGTGCACTAAAATTTTTATGAAGCAGGAAGTTGAGCAGGAGCTTAATTTATGTGTGGAACATCACTTCGCAACTTATCCAAGTTCAACAGAGATAAAACTCCTCTCATAAATAAAGAGGCAGCGATTTGGGGTGACTATGAATGAGAAGGCAAAGGGCACAGCTATATTAGCAATTTTGGTCTTGATCTACACCACAGGCATTTCAATAGCTGCTATTTCAAATTCATTTAAAATCCACTTTTTGCATTTTAATAGCTTTTTTTCTAACTCTAGAATGCAAATGTGAGTTTGCCTCTAGCATGCTCTATTCCTCTCTTGTCAGAATCACTAGAAGTCCATATTTCTCCCTCTTTAGATTGCCCTTCCTTTTTCAGAAGTCAGGAGAAAGGGTGTGTGAGTGTGGTGAGAGGAAATGAAAAGGTTCTTGAGAACAGGGGCATGGGTGAGGAAGAGAGGGTAGAATCATCAGATGGGACACAAAAATGAGAGATACTGGTAATGATGAGAAACATGAAGGAAAGATATAGTAAGTTATCTCTTTATTTGTTGAAACCAGCTGAATAAATTTTGATTTTTCTACTTATTTGAATAAGAAATATTTTTGTACTGGAAAGAAATTTGACTCCATAGGGAAAGTGTCTGCTATGTAATAACAAAGACCTGAATTAAATCCCTGGTACCCACAAAAAATCTGGGCACAATTGTGTGGACTTGTATTCCAGCTGTAGGGAGGCAAAGACATTAGGATCCTTTGGTCTAATGTCCCACTGGCCGGCAAGTCTAGCCAAATTGATGTGCCTGAGGTTACCATGGGAGGCACATGTGCACACATGTCTCTTTGGAGTAAACAGTTTTGCTTTGCCCACAAGGGCCCTAATATGATCTTTTCCCCACCACTTTCTGGACACAAGGGAGCAATGTGACCTTGAACCGAAAGCTCAGGATGAATGTGCCAAAGTATATCCTTTTTTTTTTTAAGTTGTGATTGAAAGCTGACAAACCTAGGGATCGTCCCTACCTAGTAGTTAAGTAGTTTATCCTTTGGAATGTGCCATGATTAACTTGGAAGGAAGGTTTCAGTGTCTTCAAAATCTTTTAAATATTGGCAGCTTTATTGGAGAAGAGAATATTTTTAATAAATTCATTTTGTGTTGTTAGAGATTTTGATCATTTATCATATATACTTAAATGCCTTCGTGACATTCAAACTTGGCAGCAAAGCCTGCTTTTCGAATACTAAGGATGACTTGTACCCAAATAGAGAAAGGTTATGCTTTACATCAGCATTTATTTTTGTTTTACATCTCAGCCTTTTGTTTCAAATCAAAGTCGGATTTATTGTCTAATTAGGGATAGCATATGGCATGGACAACAATAACAAAATGACACTGGAGAGACAGGGATGCTGTGAGATAAATTGACTAGGCACTTTCCTGCAGTTTCGCGCACTTATGAACAAATCCATGAGGGTTTTATTCCCATTTTTAGTAATCACAGTCTTTTGCATCTGGTGACGTGTTCCCCGCAGTCCGTGAACCTCATTGTCTCGAAGTGTCTTACTCTGCAGTTTTTGTTTTGTGTTATAATTTTGGCTTTCTGGAATGAGTGATTTCTAGTTTTAAAACAGCAAAAGTTGCATAGAAGAGCTAAGCTGTGGACTAAAAGGAAAAAAGTAGAGATTGCCTTATACTATTGGCGATTATTGTTTTGTGTATTGGAAGAGATGGGGAGGCCTGGCCTGGACAATTGGAACTGTTGAAGTTTCTGTGGTCTAGATGGGATTACCCAGGTTTTGCCTCCATTATGTGGAATCCAAATCATTCCTGTACTGACCACTGCTACTTTTTTTTCTTTTTGTCTACACAGTTTTGGTCTATGAACATTTCTACCTCAGTGGTTTTGGTCAGAAATATACTGCTTTCTGAATGAGTAGGCATCTGACTATTGCCTCCACCTTAGTATCTTTCTTGCTTTGTGAACTCTATTTGCATTTGTTTTACCCTGCTTATTTTTATTGCAATTTTTTTCTGTTAACAGACTATCTTTAGTTCTTTGTGATAACTTCCCGTCTAGCATCTTTTTTTCTTTATCTATGATTCTGTGTGTGTGCAGGAGCTCTTGCATGCTCAACCACACATCAGGATGCATGGGCATGTAGAGGCAAGAGAAAAATAATGTCGTGTCATTTATGAGATATCATGATATCATCTACCACCCATCTTTTTTCCCCTTTCCCTCCCTCCCTCCCTCCCTCCCTCCCTCCCTCCCTCCCTCCCTCCCTCCCTCCCTCCTTCCTTCCTTCCTTCCTTCCTTCCTTTTACAATATGGCCTCTTACTAGCCCGGAGCTATTTAAATAGACTAGACTGGCTAGCTGGCTAATGAAGATCAGGGATCCTTCTGTCTCTGCCTTGGAGCTTAGATTGCAAACACATTCTTTGACCCCTTGCTTTATATGTGGGTTCTGGAGATTGACTCCGACCCCTATGCTTGCCTAGCATCACTTTATTGACTACACCGTCTCTTCAGCCCCTATCATTTTTGGATATGACACCCCAAAGATAAACTTCTGTCCTTTAGTTATTTTTTAAGCCATCTTAATATCCAAGTTAAAAATCTTTTAATCCTGAGAAACACATGCAGGAAAAACACCAATGCACATGATATAAAAATAAATATTTTTGAGATTTCAGTCCGGTGCTCCAATGTGGGTCTTTGTCTCTGTGTCCTTTCATCGCCTAAATGTTTTTCTTAGGGTTCACCTTCTTAATTAGCTTCTCTAGGATCACGCATAATAGGCTCAACGTCCCCTATTCATGGCTAGAAACCAAATATGAGTGAGTACATCCCATGTTCCTCTTTTTGGGTCTGGCTCACCTCACTCAGGATAGTGTTTTCTATTTCCGTCCATTTGCCTGCAACATTCAGGAAGTCATTGTTTTTTACTGCTGAGTAATACTCTAATATGTATATATTCCATACTTTCTTCATCCATTCTTCCATTGAAGGGCATCTAGGTTGTTTCCAGGTTCTGGCTATTACAAACAATGCTGCTATGAACATAGTTGAGCATATACTTTTGTTGTATGATAGGGCATTTCTTGGGTATATTCCCAAGAGTGGTATTGTTGGGTCCAGGGGTAGGTGGATCCCGAAATTCCTGAGAAACCGCCATACTGTTTTCCAAAGTGGTTGCACAAGTTTGCATTCCCACCAGCAATGGATGAGTGTACCCCTTTCTCCACAACCTCTCCAGCAAAGGCTATCATTGGTGTTTTTTATTTTAGCCATTCTGACAGGTGTAAGATGGTATCTTAAAGTTGTCTTGATTTGCATTTCCCTTGTTGACCAAATCAAGAGCAGGAGACAGAGCACGAGTAAGGAACTCAGGACCGCGAGGGGTGCACCCACACACTGAGACAATGGGGATGTTCTATCAGGAACTCACCAAGGCCAGCTGGCCTGGGTCTGAAAAAGCATGGGATAAAACCGGACTCGCTGAACATAGCGGACAATGAGGACTACTGAGAACTCAAGAACAATGGCAATGGGTTTTTGATCCTACTGCACGTAATGGCTTTGTGGGAGCCTAGGCAGTTTGGATGCTCACCTTACTAGACCTGGATGGAGGTGGGTGGTCCTTGGACTTCCCACAGGGCAGGGAACCCGGATTACACTTAGGGATGATGAGGGAGGGGAACTTGATGGGGGAGGGGGAGGGAAATGGGAGGTGGTGGCAGGGAGAAGGCAGAAATCTTTAATAAATAAATAAATAAATAATAAAAAAATAATAAAATAAATATTTTTTTAAAAAAGTTTAAAAAATCTTTTAATCCTATGAATTTAAAATTAGTGCCTGTTGCCTTGGAATAATTTATCTGACAATTATACTTGTTAATAAATTTATATGACATAAATATTATATTTATTGTCATATTTATGTTATAAGCATTTAATTGTCATGATAACTGGATTGCATATTAACACATCCTATTAATTTAAATATACTATTTTTACACTTAAAGAATATTAAATTAATTTTAACTAACTTAAGGTGGGAAAATAACACATTAAAAATATATATATTTACTTAAAATCTAAACACTATGTATTCATACTTACAGAATTTAAATTGCTAATTAGTAATTATTGATTTACTTGCTAGTTTTAGTTTGAATTTCAGAATTAGGCTTGGATACAATCTTTTGAATGTTAAAAATATCAACGATGCATTATTTTCAAAATTTTTGTATTTATAGGTGTGTGGTTAATAACATAGGAAAAATTTTAATTACAAAATGTGAAATCATAGAATGAAAATATACAGAAAAAAAGTGAAAGGTTAAACATTCATAAAAGTTCAGAAGATTATTGTATAAATAATATTTTTTATTCTGCTCAAATCACAAGTCTCTTCTTCTGGTATTTCCAAGTCTTATCACCATATGGTGAACAGTTGGGTCGATCAGGTGTGCACTCACCACTCCCAGGATCATTTATTTGTTTTACCTAGTAGCCAACCTGGAAAGTAATTAAAAATACTGAGATAACCGAGAAACATCGATTGACTGAGTTATATGTACCCTACTAAAGTTGGCCCGTTGTAAAATTATGTTGAAGATTCTTTCAACGTTAATGTATGGACAATGAAAACAAAAAAGTAAAGATAGATTTCGTAGGACTTATAAGATGGCAGATTTGTTAGAGATAAATTATATAATTTGACAAATTTGGGGTCCTGAGTCATTTCTGAGGCAGGTACATGAACACCTTTATGATCTAAATGTGTCTTTGTTTAAAAATAGCACATATTTAATGGATGGACTCTAAAAATCCATCTTTGTTATTTTTTTTCTGAAAACTACAGTTTTCTAATCTTTCGACAATAAGTTGTCAGTAAGCTTTTTCTTTTCTATAAAATAAGATTAATGTGGTCTCTGTGACGTTTGTGGTGTAAAGATAATCAGATGCGTTAATGCCTACCATGTGTTTTAACCAAGAGCTCTACTGTGCATGGGTAGCTATCTTCATCATCATTAAAGTTTGTCATTTAATAATTGCTTTTTATTTATGACAAAGCATAAATGACCTTGAGGCTATTTATTTCATGATAGAGGGCAGCTGGTTGGAATAAAGTATAATCTGATAGTAAAATAATTTGAAACGACTTTAATATAAGAACTGTTACAACTCTATGGGTTGAAATTGGCTCAGAGACATGAATGGATCACTGGGGAGTATAACAGTAGCTTCTATAAGCCTCTGCTTGAAGCTGTACTGGGTCCTTCAGCAGACACCTGCTGTTTCTGTCACCCTGCTCCTGTGCCCTCCCCACTAGGAGAGCTTATGGGAAGGAAGTATTGATGTTTATGAAACATCAAGTATTAGGGAGATGTTTTCACTTTTCATTTTGCTCCTCAAAACATGTTTGTTTATCCAGCAGGCTATGTTATATTCTTTGACATAAATGAACACCTAATGATTTTAGAGTAGTAACTTCTATAAAGTCATATGGTATTTTTGTATCAGAGCCAAGGTTTCTCCCTGTACAGCCATTCTCCCAGCAATCTACATGCTACTTCCTGTGAGTGCAACCTACATTCTAATCATCTTATTTACAATGTCTTGTCGATACCGTTCTATGTAAATTCAATACAGAAAGTTCAGGAGGATATGAATTTCTAGGCATAGAAATAAGAAACTAAGCACTCAGTTGTAATCTTTTTTTATATAAAATCTGTACCTTATGTCTTCAGAAACCCTGGAGTTTATATATTCATCTATCTGCTTCCTTTATATATTTGATTTTTACATTAAAAATGATACAATATATTTGAACATATTTCTTCTTTTCCAATCTCTCTCAGACCCTCCCCACCTTCCTACCTACCCAGCCTTATGTTCTTTCCCTATGTTAAATAAAATCCTAGAAAAGCAAAAATCAAAACAGATAAACAACAAACTAATAAGACAGAAAAATGCAAATACAAAAAACCCACAAACAAAACAACATCAAAAATAAATGAAAAAATTCACACCTACCCAATAAAGCCATGGAGTTATGTTGGCCATCTGGTCCCGGCCATGGGGCATGCCCTAGAGTATGGCTGATGTTTAGTGATACTCCTTTGTAGAAAACTGATTTTCCTTTGCCAGCAGGGGTCAGGTACAAGTAACTTCTTGTTTTGGGGTGGGACTTCATGCCCACTTTTCCCTCTGAGTTCTGAGATCTTTCCTGAATCGAACCCGTGCAGGGACTGTGTTTGCTGCCACTGTCTCTGTGATGCACACATATATCAGTTCTGTTGTGCTGGAAGACACGTAGAGCCAATTTCTTTCACTTTTTTCTTGCTCATGTATGTGTGCACACTAGTGTGAGTGCAATATATGCATATATAGTACATACATGACTAGATGAAGCATGTTTAATACTTATCGTATTTAGTTAATTGCTATGCCTTTATTAATGAAATAAAGCTGAAGATACTGAAGATCTTTTTCCCAGCTGGGTCTTTTAGCTTTTACACTGATAGTTGAAAATAACTCATTTCGGAAGTATTTACCTCACAGGAATTGGCAAACCCTTAAATTGAGAACTGGCCCCTTGCTTCTTTGAACGCCTACCACTGTGTTCAGTAGTTAAAGCGACAACTGCTAAAATTTCTGCATCTGTCAGTCAGTCCTTTTAACTCTGACCAGAAGCTTGCAGATGTGGGAGAAGTGTCTCAAGTGTCTGAATATAAGGAAAATAATTTACCACCTGTTCCAAAGAGATAACTGGCTTTGGAAATTATAAAGTCACTAGAGCTTATAACCATAAATATTGGTCACATTTTTTCTTTAGTATAGGAGCTACTAATTTTTTCGTGTCTTTAGCTCTATGAAGAAAACTCATGATAAAGTTAGCTTTCTTGATTTCTGATTAAGTGCTTATTTTTCACATTTATTTGCTTTGTTTTATACTTTGTCTTTCCTAGAAAAATGATTTAATGTTTATTTTTATACACATGTATCACCACATGGTAATGTTTTAAAAGAGTAACTGAGAGGGTCACTTTTGCTCATAACAGACACACAGTGCAAATACCTCCCAGTTTAGGCTCTATCATGAATAACATATGGCATATTTTGTGATTTTGAATGTTTCTCATGGGTAGTATTTATGAAAGCCCCCATAACAATAGATATATGCAAAATTTAGAACATTTTACAAGTTCAGATTTACATTTTCAGTTATAAATGATAATATCTTCAATTCACATTCCAGTCAATAAAACTTTTGACCTTAGCATGATATTTTGTATGTTTTCACAACAAAGTATACTGTAGCCTAGAGAGTCTTAGATACCCTAACTTACTTTATAAGAAATCTTGAGTATGGAAAATGAAATAAATTTTACTGTAGATAAACTTGTTGAGGTTAAAGCGGACCTATTAGAATTCATTAGGCTATGTGAAGCCTCCTGTACCAAGCTAAAACTGGGAGGCCCTGTTTTTCTTTCTTTCTTTGTTTTTATATTGAATTTGGTATTACAATGATTTGTTGTAATATCTGTATTTAACAAAATGTAATAGTTTGTCTTAATGTTTCATTCTGACACTGAATTGATAAAGCCTGCTATGGTACATCCTGGATGTGTCCCAAGAAACAATATAGGACACTACACTAGAAAGATGATTTGATCAAAAATATGAGGATGGGAAAATAAATGAGAATAACTAAAGAAAATTCTTTCTTTAGTACTGGAAAGCAGAGGCCCAAAAGTTTAAAGTAAAATAACTTTGAATATTATCCTTGAGTTATGATGAACTAGACTGAGGTCTCTGAAAAAAGCTAATTTTCAAGGAGAAGCAACTGTTGACATTAAACTGTGACTTCCACACCTCTGGGGCTTTTTCCTTGAGGAAGAGTTAACATTAGACCATGCTCTTAATGTAATCCTAATTGTATTCAGCCTGTCTTAAATGGTTAGTCTGTTTTAATAGCTTGAGCTGTTCAGCCTGTCTTAATTTATTAGGGTAATACAGTAGAGCTGTTTTAACTAACCACGCATGTCAGTGGTCCTCAAAGAAGAGTGAAACTGAGAACCAGGACGATTGCTCAAAATGGAGACTTTTAATTCAACTACAAAAGTATGGAATTGGACTTTCTGCAGATCATGGTACAAGAATCTACTTTAACAAATATCAGATGTACTGATGGTGAGCCATGGATCACCTAGAAAAATACTGTTTTGTTTTGTTTTTTTTCTGTTGGTGCTAAAACAGACAGCCTAGTCTATACTTAGAAAGTGTGACTGCCTCCTACTAATACATTCTCTGGTTCCTCTGTCAACTCCAGTTACAGTGATCTACTACCAACTCATTGAACAAGTCCTATGCTGTTAGCCTTTTGTCTTTTCTCAGGTTGCTCCCTCTTGCTGAAATTTCTTCCCTCTGTGCTTACTGAGGTCATACTCATTTACCAATATCCATTTCATATCTCACCCCTTCTGGGAAATCTCTGCCAGTTCATTCAGTTAAAAATCTGTCTCTCAACCTGTGTCCCCATAGAGTCTAAACATATTACAGCATTTATCACAGTGTACCTCTGTAGAATTCTTCACCTTGCATGAAAGTGCTTATCTATCAACCTGAGTAGGGGTTGGGAAATTGCAGTCTGCAGGCAAAGTTCAGCCCACTGCCTGTTTTGTAAATGATGTCTTATGGGAACACATCCATGTCTATTCCATTACACATCATTTAAGGCAGCTTTTGCACTAGGGCAGCAGACTGAAGTAGTGATGACAGGGACGAATGGTTCACAGAGCATAAAATATTTGCTGTGTGGTTCTTTAGTTTGGCAAACTCTACATGAAGGTACAGGATGTTAGGTACCAATTATATATTAACTCTCTCGTGATTTATTTAAATTAATAGTGAAAGAATGAAGGAAGAATGGGGAAATTTGTGTTTCTGAAATCTTTTTTTTTTTTTTTTTTGGTTTTTTGAGACAGGGTTTCTCTGTGGTTTTGGAGCCTGTCCTGGAACTAGCTCTTGTAGACCAGGCTGGTCTCAAACTCACAGAGATCCGCCTGCCTCTGCCTCCCGAGTGCTGGGATTAAAGGCCTGCGCCACCACCGCCCGGCTGTTTCTGAAATCTTTTTGTTTTTTATTCCTTTTGTCATAGATGTTCATCCAGTACTCAATGACTTCTGTGTTAAGGGAAAATGCTCAACGCTAGTACTGTCCAATGAAGCATCTGCTTGGCCATGTGGAAACCTGTGACAAATATAGTTAAATAACTAAATTTTATTTTAATTAAATTTTAATATCATTGATTAAACTATGGTAGCTAATGACTGTCATATTGAACAATTCAGATTAACGAAATATTTATAAGTAATTTACACTAGACAGAAACAGCTTTGAATAAGATTTATAGGGCAGGAATTAATTTGTTATGTCATAAAATATTTCTAATAGATTTTTGATGCTTTTATATTATAAATAGTTATTCTTTGGGAAAAAATTGATCTCTGTTTGTATCTTGGATAAGTGCCCTTAGAATTTACACACTGATTTAAAAGTTACACTAAAATGTATCTAGCTACCTTCCTTATATTGATATTATTCTTTACTCTTCAGTATATAGGAACCACAAAAATGTAAATGAGGTTTTTCTGTGATATTTTTGCTGATACATTTTCATCCATTCATACACCAGTGAATCCAGAACACAAGGGCAGGCACACACCTGTAGCCATAGACACATATCCTGAAGTGGGAAGTTCTCTTGAGCACAAGACTTTGGATCCTAGATGGAGAACATAGCAAGACCTCACCTGGTGGGAAGGGGAGAGCATTGGAAAATAAAATTGGTAAAAGCTTACTTGAAATAACTAAAGATTCCTAGCATAAATTCTACCTGTGTGTATTTTTAAGGCTGACTGAGCGTTGAGTACTAATAAAGACAGTAGTGAAGGGGAGGAGTTTAATTGAGAGGCCTGGTGGTGATATTACCTATGGTGTTTCCCTAATATATTTGTGTAGTTATCATTGTTGTACCCGTGTTCACTGGGTTGTGGCTAAACTCCACAGTATATACAAACATATTTGATAAGGTTATTATGGCTGTAGAAAAATATAAGTTTAAGGAACCAATTGAGAATTGATAAGTTGCACTAGCAGATCATTCTACATTTTAGTGTTCTCTTCAATATCTAGAATTTGCTATGATGTTCATGATATAGGACTTTTATTGCTATAGTTGTGTGTTTCAATGGATCATTGTGACTACTATGGGTAGAGTTGCCTTCATGTTATTTCAGTCTCTGATAACGTATTAATGATGCTCAGGAAAGGTTCTGTTTATTGTATCTGATTCCCTATTCTCATATTTTACTGAATTTATGTGTAAATCATAATGTTTTAGTAGAATCTTGAGGTTTTCTACATATAGCTTACTGTCATCTGAAACCAGAGATAATTTGATATTTTCCTTTCCTATTTTTTTTAGAAATAATCTTATTTCCCATGTTTGTGAATTGGAAAAATGCATGTAAACTGTAAAATAATACACAAAATTATCTACAGATGAAAGCCCTCTCCCAATAAAATACCACTAACATTATTCACAGAAAAAAAAATTCCAAAATTTTAACAGAAAAGACTGAATACCTAAAGCAATTTTGAACAAAAGAAGAAAGACAGAGTCTGCCATAATTCCTGATTCCAGGATATAATGCGGGATATAGTGAAGGATATAATGCATGATATAACAGGATATGGTGCATGATATAATGCAGAATATAATACAGGATATAATGCGGAACCATAACTAACAACTACATGATTTTTGTTTTCATAAAACAGACCTGTACCAATGGAAAATTGTAGAGAATCCAGAAATAAGTCAACACAACTACACCAACTGATTTCATTATCCAGCTTCTGGCAATGTGTGCTATAGAAAGGGCATGCTCTTAAAAATATGGTGCTGAAAATTTTCCATATATAATTTGTTTGTTATTTTATTTTTTTTACTCTTATGTTTTTGGAGGTCTGCTACCTATCTCCCAAATAAATCACAAAGAGACTTATTATTACTTATAAATGCCCAGCCTTATTGTTTCTTGTTTCTACTCAGCTTGTCTTATCTTAAATTAACTCATCTTCCATTTGCCTCTGGGCTTTTTCCTTCTCTTACCTCTGTATATCTTACTTTCATTCTTACTCCATGACTGACCGGCTGGCCCCTGACATCCTCTTCTCCTCGTTCCTTCCTTGCTCCTCTCTCTCTTCTCTCATTCCCCCTTTTCCAGATTTCTCCTTCTGTTTATACTCTCTGCTTGCCAGCCCAGCCTCTCCTTTCTCCTGCTTCATTATTGGCTGTTCAGCTCTTTATTAGATCATCAGGTGTTTTAGACAGGCAAGCATCACAGCTTCACAAAGTAAAACAAATATAATGTAAAGAAAAGTAACACATCTTTATATCATTAAACAAATTCTCTAGAGCATAAACAAATGTAACATATCTTAAAATAGTGTGTGTGTGTGTATATATATATATATATATATATATATATATATATATTATGGATCTTCACTATGTCTTGCACCCTGTATAGTAATTAATTCAAAGTGGATCAAAGTTCTTAATGTAAGGTATGAGCAAAAAGTTTAAATAAAGGTCCCAAACCAAAAGATAGAGGAAACACATGATGGAGAGAATATGCTATTAGTTGGAGTATTAATTTATATACGACTATTGAAACAGTATAGAATTTTTTTTCAACTAAACTGAAAGAAGTTCCCACTGGTTCAGCTATAGAACTTCAGAGTAGTTATACATGGAAATGAAATAAAACTACAAAGACAATACCTACCTATTCATGATTATTGAAGCAGTTCTACATAACTAAGCAATGGAACCAGAGTTGGTGTCCATCAACGGATGAGTGGGTAAAGAAGATATGACATGTATGCTATGGAGTATTATTTAGCTGCCAAGAAGAATGATGTCCTGCCCTTTGAGGTAGAATAGGTGGGATTAGAGATGATGGCCATGTTAAGGAAAACAAGGTAGATGGCAGAATAAGTACCACCTGTTCTCTGTGATGTGGAAACCAACAAAGAAGGGTTGAAATCGGAAGAGATCTTGCTATAAACTGCAGAGCTGCAGAGGATGGAAAGCAATAAAAATATCAGAAAGGCCAAGAGACCTGGTAAATGTATAATGTGTTCTTGTAGCGTAGTACAGTGAATCCTAATAATTTATAAAATTCATATGTGCTTTTAAAAGGCCTGTAGCCCTCTTTGCTGGCAGAGAAAATGGAGACCTAGATGGCTTATAATGAAATGCATTAGTCATTCTTGAAATTGATTTTTGTGGTTCTTAAGCTGATAAACTGAAATGTGAGAGAGAAGCCGGTCTTTTAGAACGAGCTTTAAGGCAGTCCTAAATTCATATGTCAGGGATGAATGCAAAAGCAAACCTTCCTCATGGCCAGCACCAGTCCTGTCTGGGGATTCCTTTTAAGATTTTGGGATTTTTCTTTTCCAAACTAACTGGACTTAAAACATTTCCCTGAATAACAATATTGAAGAATCAGGTGTTCTTTGAGATTTAAACCGGAAACCATTGCATCAGGAAGGTTTTATGACCCAGCAAAGTTATGGTAAGATTAACTGATTATGTCAATAATAATGCAATTTCTCAACTCAAGGCAAGAAGTGAGTGCTAAAAGTTTGAATCTATCAAACTGTATAAAATCTGGTACATTTTAATGAAGAATCCAGTCCAAATATAAAAGTAAAATGAGAGAGAAAAATACAAATGCCTTTGAGGCTAAGAATCAAATTGAAAGCACAATAAAGGCTTGTCTATCCATAGTATGCTTATGTAGACAGTGACACCCACCATACACACATACAGAGAGGAGGGGAAGGTGCTGTTTACATTGCCTTGAAAGCTATGGTGAGCTTCCATGTAACTTGTTAACCATAGGATAGAGGTCCTTCTCTTTTGTCCTACATAATATTTTAATATAATTCTTAGACATTTTCCTCTTCCAAATGGATGGGACATACCCTTAAATTATCATATCAACCAGTCTACTGAATGGGAAAAGATCTTCACTAACACCACATCAAACAGAGGTCTGATCTCCAAAATATACAAATAACTCAAGAAATTTGTCATCAAAGAACAAATAATCCAATAAAACAAATGGAGTACAGACCTAAACAGAGAACTCTCTTCAGAGGAATCTAACTTGGCTGAAAGACACATAAGCAAATGGGTCAACATCCTTAGTCATCAGAGAAATGCAAATCAAAACAACTCTGAGATTCCATCTTACACCTATAAGAATGGCCATGATCAAAAAAAAAAAAAAAAAGATGACAACTTATGCTGGAAACGTTGTGGGGAAGAGGGCACACTTCTGCATTGCTGGTAGGAATGCAAGCTGGTAGAGCCCCTTTGGATGTCAGTGTGGCGATTTCTCAGAATATTAGGAAACAACCTTCCTCAAGACCCAGTAATACCATTTCAGGGCATATATCCAAAGGATGCTCAATCATGCCACAAGGACATTTGCTCAACTATGTTGATAGCAGCATTGTTTGTCATAGCCAGAACCTGGAAACAACCTAAATGCCCCTCAACTGAACAATGCATAAGGAAAATGTGGTACATTTACACAATGGAGTACTACACAGCAGAAAAAAATAACGCCATCTTGAATTTTGCAGGAAAATGTATTGAGCTAGAAAGCATCATTTTTCTAGCTCAGACCCAGAAAGACAATTATCACATGTACTCACTCATAAGTGGTTTTTAAACATAAAGCAAAGAAAACCAGCCCACAAATCACAGTCCCAGAGAACTTAGACAACAATGAGGACACTAAGAGAGACATACATGGATCTAATCTACATGGGAAGTAGAAAAAGACAAGATCTCCTGAGTAAATTGGGAGCATGATGACTTTGAGGGAGGGTTAAAGGGGAAAGGAGAGGCAGGGAGGGGAGCAGAGGAAAATATAGAGCTCAATAAAAATCAATAAAAAATTATCATGCCAACATAATGAGGGAGGAGAGGGGAAGTGGAGGGAAACTGAGTAGAGGGAAAGAGAAGAGAGGAGAGGAAATCTACCTTAAATGAGTTTATACTTTAAAGGAAGCTGCTTATGTGAATTCTTCTTTTCCTTTAATATATAGATGGAAAACCCAAAAAACTTGAGTAATCTTTTATTAAATTTGACCGTCAATTTAATTTGTGATAACTCATTAATGTTGTAACATAGTAAAATGTATTAACATTCTGGAAGTATTAATTCATTATCTTTTTACAAAACAATTTACTTTTTTTACAGGCATCTTGGGTAGCTGTTTCATTATGGTGTCCTCGATATTTAAGGTATTCAACATGAATACCCCTACTTCCCACTGGATGATTTAAAATACATCACCTTTTGTATCTGTATAAATGTAGACCAAATTGCATATTTATTGTCTAAACAGAGTACTCTTAAAACATGTCTTGAGCTACATATATTTTTGGGGACCACTAATAATACCACTACTTAAAACAGTTATTTACAGGTGGATCTCTGTGTTTTTGAGGCCAGCTTGGTCTACATAGCAAGTTCTTGAAAAACCAAACCTAATCAAAACAAATCAGTAGTATATATTGTCGAGTGCTGAATCAATTTTCTTTCTTTCTTTCTTTCTTTCTTTCTTTCTTTCTTTCTTTCTTTCTTTCTTTCTTTCTCCTTTCTTTCTTTCTTTTTTGTTTTTTCCTTCCTTCCTACCTAATTTTCATGTAAACTTATTAGTCTACTTATGTGTTCCAAGCAGTCATTGCTTTGGGTATTTTGGATTATTGCACATTTTCCTTTTATTTTAATGAAGCAATAAAAGCTTGCCTTATAAAGACTAACTCAAAGGCATATTTTTTTCCTAAGGGATATTTTGGTTTATATTTCGTTAAAATTGTGATGGTCATCTAAGAGAAGGAGAATAAGAAAAAAATGAATGATAAAATTTCATGAATGAAAATATATGCTACAAATGACCCAAGTGAAATGTTGGCCTCTGGGATGCCACTGTGCCATGTTACTGAGCCTCATGTGGTGGCATTTCTGTGTTAGAATTTGCCTGTAGATATTCTTTTACTCAGATAAATGTTTGATAATATTAAATATTCTGTTATAGTACTGATTTCTGTTTTTCTAATTTCTTACTCAGCTAACAAACTTTGATCATTTGCTTCCTATATGGTTTCCTTATGAGAAGATAGGTGAAGATGTGGCTTGGGAATGGGCCATTCATTACTGGCACTTGGATCCCAATGATTCCAGATTTGCCTTGGTTACTTTCTTTTTTGCTCATTTCTCTGACCTTAAACAATTCTCCTTTTTCTGTTGTCATCTCTCCCCATGTGACATTGCATTCAATGAAGTTACAAAGAAAGGTTGCCATTCTATGGTACATGGAACTGTCTTTAAGATGACTTTTTATGGTTTTGATCTTGTCTCTTAGGTAACAGTTTTGTTAATGGTGGACATTGTACTCCTCACTTGCAGTAAGATTGTAAATCATTAGAGAAAATAGTAATAAAAACACACTATAACAAAAGTTGTGCTATGTATTAACAGGGAAGATAATTGCTATTCATTTTGAAGATTTTATAGGAATGGGCAAGCACCAAACTCTTAGTATTTATAAACTGGATATATAGCTTTGTCTAGCACATTTATTTTAGGATTCTGGAAATAAAATACGAATACAGTCTCAAATATTAGGATCAGTATGATTCAGTGAGGGTCATTGATATGACTAGTTATACCTAGCAATTAGGTAAATGCAAATCCTTCATTTTTTACCCTTTTGTGTCCCTCTCACTCTCTCTCAGTTCTTTGTTTCTGAAATTGTGATTTGGCAGTTCAGGATGGTGTATACAGCAATTAAGCACAAGTGCATTAAAGTGAATTGCTTAGCTCATACTTTTCTTGGGAAATTCTTAGCAAGAGTCTTTCCCATTCTCTTTTTGATATTTGTCATTGTGAAGATCATTCTGGGTAACATTTGTTTATTGATAAAATCCTTTGTTTACTATGCATGAGACTATAAATTAGAGCAAGGAATGGTCTGTTTTCTTGGATCACAAATTTTCTACCAAAAGGCAACATACAGCTACTCTGCATTAGAGGATGTTTAGAAAAGCCTTACTATTTAGTAATCCAAACTATCACTCTCATAGATGGATTTATATGTGTGACTAATCTGTTGAGAGAGAATTGTGTGATCAATATCCTTAGATATGTAGGAATACTTAACATATTGTGAAATGATTGGACAGTCTAAGGTATTTCTGTAACATGAATGCATCATATATTTAAGAAGATATACTGGTGTTCCTCTCCTTGTTTATCGGAGAAGTAGAAGAATGTGGAGATAAATCTAGAACTTGAAGGATATTAATGGATATACTATGAAATTCAGAATTTATCCTTTATACAACTTAGATTGCTAAATTTAGGGCAGTGACAAAGATATGATCTTATTTTTTTGCTTCAGAAGGAGAATTTTCAACATTAGTTCATATGAAGGATTAGACAGAAGGAAAACTAGCTTGACAGAAATTAATTAAGAGGGTATGGCAGTAATACAGATGCCAAAGAAACAAGCCAGATGGAGATGTAGTCAGGCACCACTGTCACCACAAATTGAAAGGACTGATGAACAATTTGATGTCAGAAGTGGGAAAATACAACACGAACTGTAAGAGCATGTCATGATTTTAATGTGGGTAACATAAAGATTCTGAAGCCTATCAAGGAACTTTGAGAGTGAAGCTGTCTTTTTATTGCTTAACAGCATCTATGTGGAAAGTGACCAGATCACTAGGGGGGAATTATAGTAGAAGATGAGAATCTGAAAATTATTAACAGCAACAGGTGGCGCTTCTGACTGGGAAACAGGCTGAGTCAATACTATCGCAAACATAAAAGTGGGGGTGGTTGACAGAAGGTTAAGGGTAGGGGGTGTCTAGTAAAAGAAGCCAAGAGTTGGAAATTAAGTAATTACAGAATGGCCCAGAGAATGTTGTTGTCGTACTGAAGACTGAAGTGGACAGGTGGGACATAAACAATACTGTCAGATTTTATAGAGTATGTGAGAAAGAAACATACCATGAAAGAAAGCTTTAGGAAACAATAGGAAAACACTATTTTTATTTGACTGCTATGCTTTTTCCCCTTATAATTCTAGAGTATATTTAGGATATCAGATAATCTGACTTGTTAGTGCTTAAGTGTTGGACAGTTACTGTTTCTTTTAGATTATAATTTGTAAAAAAATATTTGTCCAAATATTATATGCTGATAATTTTTTCTAATCTTTCATTATTATTATCAGTTGAGTGATTTTTAAATATATATAAAGGTATATACAACTCCATAAAATAGGGGAAAAAGATATTCAAAAGCTTAGCTTCTCAGCCTAGTCAGTTTGGAGTGGAGGAAAGTTGAATAAGAACATTAAATGCCTTACCCAATATGTGCACATAGTCAGTCGTAAAAGCAAAACTGGGTCCAGTCACCTGACTCCTGGTCTGGTACATTAACCGTTCTGCCATGAGAAAGAAGCTAGAGGTTGTTTCTAGGCAGAGAGAAGCGAACTAGCTGTGTCCTGGCAGAGACGTTCTGCATCATTTGCTGCCATCTGTCTTAAAGATCAATCTGGACTCTGAGCAATGGAGACAGTGTGCTGCATTGGGAGTGACCATGTGGAAAGAGCAGGGCTTGGTTACTTTATATGTGGAAAATGGAATACAGAAAGCCTTTATGAAAACGGGAAAGTCCCAGAGATATGAAATTTGGGGAATTCTTTGGATAACCTACTTTGCAAGACACTGGACTTATATGTTTTAGACCAGTTGTATTTAATGGTGTTGGAATATGATGCTAAGCATGGATTTTCAAGGTAAAATGTTAGAAACTAGAGAGAGCTTGGGACTCTGTAACTTGAATTCTGACCTGAATTGCAGTACTGCTGGCCTTTAGACATGTCATGCTTCAGTTTCCTTATTGATTTAAATCAATGTGTAAAACTGACTACATTTTAAGGACTTGTGAAGACTTCTTGGGCTAATTCCTCGCCTATTTTGGATTTTTAATATATATATAGCTAGAAAGACTGAGATTTCTTTAGTCCTCTTATCCTGAATCTATATTGTGGCTTTCTACAAGCATTTGGGTTTTTGATTTCTCATGTTTTGATATTAATTCACTTTGATTATTTTTTTATTCTTCATTAAAATTATAGCCATTCGTTTAATGGGGCTAGGATTAAAAGTGTTCGTTGATTTTAAATATAGAAAAGTTCATAAAATTGTCCCAAATAAAAGACAAGATCTCCTGAATAAATTGGGAGCATGGGACCTTGGGGGAAGAGTTGAAGTGGGGAGGGGAGAAGCAGGGAGGGGAGCAGAGAAAAATGTAGTGCTCAATAAAAATGAAAAAAGGCACAGACAAATAGAGAATTATTTCTAGGCTAATTATTTGTTACACATAAAGAGTACAAATAAAAATTATTGTTTTCTATCACTTTATGTTTATGTTTATTACTTTAAAGAAACACTATTAGTGTTTTTTACTCACAATTTCTCTACTTAGTTAAGATTTTATTATCTATAGAATATAAAGACTGTACTTCCTACTAATATATGCTTTCCAAATGTCAAGCAACAAACTACAAAATTAATTCTGAGAATGGTATGTGTGAATTTATTGAGGTATCCAGTTAACAGCAAGCCTTTCAGGGAGATCAAGTGGTTGTCATCACAACTGAATGACATAAAACAGTTATCCCAAATGCATTTAATTCTATTACCAACAATTGCTGATGAATTTTTAATTTTAATATATTTTGAAAAGTACATAAGCAAGTATTTGTTTGTCAGAGCTAATGTAAGTTTATTCTGTTTTATTTTATTTAGGTATTTTTATTGGATTATATTTGATTTGATATTTCTGACTCTACTGTAAGAATGACATTTTAGTTGTAAGTTTCATACAAATGACATTTTAATGTTTTAACTCAATAATGAAATTCCAGACAGATAGACTATACTCTAAAAAATAAAATATTGACAAGTACACTTTGTGGGTATTTTAAGATACATTTTATTTCCTTTGCATCTTACTAATGCATTTGCTGATGTTAGTTATCCACCAACGCCAGACTTTCACTATATATCCAGATGATGTTTGACAATGTTATGGTACATATCCTGTATCTAGATTTATGTGTGCAAATAGTATTCCTGGCAGTCAATGAACATCTAGAAGCTCTCATCGTTCAGCCTTGGAATATGGGATATGAAACCAAACAAAACCAAACCAAAAAAAGCCCTGCTTTGTGATTAGCATCATGATGAGTTATGCTTTTCTAGACATAGAGTTGTTCGGTCCTTACAAAGAATCTAATTTTTTTCACAGAATATTATATTTTAGAAATATCACATATTCATACATATAACACATAGCCCTGGGTTCCCAACACACACACACACACACACACACAAACACACACACACTTTGTTTGTACTATTTGTGTTGTGGGTGAGGATATAAAACAGATATAAATATAGATATTGATAGATATTACTGTTTTCACTTCATTATTTCTAGATAGAATCTTTATGACAGAGAATATCATTTGCATTGTTAACAAAACTGGACATTGGAAAAAACAGATTATGTGATCATCTAAAATTGTACAGACATCAATGAAAAGCAGAGCCATGTATGAACAAGACATTGTGACTTCAGAGTTCAGTAGACGCTATGCCTGTTCCCATTAAATGAGCAACCTACAATTCTGGAATAAGTTGCTTGTTAGGATTTTTGTTTGTTTGTATTGTTTTCTTTTGTTTCAGAGAGGTTCTAATAACCTAAAAATTTAAAGAATTTCATCTTTGCACACATTGTATTTTGATTATAATTATTCTATCCTCTCCGGAACTCCCAAGTCTACCTCCACCTTCCATCCTCTCCCAACTTCATCCATGAACGTTCTTTCTTTTGCTTTATACACTACTTATTCTAGTTAGTGCTACCCATGTATTAATGGCGATATGGGATTCAGAGGGCCGTGTTTGACTACCAGAAAAAAACCTCAAGGAAGGCTGACTCTCCATTCCCCCGAAGCCTTCAGCTGTAACAATGTACTTAATAGAGGTTCCACTCAACACATGGTTTTACATACACATTTTTTTTATTTTGCGAAGAGACATTCAAATGCCATTTGACTTCCAGCTGGCAAAAATCTAAGATAAGGCAATCTGTTATAGTCAAGGAATCTGGAGAATATAAGGATGAAATGTAAAACTGTCAAAGTAGTGAGTCAGTTGGGAAAATGTATCCATTCATGGTGGTAACAATAGAAGAATAATTAACCAATAATATTAGTCATTCCATGTACGTTCCCCTTCCCTTTGTCCAATTTTGCTGCCCTGGTCCTTACTTTAAACAGCTATAGAAGTTCTCCATTTTAACTTTTCTGGGTTATCATTGCTCGCATGTTTAGATCAACGTCAGAGGCAACTATGAAAGGAAGTATGAAGTATATGTTTCCTTAGAAAACTGTACATTGACTGTAGTATAGAAATACTATTCCAGCTCACCATCAGACAAGAAAGAGAAATCCAGGGTCTTTGTTGATACAGGAGAGGATGTGAAGGTAGTGCACGAAGACTTCAAATGTCCAGGGTGCAGCAAATCCTAAAATGTGTTGCAGGAAGCCGCTTGTTTGTTCCCAGTCACTTAGCCCCAAAATAACCACACAGAAACTATATTAAAACACTGCTTGGCCCATTAGTTCTAACTTCTTATTGGCTCTTATATTAATTTAACCCTTTTCTATTATCTGTATATTACCATGTGTCAGTGGCTTACCAGCAAAGATTTGGCATGTCTGACTCAGGTGGCTCCATGGCATCTGTCTGACTTTGCCCTTCTTTCTTCCAGCATTCAGTTCAGTCCTCCCTGCCTACCTAAGTTCTGCCTTATCAATAGGCCAAGGCAGTTTCTTTATTCATTAATGGCATTCACAGCACACAAAGGGGACTCCCACATCAAAAGTGATTTGTTTTCTGTAGTTGAATATTTTGAATTTTGCGAAGAAGCATTTTATTGAGTATTTATGCAAAGACTGCTGAATTTATTTAATTATGTAAATATGTGTTGCATTTGTTTAATTATGCAAAGATGTGTTGTTGTCTTACATTGCCTGCCTAAGGCACCTGACTGGTCTAATAAAAAGCTGAATGGTTAATAACGAGGGAGGAGGTATAGGCAGAACTTCTGGGCAGACAATAAGTAGGAAAAGGAATTTAGGCTCAAGGAAGAAAGAAAAGAAGATGACAGGGACACAGGAAGACAGCCAGACAGACACAAAGGAAGCAGGGAAGTAGGACATACAGAATGAAAGAAAGGTAAAAAGCCCTGAGGCAAAACATAGATGAATAGAAACAGGTTAAATTAAGTTAAAAGAGCTAGTGGGATAAGCCTAAGCTAAGGCCAAACATTAATAATTAATAATAAGTCTCCATGTCTTTATTTGGGAGCTGGTTGGTAGCCCAAAGAAAATTCCAACTACAGTTTTCTGTGCTATCTCACAGGGAGTTAAACACACTAAATCAGACTATGGCCATTGATGAAAGCCTGAGAAACTTTCCTACACATTAAGTATGTGCACACTTGGGGCCAAAGGTTCAGTTGTTGTGTGGTGTTGTAATGGTTGTTGCTCATACAATGACATTTTCAGAAAAGTTAACAACAAGTTTGAGTGGAAGGAAGCACAGTAAGGTAATGACTTTGTCCTTGGTTTATTGATTCTCCATTTTAAATACAAGTTTTTCAATATCCTTACGGTACATATACCATTTCTGGTAGCCAAAAAAAATCTCTTATGGTAGAGCACTTGTCTCAGATCTAGGAATACAAAGATGAGTAAGAAAACCTACTGCCTTAGAGAACTTACAGCTTCATAGCAATGGCTAATTGAAATCAAAGCAAATAGTTGTAGGAAATAAGACTGTTTTTTTCATCTGTTTGCACAGTTATTTAAAATGCTTGAAAGTGGGGCTGGTGCTTTATTTATCATTTAATTTCCAGAACATGGGCATGTACATCTTTCCAAAAACTGGATCCAGTAATTAAATTCATATATCTAGTTAAATGTATGATGAATTGAAAATTTAAATTTTAATTGATTCTTATCATTGAACAATTAGTAATGTAGTTTCATGAAAGTCATTTCCATTTTCTGAACTTCTGACACTCTCATAAGAGCTTGATGAACCGTCACAAGAGGGAACAGAATCAATCCATTAAGAGAAGTAACATTTTATGGGTGTAAAATGTTTATTGATATCTGCAGTGTCAGAGTGAATCTCTCTGCCATAACGTATATTTCCTTGAGAAATTAGCATTTTAAAAGGAAGTATGACCCACATGCCTCAGTTGTCCAGTGTAGATGGTGACGCAGACAATATGAGTCAGAACAAATTAGGAATTGTGGGCACATTAATAGTGAAATGACCCACATGCAAGAAATTCGCAGGCAGTTGACTGTGAAACTATTCAATAACTTTAAATTATGTACTATTCTATAATAATTCCTCCCATTTTAGGTCTTGTTTTTGATCATCACCAGGTTCAGTATTCTTGTGACTAAGCAAGATAAAGTATGATGATAAGAAATAGAACTCGAGATTGGTCAGCTTCATGATTTTCAACAACTCAGTTATAAAAAGCAGTATTTGTAAAAGATGCTCAAACCCCTGATTTTAAAGAAACCTTCAAGTGTTCATTCATGCATGAGTATTCATGTCTGATGTTTACTGTTGTTAACTGTTATTCTAAACGTTATTTTTCAAATTGAACAGATTTTTAAAATTCCTTTAAGAACATATTTATTGTTATGTTAGTCACTATAGCAAAGAATTGGAATCAATCTCTGTCTTTGTTAGGGTTTCTATTGCTCTGAAAAGAAACCATGACCACGGCAACTCTCAAAAAAAATTTATTGGGGTGGCTTGCTTACAGTTTCTGATGTTCAATCCTTTACTATCATGATGCAGACCATGGCGGCATGGAGGCAGTCATGATCCTGGAGTAGTAGCTGAGAGTCTTGCATCTTGCAGGCAACAATAAGTGGATTGAGCCACAGGTGGTATCCAGAGTATATAGAAGACCTCAAAGACCACCACCACAGCGACACACTTCCTCCGTCAAGGACATACCCACTCCAACAAGGCCACTCCTCCTAGTAGTGGCACTTCCTATCACATTATGGGGGTCAATTACATTTAAACTACTACAACCTCATTGTTTATCAGCAGAACTAAAATAATGAAAATTTAGTGTATTATGTAATATTATACTAGTTTACAGGAAATTGGATCGACTAATGTATAATACTAAGTGAGATCACACAGTCTCACAACTACATGTTCTTCTCATATGTTGAATGTAGCTAATAATATATGTATATATGTAAAGAAATATGCACAAGAAAGGCTAAGTAATAGGGAATGGGGAAGGACTGAATGCTGCTAATAGATACATTTTTTTATATATAAAGCTAAATGTCTTCTAGATCTAATTCTCCATTGTTTCGTTTTGGGGTTTTGTTGTTGCTTGTTTGTATAGTGAATAACTGCATAAATTTTTTTTCAAATGTAAAATTTAGTATGAAACTTGTCTGCTTCTGTTTTGAATGCTGATTCTGGTTGTATTGAATCATTGAATTGGGTCAGTTAATTACGGTGTGTGATGTTTCTATTTACAACTTTTAAAAATAAACATTTAGAACAAAAGAACAAAATCCAAAGTCAGGAAGGGGCCTCATTTCTGTCACTTCAGCCCTTGAGTGGTGAAGCAGGAGAAGTGAAAATCTGAGGCTGATATGAACAATACACATGCATACACACAGAGAGAGAGAAAGAGACAGAGGCACACTCATATGTGTAAACATGTATATCAAATTATATTATATTATATTATATATGGCATATTATATATGTGCGCCCTTTAAAAGAGGTCTTCTGGGCATCTCTGTTGCTTCTGTTAACACTCTCGGAAGGAAAGATGCTGCAGAAGTTATATCAGATAAACCTGGAATGATTTGTTGAGGTTATTGGTTCTGCCTTAGACGTTCTCACTCAGTAGGAGCAGAGTTTCCACTTTTCTGCACTCCTGTGGAATGCTGGTGATGTTGGTCTGGAGAGTCTTCTTGAGGGGTGTTGCTGGACACCTTCCTTATGAGAGTTCTTTACAAGACAGTCATAGTCACTGGTGTTTTATTAAATTTCTCAAGAAAAAAATAGTGTTTTATAAGTTAGGATATAAACACACAGTCTTGAAAGAGGTGTCAAATTTATATAAATACTTTTGAAAACAAACTGAAGAGTTTGTGGCTGTTTCTTATGGAACTTGAAAATGAAGCAGTGTTTAAGCTACACTGTATCAGAGAACTGTAGAATAGCTATGAAGGAGACAAAGAGCCATGGCTTCCCCTTTAAGTCCCTTGGATGATGATCTAAACATTAATTTTCGAGTATTTCTTTCTTTTTGGAAACTACAAATTTTGGGATCCTGTTGTGTCAGCTCTCTGTCCCTAGACAAACGTAGGGATTTACGCTCAAGAATTAAACTCTGGCCATTTTATCTTGGATAGCATTCATGTGGATGGAAGCACATATTTTTGCCAAACTAAAAGTTTCTTATGCTTTCCTATGGCCACTTCAATGTTTTAGAAACACCAGAGTCATCGACCAGGTCAGAAGGTGAAGGATCAGCAAGTGGCATGTGGCACTTGGCAGTTCTTTCTCTTACTGTGATTTCTATCAAGCATTGAGCTTGTTTCGAATGGAAGAATACAAAAGAAACATCAAATCTCTTTATTTCTCCAGTTGAATGAATGTTTAGGATTAGCGTATGAAGTAATGGTTTCATTCTGGTGTTTGCAAACATTGCATGTCCCTTTCAGCTTCCCACAAGCAGTGTCCAGCCAGTCTCCCAAGTATTTCCTTAGCTTTCCCAAAAGATTACTTACCTGCTTCACTCTCATTGCGCTTTTTTTTTTCTTTCATGACTTAAACACACAAATAACACAAGAAACTTTACATCTAGGGTCTACATATGGGAGTAAGCCTACCATTTCTGTCTGTGAGCCTAGCCTGCTGTTTAGCTATATAGATTTTACCCAGTGTGATTCCAATTCAGAAAGGAACAGATTCTATATGGACTTTAAGAAGCTGATTATAGAAGGAGTAGGGTGTGATTGCCAGATGACAAGCCTGGAACAAGTGAAGAAAGGGTATCTTTGTTGTCTAATCAGCAGGTTTAAAACACACATCAAGAAATGACAGAGAGATTCTGGGCTGTTATTGCAACAGAACACTTGAAAGAACGGTAAGCTAAAGCTTAAACGTCTTAAGCAATTAGTATGTGAAGAAAAATCTAGATGTTACTCAACTAAAGAGATTAAATCTTCTTAAGATGTCAAAGGTCAATATTTGAGGCTATTTGAAAGAAATGGGCTTCTGTTAGGAAACCCAGAATTGAGTAAGTGTGGCGAACCAATACGTATGGATATCACACAGAGCTCAGCCATGCTGTGAAAATGACCCATGCTGACATGAAAGTCCACAGAAATTTTTAAACTTGTGAAAAATTGTGTCACTGAGTGTGCTATTCCTAAATGAAAATCTTTGGGTTTTTATTACAAGTAAACATTAAAAAGAAAACCTTGTTTAACTATGTTTATCTAGGTAAAAATCTAATTTATTTGCTATTTTATATCCAGCCTATTAGTTCTCACTCCATTATCTAGACCTTTTTTCTCATGCCCACAGTCTGCTTGTTCTCTTGGATGGCTGTGCTTACCTCTCAGTCACTCCTCTCTATCTAAATAGATTGCCTGGATGTAGACTCACAAATATCCATGTAGCCCTCATCACACACATGTGCACTTGCTTAGTAATTTTCTCTTTGTTGCTTACTACCGCCAAAAAAACAACAGAAACTTACTCAATGCTTTTTGTGAAATGGTAAGTCCATAAAATAAAGCAAGATTTAAAATATTACTTCAGTAAGTGAAAAATTAAGCCACATTCTAAGGTAAAGTTTAAATAAACTATAAAATACAAATAAATGAATCTAAGAAATACTTGCTAAATGTGCTTACGTACTTTCTAAAAGACTGATCAGTATCTCAAATAGGTAATATAGTTTACTTTTCTATGATTCATAATAAAGTGAAAAGTTGGTGGAATCGGAAAAGAATGAAATTGAATTATAATTACACACTGTCTAAATATGTAATATGCAGATGGAAATAGGAAACATCTTATCAAAATTAGAAATAAAGACAAACTAATTTATTGAGAGATACTAGAAAACTTCAAGATCTTATGCTTTTTCCTTTATTAAATGAATTTATAACTGTAGAGTTGTCTAATTAAATTAATTATAGACTTTGGAACATTTTAATATGCTTGCTATTTAGATTATACAAAATTATGAGGAAAGGCTTCTGACCTGGGTCACAAAAGGGCTGTCTTTTTACTATGCCTACTATGAACCTGTCGTCTTTTTCTTAAGTCATTATATGGAATATAGTTTCGTTTTGAATAGGAACACATTAATATAAAAATCTATTAGGGAAAAATTCCTGATTCATTTTCATACTAAAATAGGTGATTTTTTAGTTTTAGTGAAAGATTTCACATTAGAATGTCTGTGACTCTTCATGTTACAGCATCCACTGAATTGTCTTAGAAAATATTGCATTACCTTTTTTGCTTTGAAGTTTGCATTATGTATAAAGAGCTATTTGGGTTTAAAAAGCTCATCGAAGTATTAGGATAAAATAGACTTATTTAGTTAGTACTTTAAAATTCTGAAGGAATCATTTTTTGTCCTTTTAAAATTGTTTTAATTTTTAATTGTGATATACTTATACTGTATTTACATCACTCCCCAATCCCTAAAATCCCTCCCATTCCTTCACCAAGATCATTAACCAGAATTAATTATCTCCTTTTTAATATTTATAGTTTTTACATATATTTGGATAAATATATAAGTGTACCCTGTGGATTCTATTAAGTGTTGCTCATATAATCTGTTTTTATAGCTGATCACTGGTCTTGACTAACCAGTTAGGGGACTCACCTCTGGGGAAGATTAATTCCCTTTTCAGTGGTCTATAATTGCCTACAACTATTTAAGGATGGAGACACTTGAGATTCTCCCCATCCACGTTGGCATATCAACTGGTGCCATTGTTTCAGCTCCTGTTTAAGTTGCCATATTGCTGAAACCTCATGGGTTCACTTTCCTTTCTCATCTATAAAATACTATCTTTCAGCAGACATCTTTTGATATTATAATATTTCCTTTCTCTCTCCTGTGATATTCCTGAACCTTCTGTATTGGGGTTGTATTGTGGCTGTGTAACTGAACCCCAACAGTTAGTTACTTTCTGCATTTTAACGAGCTGTCGCTATCTGTAACTGTGTCTTTCTGTGTGAAAAGTGTCTTTCGTGAGTACTGAGAGTTTCTTTTATTTGTGGATATATAGATGAATACTAAAAATAAAATTATTGTCCTTTTTATTAGAATATAAAGAAATTAGAAAATTATTTCCCAATATTTATTATGTAAATAATAGTGAATAGTTCCATGAAAACATACATTTTGTAAACTAGTAATGTCAGATTATACTTACCTGAACATGATGATGCCAGTTTATGGAAATATTTTTGCCATAGAGTCACGAACTTAACTGATTTAACTTAAATAAATGTAGATATCTCATTGTTGGGTTGAAGTAGAGGAATGACTGAAATGGGAACACTAAGACCTCTCTATGTGTAGGTAAGAGAGAAGGGCTGGAGTCCTTAATAAGATTCCCAAATTGAAAGAGATGCTTTTAAGAACACCTGTGTAATTAGTGATGACCAAAGGCAAAGGAGACTTAATTTTGTGAGAGAATTAGGCTGGATGTCAAGTAATAATTCCAGCCCATTAATGTGCTACCTTCGAATTTACCAACAAAGCTAAAATAAGCAAGCTAATTAAAAATATTAGTGACATGTTTACAATGATTACATACTTTATGCTCCCCAGAATCTCATGAGGCAATTTACTCTTCTTAAGAATTCTAACAAATAATGGTCCTTCAATTATGAGCCAGTGCTCATCTTTCTGAGGAGTACGCATGTGTAATTTGTTACTTACTGAGGAATAAAAGATACTATTATTGGTTTAATAATTGTTCTATCTTATTTCTAATGGCACAATATATTTCATGGTTAGGTCATCTGTACACCTTTTCAATGATATTTGCTATTTCTCATATTAATCTCATTTTAAAATGGGGGAAATTATTGCACAGCTCTTGTTTATTGGCTCCCTAGTTCTGGTAAAAACTGAAATTAGTCCTTCAATTCTCCAAACATGGTGTTTCTTGTTCTCTATCCAATATGGGTGTTATTTGCAAGCACTAAATATCTTGCTGAGAGAAATGGATTGCAAGTTTTAATATAGAAGTCAGAAAACCCTTTCAAGAGGATGAATCCAGATCTATGGTCCTGCAGACAAAAGGAAGTGGGTTACACTCCTTTTCTAGCAAATGACAGCAGACAATACATGCATCTCAAATGTTAGGGAGAATCTGAGGAAATGGAGGAAGGCATGGGTGGCTCCTGGGAGTGAAAAAAGAAAGGGATATTAGGTGATGCACACTGAAGAGTCGGTGGATGGCTAACCCTTAATGATCGCCCAGGATTCTGACTAGTCCCATAAGTGGCATGGGGAATATTTGGAGCATTTCATATGTTGCCTTAGCTATTATGACCAAATATTTGTCAAGAAGCATCCTGAGTTTCCTTTGACTGACAGGTAAGAGGGCACAGTTAATGATTGGGAGGGCATGAGGTTAGGCATGTGAGGTAGTAGTTGCAATGAGTCTGTAGTTTACAAGCAGAGAACAGACAGGAAGTGTGGCTGGAATACAAAATCTCGAGGGTCACCTTAGTGAGCAACAAGGCTGCGTTTCACAGCCTTCTGAAACAGTACCACCAGTTGGAGACCAATGGTTTAAACACAACCGCTGCTGCGAGCAATTTTAAATGCAGACCATGGCATCTGTTTTACATATGGAATGGTTCGTCAATCCAAAACCACAGGGGAAGAGTAGAGATGGATATATGGGTTAGGAAACAATTTCTGTCATACAAATATGGTTACAGTGGAGCGAGTGAAGTTACAAACTGGTGAGGAGAAGCTAGTGGAGATTAAGAGAAATGTGTTAGAGTCAGGCTATATTTCTAGAAGAATCACAGAATTTTGTAAATGATTATATATAAATATAATTATTATATTTTGCAAATGATTATATATAAAATACAATACAGGAAAGATGGATCAACATTGTCCTAAGGAACTACAAAATAAAGTTGCTGTTTACTAAGTTGAAAAAGACCACAAAAGAGATTTTGCTGCAGGAGTTCTAGGTTCGCATGCACTGTAATAAGCATATAAGTTCAAATAGATTAAATATACCAATTTGGAATTTAGGAGAGACAGTTCAATCACATATAAGAATTTGAAAGTCATAAGTAGCTACTTAAAATTATGAGTTTATGATCTTATCAAGACAATGATTATAAATACAAAGAGACTAATACTAGGGTTTTAGACTTCCCAACATAAAAGATGGGGGTGGGGGACATCCAGAAAGATAGGTCAGTTGGTAGACGTGCTTGGTATGCAAACAGGAGGACCTGTTTGAACCCTTAGAGACAACATAAAAGCTAGCGTACTAAAACAGTTGATGCCTTCCCAGCTATCCAAAATGGATCTGGGAGGAATCCTGGAAGCTCACTGTCTAGGTGGCTGTCATATCTGTCATTAAACAAACTAACAAATAATAAATAAATGGAAATGTCCTTCAAAAAAGATGTAGGGTGATGACCAATACTGGATATTGTCCTCTGTCCTTCACATATGTAGTATCCATACCTTCATTGAGTAGTAAATGCTCACACATGAAAGCTCCTGCTTACACACAGACATGGAAGACATGAAGAAAATAAAGTACACTTTAGAAGGCATGTCAGATATTTAAAACCTAAGAACATGGTGGTGTCCATTATGCCAAGTATAGGCTAGAAAATGGGCAGTGTGAGTAAACATTTACAGTTTTACTGTTGGTCAGAAAAAATGAGGGCAGATCTATTATTTCTCGCTCATAAACAAAATGTTTACTGTCGAACTTGCCAAGAATGCCTCTGGGGTAGTTTTGAAGAGCAGAATTCTGAGTGACCTAAATAGATAGTAATTAAGGGTAAATAAGACAAGATACATGAGAAGGAATGAATGAAGATCTTTCTAGAAACTTGGCTGAAAAAAATGAACTGGATATTGACAAGATACGCATGGACAAGTGAAATAATTTTTGAGATAAGCTTTAAGAATGCTGGCTGAACCCAGTTTCATAATGTAGCCAATGATAACCTTGAACTCCTGATTCTCCTCTTTCTACCAATGTAACGCTTTGCTTATAGGCTTGTGCCATCATGCCTTGGTTATGTTCAAGAAAGCTTACCATGCTTTATGTGCTAAATAATTATTTGGAAACAGGTAAATTGAGTATACATTTTATTATTTAAAACAGTTTTTAGCTTTAAATAGATTTTGATCATAGTCTTCCCCTCCCCCAAGTTCTTCAAGATCCTGAGAATGAAGCTTGTTTCGAAGTAGTGAAAGGTAGTTCAGAGACAGTTGGGGCATTTTCTTAAGAGATGAGTGTAGAAGGAGAATAGAGAAGTCAAGCCTGTTGGTTCAGGAAGAATAGTGAATGCATAATATGAAGTTCTTTGACTTCTTTGTAGTTTGAGATAAACTGAAGCTGAGACTGAGTGAATGAAGCATTGTCTATCTAGAAAAGGAAGATAAGTAACGGATGAGAAAAATAACTCCTTCCTTAGCTCTTGCCTGTTTGTTTTTAATCAATGGCACTAATTGTAAACCAAGGATGTTTGCGCATTCAAATTGTAAGTTAATTATCCATAGCCATCTAGCCATCCATGTAGTTCATTGTAGAGTGTATGCTAACACTAGTCATTTACTTTTATCGTCTCACCTATTTAGTTTAATTAACTTTCTATGATTTTGTTTAACTTTCTGGACTACTGTTGACAAGAGGTTATAGCTTGTTAAAGGAGATGCTCATTTACCATTTTCAAAGACCAGGTTCGCAACTGTAGGTGTCATTGGGATGACAGTTATCAACCACTCAAAAGTTGGAGGTCTGTAAGAACCACCTGACACATCCGTTGATTTACTATACACTTGATTAAACCTAGGTAGTTGTCTCTGCATCTTCTGCTTCTGTTCATTAAAAAGTCCATCAAACGATAAAATCTCACAGTATATTTTGAGAGTGAAGTGTGTATTAGCAATACATATAGTGTGATATGTTTGATGAAGACATTCAGAGGTTTATAGTTTTGCTAATTCATAGTGATAAATAGAAAATTAATATCAATAATAAATGAAACAATTAATTTTGCATGTATTTATTTATTTGTATGAATACTTTGCCCAATCGTATGTCTGCATCTCAAGGGTTCCCATGAAAGCCAGAAGTGGATATCAGAGCCTTTGGAACTGAAGTTACAGACCTTTTGCAGAAATGGGGTTGCTGGGACTCTGCATATACATCCAATTAAAAATACATTTAAAAAATATTCAGAAGCTTCATATACACATATACACAGACAGATATGGAACAATTTACCTCTCCACCCCTAAAAGAATCAAAATCATAACAATACGTTTTCTATAATAAGAATAGTCATTATCATGTGTTTTACTGACTTCAATATCTTTGTAACTGACTTGGAGAAATTTAGAAGATAAATTGCTTGTCATATTTCTCCCAGTATTATCGCAAATCATAGCTAATGAGAAGCCTTCTGGAAAATAGTTTTAAATTCCGCATACGTTGTGGATTCTCAAGGTTCTAATTAAGCAGAATGTTTATATGCTTTATCTCAACATAAAGGATTCTGGATGGAGGTTTTCAACCTACCCAATGACAAGTGCTATACATTTTAAAGAAAGCTTGACACTTTTCCTACTTCTTCTGGGACTTGACTCTGACAGAAAGGAGAGAAAAAAAATAACAACACCAATTATACCAGTCATTCTGAGAAATAAAGTTCATTCTTTGAAAATTGGGTTGGTGTACTTGAAAGTGCACCTGTTCAGAATTGCAAGATTAGAAATTGAGTTCTTGATTGTCTGCCTCACACTTCTACAAACTCGGGGAGCCACTGCATTATGAATGAGAATAACAAATGCCTGTCACATGGGTTGTCTATGAGAGTTAAGATTAAAGAGATGCGTCCATTGGTACACATTACCTAGCAATCAACAAGCAACCACTTTAATTATTAAATATTCATAAGACAGTAAATGAAGTCATGGTATACAATAGAGATGAAACAAACTCATGTGAGCGTCTAGTTGTAAAATCAAAATTATTGTGCAAATTAAAATGTTTTATGCTACATAACTAAGTTGTAGGTGATGCTTTTAAGACACTTCTACGATTTCTTTTAATTTTTCAAGTTTATATGTGGCAGGTATATTGATTAATTGCATCTTATAAGCAGCTGCTTTGGTTCTCTCCTGTTTTCTGTTCTCTCATTTGTGCAGAAAATTTATGTTGTTATAGCTCAGGCCGTTTATAAGAAATGTCTAAGTATGGATTTATTTTCCAGTTCAGCTAGTCTGAATTTTGTGAAACCTTTTTTAAAAATAAAGAATCATATATTTCTTTAGTTCAGCAAACACTGCTACTATTAAGTAGCTAATTCTGACATAGTCTTTGTGCTCCTTCTTTATGTGGAATTCCTGTTTCCTGGGAGTTTGGATGTATGGAGTTTCCTCTCTCTCATTCCCCTCTCAGTTGTCTTTGAATCTCCTTATGAAGGTCTCAACAAATGACTGTGCTCACTTTCTGTAGCTTCTCTTAAGTCACGCAATATAGATTATCTCCTTGTTCATTTTTGATAGATATACAGAAACTAATTACAAAGGAATACTGAGACCAATAAGTTATGATCTTGAAACTTCTAGTGCTGTATCTTCTGTTCTTTGTTTAGTGTCTGGTTTGTGAAAGAGTATGGTACGTGAGTTTATATGAATGCTCTTTTTACATTTATTTTTATTTTTTTATTGTTATTAGTTCTTTGAGAATGTGATGCAATGAGTTTTAATGTATTAACTTCTCTCCCAATTCCGTCGAGATTCACGTCTTCTTTCCCACCTACCATACAGCTATGTGTGGGTACGTGTGTGTGTGTGTGTGTGTGTGTGTGTATGTGTGTCCTTGTACTGCCCATACATCATTGAATGTGTGGTTGATCTACCAGGGGAAGCACTCTTGATGAAAACTGACTTTTCCTTTCTCAGCAGCTCTCACCTTCACTAGCACATCCCTAGGCATGAGACTTCGTGCTTAATTTCCCTTTCCATGTTAGAGATTGTGTCTTGTGTGAGGTTTAGCAGGTCTTATGAATGCTTTTACAACTTCTGTGAATTCATATATGCAACAGCCATGCTGTGTCAAGAGAAGAGGGTCTCCTTGTCATCATCCATGGCTTCTTGCCCTTGCAGTCCATCTGGCTCCCTTCTAAAATGAGCCCTGAGCCTTGTGAGGTGGGAATATGGTGTAGATAGCCCACTTATGGATGAGCATTTCAGAGTCTCTTATTCTCTGTGCCTTCACTAGGTGTGGGTCTCAGTGTTAATTCCAATATATTGCAAATAGACTATAGTTTCTATTATGAGGGGTGAAATATATATTAATCCATGGTATAATAACAAATACTTAGGAATTAGTTTAATAGCTTCATACTCTTTTAATTTATCATCATCATCATAATAGCAGTTACTCCCCTGGAACCTGGGACAAAGCCACAGATTCTTAACTCTGATAATAGTACAGAGTATGAATTTTGTTTTATTGGGTGGACTTAAATCAGAAGATGATTGATTATTCCTTTGATGTTTTGGCTACTATTATACTGGTAGACATTTCTTACAAGGATAGTACTTATTGTATCTCTCAGATTTTACATCTGGCTAAGACCAAGGATTACTTTTTTTCTATAGTAGCATGCATAGCACCTTCAAGCACTATGACTGCTAACCAATACAGATGTAGCTTCCAGGTGAGCAGCAGCTTAATTCTGTGACTTAAATATATGATACATTCAGCAATAGATTCTTACCATCAAGTTCTAAAAGGTAACAGATAACATTAGTAATAGCCCATAGTGTTTAAGACCTAGACTTCATTGGCCAATAGCTTTAAAAGAGATAACTCACTCTGGACATTGAACTTTATATTTGTTAGCCTGTCTTGTCTAGCAGGCACATCATCTCATTGTAGGGTAACCCGATTTTAGCTACTTTATATATTTGTATGTATATATTTTAGGAAGTGTCTTAGCTTTCCATATGATGTTTCTCTTTTTTAAATTGGCTCTGGCAATTTTTATTACTCTATACATGCTAGAGTATTCTCAAAGGATGGAATTCCTAAGACAATACACACTAAAGATCAAAGAAAAGAACAAGCATGGAATGTAACTTAATTTAACAATGAATTTAATTATACTTTTCAAAATTTGTTTAATTTAGTAGTGAATTAAATATGCTTTACAAAGACCCTGTTGACCAGAACTTTGCTGAAGAAATGGAAAGTAAGATGAGATTGCATTTTATATTAACAAGCTGTCATAAGAAAATCAAGACACGGTCTGCTTACAAATGGCAAGTGAAAATAAATATTGAGAAAAATAACACCTTTTACAGGACTGTCTTCCATCATTTGAAATGTAAAACCCTGCATATAGATGTCTGAATGTATATTTCAGTATGATCATATAAACATGGAGAAATGGTAGGTGGTTACCAACTATAGATGGTATTTGCGTGGTGAGTGGTGTTTTTATGGTGGCAATAGAAGAAGTGGGGTGGGAGGAGATAGCATAGCTAAGTCTGAAAGGAAAGAAAAAACACATTTTATTTTATGTTACAGATTGATATAATTACTTGTTAATACTAAAAGCAGAACATTTGTGTTTCTTAAAAATAGAGAGGCAGGCCAAACAAAGAAGGTAAGGTGCTGGAAGTAGTGGCGCATGTCTCTAATTCCACCATTCAGTAGGCAGAGAAATGTGGATTGCTATGATTTCAAGGACAGTCTGATCTAAATACACAGACTAGTCAAGTGAGACCGTATCTCAAAAAGAAAGAAACAAAAATGATGCCTCATGACCCCCATTTTCTCTAAAGCCTCTTAGTATCCAGGAGGTGGTAATAATCTACCTGTCCATGAGCAAGTCAGTGAATAAAGGAAGTGTGGTAGTCACACAATCTAATGTCGGCCAGCATTTGAAAGGAGGAAGTCTTGTTATTTTCTGTCATCTCGATGAGCTTTAAGTATACTACACTAAGTTAAAATAATTTCCCAGATTATAAGTACTGTATGATTACCCTCATATGAATTACTATAAGTAGTCGAATGCACAGCAGCAGAGAGCTGAATGGTAATCATCAGGGCATGGTATACAGGGAAAAGCAGATTCTGTTTAATGACTATGGAGTTTTTTATCTGCATCATAGAAAAGCTATGGAGATTTAATTCTAAGTAATATGAATATACTTAATATTCCTAATCCATACACTAAAATAAGTAATTTTGAATATATTCATGGAGTATGGATATGTATGTTTCGATAATATGAATTTAAATGTACATTTTAGTTATATCTAAATATATCTACATATCTAAATATACATGTATCTATTCATGCACAGTTGATGGTTGCTCCCTAAGAGACTGCAACATTTTTGTGCCATGTTTATTCGATTTCACATTAAATTACAGCATCTTCTTCCATGTCTTTGTACTTCCCATTATAATAATAACTCTTTTTCTTTTTGAAAACACAGCATAGAACAGGCTCTGCCATTCAATGAATAGGCATACCACCATTGCAATTAAACAACTGTAAATTTTCTCATTCACATTCCTATGAGTAGAATTCTGGATCACAGATATTAATATTTACTTTTCTTCCCATTTAAAAATGTGAATCCTGCCAAATAAACCACCATAGAACTTAAGAATACCCTTTTTTGTATAGTCTGCTAAGTTGCAGAAAGTATGAGTCTCATTAACTTATTGATATACTTACAAATTATTATTGATGTAGTTTTATTTTATCATATTATTGAGATGAAAATATTTTCTTATCTTCACTAGCGACTTCAATTTTTAATGTGAATTTTTGAAGATTTTATATAAAGACCAGACCATTTTTTACTAGTAAAATAAGCTATTTATTTATTTATTTATTCTTATTTTATTATTATTATTATTAAAAATTTCCATCTCCTCCCCTCCTCCTATTTACCTTCCCTTCACCTTATTCCCCTCCCCCTCCCTCTCCAGTCCAAAGAGTAGTCAGGGTTCCCTGCCCTGTGGGAAGTCCAAGGTCCTCCCCCCTCTATCCAGGTCTAGGAAGGTGAGCATCCAAACAGACTAGGCTCCCACAAAGCCAGTACATGCAGTAGAATCAAAACCCAGTGCCATTGTCCTTGGCTTCTCAGTCAGCACTCACTGTGGTCCTGAACCTTAGAAATCACTCATCCCAACCTTTGCTACTATAAAAACCCAACCCCAAGTGCACTTGAGGCTCTCCGATTACTCAAATATGTTGGACACAGTGAGAGTCTGAGTTCAAACTTGAATAAGAATAAAGGTTCTTTGCTTTTACATATATGAAGACCAGTTTTTACAACCCTTCTGCATAGCCCTGTCTCCTCCTCTCCTACACTTCCCATGTTCTCTCCCAATTTCCTCTCAAATCTTTGACTTCTTTTCATATTAACAGTTTTTTACACACACAAACTTCACTCCATTTAGTGTTGCTTGTGTCTATATGTGTTTAGAGCTGACCACTTGAGGTTGGATAACTCATCATGGTGTTCTCTGACCAGAATACTTATTCTGCACCTCAGCAGCCATTAACTGTCTGTAGCTCTTCATCTAGAGGTGGGGCATTGTGGTACATTGTAGTATTTCCTCTCTCTGAGTTTGCATGTCAACTGATGTTATCATTATGCAGGTCTTGTCACTCTAACATATTACTGATAAATCACAGATGAAGCTTCCTTGTCATATAGAAGACACTATCAAGTGGTAGATGTTTATGTCCTCTGGTTCTTAAAATCATGCTGCCCTCTTTTCTGTAATGTGTTCTACATGTTGATTTTATTCTGCAGATATATAATTTGGGTAGGGCGTGGCTCTGCTTCTTCCTCGGGTTTAGCTGCACGTCTGCTAGGTGAAAGAAAGCCAAAGCTGGGAATAGGGTTCTGAGGGCTGCGGATATGATGGACATAGTCCCCTGGGCTATGACTTGTGAATTAGCTCAACTTTATTCCAGGGTATCAGAAAAATATAGGATTTAGAAGCCTGGAGACAAACCCCAATTTGCATTAAGTGGAACATTTCTACGTAGACTGGATTGTTGGCAGTTGGATCCTAAAGTAAAGCTCCTATAGTACAAGTCTTGGTTACCACAGGTGGAGCAAAATAAAAATTTCTAGCAGGAAACTGTGTTAAAGTCATGCTAGAGATATATCAAGAATCCAGACTTACAGTCAGCTTTCAGATAAAGTCAGCCTTAGAGACTTACAGTCAGCTTTCAGATAAAGTCAGCCTTAGAGACATTCTCCAGATACGAGCTGGTAGAGAGTGGGGAGTTTCCCTTGGGAGTCCCTCATTTCGAGCTTTAGAGGGAACTGCCATGCCTTGATAGACTACAGCCTCTGACCATCAAGGCCGCCAAACAGTCCTACACAAGCAGCCTGTTGTTCCTTTCATTTAGAACAGTTGTGGATTTCTCTAATAGCTTCCCTTTGAGACAAAGGAAGCAGCTTTGTAGAGGGCTGAGAGCTATACTCGCTGTGGGAAACTCAGTAGTAAATGACTTGGCTTGTTTCTCAGCTCCAGAAAAAGAAATAAGTGGTGAATTCTATTTATTCTGAGGACCTCTTATTTATATATTTACTAATTCCACTCTGTATAGGTTTTTGTTGTTGTCCATTAACATTCATTTCTGTAATGTGTTTTAAAATAATGTCACTATATAAATGATATAATTTTTATATAAATAAATAAACGAGTTGAAGTGCATGTGCTACAGTGTTGTAGCACTACAGTGTCGCAGAATCCTGTGTGTGTGTGTGTGTGTGTGTCTTAGTAGAGCTTATATCATTGTGCCCTGTGGCAGGGCAGGGATGTGTCTCAAAGATCCATTCACCTTGACTGTACCTAAGGTTGCTCTGCTCTGTCACTCCCTTTGCTAGTAGAGCATTTTCTTGCTTATAAGCATTCTCCTTTTCATATGTATTTTTCTATCACATTTTTCATTTTCCAAAACAGTTACTTGATTTCTATACTAATTTCTGACCCTATAATTGTTAAAATGGCATTTTATTTTATTTTTAAAATCTGCAACAATTTGATTTGTACATCCTCTATTTCACCTGTGTTCTTTGTCCTCTTGCCAGTTTTCTTTCCCTTGCGCATTGTTGAATACACTCAGTTATTAGATTGCTTTGTCTTTTGAATAGTCCCTATCAGTCATAAAAGCAGAAGCCTTAGTGTCATCGTGTAGCTTCCATAAGTCACTGCTTCATTAAGACAGCATGCATTTGCAATGTTTCATGCAAGAGACACCGAGTCCCTTGTAAAATAAGAAATAAAATTGAGTTCAGTGAATGACAAATAGTGGATGCAGGAAAGAGAGAGGAGAGGAAGACAGATGCTTAATTATAAAAATATTTACCCTGAAGGAAGAAGAGAGATGAGAGGAGCTGCTAGCCCATGTCTTTAGTACCAGTCCTCAGTAAAGTAGGATTGCCATGAATTTGAGGCAAGTCTCTACTACACACCCAATACCAGGTCATCCAGTTTGTTTCTAACAAATTCTTTCTAAAGAAAACAAAAGAAGAAGAGGGAGAAGAGGGGGACAAAAGCAGAAGGAAGAGAGGGTTGTGGAGAAATTGGAGGAACCACTGAGAAATTTCTCTTTTAAGTTAGTTACCCAGTTGGTGGAGTCTGAACAGGTGGATCGAGCATAATTCTTGCGTGTGTTTGGCATCTTTCACATACTAGAGAGCAGTGAATCAGAAGCACTGTTAATGAGTTCACCTACAAATATTCATGCAGCATTTCTATGTGTAGAATTTGCCAGTGACTCACATAATGACCCTCTGTTGTTGTCAGAAATCTGCTGGCTTTCTTACTCATATGGTTTGACTGTCCATTGAAATATAAAGTGTGCATGCTCAAGTTCAACGGTGACCTCCTGAGGTTGATTCAAAACTCCTGCATCCCATTTCCATATATGTCAGGATACTTCATTTAAGTACTTAAATGGAATCATTTCAGCCAAAGGAATTTGCAAATTTGGCACTAAACACAGTAGCGAAGGAGACTGACATAAAAGTGTGAAGAATAATTTATAGGAGATTTTGAAATCTAGAAATGTCAATTATGAATTTTCTTGGAAACAGATTGTCCACAGCACTCAGGCTACTATTTGGCAAAAATAATATTTCTTAGTATTAGTGTTTTTGGCAATATTACATGTAAGTTAGTACTGTTTTAAAATACTTAATCAAAAGATTTCAAATAAGTTTAGCATTATTAAGTTTCTCATGTCACCATGAATTTGTTCGGTATAGAATATTTGAAAAAAACCTGGCGCACGCTTTTAATCCCAGCACTCGGGAGGCAGAGGCAGGTGGATCTCTGTGAGTTCGAGACCAGCCTGGTCTACAGAGCTAGTCCCAGGACAGGCTCCAAAGCCACAGAGAAACCCTGTCTCGAAAAAACAAAACAAAACAAAAATTTGTAAGTCATCAAGGTTTAATTATTATGATTCCTTAATTTATCATGCCTTTAGCAGTAATCATGACACAGTTGGAGGCTACATGAAAAAGAACCATATGGCCTTCTACATGAAGACCTGCAACTACTGATGAATAAGACAAATAATGAGACATTGAGTGAAGCCTTCTCTAGTGGGGGCATTAGGCAGCATATTGCCAACTAATGAAGACAGAACTGTGTTGAGGACACTTTCATAGCAGTGGCTCCAGAAACAATGAGATATGAAATTGTTTCCAACAGCTGAAGAGGGGCATCTGGTTTTAGTTAGGGTTACAATACTGCCCTGATGAAACACCATCACCGAGCAACTTGAGGAGGAAAGGGTTTATTCAGCCCATGCTTGCACATCCCAGTTCATCTTCAAAGGAAGTAAGGACAGGAACCCAAACAGGGCAGGAACTGGAGGCAGGAGCTGATGCAGAAGCCATGGAGGAGTGCTACTCACTAGCTTGCTCTTCATATCTTTCTCAACCTGCTTTCGTATGGAAGCTAGGACCATCAACCCAGGGATGGCACTACTAATAGTGGATTGGGCTCTCCATCATCAATCACTAATTAAGAAAATACCCTACAAGTTTGGCTACAGTCAGATCTTATGAAGACATTTTTTTTTTCTTTTGAGGTTCCCTCATTCAGATCACAATGTTGAGTTGTCATAGAACTAAATAGGACAGGCAGCTGAGAAGAAGTAAGACCATGCTGTTACTGCCAGTGCTATCTGAAAATGCAAGAATGAGGACAACTCCAGTCTGTGCAGTACATGCAGACTCTATGGGAAAGAGATAAAAACTTGATCCTTATATGAGTATTCAATCATTGCTTACAATCACTGGTCAAGTTTGCCCTCTTAGTGAAGTATACATAATCAGACACCACCCCATTTAAATATAGCTCCTTTCCATGTTCCTCCACTGTGATTATCTTCCTCAGTCCATATAAAACAAGCTTTCACAAATAAAATTTCTTAGAAAAAGCAAGAAAAGTATTTACAAATACAACACTGTGGAAAAAATTGTACCCACTGGAGCCTCTTGCCATCAAATATTTAAAGTTGAGTTTATACATAAGCAAGAAATTGGAATAATTAAACAGGCCAAACTGTCTGAAATGAGAAAGGGAATTAAGATAAAGGACACTCCGATATGAAATTGAGCTTTCATGATTAAATTCAAGAGGTAGTATTTTAAATTCTAGGTCCAAATCAAATACCCACAAGATATATTTGATTAGTTGCTTTATTGACAAAAATTACTGTTTGTTGATAATTCTTGTATCCACTTGTGAGACAGGAGAGAAATCAAAATCCAATTTCAAAGGGTCAAGCAGACATTTAATCATTAGCTTCAAAATGATTAAGGAACTGTTGATGAAAAGTTATATTCATTGGTATCAATGATGGCATTTGATGTAGGAGCAGATTACTTATTGAAGTTCTGCTCATGCAAAAGGTTCCCATGGAATGGCATAACATATGTGACTCACAGTGATTAGTGAATTCTTATACAAAAAAAATTAACAATGAAAATGAAGAGCTTTGTTTGCCACATAATAGTCAAATTTAGACACAGGTTCACCATCAAACGTTGTCTTAAAAGTGTTTTGACAACATTGGACTTGATATAAACCTTAGGGAGCATAAGTAAAGGAGAAATGGGTATAGTCATCTAAATCCCTGTATGTCAGGGGAAGCAAGCTCTCCAAAAATATCTAAGGCAGGGGCAGAATACTTGATAAGTGATGTAGATATAAAACTTGGGATTTAGCTTTCTGTTAAGTGATTCTTCTGCGAAGCTTAACAAAATAATGCTGACGTGAAAGGTATTTTGGGGAGTCATGATCTTTTCTCTTTACTTGAGAAGTAGAAACTACAAATATGCTTAACATTTATTTTATAATTATAATAGTATAAATGACTCTGTCAGTAGATGGAGGTGAGTAATCATGTAAAAAAGAAACTTAAGAGACACTATATCAAGTAATGTTACTACCTGAAAACGAGATGTCAAAGTAAAGAAAAATATTTTCTCTTATTTTGATCTTTCCAAATGGAGAATATTGGGAGGAACTATTATGTCCATGTGCTAGCATAGCAAGCCTGTTTTGAGGTCTGGGGTTGATTTTACTTGTAAACGCTTATTAGAATATTGGAGATATAGTATTTGTGTACACAAAGCCATCCTAAAATTAAGCTTTAGAAATTAAATCATTTTCTATATAAGGGCTGTGTAATCAGGTAAGGGCTATATGAGTCATTGAAATATCAGCTGGAAGAAAATATCCAGAAGTTTCGATTCAGTAAGGAAGAGAAAGAAATAGTGTTGTACTTGAATATTGGAATCCCATAATTGGTAGCAGGTAAAAAAAAGAAACTGTTCTCAGAAACAAGACATTAAAATTAAGCAGGGAAATGTGCAAATTCTTTTTTTTATATTTATTTATTAAAAATTTCCACCTCCTCCCCTCCTCCCATTTCCCTCCTACTCTCCCCCCTCCCCCTGCCCCTCCCTCTCCAGTCCTAAGAGCAGTCAGGGTTCCCTGCCCTGTGGGAAGTCCAAGGTCCTCCCCACTCCATCCAGGTCTAGGAAAGTGAGCATCCAAACAGACTAGGCTCCCACAAAGCCATTCCATGCAGGAGAATCAAAACCCAGTGCCATTGTCCTTAGCTTCTCAGTCAGCCCTCATTGTCAGCCACATTCAAAGAGTCTTGTTTGATTACATACATGCTCATTCAGTCCCAGTCCAGCTGGCCTTGGTGAGCTCCCATTAGATCATTCCCACCGTCTCCATGGGTGGACACACCCCTCGTGGTCCTGACTTTCTTGCTCATGTTCTCCCTCCTTCTGCTCTTCATTTGGACCTTAGGAGCTCAGTCCAGTGCTCCAATGTGGGTCTCTGTCTCTATCTCCATCCATCGCCAGATGAAGGTTCTATGGTGATATGCAAGATATTCATCAGTGTGGCTATGGGATAAGGTCAGTTCAGGCTCCCTCTCCTCTGCTGCCCAAGGAACAAGCTGGGGACATCTCCTTGGACACCTGGGAACCCCTCTAGAGTCAAGTCTCTTGCCAACCCTAAAATGGCTCCCTTAATTAAGATATCTCCTTCCCTGCTCCCATATTGACACTTCCTCCATCTCAACCATCCCATTCCCCCAAGCTCTCCCCAATCCTCCCCTTCTCCCTACTCTCTCCCTCTCTCCCCTTACCCCCATCCCACCCCCACCCCCATGCTCCCAGCTTTTGCCTGGCAATCTTGTCTACTTCCATTATCCAAGAGGATGCCTATATGTTTTTCTTTGGGTTCACCTTCTTATTTAGCTTCTCTAGGATCATGAATTATAGGCTCAATGTCCTTTATTTATGGCTGGAATTCACTTATGAGTGAGTACATACCATAATCATCTTTTGGGGTCTGGGTTACCTCATTCAGTAAAGTGTTTTCTATTTCCGTCCATTTGCATGCAAAATTCAAAATGTCATTGTTTTTTTTACCACTGAGTAAAAGTCTAAGGTGTATATGTGCCACACCTTCTTTATCCATTCTTCTATTGAGGGGCACCTAGGTTGTTTCCAGGTTCTGGCTATTACAAATAATGCTGCAATAAACATGGTTGAACAAATGCTTTTGTAGTATGATTGGGCATCTCTTGGGTATATTCCTAAGAGTGGAATTGCTGGGTCCTGAGATAGGTTGTGAAATGCTTATTTGATCCACAAGTCTATCATTGGTCTGGCAAGGTACTGTTATTTCCACATTAGAGTAAAAAAAATCTTCTCTGAACATCTATAGGAGGGACATTCTGAAGACTAGGAAGGTAGGGGACTGGAGTCTGAATGGAGTGCTAACTGGAAACTGAGAAGGAGGAAGGGAAGCTACCCCCTGTCATGGCTATAGTATCTTCTGTGCATGTGTGAACACCCACGGTTCTGCTTTGTGACTTCTAGTCTGAGAACTCGGAAACCGCTCATCAGGCTACTTTATGTTCTCTTCCCAGCATCTAACAGCACCTGATAAATGGTCAATAAAATTTAATTGAATATTGTCTTGGTTTCTAGTCTTATTGCTAGAGCAAATGCCTGAGAAAACAGCTTCAGGAAGGGAGGATTCTTTTGTCTCTTGGTTTTAGAGTACTTTCCATTATGCTGGAGAGGTCATGGCATTGGCTCGCACAGAATGGAGCACACAGTAGCAAGTAATGGAGGGTAGACAAATGTATTAGTGCTTTTCCCTCAGAACTCTATCATGGCTGATGCCAGAAGATGCTGTCCACTTTGGGGGAGCATTGATACACCTCAGTTAATCTCCCAGGAAGTATCCTTACAGACCTGCTCAGATAGGTTTCGCTTAGTTGACACCAAGTATCATCAACTTGAAATAAAAAATAACCGTAAAGATGCATAGTATCTACAAATTATTGCTCTGATAAACATAGAGAATAAGAAATATATCAAACAAAAAATAGGGTGGCAGTGCCCTAATAATTCATAAATCTACACCGAGATGAGATTCTCCACTTAATGGAAAACTGTTTATGAAGACTAAGGGGAGAGTGAGCTGGAAAACCCACCTTTGAGACCTTAGGGATAATACAGATTGTCTCACAGAGAATGTAGAGAAGGAATCAGTATTTTAAATTGACATGAGCTTTGTTCAGACAGATAATCAAAACGTCCAGAGCAAATGATACTTAAGAAGAGTTGAGAATACCACTCTTGGAAAAAAATATGGAGAATGTGGCTTTGATGCATGTGTGCCTGTATATGACTGCCTGTGTTTGTCTTTGAGCACAGCTTTTAGAGTCATAAGAGTGGAAAACATCTTCCCAAGGCTGTGGTGCTGCTACTAACCATAGACTTGAGAATTCAGTACAGGCTACAGGAGCGAGTAAATCTGACTTCTTTTGAGATCTAAGTTGACTTTTGGGGAAGAGAATTGTGGTTTTGTTACTATTAGCACGTTTAAAGATATAAAAAGGGGGCTGGAAATGGGGATCAGTGGGTAACATGCTGCTATGCCTGCATCAGAGCCTAAGTTTGTATTTCCAGCACTTTTTATATAAGATGGGTGTGGCCGCATAGTCTAAAACTCTAAAACTCTGGCAGAGTTAGAGGAAAGGAGTTGGTAGAGACAGGCATATCCAAGAGCTCAAAGGCTATGCTGTCTAGTCAGTTGGTTAGCTCTGGATATACTGAAAAGACCCTGTCTCAAAAGGCACTATAGAGTATGATATATTATTATATCAATAAAAGAACCAGGTTTGTAGAATTGTAGATATGCTGCCATGTTTGAGGATAAGGGACCAGAACCCTTAGAAGAAAGTGGTGATGAAGTCAGATAAGGAAGAGTTAGGAAGCATACTGACTGATGGAAAGCAGCATTAGGAATGAGTTTACAGCACAGTAGATACTCTTTTGTTTAGTATGTTTCTTATTGAGAATTACACGGTAAGGCCAGCTGCTGAGGCTGAGGCTGATGTTGATCTGAAAGAAAGATCTGTTGAGAGCAGTCTCTCTGTTGAGGTGATCACTGAAATAAATAAGGATTGTGGACGTCTGAGAGGAGAAGAGCCAGACATCAACCCAGAGGAGCTGCCACCGCTGTTGTTCAAGGAAATAAGGAAGCAATGTCCACAGCAGGGATCTGAAGGAGAAGGTAGGGAGTCTGAGTGTTTGACAGCAACGAGAAGAGCAGGGACTGAATGTGAGACACTTGTTTTGAAATATTGCCCTTAAGACGTCATATTTTCTGATAAAGGGAATTTTTTGTTGTTGTCTAGTTTTGTGACAGTCTTCTAATGTAGACAGGGTTTGTTTATCTAGTTTTATGTGGTTGTTCTGCCTTTTCTTTTGTCTCAAAAACAAGGATATATAAAGAACATAATTTTCAGGTAAAATAAAAAAATCCTTCTGCCTTCTCTAGGCTTTGTGGGCAAAAGCTTTTAGCAAACACTGATATATTTGTGTCTCTAAGCTTAGAGTTCTGATTAATGGGCATGCTACCGTATTTCCCCTTCCTTCACCTGCTGGCTGGCTCAGCTCTGGGAAATCTCTTCCGGTCAAATTAAGGGGAGAGGACAAAGTATAGTGCCCCAGGAGACAGCTGTATATAACTCCCATTTAAATGCCACCAATGAAAAAATTGCCTTGCTTTAATTTAAAGCATTTGGTTAAGGAGAGAGTTACTTTATAATTGAATAACCCTGCTTCCTTCCTATCTATCCCATGGGTATGAGAGTTAAGAACTAAAACAATCTAATAAGATAATATTTCAAGGGCATATAGTTCTTCCCTTTCCATACACAGAGCACTTTAAATCGAATGGGAATTCTGCATGCACATGCAATATAGCAATGCAGCAAGTTAGGCTTGGAGAAGAAGGTAATACCAAAATACATAACACAGAAAAACCAGAAAAGGCACAGGCTCCTTGTTTGCGAAATCTGTTTCAAGTGATGTCAATGGATTGTTTGCCTGTAGCACAGGTGCTCAGAGTACGACAGGGTATAGTCAATCCCCCAAACTAACATCACTCAAAAACTACAAGGGGTTCCTGTGCTACACAGAGACCAGATGGGAGCTTGGGGCTATTTGTTTTATCCTGTGGCTTCTAATGTTGGAAGAAGTTGCTGCAAGGAACAGACACAGTTTAATTTCCAAGCCGTTGATATTCTAATAGGTGCAGACAGGCTGCTTTGCGTGGAACGTATTTTTATGTTCATGGAGTGATTAAAAGTGTCCCTCCTGGTGTGATAACAGACATTTAATCCCATAGTGTGCTCCATCCACTTATGAAATGCCATGCAGCATTCGGCCAAGCTCCCAAAGTCATCAGCACTACTTGTCCTGCGGATGGTACAATTTCATGTCTCAAAATGCTGCTTCCGTTTTTTTTTTTTTTTTTTTTCCAGTGCCTCAAACATTTTCACACTCTCCTACACTCCCGAATCCCAGTGCTCTGAGAAGTTAGGAGACTATTTGTGGAGAATGACATAAATGTCTGTTATTTATCTCTCCTGCCTGTTCCCTTATGGAAGTGATTGGGTCATTTCTGAGCATAGCTTTTTTTTTGTTGTTGTTGGTTGGTTGGTTTTGGTTTTTGTTGGACTAAGAGCATGCACTGAACTCAGCTGCTGGTGGAAGTGAGAGCATCATTTTTCTTGAGTTCCCTTCACTTTACTTTTCTCACCTCCAATTTTATAAAGATTATTTATCTACCACAATTCAGAGAGAAAAACCTCAATTGATTTTTATGCCTGGTGTTCTTTGCTAGGCAGAACATCTGAACACAGTGTCTGAACCCTGGAGTGGTGGTCTTTGCTCCCCAACTTGGTTCAACTAACGTTTAGCTTGATTCATTCAGAGCCAAGTTGGTTAACTTGAAAAGAAAACCGTTTTGCTCCTATATCCATTGCTTTGGCCAACTTGCCTACCTATGCTTATAATCATGGCCAGTGTTGTTTTTACAGTACTGGCCTCTTCATTTCCCATGCTCTTTTGAAAATTGCTTCAGAATTTTTTAATAGCTTTTGCTTTATAGCCTAGAAGACATTTTAAGCTACTTATCATAATAAACCTGCCAACGAAAGTGAGTTTTGAAAAACCATTTAGTTTTACTTTCCTCCCAGAAAGCAATCCCTTGGTTACCTGGAAAACAACTGGTAACTAACCATTCATCTTTCAACCAGCAATAATCTAGTTTCCATATTAACATTTATGGCAACTATTTTCCAGCATGACCATGGACCTCTAGAATTACTGACTTAAGTGTTATTTCAGAGAACTTCTAATTTATGCTTTCTCTCCACTCAATATCACCATGCACTTCACTGGAGAATCTGTCTCTTTCCTGTTCAGTGATGGAAGCAGTAGATGAAAGTCTTGATGTTTGACCTTGGCAGCCATGGAGACCTACCTTCCTATTCTGGTCTCCAAAAGTATGCGACCTTAGGAGAACTACTCAGTGCATCTAGGAGGAAATAACAGACCTGGCAGAGTCACTGTCAAGATTAGAAACTGTGAATGCTTGGGTGAATGTTTTCTGTACAGGGGAAGATCTCACTGAACAGTTCAGTTGCTGCCTATGCAAGTTACTATTGTCCACACACCGCACTGCTACCACCATTATCCCTATCGCCACCACATCCCATCAGGGAAATTGCTTCTCCCATCATGCTCTTGTCAACCTCACCATATTAATTTGATCAAATTTCGCTGTACCCCTGTCCATATTCTTAATTTCTCTATCTACTTCATCAACTTCTGGTAAAATAGTAAACTATCCTCTAACAAACACAGCCATAAAACCACCTCATTTTATCACTCGCCCATGTAGACACCTGTAATCCACTTCCTCCCAGTACACCATCAGCATCATCCAGATACCCCGTCTTTATGACAAACATAGCACTCCATCCACCCCATGCTTATGCTACCTTGGTTATTTGCCTGTGGAGAAAAATGTACTATGTACCTGCAGTCTTGTTGAATTATTAACACCGTGAAGTCATTTTACAGTCCCCATTTGAAAATGAATAATTACATATTCCTCTCTCTGTGTTCATTCAGCATTTTTTATAACATCTTGGCATTTACACTGTTCTGCTTTGTAGCATAACAAATTGCTGCTCTGTCTGCTATCCTTCTAATCCTATCAGCAACCTTAATGTAAATACATTGATTCATTCTTTCTTTTTTTATTGTACCTTTTGTACCTCAAAGATGCTTCCCGAGGACAGTTTCATACACATGCATAAAAACACAAACCCAAAGGCTTTTAAACATAGTCAGTGTGTAGACTATGAAAGCCTGGACAATGAATGCTGTGGTCTTGACCAGTCTTCAAGAATCATTCCAGAAAATTCATCTGTGATAAAGGGTTGTACACCAAATATGTTCATTGACAATTCCTTTACCTGCTGAGAAATGGATGTTGAAGACCTTTGCTACTTAAACAGTAGTTTATGATTTACTATCATAGAGAGAAGCTACATAGAGCTCTTCAAGCCAACAATTTTTCCTATATTAGAGTCATATTAAAGATAGAAAACTTAAAGTATTTCAATAAATTTGAGATTGTATTACTTCAAGGGTACTTGTATATTCCTGTGAAGTTTATACTCATTTGAAAGGTAATTCATATATCATTCTCTAAAAAAATATTTCCTTCCCATTCACTATGTATCTTATCTAATATTTTTGCCTCATTTGTGTGTACTAACACCAAGCTTCCCCTCTTTTATTTCCAAAGTTTTAATTTAGAAAACCTAATTAGTGTGTGTGCACATGCAAATGTGGGTGCGTGTGAAGGCTTCAGGTCTCTGGGGAGTCAGTCTTGCCCATATACATTTACATGGCTCCTAGGGCTGGAATTTAGAGCATTGCACTTTTATTCTTGGGAGCAAGCCCCTTACTTGGATGAACTCTGTAGTTTGCTTCTCATATTTTTAATGCCTTCATGATATTCACAACCTCAAGCCATTGCTTTCTTTACTCTAGAATTACTTTATATTCTGACATGGTCTAATGTTCCAAGAAGTGGTCTTATTATATGTGATGTGGTGTTTATATAAACTATTTTCATTCTAAGCTATTTGCAGAAAGTGTATTTGTTTATTAAAAAAATCTATATTTAAGTTAAAAGTAAACATAGACTAACTTTTGTGTTAATAAAAGTCTTCTTAGTATGTAAAATATAAATTCTCTCTTGGAAAAAAGGAAACTATCCCAACTGGGAGATAAAAATGGCATCTATAATAAAAACAAAAATACAAATATTTTATTAGCATTATTGATTTTTTAATAAAATGTAGCTGAGTCAATACCATGAATTTTTATTTAGTAACTAAAATAACATCTTCATTGTTTGAAATTATTTGTTTTTAAATTAGATTGAATATCATAGTATGCCTTTAGTTTCATTCAAATGAATGTATCCTTTACTTGGAAAATTATATTTAATTATATAATTTGGTCAGTGGACCCATTATTTTCTATTACATCTTGTTTTAAAACATTAGATAGAAGCACAAGCAAGAAAATGAGTATATATAAACATTATACAAGTTATTTTATCCTGCTTATTATATGGAGTAATTTATTAATTTAAAACAAGAATAGCCATTTATATAACATGCACACACACATAAACACACACACATACAGAGAGAGAGAGAGAGAGAGAGAGAGAGAGAGAGAGAGAGAGTTTGTTTTCCCATAGGAGTGGTTGTCATATGATTCAATAATGGAGATTAAATTCTGAGTAGTTAGTTGAATAGATCTTTTCCTAAAAGAGAAGCTAAAATTCATTTTAAAACTAATTAGAAATGTATAGAAGGCTCATTTTGCATGTTAAGCCTTATTAGAGTGAGATAAGTAATTCATAAAGAATCATAGCATTGCTCTGGACAGAATCAAATAAAATGACACTACCAACCATTGTTTCCTAACAAATTGCAGAGCACAAAAACAAATCAAGGCAAAGTCTCAGGTCCAAGTCATCTTGCTTTTTGTCAAGGGAAGCGACACACATAATGCCCACACAACTCTATTAAATAGTGGCTTCTGGCAAAGGTTTCCTGAAGTAGCAGCTGTCCATGCAGGTGGACCGCCTCCCTTTTAGTATCTGAGCTAGAGAAAATCATGCCATTTGCCAGGATAAATTTACCCTCGGTGAAACATAACTGGGTATGAATCTTTTGTGGATTCAATGCCCAATCACTGAGCCTGCTACAGGACACCATAATAGCAGTATGTCCGGGTCTCTGAGTAAATCTGTCAGCTGCATTCGACTGCAATTTAGATATATGCTATATAGTGAGAATTAAATGAAAACAAATGCTATAATTTTTATTTTGCTAAACTTAGACTCTGTATCCTATATTAGCATCATTTTTAATCTGCCCTTTTAACTAAATAGCTTGGGTTATTTCCATGTTGGAAAACTTCAGTTCTTTTGACATCCCTTCCTGTTAACCTCCTCCAGTGGGTGTTCTTACTTCTCCTTGGTTGTCCTACTAGACAGGACATCTGCTGATTTCTGTAAACAGTAGCATAATCCCTTTGCTCCCAGCTCAGCTCACATGCACTGAAGGCAGTGACGAGCAAATAAGAGAGGCAGCAAGAAGATGGGAAAGGCAGACTGTGCTGACCTTAGTCTCAAGCAAGAGCACCTGGAAATGTATATTGATATGAATGTCCTAAACCACTTTCTCTGCTTTCTTATTTTAATCCTATTCAGGTTTTCAGTTAGTAATCTCAGTTGTGACTCGGGTAGTTTTTGTTGTTGTTGTTGTTGTTTTTAAGCTAAATTTGGGTTCAATAGGGACTGATACTTACTACTCAATGTCGCATGGTGACATTGGCTTTTCTCAGATATCTTTAGCAGCCATGATCAGTTTTACTGTGGTCCTTGGATATTTCGGGTTTCTTCTGTTTTATAATTTAGGTGTTGATGTCACATTAAGGAATGAAAAAAGAGTGACTTCTTCTTTGAGTGGTTTGACCAAGTGTTAGCTGAAATTTGAATTTTCTACCTCTCTTCCTTTATCTTCCATCTGTTTAGTTTGTGGGTAGTGGCCTGTCTGTACTAATCTGCCCCATTAGATCAACTCCACCATAGCCACACTGATGAATATCTTGCATATCACCATAGAACCTTCATCTGGCGATGGATGGAGATAGAGACAGAGACCCACACTGGAGCAATGGACTGAGCTCCCAAGGTCCAAATGAAGAGCAGAAGGAGAGAGAACATGAGCAAGGATGTTAGATTGAAATTTTAAATTATATTTAATTCCATTCCCACGATGGTTAAGATGTTGAATTTTTTGAATATTTACTGAACATTTATTATTCTTTGGGGCTCTATTCGGAACAATTTACCAACTGGCATTTTCTTTCAGTATTTAAAACTTGCAATTCTTTATATAATCTAGGACTAACCCCTTTGCTGAGGTATACCTGGCAAAGATTTTTCTCCCATTGGTAGGCTGTCTGTTCATTTTGTTGTTAGTTTCATTTGCCCTGCAGAAGCCTTTCAAATTCATGTGACCCATTTGTCAGTTTTTGAAGCTGTTTCCCGCGTTATTTTGTCTTTATTTAAAAGCATGTTGCCTATATCAATGTTTTCCTTTAGCAGTTTCAGCATTTCTGGTTCTAATTAAGCTTATTGTTCCACTTTGAATTGATTTTTGTCCAAGGTGAGCTATATACATTTAAATTCATTCCTCTATAGGTGGACATTTAGTTTACCAGTACCTTCTGTTGAGTAGACTGCCCCATCCTCAGTGCTTGAAGTCGTTTTCAATACCTCTGTTAAAAATCAGATGAAGCTAACTGTGTGAGTTTAACTCTCAGTCTTCTATTAATATTCCATTCATCTATTTGTTCTTGTGCTTCTACTGTGGTATATTTATCACTATGGCTTTGTCGTATAATTTGAGTTCAGGAAATGTTATTCCAATATGTTCTTTCTGTTTCGCATTAATTCAACTTTCCATGATCTTTTTCTTTCCATATGAATTTTAGTTCTGCATTTCTAGTTTTATGAATATAACATTGGATTCCGGTGGAAATCTTAGTGAATCCATAGATTGCTTTTAATGGTATAGCCATTATTAATTCTGACAGTATTAATAATGGCTGACATTTATTAATTCTGTCAGTCCAGGAGCATGGGAGGTTTTTCCATTGCCTAACATATTTAATTACTTTTTCTTTGGCTTGAAATATTAATTATTCTTGCTTTAATTCTGGAAGGAAATAATATCTAATAAAATTGGAAAATTGAACTTAAAATTTGTAAGGAATTTGACTAGTAAATAATAACATAAAAATAAAAAATGAAAAAGAGAAATAAAAATAATAATAACATAAAAATAATGTCAAAATGGCATTACTAAAACAATACGTTGTGTCAAGAATTGTTGCATATGATCAAATTATGACTGCACATTTGTCCTTTTATGTAATTATACAACTTCTTTTGAGAAAAGTCTATTACGGTCATGCCTCTTTTACAATTGGATTTTTTATTTACTTTGAGTCGTTTGAGTTCTTAATATATTTTGTATACTCACTACTCATTAGATGTATTGTTTACAAATATTTTTCTCATTTTATAGGTTTTTAAATTATTGTTTTGTTTGCTTTGTAGAAGATGTGTTTTATATAATCTTTTAAAGTTGTTTCTATTTTAATCATCTTTGCATTTGTGGTCATAGCAAATTATTTTCATTAGCCATCTTTATTGTAATTTTGTTATTAGTTCTTGAATTTTATTTTTTATTTTTTACCCCTATGTTTTTGTTGTTTATTGTTTCATTTTTAGCTAATTCCACTGGCAGATCTGATTATTAGTTTTCAATTTTTGTGTATACTATTAAGTCCTAGTTTAGCTAAATATTTCCTTGGAGATACTGTGTGTAAGTTCATATATATATATATATATATATATATATATATATGTTCTTATTTCACAAATACTTACAAACACTATATGTAGAGGTATAAAACTGAATGGGATTTGCCACTACTTTTTATATTTAGAATTACAGAACTTAAAGGAAACTTGTAACTTTAATATCAAGAAACACATAGCATCTTTTTCCATTTATGTTTTTTTCTAGGGCTTCTTTATCAAGTGTGTTTTGAACACAGTTTTGTATTTATTTCATTTATTATTTCCTGATAGTTTTAATATGTAGTTTTTCTAAAATCACAAGTACACTGACAGCTTCTTATTTGGAGTTTTAAAACCTTTTGTTTTCTTTTTCTTTTTTTTACTTGTTGAATCTCCTTTAAGATCTCCTGAATAAATTGGGAACATGGAAACCTTGGGGGAGGGTTGAAGGGGAGGAGAGGAAGAGGGAGGGTAGCAGAGAAAAATGTAGAGCTCAATAAAAATCAATAAAAAAGATATGGTACAATCAAAGATACAGTTAAATAATCCATAAATAGAGACAGACAGATAACAACCCTCTCTATATAAAAGTTAATAACTCATGGTAACATATAAAATATCACATTGCTAATCAGAAGGACAAAAAAAAACTAGTGATACAGAGATGAAAATCCACAATTGTAATTTGCTGCTATGTAACCTAGGATTCCCATATTACATTCTCACAGCACAGTTCTTTTTTTGGACACATGACCATCATTTTTTTTTTTGTCAGGCAAAATAAATGTTCAATAGTTTTATCTTAAAAGAGTCTTATGTTTAGATCCTTAATCACAAGTTTTTAGTGTGTAATTTGAGATACTATTCACCCATCAATTTACAGAGAAATAACCAGAGTATGGCAAGCCCATTTTTATGTTTTATGAGATAAAATACTTAAAATTACAATGCTAATGCACTTCCATAGTAGGAAATTTCAATTAAAAGTGTCTAGGATAAAATGTATAGCTAATTTCTCTGTTTAAATAGTAGTTTGTCTTTTTTCTGAATAAGAGAATCTTAGAACTAACTTAAATATTTATAGTATTAAGTATGTAGTAAAATCGTGACAGTTGCACTTTATGCATTAATATAGCTTAGATTTTCATAATTCAGAAGAGAAAGCAAATAAATTGGATAAGATTAACTTATACAGTGTTTTTAATGTAAAGTGATATTGAATAAGAAAATACATGAAAATGCATTGTGAATGTATTTTAGAATAGTCTTTGTGTACCAAAATAGGGTGTGTGAGTGTGTGTGTGTGTGTGTGTCTAGATCTAGTTTGTTGAATGAAATTTTCAGAAAATAAAAGGAATCAAATTATTTTCTAAACAATTTTAAAAGAGATAGAGGTCAACAGGTACAAATTTCTAAACTTCTCATGCTCAAAATGAAGGAAGTCTTAGACTCATCATTGGGAGAGAATGTCCCAGATTTTTAATGACTTCCTGTTGAAATTAACTGGAGCTAAAATAAAAGGCCTGCCATGGCATATCTTCATGCTTTCAGTACAGTATTTTGAGTTACCCAGGGTGTATTCATTTTCAGCTGACAACCACTGTCTTTTATTATCCTAATAGAATGAGAAAAAGAAATCTACATACTTTGTTTCTCCTGTCTTATATACAAACCTCAGTAATTGGATTCTGAGACTTCATTCTCATTTTATCCCAGGGCTCTTATTGATTATTTGGCCAGGGAGACAGGACTCTGGAAGGAATACATTAAGGGAACAACAGCTCTGTCTGATAAGTGCTTGCCAAAATCACTGATGTTGTAATTTTGGTAATGTACATCTTTGTCTCCAGATAGAAGGCTGGCAGAATGCAGACTTCCTTCTCTTTGTGTTCTGCATTTTATGTTGCTTTTCTTCCTCTTAGTGGTGTCTGGAGAGGGGATGGGAGTAGGGAAGAGAAGAAGGAGAGAGGTGTGGTGGGGGAAAGGTACAGAGAGAGAAAGAGGCAAAGAGAGACAGAGTGACAGAAACAGAGTCAAGGATTCAAATTAGAATAGTTTGGAAGCATCCTGTTTTTCAGTGAGCAACATGTACTAAACCACTAATATGAGCAGATAAGAAGAAATGAAATTTTTCAGATATGGGAAACTAAAGTTCTGGGGAATGACTTGTATTGAGCCCATACATTAGAATCTCTCAGAATGAGCTTGACTTAGTGTGTCATGAGAGCCGACACTGTCCTGCTATCAGTGCTCCTGTACTGTACATTCTGTACATTCTTGATTCCTTGGTTTGTGACTTTGTGGAAACTCTCCTGTTCATGCGAATGCTTACTTGTATTTCTTACTAGACCCTTTGGTGTAGGCTAAATTTTCTAAGTTGCCTTTTAGGATTGCTATAAATTCAGAGAGGTGGTATGGGTAGAGTAACTGTCATAAAACTAAAAAAGGTCTTTAAACATTGTCTTCTTATTATACACACATAGATTTTAAAGATTACATGTATATGTAGATTACATTTCAGTGTGAGAGATTTAAATGGATGTACTTGGTTGTGTTACAAAACTGAATATTATCACAGCTATTTTAATGCTGTGATTTTTATTTCAATGAATAGTTATGTTCACATTGTCCTAGTTATGGAGAATGCAACAGTGGAAGAAAGAAAATCTCTGTGTAGAGGGAGTTTATATTTGCCAAAATAGGGCCAAAGGATACACAAGCCAACAAACAATTTGATATTATGGCATTTTAAATGGCATGGAGAAATATGCTTAAGTATGAAGAGATAGCAGTTGATATGTTCTGGGCAAGCCATATTAGAGTGGGCAAGGAAAGAATTCTCTATCTTTTCGTGGCACAGAAAAAAAATTACACAGAGCTAGGGGAAAAAGTGATTGTTTTCCAGACTCAATTGTGATCAGGCCATATGGGATTTTGAGTGCTTAGTAAGACGTGGCCTTGGGGGCAGAGGCATGACATTAACAGCTCTGTTTATTGCTTGCTACTATTTATAGGCAAAAAACTGCTGTAGAGAGAGTTGTCCGTTAAGAATGGAATATTGCTGCATCAGCACTGTATAGGAGAAACCAGAGTGGGAAAGAATCCAAACTAGACAAAGCAGTTAGGGGACGTCGCAGTACTCTGCAGACGTGTAGGGAGATCGTAGTGCATATTGTGTGGAGCTCTGCAGAAACAAAACTTAAAGACCCATTTAGGGCCTAGGGGTGGAAGGGGAAGGACTCGGCAGCGATGAAGGATGGGAAGGCCAGGGGTGCTTCTGGAATTTAGGTCTCGAGTAAGTGAAGGGTTGGTTAAGCTATTAGGGAAGTGTTGATTATAGTTTCTCCTTCCTCTACTCCTCCCAGTTCCTCCCCTACCTCCCCTCCCCTCAGGATATACCATCTTTCTGTCTCTCATTAGAAAAGAACAGGTTTCTAAGAGATAACAACCAAATATGACAAAATAAAATATAATAAAGCAAAACTATCATAATGAAGTTACACATGGCAACTGTCCCATCTCACCTGTTCCCTCCTGCTCTAGGCTCTACTTAGCTTCAGTCCACCTGTAAGATCTATCCTATTTATTTTTCCCTAGGGATCTATGAGTACCCCATAGAACCCACATTGTTACCTAGCCTCTCTGGGTCTATGGATTATAATTTGATTGTCATTTACTTAATAGTTAATAGCCACTTATAAGTGAATGTATACCATCTTGTCTCATATCTATTCTTTAATGAGCTTTCATTGAGCATTTGCTGAGTTTTAACCTTAGAAATTCCCCTTAAAATAAATAAAGGAAGGAAGAATGAAAGAGCATCAGAATTATTTCTTTCTCCCATCTGCATATGATTTAATAAAAAGTAGAAATAATAACCACAAATAATTTAAATACTTTTAGTAGGTAATGCCATAGGGACTCCATGAGGCTAGAAATGAGAAATAGCACTTAGTGCAGATTCAAGGGGACAGTGACAACTTCCCTGAAAAGTAATGTGTAGGAAGCATATGGGAGGGCGATCTAGAGTTAAATTAGTCTTATTAGGACATAGACAGGATTGAAGTCCTGGATGTTTCATAGAGGAAGGAAGAAGTACAGTGAAGCAGAAGAGAAAAAGGGAACATGTCCATTTGTTACCAATGGAAGAGGCTGGGTCTGGGCCATATATTCAACGAGTTAAATAAAGGCATACAGAAAACTGACAGGTAGCAGGGAAATGTCATTAAAAACAAAGTGATAATACAAATTAGAAAAGAATATATACCACTTCTTGGCATTTCTGGTTAAGAGCAAATGAGAAAGGTATAATGGAGGAGTGGCAGCAGGCAGACACAGAGTATGCAAGGCTCCAGAGTACTGCCAAAGGCTCCTGTGGTAGCGTTCCTAGAAGGAGGAGTTTCCTTGCTGAATGGTGTAGAAAGGACAGTTCTCTATTTTGATTGTGCGATTGTGCAAGTCTTTGTTTAATGAACATGCCTCTTTCTCATGATTCATCTAACTTGAATCACATGAGTTCCCAGTTATACATCTATTGCTAGCATTTTCAGAAAAAATATTTATGTTCATAAAATGTAATGTTTTAGTTATATATCACTTATTAAGAAACAGTACTTAAAATATGAAATATATCTTATAATATTATAGCCTCCTTAATATAGTATCATGAAACATCAACTATAACATCAATAGAATTTATAACAGTATAATATGAGTCAGAAGTAAAAGCATCTCTAGTTAAACAGAAACAGAACACCGATTCAGGGGGCTGAAGAGATAGATTATAAGTTAAGACTCCTAGCTGCTTTTCCAGGAGACCAAGGTTCAATTCCCAGCACCCACATGATACCTTACAACCACCTGTACCTTAAGTCTCTAGTATCCTAAGCCATTATCTGTGGCACACTGCATGCATACGGTACATAGGCATGCGTAAAGGTAAAACACTCTTACACATAAAATAAAAATAAAGGTTTAAAAGTATATAAAACACTGGTTCTCTCTTTTAAAGTACCAGCCCCTGTTCAGAATCCTGCTCTGTCTTAAATGCCCTCATTCTGTGAGGTAGGAGGATGAGGAACACCCAAGAGGAAAATTCATTTTGGAAAAAGTGATTTTGAAGAGATCAGACAGGGCAGGGCGTATATAGGTCTGACACTCCTGAATATGCTCATGCCTGCGGCCTTCAGGTGGAAGGAGGGGTCTTCCCTGTCTGTCTTAAAGGAGATAAGCTGCAGGAAATCCTCCCTCCCATGTCTTTTCCAAGTTCTTGCTGAAAGGATGGGAGACAGTTGACTTATCTCAGCACATTTCAGCTACATCCACACTTGCCTGTGTCTCCTAGTATACTTCAAGAAGAAAGAAGGTCCAGGCATGTACTTGGACATCTATACAATGCTCCCTGTTGGGGAGAATCACCATTGTCATTGTCACAAATATCAGAAGACATAAGTGGGCTTCATACATTGCAGGTCATAGAAGAGGGGCAGGGTTGGTAAGAGGTGCTTCGTGCAAAGAAAATGAAGTAGGATTAACATATTTAATCCATTTCCCCAAACAATTGACCTCCAGATATCTGGCCAGGAGAGATTTGATGTCATACTTCCTAAGAGGAGCTTAGAAAGCTCCCCATATCTCTCCTGGATGCACACTGCTGGCATCCACTATGAGCTGGCTCAGAGATTTAAAAACTAGCAGATAGAAGGTCTCCGTTTTGTTCCTTGTATCTTTTGTTTGGTGTAATCACAGAGGCTTTCCTGACCACTAGTTCTGACTCCACCACAAGAAACTCCCACTCTTCCCTACCTCAACTCATTTTCAAAACAGACACCTAAAATAAATTTCTCTCCCTTTCCTTGAGTGGGGGAAAAAAAAACCCAGATAATTTATTGTCAAGTCGTTTTCTTCATGCAGCATTGATTATATACTGAATTACATTGAAATGTTTTTTATCATTCTTACAGATAAGAATTTGGGGAAATGGTATAAAATTGTCTCTCCATTAGTACAGCTGAGTTCTGTCTGTGCTTCAGTATGTAAAGAGTACTTACAATGTCATAATCCAGACACTAAAATAGGACAGTCCCGTATTAGCTTTGACTTGCTCCATGTCCCCCAGTTTACTGGCCATTTCATCTTTTTATTTTAAGTAGATATGAAAGTGAGGAGAAAGGAAGTAAGCATTTCCAGTTTCATTCACTGTGAAAAACTCTAGTAGGGAGCTTAGGACATAAAGACATGATGTAAAATGAACTCCTTGCAACCCGTATATATCTGATACATTCTTTAATCCTCTACCATAGACAACCTAGGAGGGGTTGCTTGAATTGATCTTCATACACAGGAAATTAATTCATCTATCCTGGGTAGCTAAGAAATAGTGGGTAGCCTGATATCTTGGCATGGATGGAGTATGACCTCTGTGATTTTATTTCAATATTTGATTCAGCAATTTGAATGCATAATTTCATATGCATTTATTCAGAAATATGTGTACCCAGACTTCTTTCTTCTAAATGCAGACACCCACTCTTAATACTGGTGAGAGAAGCCTGTTAACTGACATTTGCATTTTCAGGATGGTATCATGTGGGAGAGGGAACTGTCAATCATTTCTGCCAACATCACTCTCAGGGGGAGCTTAAATGAAGCTAGCTCTGCCCAATTAAAAGAAGCAATTATGAAGAAAGAAAAGTAAACAAATATAAGAAAAAATGATGTTACAGATTATAGAGCATAGGTAGAATGAAATTCTGTCATGTGTAAGATTTACTTTTGTTTCTAAAGCTGTTAATCTTTGATTTCCTCTAAAGTCTTTGTGTGAAATAACCAAGAAGAAATCTTCACGCTGTAATAAATAGCTGAACAAAATTCACTTCAGTGGAAAAATTAAAACGCTCTTTACAGATCCTTAATTAGGTCAATTCTACATGGCCTTTGGGTTAAGAAAAGTATATAAAATATTATTACACTGTGACCCATTTAGCTATTTTATTATAGAAAGTCTTGCAAAACAGCCTAAATAAGACTGAATCTGTAATAACTTGAGGTCTGATTTTGTGCTATATTGCAATATAAGTGATGTAAAATTTAAGTTTTTGATAAATTTCTACCTTCTGCATGTGAGATATCTTGAACCACCCACCATGCTCTTATGTACATGTGTGCCTTTATCCCTGAAACAGCATTTTACTACTGTGAACAAGCCTTGTGTTAAATTAGTTAACCCCAGGTCACATATACTATGGTTCAGTTAGCAAGTATCTTCAAGCGTTGACACGTTGGTTATATATTCCAAATAGAAAGATATGCCTGCCTTCAAGTTCTGGAAAGGTAAGGTGTGTGTGTGTGTTTCATTTTCAAATAGTTTACCTACTCTGACATTACCATCTTAAATAATATTCTATTAGAAAGCCAAAACACAAGCTTGCATTACCCACTAGTAATAACTGGAAGGCTTAGGTTGATTAAAAGCATGAGATCCAAGAACAAATGCCTGTGGACACAAGGAAAATGATGGCAAATGGGGAAAATAAGAATAGTAGACTTTTTTTTTAATACCGGAAAAACAATAACCATGCCAAAGAGAATAAGAACAATGACTATTTCTTTGAGAACTAAGAAATCCACTCCCAGTGAACTTATGTGATAGCATAGCTGTGGAAAACATTTCTAGCCTTTTCTCAAAGGCTTTAAAGCTGATTCCCGACTGAGAAGAAAGGATAGTCCAAGGAAAAATGGTTACATATTCTATAACCGAATTTGAAACATACTGAAAACCAAAAGCAAATGTACAAACAAGGAAACCTCCAGGATTACAAAGAAAGAAAAATTATCCAAAAGAAGCAGACCCTAATCTATGCATTCTGTTAAATCAGTAATCCTTAACTCACAGCCTGATGATGCCATTGGTGTTTTTCAGAAGGCAAAAAGCAAATGTGAAATCTACTATTCACAGCGATGCAACCGGCCTTTTAGGCGGTGATGGACATCATGTCAGACATCCTGAAGTAGATGCTGTTTCATTAGCATCACTTACTGCCAGCAAATGACACAGGCTTGGAACAGAGCCAAGATACCGACATGAATGATATAGTTAACACCATAGACTGCATTTTCCCAAGAACCAGGAGAAAAACTATCTAGTCTAGCACATGGAAAAGGCTGATAGGAGAGATAGATGGGAAATGTTCATATACTCTTTGTGGTTGAAAAACAAAACAACAACATCAAAACAAAAACTAGACTTTAAATTGCTTTCTCACAAGGCCTTTGCTCATGCTTCAGGCACAGGCCCACAGTCTCTCTTCTTTCTACCAGCAGAACTTCATCGTGGCCTCATGTTCCAAATGTTAAAAAAAAAAAATCAAGCATTAAGGTAACTTTCAACTACAAATCATAAAACCAATCTATTTAATCTAATTTATATATGTATGCATGCATGCATTTTAAATTATATCTATGTAGGGGGATATGTACATGTGAGTGCAGTTTCTACTGGAGGCCAGAAGAGGGCATAGGCTCCCTGGAGTCAAAGGCAATTATGCCAAACAGTTTTTGGGCACTAAATTCTGGTTCTCAACAAGAATAGTATACAATACACTGTTAACTGTTAACCCAAAACCCTAGCTCTGAGAATTATATTTAGGCACAAACTTCATGCATCATATTACTACAATCCAAAACTGAACACATTTGGTGTTTTAGAGCTTTGTTTCCAATTTTTCCATAGCCTTATAACAAAATAATAGGTCAGTTGTCACATATTTATAATTTTGCCAACCTTGATTGTTTTGTTTTGTTTTAATTTTGTGTAACACTTGCAATGGGTTCGTACAAAATGCTTACACTTTATTTCCTACTGAACCTACCTGCACACTTTTCAAATTTTTCTCTTTGCAAGGAAATTAAGGTTACACATTTTTATATTCAAAGTGGTACCGCCCTCCACCCACTCCACCTCCATATATGCCCCTATCTTGATGCAGGCCTGCCATCTGGTGGAAGCAGGAAGGCACTTCTGATTCAGACCTGTGATATTTCTAATTAGGATTCCCATAGAGCAATGTAGGGAACAGGAGCTCTGTTTCTTGTCTCAAATGAAAATGAACAAATCATGATAAAAAGAGACATTGGTGACAGTTATAGCAGCCATTCCTCAGGACCTTCAAGGATTGTGATTTGGGGTTAATTGGAAGACACATAGCCCGAAATAAGATACCTCATTAATTAGTCAAAATTTAGAGATATATGGTTATATATGTTGTATTCAAAATGTCTAGATTAAAGAATTAAGGAAAATCACAGTGGAAATAATTTGAACAAAGACTTGGAACAATTGCCATGTTTCTTTTTCTTCTACATATGCTAATCATTTAGTCTCTCTGAGTTCATAGAATCCTGTTTATCACCATTGTCTACATATTTAATAAGATCAAATGCGGGTCATATATGGTGCTACCTAGCTAAGGTGGAGGATCTGCAAATCTGACAGACTCAATATGTGCTCAGCTACCGTCCTGTTTTCTTCAGAAATCCTGTGACTATTGCCAGATATTTTAGGTGGGAGATCATAAGCTCCTATTGGAGGAGGTGGTCAGTAGTAATTTAATGTTGTTAATCATGAAGGGAACCAGCACGAATAATCAATTAGAAGAACAGAATAAAGTCTTTCTGAGCAGTGTGTGTGCCTCTGACATTCTGTCTTTTAAAAAGAAAGTAGTTTCTTATGTGCCAAGCACTTTCATATCCACCCAGGTTAATCAAAGACTTCAATTAACAAATCCGATTATTATTAATGTGGGGTACACCTGCAACTTCTCAGACTTCCAGACCTCATGTATATGACAGACACTGCATACTTGGGTATTTTTTACTCCGGGGCAAGTAGGTAAGAAGTGGAGAGAGGAGCAGTCTCTACTCGTTTGAGCTGCTCCTGTGGAGCAGGACTAGCATTTTGAAGGCAGAAGAAATCCCAGAAGAACAACATGAAGAACAGCTTCCCTAAAATTATTCCCGTTTCTTTGAAAATGGCATCATTAAGGTTGAAATATTCTGTTTTATCAGAAGGAAACTCATGTATCCTTTTTAACTGGAGAAAGATGAAAAAATTGCTACAAACCTTTTTTGGTTGTTTTTACTGTGAGTGCGGAGGTTGACACATTCTCCTGAATATCTTAGGGTCATGGACAGTCAAGATGGAATCACTTTTTAAGTTAATCAAAGCCCATTACCAAAGAGCTTCGTAGTTGGGAATCATACTGCACAATTGGTCTAAATATTCCTTCTTCTTGTGAACAAGGATGAAGTGTTACTGAGCAGTGGCCATGCTCATGTTTGTCTCACAGGTCCATGTGACTTTGATAACTGAGTTGTGGCAGATTTGGTGGCAACTTTCGCTGCAACATTCATGAGATAAAATAACTGTACATGAAGAATTTTAAATCTCAGAAACCCAGTGGAAAACCAAACTGTACGGGAGAGAGAGAGAGAAGGAGAGAGAGAGAGAGAGAGAGAGAGAGAGAGAGAGAGAGAGAGAGAGAGAGAGAGAGAGAGAGAGAGGAGGGGGGGTTCTAGTACATGCCTGGCATGTGCAAGGCCCTATGTCTAATAACCAAATTGTACCATCAAAATTAGAGGAAGACAGACCGTCTCCAAAGTGGAAAATATTGCGAGAAAGAATTTCTTACAACATATCCAATGCTGTAGGATTATGTTCTTGGTTATGTAACAAATTAACAATTATATTTCCAGTTTCATGTAGACAATCCAATTATGGCTGAGAATTTTGACTTCAGCTTTTAGGATTGATTCTCATATAATAAGCCTAGGCTTTTTTTAAATTTTAAAATAATTTTAGATTCACCAGAAGATACAAGAATAGGATGAAGTTCCTGTGTGTTCAGTGTTAACATCTTATGTAACCTGAATGTTTTATCAAAATGATGATATTGAGATTGACGATCTACTACTAGCTCCAGAATTATTGTGGTCTTTCCATTATGGATATTTTAAAAATATTATTTAGCATGGCTTTAATATTGCCTTAATTGTTTTGTTGTGTAAATTGCATGTCCTAATTCACAACAAAAAATCTAATTAAATTTAGGGTTTCTTAAACAATGACTTGCTCTCAGTTTTTCTGTTTTGTATTTTTTCCCTTGTATTACTCTTAAATAAATGAATAATAGAACCTTCAATTGCTGCATTTCTGTAAAGTTTGCTGTGGTTTTCTTTATGTAAAATTTTGGCATGAAGCAAAGTTCAAGGTGGAAGTTCATGTTTCCTGGTGGTTGTTTATTTTCATTAAAAGCATAATTCCATCATTTCTGTCAGTGTCATTTGGGTTATAAGCTCACATTTTCTTCTGTGCCCTAGTCAGGTATCTCTTATGTGTTATGCTCTTCCCATAAACCTACCATTAAGTTTCTGGCATTTCTGGAGATCATTATCTTTTAGAACATTGGTGTTAGATATTGGTAAAACAAATATGTGTTTCTTCATAATTGAAAATTGAAAATCTCAAAAATTGTATTTGTGTAACTCATGCTTTCAAAATCTTTTCATGGAGCTGGGTATGGTAGCACAAATCTGTAACCCAGGACTTTAAGGCAGTAGGATTCAGAGCTAGTGGTCAGACGCCAAGACATTGTGGTATATAGAGACTGTCTATATAACAAAGAGTTCAATGTTCTGTGTTTACATATCTATGAAAAATAGGTTAGTTAGTTAGTTAGTTAGTTAGTTAAAAAGTTAGTATTGAGGAGAAAACACACACATATACACATGGATACAGACCTAGACACACAAACACAGTGCACATAAGGACATTACACGTATGTATTTGTATGTTTTTTACTTTTTTAAAAAAATTTATTAGTTGTTTTTAATATACCAATCCAAGTTCCCATTCCCTCCTCTCCCCCCATTCCCTCCACACACCCTCCCTCCCCTCCCCATCCAATCCTCAAAGAGGGTAAGGCACGTTACTTTGTGGAAGGTCCATGGGTAAGAGCCATTAGAACAGGACAGCAGTATTAGCGAGAGGAGGACTTGGTTTTTTAGTGTGGTTACTGGTGAATCATAGAGAGGCATGAGAAGAGTGTGTGAACAGGAACTTTTATAAAAAGAAAGCTTAGCGAGATTGTTATAAGCCACAGTACACCCGGGAGATCCTTCCCGTCCTAGACGGTTGTGAAGTGCTCTGATGAAGTGCTGAGGAGAGTCCTAGGTAGATTTCTTTAGAAGTCTGCCTGTGGCATATGGTGGCCACTCTGTGACACATTTGGTGACCACATGTTGATTGTTTGGAGCACTGCATAAATATCAGGGGAAGAATGGTCTTGTGTTTAAATGTCATGTTAGTGCAGTAGAAAGGCCCAGCACTATCTAACCTTTTACATCCTATCTTAAAGTCTACATTTCTAAAAAGTGTTGATCTTGATAAGTAGGTAGAGATATTTGAGAACAGGATTATAACACTTCATTAATTTGGTTCAAAATTAAAGCAATAAATCAGCGTATACTTACATTTATAGTAAAATTTCATATATAGAGATCCTTGAATAACCCTTTTACTAGCACAGCTAGTTTTCCTACATGTGACGATGAGATATATGAGCAGTAACAAACAAGAAGCCACAAATGCAAGGCTCCTGAAAGGCAGAACCAAGACTATAAACAGGCTTCTCTCATGGGTCAACTTGATCTGAGTCACATTAAGTCCTCTACTGTATCATAGTTATATTACATGTTTACTTGTAGAAATTAAGCTTCCAAGTCTTTTCCATTCAATTTTTGTATATTGGATTTCTATTTATAACTACTTTTATGTTATTTGCAGTGATATATTTCCGCTGGAAATAAAAATTTTAGTAGCAATCACTATATCTCAGAATGCTACCTGTCAAATATATAAAGTTATTCATAAATTTAAATGCTATTTAATATTGTTATATGAGCGTTCAACTTAGATTCACCTGCTTCCCATTGTATTGCAAAGGATTTTAAAAGCAAAAATATGTATTGGTCTGCTTCCTAACAGGTGAAAAATGATTTTCTTGCCTTTTTTATTTTAATTTCTTGTAGGCACTCATTTATATTAAAATGGAGGAGCTTCATATCTGCAAAGCAGAAAGAATTCTTATTAAAATACTGCATTTCCCTTCCTTGCTTTCTCTTTATTCATAGTTTAAAAGTGTTCATTTTGTTTATTTGAATGCTAAAAATTTCTGGGTCATTATAGCATACTATGACAAAATTAGCTTAGGTGAATGAAAGACAGTAATGGCTGAGCTTATTTCTAGGTAATAAGTGAATGGGGATAAAGTTACAAAACTTCTAATTTAGGGTGGTAGAGGTAGTATTGTGGTAAGGATAACTGCCTCTAGAAGCCTCCAATTCTCCCAGAACTTCATCAGTACTACATTCACAGCAAAGTAATATGTATTGTTAATGGTTTTGTATTATTATTGTTTCTTCATAAAAATCTCATATACGTGACAACCTATATCTGTACCTAATATAATGTTAGTAGTGTCTTCTTTAGGGTTTTTAGTGATCTTGCTTTAGGGTTTTTAGTGACCTTGCTTTAGGATTTTATTGAGAGGAAAATGTCTTTTGTCAGCATTATGACTTTTAATGCAATAATCATTCATGTCTTTCCTTACTTGTATCTATATTCATATTCGTATTGGATCATGATTATTTACCTGGAGACAGAATAATTGTTCCCAAATTTAAAAGTGGTATGATTATTAGCAGAAACTGTCAACCTCACAAAACCTAGAGTCATATGGGATACAAGCCTTTGGACATGTCTGTGGCGATACTCTTGTTTGTTTTCATTGTGGGAAGATCCACCCACTGTGCACAGTACCTTTTTCTGGCTGGGATCCCAGACTGTGTGAGTGGAGAATGAGTAGCTTCCTGAGTTTGAAAACAATGACATCAGCTGTTTCAAGCTGAGACTTTTCCTCCTTAATAGACTGTATTCTTTGAGCTGTGAACCATAATAAGTTCTTCTCCCTTAAGTAACCTTTGTCAGGATACTCAATAATAGCAACTGGAAAAAATATCAAGACAGTAATTATGAGTTATATAAGTAAATACTATGTAAATGTAATGACAACATGCATATTGAAACTTGTTGAAGAAGGGAGGCTGCCTGGCTAACTTAGACCCACAATAATCACACAGAAACTATATTAATTAAATCACCGCTTGGGCCATTAGCTCCAACTTCTTATTGGCTAACTCTTACATCTTAATTCAACCCATTTCTGTTAATCTACGTATCGCTACGTGGTTGTGGCTTACCTGTTAAAGTTCCAGCATCTGTCTCCAGCGGGGCTACAAGGCATCTCTCTGACTCTGCCCTTCTTTCTCCCAGCATTCAGCTTAGTCTTCCCTACCAAGCTAAGTTCTTCCCTGCTGTAAGTCCAAAGCAGTTTCTTTATTCATTAGTGTTAATCACAGCAGACAGAAGGGACTCCCACACCAGAAATTTGAAAAAAATTCATTGATCAAACACGTATTTTACTTTTTCAAAAGTTCGATTTTGATGGAAATTGATTGTTTAAGAAAATTCAACTCTGACTGGATCAAAATGCAATACTTGGTGGTGTGTAGATGTTAGATGTTCTCTAAAGTTTAGACATATACCTCACTTGTGAGTCTGTACTTTTGAATAACTAAATAAGGTTTAGTTTTAATAATGACATTCTACCAAATTTTCCATATATTAAATAATGTGCTCATATCTTCAGAGTCTGAAATTGTCTTCTGGAAAACAAATTAACCATTGCACACAAGAGATTTGATGACGACATTAGTTATTTTAAGTTACATACTTAAAATCATTTTGTTTATAACAGGCAAGTTACAATTTAATTAATGTGGCAATAAAGAACCCTTTTAGACCCAACTCAAGAAAATTATAATAAAGGTTTAAATAAGGTTTTAAACAAATGCACATTATAGTTTTGAAACCTGAAAAGATTGATACAAAATTGAATAAATGATGCAGAGGGTAGTGTTAGTGTAACTCCTAGCTTATCCAGAAGTAATCTTTGCTAAGAACTGGTGAAAAGATGAATATTACTTTCCTCCCTTTACCAATTCTAGGTCAACAGTCATGACTATCAGCTTTATACTATACTGTTCTTCTGCCTGGTAACATTAAGGCTATTTCACTCCAAGACAAAGGATAGTGCATATATCTGTAAGGGATTGACTAGCTCTCTATGTCATATAGATTTCAGAGTTGAATTACTTATTAGGATCCCATCTGTGCAGTCCTACCTAGGAGCATATACTAAGAGCCGGGAGAGGATGCTTCTTTATTCAAAGTGGCCAGGTATAGTGTGTCTTTTTCCTGTAATTATATCACTTGGGCGCTAAAACTAAGACAGGCAGGGGTTCAAGGCCATTCTGTGCTGTATAACTAATTAGAGGCTGGTCTGTGGTGGAGGAGAGAGCAAACGGAAGAAAATAAAATCAAAAATGTCACGAACAACTTTGTCCTGCTCTGGTGTCTGTGCTGTCACTGCCAGCCTTCCACGGGCTCTGCGTCTCTTGTTCACATGATCTGTAAACTCCCAGTGAGACTTTGCTTTTCCTTCTCTAGGATTTACAAAGTGCTGGATGCCCTGTCATTCTGAAAGTCTCACTGCCTCACACTCGAATTCTTTCCTGTGGGTGTTTGTGTGCTTCTGAGGCTCCACATACTGTGTGCTGTCACCATGTCCTCTTGCTGTCAAGAGACCTGCATGTTCACTGGTTTGTGGGGAGAATATTTCTTTTGGTGTTTCGAGTGTGAAAGGCATATAAACCTTTACTGGGCAGCAGTGCTCTGTCGTGACTCTCTGTTCCAGTAAACAACCTCTAAGTCTGATCTCCAGCCTTGTCTAGCTCAGGTGCATCACAGTTGAAATATTCCTTCCTTTCTGTTCTCGTTTTTTTGTCATAGGTTCTGCAAAACGTATTGCTCTAGAGGGAAGAGGAAAGCAAAGAAAAAAAACATAACAGCAGCAACAACAACAACAACAAAAAAAAAAGCAAAAAACCAACCCCAAATCCACAAAGAAACGAAACAATAATCAGACCTCTCTGACGTGCCTGTTTGAGTGCCCTCTGCGTTCCCAAGCCTGTGTATCCATACCCGCCCTCTGCTTCCCATTGCACTGTTTTCTCTTACCTAGGGACTTCCACCTACCTTTTCCTGGTCTTCAGTTTGTATACAAGATCACTACCTGGAATGCTCCTTTCACTAAGTAGAAACCTGGCATGTGTAGTGTTTCATTCAGATGTCTTAGCAAATATGTCTAGGCTTATCCACAGAAAGTGCTCACATGATGAACAGACTCAGAAAACGAAACTTTCTTAATTAGAGTTACTATTGTGGTGATGAAACACCATGGCCAACGCAGCTTGGGGAGGGAAGGGTTTATTTTACTCATTGTTCCATATAACAGTTCATCATGAAAAGTAGTGAGGGCAGGAACCTAAAGGCAGGAGCTGGTGCAGAGACCATGGAACAATGCGGCTTACTGGCTTGCTTGGCCTGCTTTCTTATAGAACCCAGGACATTAACCAAGAAATGGAACCACCTACAGTGAGCTGAATCCTATCACTGTTTAAGTAGATGCCTCATAGGCTTACCTTCAGCCCCATCTTAGGACACATTTTCTCCACTGAGGCTCTTTCCTCTTTGATGACTCTAGCTTGGGTCAATTTGACATAAAAGTAGCGAGGACAGAAACACTGGTCTATAATTGATTATACCTTCAAAAATTACATTTGAGACCATATTCTAGATAACAGCTTCTTTTTGCTGTGGTTTTACATTCCTCATTATTGGGCATTATGCCTGGTACATTTTCTGATTTTCTTCATGTCATAACGCTAAAACATTCAGGTTTTCTGATTTGTGCACGATCCCAAAAAAGACTGAAGCTAATGCGTTAAGTGGAGGAAGATAGCACAGGTGCTCATGCAGCAGGTCCCCTGGGATATTTGCATATCACAGGGTTACACGGATGCCTTTGTTCCACTTGTGTGGGCTCGTAGCTGGATTTCCATCTTGAAAATGTTCTGCCAATTTTACCAAATAAAACCAATCTCTTCTTATTTGGACTGAAATTTGAATTTAGGTCCTTTCATATGTTATGTGATCACCATACCAGTATGGGCTATAAGAGCTATGCTTTTAGCCCCTCTTTTGTATTTTTCTTGTAAATTACATAGTGTATTCTCTCTCTTTCTCTCTCTCTCTCTCTCTCTCTCTCTCTCTCTCTCTCTCTCTCTCTCCTTTATATGTGTTAACTAATTAACAAATTAATATTTTACTATTCATAATTTTCTTAAAGGTCACAGTCACTATTCTAGATTTTTAGTTAAGAGAAATCATCTTATTTAGTAATTTATGTTGCAATCTTGTATATTTCATGTTTTAAATCTTGAATCTATATACACTTAGTGAGTTATTTGCTGTCCTTACATCTATAACCCAGTGAACTTTTGCACTGTTGCCTACTGGTAATACATGTAAATCTGTCTTATTAGAATTTTAAATGTTAATCATGTTGTACACAGTTTGGGGCTTAAATGGGAGATTCAGTATTTCAGCTCAAATATTCTTTTTATACATTTCACAAAATAACCAAAGCAATGTTGTGGGTTGTAGATAAACTCACTTCTTAGGTATATGTGTGTTATGGAAGGCCGCTTGTTTGTTCCTAGCTGCTAAGCCCTGAAATAATCACAAAGAAACTATATAATTACAACACTGCTTGGCCTATTAACTTATGCATATTTCTAGCTCACTCTTATCTTTTAAATTAACCCATTTCTATTATTTTATATTTTATCACAAGGCTCATAGCCTACCAGAAAGGTTCCAGCATGTCTGTCTTTGGCAGCTGGCAGCGGCTCCATGGCTTCTCACTGACTCTACCTTTTTTCTTCCAGCATTAAGTTTAGTTTTCCCTCCTACCTCTATTGTGCAGGCCCAAGACAGTCCATTATTAATCAATAGTATTCACAGCATACAAAGGGGAATCCCACATCATATATGAACAGATTTTGTGTATTCTTTAAATTTTAGAAGATACAGCCAGAATAAATATTGGAATAAACTATATTCTCTTCAGGGAGAGCCATGTAATATTAGCCTCCCAATATTTCAAATACATTCACGTATTTACACATGTACTATATACATAAATAATTCATACTTATATGTTATAGTAATAGCTAAGAATGGGTCAGTAATAAATGTAAGATTTATTAAAGATTGGGGGCTGGAGAGATGGCTCAAAGGTTAAGAGCATTGCCTGCTCTTCCAAAGGTCCTGAGTTCAATTCCCAGCAACCACATGGTGGCTCACAACCATCTGTAATGGGGGTCTGGTGCCCTCTTCTGGCCTGCAGGCATACACACAAACAGAATATTGTAAACATAATAAATAAATAAATATTTTAAAAAAAGATTTATTAAAGATATAGAATCAAGTCAAAATGCGAACCAGTTCATTATTCTTTAGTGAATGAGATGCAACCTGGTGAAGAAATCAATGCTGTGGCAATGGCTTCAGCATATTGGACTCAAAGCACATACCATCTGGTGTGCTTATATTTTAATATACATAGCAACTCTAAAAGGAAGTTGTTACTTCTTTACAAGTAAGGTGAGAATTAAATAAGTAAAGTAATTTATTGAAGATATGACAGTTAGGAAACCTACAGTTTGTAATCTGTTTTGGTGGCTTTTTCTCTGTCTAGTAAGAAGGAAATTGAAGTTAGCATGGTGAGCTGAGCAGCGTGTATGTTTGGAACACCACATAGTACAAAGCTGAAACAATTCGAGCTTAGAGATTCATCTTACTGAAGAAGTTTTGTGCAAAATTTATATTGGAATTCCATCACTGAAATCTAGTTTGGTCTTGTGAATGCAAATGTAAACTGATAATATGATTTAAAACTTTCCACCTTGGTAAGTCCTAAAAAGGCAGGGAGTTGAGCTTCCCACATCAGTGCATGCAGATGAGCCACTATGTTCTTGATTGATGGGTCATGGTAATTCTAAAAATAATTCATGTGCTCTAATAACTTAACCCTTGTCATCTTTTCATGATTTTGAGATTTCCTAAAATACTCAAGTACGTAGATGGTATCCAGTCAAGAAGCATTACGTATAAGCCCCTGTGACACTGGAAGTGAACATATGTAGGGTTTAGAGTCTGTGTCCCTGAGCTTTCAGGCAGGTTCAGTGATTTTTGCAAATATCTGCTTTCTCATGTTTGAGCTACTGAAAACTCATCTTTTTAAACTATCAGCAGCATTCAGACTTGCTCATAGTCTATGTTTTCTTCAAAGAAGGCAGATAATAGCAGAAAATTAAAATTATCTCTGATAAATTATGAGTGAAAAAATTCTCCCAGCAAAAATATTTTGAAATTGAAGAAAGTATGATATATATTCTCAAATTTTAAGAAAATGAGATTTTATTTTAAAAAATTACTTAGATATCTAGGAAGCTAAAGATTACCATGAAATGCACTAGAACAATTATACATTTCTTCTCTTAATAATCTGAGTCAAGGATATAATTTAAAAATGAAAAAAAAAAAAACAACGGATTTTTATGATCCTCTTAACTAGCCAGAGGTAGAATAGACATTTTACTGCTAATTAAAAAACAGAATTTTTCTCAATCCAATTTTAGTCTTTAAAGTCTTAATATTTATGGGGAATCTAAAAGCTAAAATTATCAGAAGAGCTTGAAAAAGTTACACGTAAATAAGATTAAGTGTTGAATGTTTGTGAGTGGGTTTGAAGTTGCCTGTGGACCTTGTGAATTAAAAGGCAAGTCTGTGTAAGAGAAAGTTTATGTACGTTATTTCATTTTCAATAGAGTCCAAAATTTTCCAACCCTTTCTCTCAACTGACTTGTTTTTAATTCTTCTTTCTTTTTTAAATCAATTGCCTTGTTTTTACTCTCCCCCTTCTCTCTCTCTCTCTCTATCTCTCTCTCTCTCTCTCTCTCTCTCTCTCTCTCTCTCTCTCTCTCTCTCTAAAATGTCAGTAAGCTACTTTGGCTAATCACGTCATGCTTATTATATCTTACTAGCTTTGTTTAGAATTACCATATCCTGGTTAAGCTTCTATCTTCAGAAACTCTTCTGCTTTCATTGCCAAGAGAAATAACAAACCCACAAATAAAATCACTCAATCAAAAAGAGGATGAAACACAGAATTTAAAGCTTTGATGTGATGTAAATTTGTAATTTTGAGTGCAAATAAGTCAGGCCCCATCGGCCTTTAGAATCTCACCATTCTTTACCTTTAATGATCCCATTTCATAGCAAAGGCCTGTAGAGAATTAAATGACATGTATGTGTTTGTGTATCTGTATGTGCGCACTATTTTGTACCGAGGCAGAGCTCTGTGTGGGTTTAAATATGTTCTGAGTTTCCCTTCTTACAGCATCCTTTTCCACATACTGTACTTCTTAGGATCTTCCTAGATATGTTTCTTCTAAAAGTTCTATTTTGAAGCCTTCCATTCTTTTGTTATGATCCTAAGACTGATATTCTAGGGTTACAAGTGTTCTCATTATTTTCATCAATTCTTTGAGACATTCATACTTTTTATTGCCAGATGTCTATAGTTATTATTTTACCAATCATTCCAGATGACTTCTCAAAATTTTCTCTCCTGGCTGAAGGTTTCCATCAAATATTTTCTGAATTTTGATCATCGGGAAATATTGTTTCCCCATTTTTTGTAGTTCACTGAGTAGGTCTATATTGTCTTTTTGTCAGTGCTTGTATTGTGACCTAAATTCAAAAAACTATCACATGAAATGTTTGCTTCTATAACTTTGGATACATTCATTCCAGAGAATCTTTGTTCATTTATAATAACATTGAAACAATTGTGCCTATATTTCATACAGAAAGAGAAGGTACTTTTGTATACCATAGTGGAGCTATTTATGTATAATAACTTTAGGGCAAATAAACAAGGGAAGAGATTACAACTTATGTATACTTATTTTTTGTGTTAATCATTGTCCTTTGCAAAGTCAAGGAATAGACCCTCATAGGTCATAGTGAAACTACAAGAAAAGTATATCCAAAGACAGGAAAAGTAAACATTTCAGGTTTGTTTCAGGGAGAATTTTTTTTTTTTTTTTTTTTCTAGAATGAGTTCTTCACTTGTCAGAATACATGACAATCAGCCAAGGCATGACTCAAATGGGTGATCCGCAAAGACAGCCCATATTTGCCATCCTACATCCATTCATTCCATATCCTTCTGTGCATCAAATGTCTAGCATGTGTTGAAAAGGGTGGAAGAATATTCTGGCACAGACAGGAGGAGAATATATTAATGCTCAACTGTCTAGTGAGAGGAGCCACACATAGGAACAAATGAGCTGTGGGAAGCACTGTACATGTGAATGAGAGCAGATAGCCAAAAGATGAGGGGTGTGGGGACAGGGTTGGAGATTGGAATCAGAAGAGTATTGCCTTGCTGAGATGCAGTGGTTGGAAAAATGACATGACAGTAGAGACAGTGAGTTCGCCTGGAAATTAAGAATGTCTCCTGTGAAAAGAAATTCCATTATGTTTAAAAACTGTAAAGGAATATCTAGCATGTGTGGAACCTGGGGTGCAAGACCCAATATTACCATGTAATGAGTAAATGAAAACGGCACAGGTGTCTTTGAAAGGAGCAGTTAGTGTGTACAGGTTGCTCATAGTGAAAGAGCATCCTGGGCAATGACATTGGGTGAGGTGAAATGGATAAATTACTCGGAAATGTTGAAATAGCTTTTTCAGATCCTCTATTTGTGGATAAGGTTATTAAGTCAATCTTTGAGAAAAGCCATGGCAGGAGCTCAACTAGCAAAAAGCTCCAGAGTTTAAAATCATACATTTACACACACTTGAAAGGATAGCGAATATTACAGCAGGGTCCTATGGAAATACGGGAGGGAAAACTTTGCTTTGGAAACAGTTTTCACATTGCATTTGGGAAATGAGGACTGCCCAGTATGAGATCTTTCCACATTTCAACCTTTGGTGAAAAACTAGAGAAGTAACAATCTACCATCCAGGAAATGAGAAAGTACTAAGAGAAAAAAAAGAAAATGGAGAAAAAAGAAGGCAGATCATGAAGTGGGAGAAAAGTCACAGCCTCAGAATGATACGTGTAACATAGAAAAAGGCCAGTTTGAGAAGCAGTATTTATTGGAATAAGTGAATGAGACATTTCCATGTGATGTTCTGAAAGACAGTTTTCTCTCCAGAGTCATTTCTGTGGGAAGTGGTCATCATTAGCTTCAGCTGTCAACTTGATACAAACCTAGAGTCGCCAGGAAAAAGGGACCTTCAGTTGCGGAAATGCTTCAATGAGATTGGTCTCTGGCTTTATCTGTGAGCCGTTCTTATTTGCTGATTGATATAGAAGAGCTTCCTCTAGCACAAAGGCCTGGGCTATGTAAGCAAGTCAGTAAACAGAGTTCTTCCATGGTCCTGTTTAAGTCCCCGGCTTCAGGTTCCTGTATTGATCTACCCTGATTTCTCTCAAAGATTGACTGGAGTAACCTGTGAGCCTCCTCAAGTTGTTTTTGTTGTTGTTTGTTTTGCTTTGTTTTCTTCCCGGCAGTAGAAAAGCAAAGTGAGGCATGAGGAGAGAAGCTCAGGTTGGAAAAAGGAGGTGCGGGCAGTGACAGGAAATGAGTTTCAGGTTAGTTGGAGGTAGCATTACAGTAGCTGCGCCATTCAGAATGAGCCAAAGATGAGCTCTAAGGTCTGTCCTTAAACTTAAACCATCACCTAGTTGTTGAGGATAAGAAAATTATTCTGGAGGTAAAAAAGGACCCAGGTACTTCTCTGGAAAGCTGGGTAACAGCTTAGGCGGAATACCATGGTGTCTTGAATTTGGGCCATATTGAGGACTTCAGGGCGATGTGAGGAACTATATAGGACGAAGAAAGATAATTATGTGAAGGCTATGTTAAATTTGTGACTCCTGAACTTTTGCAAGGCAGTAGCAGGTACAAAGGAAGATATATCCTCGGGAACTGGGAGAGGGTTCATGTTGGGAAATGAAATGTGGGGCTTATGGGCATATGTGTGTACGGAGTCACCTGGGATGGGGGAGGATAGCAGATGGAGAAAGGGTAGAGAGCTGCTGAGACTGGAGGCAGACTGCAAAAGGTGGAAGGAGGAGGATACAGGCAAAGGAGCTGAGAAGAAAGGAGGCACGGAACACTTGTGTCTCTTTCAGTAATGTAAACAGTAGTAGAGAGGTTATGAGAACTATCAGTTGCTGTGGAAAGATGGGCACCAGTTAAACATTGGGTCATATCAGTTTTAAAAATGAACCGACTTCTGCCTCTCAACGAACTAGTTCATACATTGAAAGTTGATAGCTGTACATACAGAATTGGTGTCCAAGATGACAGGGACAAACAGCTGTTTTGCGAGCACAGTGGAAAGTCTGTTTGAATGGGTAGCGAAGGCAAAGAGCTATGCATTCAAGCATTAGTATAAGAAAAAGCATGGCTTTGACAACAGACTGACTTGTATGTTCAGAACTAAAGGAGAAGGATTCTGTGCAGATGAAATAATGTCCTAATTTTTTGTTGTTGTTGTGTTTTTTTCTTCTAATTCTTTACCTCTGTGTACAGACATAGTTAAAATGCAAGATATTTGTTTCAATTTTTACTAATCTGTTCCCTATGTCTGTGAAGGAAAAAATGGCCACTACCCTTTGCCCAATGCTATTTCAAGGATCATCATAATATAGGTTACTCCTTAATGTGTTCTTATCAGAAACATCCATTTTTCCAACACTCTACCAGGCTTGATATAAACTGTGAGCATCATAGCGTTCAACCTCAGAATTAAATGGTTTCTCCTCTTTTCCTTTTAGATGTCTCAATGTTTCTTAGCTTTTATATTCAGCAAACATACTAGTGATTTTTCAACTTAAAACAAGTTAGGGTATCATCTGAGACGAGGGAACTCCAACTGAGTAGATAACTCCATAAGATAGGTATATGGACAGGCTTATGATAAATTTTCTTGATTAACAATGATGTAGCATGGCCCATCCAACTGTCGGTGGTAACACCCCTGGGCACTTGATCCTGGGTTCTAGAGAAAACCAAAAATGAGCAAACCATCTCTGGACTCTGTTTCAATTTCAGCCTTCAAGCCCTTGCCTTCAGTTCCTGCCATGACTTCCCTTCGTGACAGACTATTCAGTTGATACAAACCCTTCTCTCTGAAGCTGCTTTTAGTCATACTGTTTTATTACAGCAATAGGAAGGAAACTAGGTCAGGGACCAACATTGTATTTACTAGTTATTCTTAAAAACTGTAAGGAAATGCTCAGAGTACATTATTGAGCATCTCCTAGTCTGTCTCATTGATTAGCATATATAGCTATGTGGCAATATCCATGGCCAGAGAACAGGTTGAACTCTCTCCTACATAATGAGGAGACGGAAAGCATTCAGTCACAAAACAGAATTTGCTCCTAAAAGAAGCAGTATCTTAAAACTTAGGCAAGGAAAGGAAATAGTCTAACCCCTTTATTCTATACTTAAGAAAGCAAAATCTTATATTTTCAAATACTAATCTAAGGACACTGTCTTAGTCATTGTTCTATTATTGTGAAGAGACACCATGACCACAACACCTCTTATAAAGGAAAACATTTAACTGCGGCTGGCCTATAGTTTCAGATGTTTAGTTCATTACTTTCACGGCAGGGAGTATGGCACCACACAGGCAGCCTTGGTGCTGGAGTGTCATGAAAGCTCTACATACAGATCTACAGGAAGGAGTCAGAGATCATCACTGAGCCTGGCTTGAGCATTTGAACCCCAAAGCCCTCTCCAGTGCCGGATCCCTTTCAACTTGTGCCACCCCCTAAAGACTTAGCATTAAAATGCATTAGTCTATGGGAGCCCATTCAGTTCATAACAGTCACAATGCTCACATTTGCAGAAACAGACATGGCCTTCAATCTTTTACATCCTACATGATCAAGTCCCTTTTATAACAGAGTACTGTGCACCCATGTGTACACACACACACGAACACACAAATGTGCACATAAGTGCCCATGCACTTGCACGCACACACACAGACATACACACACACCCCAAAGCAAGAGTTTTTTAATAGTAAAATCATGTTTATTAAAAAGATATACTCCATACTTAGAAGTAAGAACTCAATCTACAATAGGGAGAAAATCATGGCACTATAGGAATATGTTGTGTTATAGGTAAAGAATAATAAATTTTACTTAGTCAAGGTATCTGTATTTCAAGTTTCAAATTTATTTCCTTGTTATGGAGAAAGTATTTTTTGATTATATCTCCTGAAAAAATGGAAAACTTAGATATTGATATAAATAAAGCATTAATATTTTATATCTAAAAGTAAATTTGGTATTTAGTAGATTAGCTACTTATTCAAAGTAGTTACTTTGTTTATTGAAATATGTGATCAGTTTAATATAAATCTAAATGAACTAATCACTTGATTAATAAGTCAGCTTAATCAGGAGAACTCATGGCTGTGTGAATAAATTGTTAGAGCTTTTAGAACTGGCTTTTACTTGTATGAGCATGATTTCATGTAAGTAGATAAATTCAGTCTCTATATCATTCCAGTTTGGGGCCTACCATTGCTGCCAGAATTTTCTTTATAAAATAACCCTCAAAGTAATTCTTAAAATTATTAAAAACCTCTTATTAAAAACCTCTGTGACTGTGTTCTGTTTTCCACAGAATGGATTTCAAACGTCGTTATATGGCAGCTATCCCATCTACTTCAGCTCGTCTTTCTGGAGCCGACACTGGCCCCTGCTCTCATTCTTCTCTCTGTCTATACTCTCACTACACCCACCCCCTTGTTTCTAATATTCTATTGTGTACTTGTTTTGAATAATCCCATTTTCATGGCTTGTTCTTCCTGTAGAACCATGTTGGAACACCCTTTCTGTTGTTTTCCTCATGCATAGAAGATGGCTTCCCACATTCACATCACATTGACTACTGTGAATCCTCCAGCTTTCCCCTCTCCCACGAAAAACAAACAAACAAATAGAAGGTATCATCTTCCGCCCATTTGTTTTTCCACGTCCTGCCCTTAATTTGATAGAAAGCCTTGTCTTTATGCCTGTGATATCTTTTCTACTGTTGCCTTACTATCTGCCCAGTATTCCCCCATCTTTATAAATATTTCACCAAACCTCAGTTTCTTCCCCAGACTACTCATGGTTCCATTCTTTTGCTTTTTAGTTCACAAACCAATGTGTGGAGAGAGTTGGTGGACACATCCTTGTGTTGCCTCTGTTGCTCACTTTTCTCTTGTGGGTGCTTTGTTTCGTTTTCCTGAATTGGCTCGCATGCTTTGCCTTAATTTTTTCTCTCTTCATTCTTTCCTTTTACCCACCATTACTGTCACTAAATATCAGGTCTTCCCTGACATATGGATATGGATCTTTAAGGATGTCATCCTTAAGAGTACAGACCCTCCAGAATCTCTTGCTGCTTTAATATCTCTCCTGTCTTTTGCTTAAAGTCTGACTGAACAACAGCTATGATCTTGCTTCTCACCATGAAATCTAGTAGAGGGCTCTCCATCCTGGTTGTAGCAAACCTGCCTTTTCCGCTGCCTTTGTTGTAGCCACTTGAGAAGGCCTTGGAAGTAGCATGCACATTATACCTCAGAGCTTTCGGGATACAGCGGCAGCACTCTGGAATGCTGTTTCACAGTTTGCAACTTTAGAAAGTCGTGCTTATCTGCAAATTATCTCCCCAGTATCTCCCTGCTGCGCCACTTGCTCTCCTTGGTTGTTACCTGGGTAATCAGCCGCCGGCTTTGTGTTGCTTTAAGGTCTTATGTGCCTTCAAGGGCTTTAGAATTGTCAAATATCACGCTCTGAAATATTTTCTCAGATGCCTAAGGTTACAGGACTTTCTGCTTAGGTGAGTGTTTACAGAACCTAATCTCATAGTGCAGTGTAAGTAAACAGTTAGTATTGATCTGCTTTTCTTTAATTTATTTTTATTTTATGTGCACTTGTTTTGCCATGGGTGTCCAGTCCCCTGGAACTAAAATTCCAGACTATTGTGACCTGTCATATGGGTGTTGGAAATCAAACCTAGGTTCTCCAGAAGAGCAGTCCATGATTTTAACCACTGAGCAATCTCTCCAGCCCTTTGATCTGCTTTTACCAAGTATTTTATTTATTTTCTTTCTTTGATGAGGAATTTCTATAATAGCTCTCTTTATCACTCGTTTCTATAAAATAAATTAGCAAAATGTTTTTCTGCAATTTCAATTAATTTATAGCATTGAGTAAAGGTGCTGACTTTTGAAGAAAGGAAATTACGATTTTAAATTGATATTGCAAAGCATTATCATTCCACAGTATTTATATCCTTTGTCTGATCATTCAAATTGGATTGCTGCACCTCGAGTTTTCCACATCATATGACTTGTCATCTTTAATTTTCCTATGGATTCACATGTTGTATTAAAAGGTATAAAGTGCAGTTCTGAAAAGCCATCATATTAGAAGGAGCCTGAGCCCACATTCCGAAATCACTATGAAATAAAATGTGAATGCTTTGCAGGATTTCATTCTTCCGTACACGGAGTGCTCACCAGGAAGTCCATTTTTCTGTAGTCTAATTCTCCTGCGCTCACTTTATAGAGCTCTATCTCCCAGGTAGTGTAACTGAGGGATTCGGTAGACCCATTATGAATGTAAAATCAGTTCTATTTTACCTTTGCCCACCAAAGGTAAAAGTTCAGAGCATCTACACTCTTTCCAAACTGTGCAAAGGGTTTGTAGCAAACGTTTACCAACCAGAACCGGCTCTCTAGTTGTTAGGATCCCTGTCTTCTGGGATTGAAAGGACACAATGTGGTATTCTTGAACAGTACAAATGTGTGCAAATAAATGAATAAGAGCATCATTATTTGTAGCCTCATTACAGTCGTCTTCCGGGTCCTGAAAATTTTGAGGATGCTTGAAAATCAGTGTTTATGGTTTGATAGAACGGTGTCTACTAAATTTAAAATGTTTATGAATGTACTTTTATTGATTAAATTTATTCTTTGGTAATCCCATGCATTCTGATTATTCTCACTCCTCAACCTCTCTTCTCCCCGTGGCCCCCCGCATCATCTCCCATCCTTTCTACGAGTTCTTTCCTATGTCTGTCTCTTTTTGATTTGTTTCATTACCCAATAAATTAAGCTGGGGCCATCTATGTGTCTGTAGGTTCGGACAATCTCCTGGAGCATGGTAGTCTCACCATTAGGAACATACTGAAGACTTCATTCTATTCAAATTCACCCAGTCACCAAGGGGTCAGTAGAAAGAAGGGCCCAGTGAATCTCTCCTTAGCCCATAATTAACTAGTGATAGGCCCAGCCTTGTGCAATGCCCCGAATATACCATTTCCCAGTCCATCTCACTATCCTACAGGTCTTCTATTCTTTCTGGTAACTCTTGTGTGTCCCCTGACCCTTAGAAAGATTGGTAGATAGGACTGACTGCTCAGTAATCATTTATTCTCACTATCTTGAACAGCTACAAGTCTTTGCGTTTTTTATTTATTACCCATCATAGAGTCCTGCAGTTGGGACTCTACAGTCTCGTGCTGTTTTAATTTTTAATTTTTATTCTGTAGTTGGTAACTCACATAGTCAAAGCCATATTTCTAACTCTGTAGTCAATAGGGACCTAACCTATTTACCAGATGTTCAGAATTAATGAGTAGGAGAACTCTCTGAGAATCTAATATTTACGTATTGGTTCTTTGCATGCACATACTCGTTCAAAATTATTTTACAGGCAACATGCAATAGTATTAACATTTAATGTAGAGGAAAACAAATATTCCCATAGAACCATAACTGAGTAAATCACTAGTTTCCGTTTTCCATCTTCCATTCCAGGTAATTAATAACACTCAGCTGGAATATCAACATACTTAAAACCTTGAATTCTGCATAGTCACCCATTACCTGAAAATTTTCATGTTGTCAAAACCTTTTAAATTATTAATTTAATGGTATAACAGTCCATAATTTGATATTCAAAATGTATGCTATGATAGTATTATGTACCTACTAGTTTTTTTAAATTTATTATAGAACTATAACTAACAAACAACCTACATTACAAATAGGTATTTGTATTTTGACTTCCCTGAAAAAAACAGCTAAATATTGTGACAATTATTGACTACTTTAATTGGGTATCTTTATTATCTATCTAAACCATTTAAATATAAAAACAAATTTTATACACTAAAACATAATCATTTAATTCATAATAAAAATATGAATTTTATAATCAGAAATTGTATTATATAAGACTATTTTTTAAAATTGATATTTCCTTATTATTCATATGGTATTCTTTATGGAGCATACCATAGTTTAAAATAATACTGGTTATCCCCTTTAAGAATGACTCCAGCTAAGACTCCCAGCAATAGTGGAAAGGGTGCCTGAATTGGCCTTCCCCTGTAATCAGATTGGTGAATACCCCAACAGTCATCATGGAGCCTTCATCCAGTAATTGATGGAACCAGATGCAGAGATCCACAGCCAAGCTCCAGGTCAAGCTCTGGTAATCCAGTTGAAGAGAGGGAATGGGAATATGCGAGCAAGGGAGATCAAGATCCCGAAAGGAAAATCTACAAAGACATCTGAACCAAGTTTGGAGGAACTCATAAACTCTAGACCTACAGCTGTAGAGCCTCCATGGGCCTTAACTAGGCCCTCTGCACGTGGGAGACACTTGTGTAGCTTTGTTTGTCTGAGGGTCCCCTGGCAGTAAGACCAGAATCTATCCCTGGTGCGTGAGCTAGCTTGTTGGAGCCCATTCCTTATGGTGAGATGCCATGTTCAGCCTTAATGCAGAGGGGAATGGCCTGGTCCTGCCTTAACATAATGGGTCAGGCCTTGTTGACTCCATATAGGAAGTCTTACCTTTTGGGAGGAGTTGATGGCAGCTGGGCTGGAGGGGCGAAGCTAGAGGGAGTGGTGGGAAGGATAGAAGGGAGAACTGGGGTTGTAATGTAAAGTGTAACACACACACACACACACACACACACACACACACACACACAGAGAGAGATCCCAACACTGATTAGTTAGATTCCATTTTCTTCCCTCTAGACCAGTGGTTCTCAACTTGTGGGTTGTGACCCATTTGTGGGTCAAACAACCCTTTTACAGGACTTGCCTGAGATCATTGGAAAACACAGGTATTTACATTATGGTTCATTATAGTAGCAAAATTATAGTTATGAAGTAGCAATGAAAAACTGTATGCCTGGGGGTCACCCCAACATGAGGAATTGTATTAAAATGTTGCAGCGTTAGGAAAATTGAGAACCACTGCTGTAGATCATAAATTCACAAAAGAAAACATGGCGGACAATAAAGGCTGATGAGAAGCCAAGGACAATGGCACTAGGTTTCGATCCTAACACATGAACTGGCTTTGTGGGAGCTTAGCCTGTTTAGACGCTCACCTTCTTGGACGTAGATAGAAGACCTTCGTCTTCCCGCAGGGCAGAGAATTTGGACTGCTCTTCAGTATCGAAAGGGAGGGGGAATGGTGTGGGGGGTGGAGAAGAGGAGTGGGGATAGGGGGAGGGGAGTGGGGGAAGGGGGCAATATTTGGGAGGAGGGGAGGGAAATGGGAAACGGGGAGCAGGTGGAAATATTAATTAAAAAAGAATAAAAAAATAAAAATTAAAAATTAAAAAAAAAAAAAGAAAACAAAAAACAATCTAGAGACAAGGTTAATGATGTCCAGACAGGAACAGCCAGCTGTCAGTAATTTGTAAGCAGTTCTTTCAAATTAAGGATTTAAGATTTTTGTTTTTAATTGCATGATTGTGTGAGGGGTGGTATGGGCACATGAGTGCAAGTGCCTGCCTAAGCCAGGTTCCCAGGGAGTTGAAATTAGAGGTGGATTGTAAACTCCCAGCTTGAGTGCTAGGAACCAAACTGAGGGACTCTGAAAGAGCAGTAAGCACTCTCAACTACTGAACTATTTCTTCCATTTCCATATTGAGTATTTTTCAAATGTTTATATGTACTCCGCTCAAGTGAAAACTCAGATCTGTGAAGCTTTGTCTGTGGAAGCATAAGGGGGACAGCTCAGTCAATTAAACTGTTTGTTAATAGTTGCAAAAATATTATGACCTGGATATTATTGAACCGTACATTATGTATTCTGAGTCCCCTTTGATTCTCCTCAGTGTAATAACCATCACAACAGTCTTTACAAAGCTCTAAAATGTTTTTTTTTTTTTTCGCACTAGTTCAATAATATTATTTTAAGGTCAGATGGATCTAATTTCCTTTTACTCTGAAAAAGATAAAGCCACATAAAATTGAATCAGATGCCCCGGATTCTTACATGGTTGTTTCCGATTGCATTTAGTGGCTTCAAAACTTTAGTCTAGAGAAGAGTGCTCGCTGTGGCAGTACCATCCATCACCTTGTCATCTGGCTCGAGAGTAGACTTTGTGCTTCTGCTGCAGATAGCAGTATTTGAACAGTCCGGACTTACAGAATTGTTCTCCAGTAAGAGAAAAACCTTCACTCTTCAAGGCCTTCTTTTTGCCACCTTTAACTCTTCGTTTACTGTGTTTAAGGTAATTTTCAAATCTAGCCACCTTTAAATCTTTGAAGATCAAGTCACATTTTATCTAATAGAGTTAGACAGGGTTTGGGGCACACAATTTTATATGCTATAAGTGGATAAAATGAAATGCCAAATTAAGTTGCATATTTCTTAAGTTGTGTATGCCTTAATATCTAGAGGAATGTCTTCTAATCGAAGAATCATATACAATGCATTTCTCAAGGGTAGAAACTTTCAGGAATAGGAGGAAGGAATACAGGAAGGGATAACTAAGAGGGAGAAAGGGCAATAGTGAATGACCAATAGAGAAGTGTAGACCTTTGTGTTATTGCTTAGCAGATTATTATTCATAGTGATTTTTCTCCAATTGTGAGCACAGGAACATTTGACAAAGGATACCATTGTGCCTGTTGAAAACTGCAGCTCTCATCCATTAGCCTGTAGCTACTAAGACTGACTGCGTGTTGATGGAGCTCGTGATTCTCTTTATGCATGTGTGCTCATGTACATATACATACTCATGAACTAGAAGCAGGTGCTCCACTGGCCTACATCCTGAGTTCCACTGGGTCAGGATTTTTAACAAATACTAAAGGTGAGCCTTCGGTCCACTAAAGCTTAAGATCCATTAATGGCTAAACCTTATTGAAAATTCTGACCTTTGCCCTGTGCTGGTTTTTTTTTTTTTTTTTTTTTTTTTTTTTTTTTTGTATTAAGAAGAATAAGGCTCGACTGTCTCAGTGGGTGGGTGCACCCCTCGTGGTCCTGACTTCGTTGTAAATGTTCTCCCTCCTTCTGCTCCTCATTAGGACCTTGGGAGGTCAGTCCGGTGCTCCAGTGTGGGTCTCTGTCTCTATCTCCATCCATTGCTAGATGAAGGTTCTCACTCAGGATAGTATTTTCTATTTCCATCCATTTGCATGCAAAATTCGAGAAGTCATTGTTTTTTACTGCAGAGTAGTACTCTAATGTGTATATATTCCACACTTTCTTCATCCATTCTTCCATTGAAGGACACCTAGGATGCTTCCAGGTTCTGGCTATTCAATGGCACGGGGTGTTGATCCTACTTCAGGTTCTGGCTTTGTGGGAGCCTAGACAGTTTGGATGTTCAACTTCCTAGATCTGGATGGAGGGGGAAGGACCTTGGACTTTCCACAGGGCAGGGAACCCTGACTGCTCCTGGGACTGGAGAGGGAGGAGAAGAGGAGTGGGGGGAGGGGGAGAGGGGCGGGAGGAGGGGGAGGGAAATGGGAGGCGGGGAGGAGGCGGAAAATTTTTTTTTCAATAAAAAAAATAAATTAATTAATTAAAAAAAAAAAGAAGAAGAAGGCTAAGGAAAACAAGCATACGAAAGTGAGGCCTCGCTGCCATGGTCCTGCACCTCACCCGGTAGATTCAGTATCTGACCTGGATAGTTCTGGGATGGAGTGAATAAATCCAATGGCTTCAAACAGAAGTGTTTTGCCAGGCTGGCCAGTAAGAAAACTGTGGAGGAGCTTGCCTACAAGTGGATTGTTGAGGATGTGTAGCTCCCCCGAGGCTGGGTGGTGCTGAGGTGGTGATGGCACAGGACAGCCCGATATCCAGCTCTAATGGTAGTCTTACTAACAAACACAGACCAGCAACTCACTGCCAGTTCTGACCTTTGGACTAGGCACCTGACCTTGACTGTGTCTATGTTGTCTGTGGCTGGTTTTAGCAGGACACAGTGACTTCTCTTCCCAGAGTTGTTTTCTAGCCAGTGCTTTCCTTTTTAGTTTTAACAATAAATACATCTTTATTTTTGTAAAAAAAAAATCTATGCAGGTTAATGATTTGCATTTCAGGATCACAAAGCATAGGCCTTTCAAGAAAAACAATCTAACAAAAGGAACTGGTGGAGAATGCACTGGAATATACACTAATGGGAGCTTTGTCTGTTCCTTGCTCTTAGAAATGACAAGAGTGAGGGATATTAAGGTGCAGAAGAGTTTACTTAATTATTTTTAACATTTCTTGAATGGTGATTATGATACTTAAATAAAATAAGCTTAACATGTATAGATACAGTTTCTTAATAACTAAAACACTTGAATTTTATTCAAAATTTTCATACCAGAATATCCATATTAATTGAGACAAACACTGGAAATATAATCTAAATAAAAGATAAAGTTGGAATACATATCATCTTCCTTAAATTTTAGAGTATATATATAGGGTCATGTTTTAAATAAGACTTCTGAGATTATACTCTTATTTCTTTATATAGCTTAAAAAACTTCTTATCTAGGGAAAAATCATAAAAAGTAACAGATGAATATAGCCCCATAGGTCACTTGCTAATTTCATATTTCCATCACTAAAATAATACTACAAGTACCAGTGCCAAAATTATTAATTAATGAAAAATAGATTTTTTTCATGAAGCTGATTTTGACATGTGCATTTTAAGCTGTGTTAACATTATTTTCTTCCTTTTTCCCCTTCAGTGTTTGAGGTTGAATTGTAACACAAGTAGATTATGCAAATCAAGACAGTTCTTTCCCAAAGCCCTGAAAATTTAATGTCAGAAAATACATATTTTAGCATACATTATTTCATGAAAAGTTCATTTTTATTTTTCTGCAAAAGTGCTGTAAGCTTTGGAGGAAATCTTATGGTCTCTGGTTAAGCCATATGCTTCAGAGCATTTAACTTCCTTGCAATTACCCAAAGATGGTAATACATGGTTCCCCTGACATTGTACCACTCCTGTTTCCTTACTATTGTTGTGTTGACACTGTTTATATGTGGACAGAAATGAGAAAATGTCCAGTTGATCAATGATCAAGAGCCACCTTGCTCCTGATCAATACTTTTCATGACTTCATTTATTAGTAGGTTGTGTCCAAGTCCTTAGAGGACTCATAGTATGATTTTGTGTATAATTAAAAATACAGCACTGTGCTTCTGAAAACAAACAGCCATCATTGTTACTAACATCACCCCAGTCAAATTTGGGAATCTTTACCTTGTTCACTATCAGCAATAGAACCATCTTAGGCAGATTTTTCCTAACAGGATCTACCATGAAGTAGGTGCTTAGCCAAAACAGTTTAAATCAACTTTGAGACTCTGTGAACACATAATCTAATGGGAAAACCAACAGATCATTCTTAGGAATTAGTTTTGTCTTTTGAGAAGTGGTTTGAGGTAGGTTTTATTTTATGTTAGTTTTCCAAAGATTGTACAATGCCTATGAATGATAAGAAAAACACAGTATATATAGTGATGAGATAAACAGTAATTGGACAGTTCCATTAAAAGTACATTGAGTTGAAGAAAGGGCAAGTTGAAAAATATTTAAAATTAAAATATGAAACATGTGTCAGAAAAAAGTAGGCAGATTGAAATAACAAGCAAATGAGTTCAAATGAAGTCATCATTTTAAAAGAACAGGATAATGGGTGCCATTTGATGCAGGCATCAAGCAAAAGAAAGCATGACAGCATATTTTCAACTTATATAAGTATTTAAAAGTAAGTTAATCAAATTATAGAAAAGCATGTTTTAAAAGCATGTCTTCTTTATGTATTTTTACTATGATATTTTCATCATTTTCTGAAAATAGCTATAGTACTGGTTCATTAATTTTGGTTTTATGCCACAAGATTTTTTCATTAATTAAATTTGTTCAGAGACAATTTCACGTAGGTGGTACTTCCTGCACAGTTCCAGGGATTAACCTTACTAGGATGCTGTCACACATTGACACATGGGAAAGCTGGGATAAGATGGGTTGGACTCTCTGGAGGAGAAACCCCAGCACCCTGGATGCCCAGAGTGTTTATTATATACAGTTAAAGAAAGAGGGAGGCCGGGTTATTACATACAGATAAACAAGGAAACGTGTAGTAAGGAGGCTGTTTGTTGGTTCCAGCTGCTTAGCCCCAATATAATCGCACAAAACTGTATTAATTAACTCACTGCTTGGCCCATTATCTCAAGCTTTTTATTGGCTAACTCTTACATATTAATTTAAACCATTTTCATTAATCCATGTATCACCACATGGCTGTGGCTTACCGACTAAACTTCAGGAGTCTGATCTCCCATGGGGCTACATGGCTACGCTCTGACTCCGCCCACTTTTCCCCAGCATTCAGCCTAGCTTTCCCAGCCTGATTCTCTTCTGCCCTGCTATAGGCTCAAAGCAGTTCTTTATTAATCAATGGTGATCATAGCATACAGAGGGAAATCCCACATCAGAAATAGGGTTATAATATATGGACAGGAGGCAGACTTAGTATTTGTAGGAGCAGTCTATATAGGGAAACAGTCTTCAGATCATATACATCCTGGGGCGGGGGACTACAGAGAACATTTTCTGAACATACTGTGAACACTCTTTCTGGCCTGAGCCATTGGTCCTTGACATGGGCTTGATCAGGTCTGCAGCACACATTCACTCAGAATTTCACTTGTTCCCTCCATGCATATACACAGTGCATTCTAAGTTCTATCACATCCCACCCTTTCCTACCTCACTAGCTGCCACATACACAGATACACACACACACACACACACACACACACAGACATACACACACAGACACAGCACACACACAAATTTTAAAAAGAATAGTGTGTGTTCTATGGGCTTTTAATTATATGATGTCGATTTAGTCTCTCATTTGAAAGAAATTATTTTTGGCACAAAAGCACATCAGAATGGGCAAGTCACTTTTCTGGATGCTCTGAGTGATGTGAGGTGTCTGGGATAGACAGATACACACAGAGAACTGTTGTTACCTTGACTTAATTTGAATATGTAATTGTGTCATTGAATACTCTTAAGAAATTAGTGAGGTAGAAAAGTCACTTTTGGTTGTAGAAGAGAAGAAACTTTATAATATCAGGATTAGAATTACTTGATGCATGCTTCTTTGGTGTTTGATGCTTGAATGAATGTGACAGGGACAGAGATAGAAATAAAAACAGCAATTATTGTTTTATTTTGTGGTTTTAAAAATCCTGTACAGAATGTTAGTTTAGACTCTTTCAAATGTCTCACACAAGTCATGGTGAAGACAGGGAGAAATCAGCTGTGAAGAACCTTCAATGTTATGCAAAACAAAGATATTGAAATTTGTCTTATAGACAATCAGATGGATAATAAAAACACTGACAATGTTGCATGTGCTTGAGCTTTACTTAATCTCCAGTCTAATTTCTTAGTTATTTTTTTAAATATGTGAATATGTATATTTTGCAGTGCAAATTTTTAATTAAGTGATTATATTACTAATGATAACAGAATAATTGCATGTTAACAGTATTTAACAAATGCTGGTAATATGCTGTTTAACTATATTACTAACATGACCAATGCCCACGGAAATAGCTATACAATTAAATAGCCTCCACATGAAGGATTCTTTTCAGCACAGAAATCATCTAATAGATACATCATTGCGAATGTTGCTCCCACAATGTGATAGGACAAGTTTGCTGTCAGGAGTCTTTAACAATAAAGCCGGAGAATGAGGAGGATTGAGAGAGAGAGAGAGAGAGAGAGAGAGAGAGAGAACTGGCTGGGTTGTGAAAACATCTAAAATATGTTGCATACAAATATGAGACTTTCAGAGGTTTTTGGAATGAGCATAGTGACTCTAAATACTATGAAGATGTTCCTCTGGGAACACACGTGTGCTCTGCATTAGGTTGGGTTCATGAGTCTAAGGAAAATATGTGAGTCATTACATTAAGAATTTAGCTTACCTTGCAAAATCTTTTGCTCAACTGCCATGAGCAACCTAGAGTTAAGTTGCAAGTTTAACTGCAGTTTTTAATTTTGTGTTTATAGCACTAACAAACTGTATACTGAATTTCTAGATGGGCCTGGTTGATTCCTGTGTAAGGTAACTATACTACTCAGTCACAAGGTATGGTTGTTGAAGTAAACTGAAATCATGACTTAATTACGAAATAACTCGTCAACAGCACACAGTGTAATCTTCATGCAATAGGTTTTGTAGGAGACCTGTCTTAGCAAAAGGAAATTTATTTTCTTAATATTGTTTTGCTAGTAATTACTGCCTTCGCTTTTAAGATTGATTTGATATTCATGAATATTTAATTGTATTGCATGCGCATAGATATGTAGATTCTGTGAAATGTAGAAACATGAAAACTCATCTGGAGTTGTGAAACTTAGCCGGGGAATAATTATTGGCTTTAAACACATTTTACATATATTACTTGGCCCCAAAATAAGATATGCTCAAGATGTAAAATCTTTAAAATAACTTGAACATTCACATTGCTCTATGTCTTTCCTGTGATACTGTGCTAATTTGGATGATATATGTTATGCTATATTTTGACACATTTCTAAATGTCATAATGCACATACTTCGTATACTCCACATGATATATTTATTCACAAGACTTTACATTATTTTATATAGTGAGCAATATTAAGCTTTTAAGTTGAACAGATTGCCATTCTCAGGGTAAAGAAATCTAAATCTTCTGCATCTTCTCTACAATAATCATGGTTCAATATGTCGTATACCTTTATACAAAATGGGCTTCAAATAACATAATGGTAGACTTTCACCTTTTGTCATTACAATTTACTAATAAGATTGAGAAAAAGAAGCTTTTATCCTAAGTTGTCCAAGGTGCCTTGGATTCAGCTTTTATCTTGTATACAAGTGTTTTTGTTTGAAATGTTTTTTAAATCTAAGTGTATTGAATTGGCATCCCAAATAGTAAACAACAAAAGATAAGGTATCTTACTACACCTTTGTATTTTATAAGTTTTCAGAAGTCGGAATGAAATCAGTCTTATACCTGAAGGCACAATGACAAAGTTAAAGATAAACCAAATGCAATGAGCAAAAGCTTCTATTTGAAGATACAAAAATTAGCTGATGTAGGATGAGAGAAGCATTTGTTGTTTGATGCATTTAAATTAATAAATAAGCTAGTTTTACTTCAAGTAACTAAGTTAAACACTCATTAATATGTTGAAGCACATTGAATTTGAAATAGACCTAGAAATATTTAGCTTGGAACAAGTATCCAGTGTTACTTGGAATAAAAAATATGATTATTTATTTTCATTAAGATGATTAAGGATCTGTGCTGAGTTGTGACACTATTTAATGAGTTATTAGAAAATATAGCAGAGAATATTAATAACTAATTATGTAAAATTGATTTGTAATTGTTTCTACAGGAGCACTAAGATCATTTCTGCTGTATTAATGACAACCATATTCAGAAGGAACGCTTTTTCCCTCTTCTTTAATTACTTTGGTTTACAAATTCTTACTTAGGAAACAAATATACTATTTATCATTGGGTAGCTGTGACTCCCAAACCTGATGTTCTATTGTATGGAAGTATCTGTTGTCTTACTTTGCTTTAAAAATATTACTGACACCACATAAAATTACAGTTGGAGAAGGCAACCCAAACCAGACCCAATGCTAAAGAAATATATGAGTTATGGGTTTAGAAGTATTGTTTTATCCCATATTATTATGTTACCCAATCCTCTTCAGACACAGGCAGAATCTGGAGGCACAGACTGCTTCAACACCATCAATCTCTCTCTTTGGGAAATTATCCTCTTCCTTCAGGGTCTGACTTTTGACCCTCCTGACACCCACTGCCCCAGCAAAACCTAAGTTAGCTGGATCTCTTTCATGATTCCTTTTCCACTGTCATCTTGATTTGATATAATTCATGTAATTCCCTCAAATACTATTGGAGAAATATGTGAAGAGATTTTCTGTCCTAAAGAGATCTGGACAGCACCTTTTCAAGATTTAACATCTGTGTATATGCATCTGTCCATGTTCATATGCACATATGTATTTTTATTCCATTCTTCCCTGCAAGACTATAATACCTGAAATCACCAATCTCTGTTTATTTACCTCTGTATTTGTCATAGACTGACACCACCAGCACTGTATGCTTATCCATCACTGGTATTTTGTAAAAATTTCCCAGAAAAATAAGAGAAAAACAGTATATATGTATATATTCAACAGGTTATTTCATAAATTTTGAGATATTTAATATTGAAAAGTATTTCACCTATTAATTTATCCTTGTACATAAGAAATTTAAGACACTGTGTTTTATACATTTTCACATTAAAGTGGTAGTATGATTCTTTTAGATATTTTTTTCCATCTGAGTACTCTTCTCCAGTTGTTACTTTCACCTTAAAACATTGTGAGAATTCAGATCTAGAATATATACAGAGAAATAAATAGTAACTCCTGACACTACTCATGATAATTCCAAGGCTTAATAACAATACTTGCAAAAATCTGACATAGAGCATAGGATTCATAGGAGGTCATTAATAAATTACATCTGTAGTTGTAGTTCTTATTTTTCAAACACAGAATATTTGTATGTGGATTTGTATTTATTTATTTATTTATTTATTTATTTATTTATTTATTTATTATGTATACAATATTCTGTCTGTGTGTATGCCTGCAAGCCAGAAGAGGGCACCAGACCTCATTACAGATGGTTGTGAGCCACCATGTGGTTGCTGGGAATTGAACTCAGGACCTTTGGAAGAGCAGGCAATGCTCTTAACCTCTGAGCCATCTCTCTAGCCCCCTTGTATGTGGATTTGTAATTGTAAGCAATTGCAATCAGTGGTGTGCTGTATACAGAAACGTGGCTCTGATAGAACTCACAAGGAACAGAGTAAATAATTGCTTTTTTTCTACACACTACCAGGTACTTGACCATTTCTATGATATAACCCGTGCTTCTAGTTTAAATGTTTGCTGTTGTGATTAATACCTATGTTCTGAAAAAGTGAAAACTGCATCTTAGGTGAAGGAAGAAGAGAGAAGATTTTTTTTTTTTTTTTTTGGTTTTTTCGAGACAGAGTTTCTCTGTGGTTTTGGAGCCTGTCCTGGAACTAGCTCTTGTAGACCAGGCTGGTCTCGAACTCACAGAGATCCGCCTGCCTCTGCCTCCCGAGTGCTGGGATTAAAGGCGTGCGCCACCACCGCCTGGCAAGAGAGAAGATATTAATCAGCTTTCTTTTTGATATGGTAGACATTGGAGAAGAGCCTAAACACAAAAATCCTTTTACTGGTGTTTTTAGTGAGTCTGGTTCATGGTCACTTGTTCCTCTATGCTTGATTCTTGTTATGATGGGATGTTTGGTGGGAAGTTTTTACCTCATGGCAAAGAAAACAGAAATAAGCAATGCAGCCAGGGTAAAATGCAGCCTGGCAGCACAGGTCTCCTGTGACCTGTTTCTTCCTTCTAGGCCCCATCTTAGTTTTCATAGCTTCCAAAACAAAGCCACAGCCTGGGGACAAAGATTCACCAGGAGTCTGTAAGGGACGCTAAATATATCTAGAGGGGACACTAAACATTCAAGTCATAGCACTAGTGAATATGGTCAGATCAATTACCATCTATCCATCCATTTTTCTTATTTTGATTACCATATATTAATTATATGAAATATTGGGTTTTATTAGGACATTTTCATACATGTATATAATGTATCCTTATCCTCCACATTTCTTTCTTATTCCACTCTGCTGATGCCATCCATCATACCAACTAGTCTTTTTTCTCATACGTTTTATTATTTTCTGAGTGTGTGTGTGTTGACTTGATGAGTTTAATGTTTCTTATATGAGTGGGTGATGGATGATTTATAAAATCATGGATACCTTCCCAGTAGACATACCATTGAAGAAAATATCTCCCTCACTGCCAATAACTATCCATCCTCAAAGAGAGGCAGAACTTTACGAGTCCCAACTTTCTCCATGATGGAATATTGATGGCCCGATCTGGTGCAGATCTTCGGAAGATAATTACAACTTCTGTGACTTCGGGAGGATTGGTGTGTCGTGTCTGGAAGCCAGCAATCCACAACACTCCTCCGCATCCTCTGGCTCTCACATTTTCCTGCCTCTTTTGCAATGTTCCCTGAGTCTTGATGCGAGTGATAGAGATGTGCCATTTAAGGCTGAGCCTTCAAACTTCACTTTTTCTCAGAACTTTGAGCAGTCATGAGATTCTATAGTAACAGCTGGAGAGAGAAAGGAAGGAAGTGGGTGAGGAGGAGGAAGGAAGAGGAGTGGAGGAGGAACAAGTTATTTCTTTGACCTAAGCTCAGAGCAACAAATACAGGGAAGAAAGTTACTCTCTGTCTTTTAGCTAAGGCCAGTTCCCTTTGGTTTGCTATACTACCATGAACTGTTAAGGAAATGAGAACGCCACACTGAATATGGGGTTCTCTGGGTGTGAATTCATCTTCTTCAGCTGGACACTCCCCTCACAGCTCAAGTGCAATGAGACAGTGTTGGAGTTTGAGCTTAAGACTCATACTTTTAATGTCACTGAAGCTTCATGTGAAATGCCAGTCCCCTTAGCATTTGCATTAATGAGGAAGAAAGAAACCCACAGTTGAGAGTATCCAGTAGCAAATCCTCTAGGCACCATTTTCTTCCTCTCGCTTCCCAGTCCTCTCTCCACTTGCCTTCATGTGTGAAAACATTCTTCAACTAAGGCAGCTCCTTGGATTGGTGGGACCTTTGATTTTCTAGTTCCTTTTTGAGTCCCTATTTACTCAGCATGAGATACTTTTTCACAGAAAGAAAAGAAGTTGTATTCTACCTTTGTCCTCAGAGCTATGCATTCTTGGGCCCTCAAACATTTTATAAACCTATTTTTTTTCTCTCAGATGAGAGGTAGATTTAATTATTTATCAGTTGCACTTTTATCTAGTCCAAAATGAGGCTTCTAAGTTTTTTTCCCTCAGGCGAACAAACAGAAAACAAAGTTATTTTATTTTGCCAATAGAAAATTTGACATAGGAAAAATTCAAGGACCAGAAAACCTCTTGATGTTTTACATAATCTCTCAGACTTTCTGTTTCTCAAGACTTTAAAGAAAAACCAACTCTCCGAGGAAAGCTAAATTTTAGAGAGAAGTACAGTATTTCTATAAAAGATTGACAAGCACATGTTTTACTCTGTGAAGCATTTGAATAAAAAGAAACAACACGCACAGCAGATGCTCCTTTATCTTGAAGATTCACAGCTGTCATCTGGTGCAGTGATGATCGTTAAATGAGTGGAATATTGTTTATCCCACACAGAAAATTACCTAGTCTTTAGTGGATAGATAAGTTTCATTTCCCCCAACTTTATGGTCAGAAGCAAGAACATACATATTTTTTAGGTCCTTACTTGCTAGTCCTTGAAGCCCCATCACACCCACCGTCTTGGTGGTCTGTCTGTCATTCATTCCACTGAAAGTAACTGGTTCCTTTTGAAATGGCTGTCTAACTCCTGGGCCACCTTTCTTCTCTTTCTAACTTAATAACTTTGGTTCTCTTTATAACATGCTTGCACATCTTCCATTCCATGAATTTTTGTATATGATCTTTCATTTCTCTCCTGTCCCTTTGTTTTCATTATTAACCTGCTGTTCTGCTCCCATGTGTATCCTAACTGCATCCTCAAATGACCCTCAGCCATATGAACTCTCTGTCTTCCTGTGTTCACTCGTTACCATGAAACAAGTTTTCATTTGTACCTCTAGGGATCTGAACTCAAAACTCTATTTGATGCTGAGCCTGGGCATTTGCCCTTGGGAGGCACCAGTATAAACCTCAAAGCATAAAGTTCCTAAGCAAAACTTATTCCCCCATGGAAATTTACTTCTTATTTTTCTTATCAGTAGATTTTGAACTTTGAAAACACACACACACACACAAAACCTTATTTACATGTTGTAGGAGAGCTGCTTGTTTGTTTCCCTACTGCTCAGCCCCAAAATAATCACACAGAAGCCATACTATTTAAATCACTGCTTGGCCCATTAGCTCTGACTTCTTATTGGCTAACTGTTACATCTTAATTTAACCCATCTCCATTAATCTGTGCATCACCACAAGGTCGTGGCCTACCAGCAAAGTTTCAGCACGTCTGTCTCCAGTGGCAGCTTCATAGCTTCTCCTAAACTCTGCCCTCTTTCTCCCAGCATTTAACATAGCTTTCTCTGCCTAGTTCTACTCTACCCTATCACATGCCCAAAACAGCTTCTTTATTAACCAGTGGTATTCACAGCATACAGAAATGCATCCCACATCCTCATATACACTTACATATATATATTTATATATGTCTGTCTATGCATTGTGCATGTACTTGTGTGTGTCAAGGTACACATGTAGAAAACAAAGAACAACCCTTTCACTGTGTGTGTTCCATGGATGGAAATCAGGCTGTGAGACAAGAAGCAAGTTCCTTAAGTTAACCTGCTGAACAGTCTTCCACCCCATGCACGTTTTAATTTAGTTTGTATCTTCTCAGATTGTATAAAAGAGATAACATTTTCATGTGACTCAAGCAGCTAAGAATGTTGAGAGTAGACAAGAACAGTCAGCAGTAAATTAGGATCGAATAGGCTGTCAGAACAGAACAAAGCATGCCCTGTTGCCTTTCTAACTTTCTAGACAAAGAGGCACAGTCTCCAAATAGCCACACCCACAGCAGCCATTATTGTGAAGAACTTGAAGCAGTGTGGAGCTATCCAATCAGGCCCAGTCTGTCAGTCAAATACTTTCTACGAATATCAACTGGTTCAGAAATATCTTTCCAGTCCCTCGGCCACACATTTTGGACTCCAGCAAGAGTATGAAGTTCATGAAGTGGATAATTTTTCCCAAAATTAAATTAGTTTTTACATCCCATATGCTTTAGGAACAAGTCATAGTGTAATTTTTTTGTAGTATTGGAGTTAAACCCAATATGTCTACTCTGTCACTAAGATACACACAGTGTGATTTTAGTATAAATCTTAATAAAATTATAGATTGATACCACTAGTTCTGCAGTCCTTATATTATTATACTATAATATATTTGGTATTTGTTTATATATTTACATTTAACTGCCATTTAGTATGGAAACTGTAAATCTACATTTTACTTATTTTTTTTTAAATTTATTTATTTATTTATTAAAGATTTCTGCCTCCTCCCTGCCACCACCTCCCATTACCCTTCCCCTCCCCCAACCAACTCCCCCTCCCTCAGCAGCCCAAAGAGCAGTCAGGGTTCCCTGCCCTGTGGGAAGTCCAAGGACCTCCCACTTCCTTCCAGGTCTAGTAGGGTGAGCACCCAAACAGCCTAGGCTCCCACAAAGCCAGTACGTGCAGTAGGATCAAAACCCAGTGCCATTGTTCTTGACTTCTCAGCAGCCCTCATTGTCCGCTATGTTCAGCGAGTCCGGTTTTATCCCATGCTTTTTCAGACCCAGTCCAGCTGGCCTTGGTGAGTTCCCGATAGAACATCCCCATGTCTCAGTGTGTGGGTGCACCCCTCGTGGTCCTGAGTTCCTTGCTCGTGCTCTCTCTCCTTCTGCTCCTCATTTGGACCTTGGAATTTCAGTCCGGTGCTCTAATGTGGGTCTCTGTCTCTGTCTCCTTTCATCGCCTGATGAAGGTTAATATCCAGGAGGATAACTATATGTTTTTCTTTGGGTTCCCCTTGTTATTTAGCTTCTTTTTATTCTCATTGTATTAATTCAGTATGTTTTATCCTCAGTATTTATTGAATTTAATGAACAATATTTATTTATGTCTATCTTAATGTGTTTACAACCTTGTAATACTCACTACTGTTTTCATCACTTGAAAGGGGCTTCCTGTAGCCTCCTTGTATTATATTTTGCAGTGACATAATAGACTGGACAACTTATTATCTATTTCTACCAAAAATTATGTTTGAGGCCTTAATAGATGGTTAATGGGATAAAGCACTTGTAGTGTTAGCATACAGAACTGAGTTCAGATCATGGAACACATGTAAAAAGCTGGGTGCTGCCTCCAGTGGGCCCATAACTGCAGCTCTGCAGAAGGCGGAGAAGGGTGGGTTGCTGAGATTTACAAACCACCAGGCTAGTTCTAGTTTCAGTGAACGATCTATTCTCAAAGGCATATGCTAAACAGTGATAGAGCAGGACACCCGAGGTCCTCCTCTGGTCTCTACACATGTGCACGGCTATGTGGACCCTCATTCTCATGAGCATACAACACACACACACAGACACACACACACACACACACACAGGGTGAAGGGGGAGAGAGAGAGGACAAAGGAAGTTGTCAGTTTCTATAATCTAGCTCTCTTATTTTAATTTTCCTTTAAAAGTCTAGCATGTTGTTACAAATTAAAAGCGTTTGGAAAGGAATTACTAATTTGAACAAATTTATTTTACAAAGAGATTAAATTGTTTTATTTCAACTCTTGTGGCATGGTTAATTAAACATCTTACACTTATTTTATGGGAAATGAAATCACTTAATTCTCTGATGCAATTGGATACTTGAAGAATCTGACTATAACTCTATTTACCAAGGTTATTAGAGAAACCCCAATTGCAGTCTCTTATACAGCAGCGCTTGGGAGGTCAGCAATGGCAGTATGGTAATGTTCTGACTCCCATTGCTTCCTTCTTTATTTTCTCCTATTTCTACCACATGACATAACTCGGTTTTTCCCTTTTTGAACATTCATCTATACAATATATTTTAATTATTTCTTTTGTTTTTGAGATAATAATTATATCATTTCCTTTTAAGTCATATTCTTTTCCTTCTCCCTTTGCTTATCATGTATTTTTAGACAATATATTTTGATCCATATTTATTCTTTTCCCCTCTTTCCAGATTCTCCTTACCTACCTGCCCACCCAAATTCACCCCTCCTCTCAAAAACCAAAGCAGAATGATGACTTCTCTCTATACTATGCTCTCCACATCACAGTGAGAAACTTAAAAACCTGTTCTCTATCAGGAGCCTGACTGACAGGCCAAATGGGCCAGACAAGTGTCCCTGTGGACAGAAAACAGCAGAACTCTCACAGATTATATTTATGAACAGAATTGCAGGTGTCTGACCTTGCTAGAGATGCCCTTCAAAGATTGCAGACTAATTAGGGTGGAATTGCAGGTGTCTGTCCTTATTATATCATAGTCCTTCAAGAGTTCCATAGCCCCTAACTGACTAACCATGTCCAGATATTATTAATCGCACTTAAGAAGCGTGAAATAATACATGTATCCCTTGCATTTCCTTAGATCTCTCAATGGTTTTGTTTTCTCACTTTGTAACCTATAGCAGCCTCTCGTTAAGAGACAGCTAGAACTTCCCCACAGTTGTAGCTGTGGCTAGCTACCAACTAGCTGAAAAGCCTTGCTACATACCTTCAAAGAATGCCTGTGTCCCTGAAAATTTTTTGTAGTTTTTATTACTAACAAGTTGTTAATATATATATATATATATATATATGAATTTGTAATGGCAGAATAAGTGGAATAAAAATATAGACATAGAAATAAGAATGTAGAAGAAATAAGATAGAGAAGCAGAAGAAAAAGTACACAAAAAATGTAGAGTAATTAGAACAAGAATGGTTTAAAACAGAGTTTTGCTACAGAGAATTGGAGTTAGAATTGAGACAGAGAATTTGAACAAAAAAAATATAAACAATTAGGACAGAATAATTACGATAGAGGTAGTAGAATAAAGAGAAAAATAAAGAGCACATGAATAAAAAAGAATGTGTGATAGATTTTTTCCTATCGCCATCAGACTTTAGTTTCTATGCTTAATGTGGCTTCTCTTTTTGAACCCTGAGATAAAACCTTTAAGGCAGAACCTTGAGGGTTTTCAATAATAAATAATGAAAGAAAAAATGATGAAAGTCGTAAAAATACAGTAAGCCATAAACAACAAAACAAATTTTTAAAAATAGTGTACAAACGCACACACACACATGCATACACACACAACGGAGACTATTTTGTTGATCACTGTTCTTGCACTTGGGGCCTACCATGATATTTGGTTGATATATTCAGACACTCCATCGGTAAAGAAACAAGTCTTTCCCTCAGGAATTAATTACAAATAGACTCTAGGATACTGGGAGTATATTCTCTTCCACGTTGGCATCTTGTCTGGCTTGGTTGGTGCTGTGAGGGTCTTGTGCTTGCTGCCACAATCACTATGAGTTCGTTCATGTGTGCCTCTGTCGGGCTGCGTCTGAAAGATTCTGTTTTCTCCAGAGTCATTCGCCACCTCTGGCTCTTACACTCTTTTTGCTTCCTCCTTCATTCAATACCTGCCTTGTAATGTGTTTGTATATTGCAGTACTGCTGACATACGATTAAAGATGACTTCAATTAAAGTTGTGTGTTTTGAAGGCCAGTATTCCTAGTGCTTAGCAGGTTTTCTTATTGAAATTCAGAAGCTGACTTTCAAGCTCCTTCTGATGTCTCTTTAAACTGTAAGATCTCACTCTGAGCGAAGAACTATCAAGATTTTTTTTTAAAAGTTTATTGTGTAAAGTTTGCATTTTAGAGGCATGAAGTCTAGCTTAAGAATCCTGAAATGTCTTAATAAGTAGAAATTGTCATCTAAGCATTTTATGAGGCACTTCATTATAGGATCAGGATAAAATGACTTCGGTCTTCTAAGTTGGTGACACTTTGCGAAGCTGTGTTGCCTTCCAAGTCTTTTGGAAACATTTCATCTTTTTTATACCCCACTTAAAAAAAGCAAAAGGAAAGAAAGAAAAAGAAAGGAAGGAAGGAAGGAAGGAAGGAAGGAAGGAAGGAAGGAAGGAAGGAAGGAAAGAAAGAAAGAAAGAAAGAAAGAAAGAAAGAAAGAAAGAAAGAAAGAAAGAAAGAAAGAAAGCAGTGTTCATTTAGGATAAGCAGGAAATATTTGCATCTGCTATTAGAAACTTAAATGTTTAAATAAACTTACAGCACAAAAATTACAGTGATTCCCACTACTGTGGCAGAAGAGGTGTCCAGCCAGTGGGAGGCAGATATTGTACAATTGCACAGTGAAATTATGAATCCACTAAAATATGCCTGCTGCTGACTATAATGTTAATATAAATGAAAGACCAGAAAATTCTCCAAAAAAATGGTTTATTGGACCAAAACCCATGCATAGGAAAAAAATAAAGCCGTGTTACTGTGGAATTTTTTTGTACTTTTCTGTGATCTTGTTTTATTTCGAATTTAAAATGCTTTTATGGCACAACTTAAACTTTCTTTAAAATGAAGTAGCATGTTGAGCTGATTATCATTTATGTCCTACCTAGTCAGATAGGTAGATTGATATATATTTTTATGATTTATTTAAAAATTTTTCCAGGTGTCCCAAAGATATTGAAGACTATGAAAAGTCTTTATTGGGTCATGTTTTACATATATCCAATATTCTCATATGCAAAAGAGAACATTCACACATACCCACATGTACATGAAGAATAATAATGAAATAAAATCTGCTGGAGATGTGAGATGACTCGGACAGTGAAGGCACGGTTCCTGGAAGCTGTAAGATCTAGATTTAGATCTCTGGAACCCATGTGAACAGGTAAGGATAGGAATGACTGCATAGTTTTCCTCTGATGTCCACATGTGCACTGTGGAACATGTGTGCACACACATACTCACACACACACACACAACACTTACAGGTGCTCACATGCATTTACACTCACTGGCATTCACACACACTCACAGACTCAGGCACTCACACACACACTCATATTCTCACAGACACTCATGTACACACTCACAGGCACTCATACACACTCATATACTCACAGGCACTCACATACACATTCACATGCTCACAGGCACTCTCACAATTCACATGCTCACAGGCACTCTCACACACACACTCACATACTCAAAGGCACATGTAAACATTCATATACTCACAGGCACTCACATACAGGCACTTATATACACTCACATGCTCACAGGCATTCACACACACTCACATACTCAAAGGCACATGTAAACATTCATATACTCACAGGCACTCATATACACACTCACATATTCACAGGTACTCACACACACTCACACACTCACAGGCACTCACATACAGTCCCTCACAGACTCACATATGCTCACCAGTACTCACATACACACTCACAGACTCACATACTCACAGGCACACATACACATTCATATACTTACAGGCACTCACATGCACACTCACATACTCACAGGCACTCACACACACTCACACACTCACAGGCACTCACGCACACTCACACACTCACAGGCACTCACACACACACTCATAGGCACTCACATACACACACTCACATAATCACAGGCACTCACAATCACAGGCACTCATACAGTCACTCACAGACTCACATGCGCTCACCAATACTCACATACACACTCACACACTCAAGACCCTAACATACATACATTCGCACACTCACATGCACAAACACACAATATGTCACCGTGTATACAGTACAATACTAAACAAATGAGTATCTTTAACTTCATAGATTGAATACCAGAATTTTACTTGATTTGTGTTTATGATAATCTTTTTAGGACCTGGCTATCCATTCTTTATAGTTTCCTTAGATTTTTTTTTCTGCCACAAAATGTTCTGTCTGTTTATATTTTCAACAGATATTAACTAAATGGACACCAGGTTCCAAACACAATACTAAAAACTGATGCCCTTTGAGAGTTTACATTCTCAAAGTGTCAACAGTTAAAAGAAATAAGTTACGTACAGTGTGGAAAACTTACAGAAGAGTGTTAGAAGTGTCCCTAGGGGCAGGAATTACAAGTTAAAAGAGAATGCATGAAGACTTGACTGTGAAGAGAGAGCTGAAGTATGGAAGTAAGTGAGAAGGGAAGTTATGTGGAAGAAACTCAGATGGACAAGTGGTAAAACCAAATACTTGGAAGTATAGTCTTAAGACAGGGAAGCACTGTGGACTGCACTTGACCAGTGCATGTTGGTTACAGCAAGAATGGGAGCAGGTGGAGGGGAGAGATCTGCTCGTTACTCTTTGTGGCTCTGGGAAACTTGGGATATATTTAGGGAGAAAGTAGTGTCTGTCTGAAGAAGCTGAAAGAGATCTAACTGGCTGTTCCATTACAATCCACTGGAATTGTTCAAGAAAAAAAAGAGGAAATACCCACCAGTAACAACAATTCAAAAATACTGATGGCTTTCTAAGAGCTATAGCAGTGAAAGGGAAGCAGGGGACAAGTTCTGAAAGTGCATTCATGGCATAGCCTATAGGATTTATTTGATTTAAATGTGTAAAGTGTCATAAGGGAGTTGAAAAGTGGTTACTTTAACTAGTCCAAGTGTTACTGTAATCTTGAGTGGGGAGTCTGAGACAGAAATGTCATGAATTTGAGACCAGCCTAGGTGACATAATGAGACTCTGTCTCAAAGAAAGAATGACCAATTGAGTGGGTGAACAAACAGACGAAAAGAGGGTGGTAGGAGAGGGAAGGAGAGAAAGGAGAAAGCAAAGCTGGAAGGAGGGGAAAGAGGAGGGAGGAGAAAGGGAGGGAAGGAAGGGAGAGAGAGGAGGGAGTGGAGATGGACCGTATTGCTTAGCAACAACTGCTAGATTCCATGTACCACTAACTGAGATGGAAATAAAGCATGAAAAGAATTGTAGAAGAATTTTGGATATGTTAGGTTGGTCTTACTTATGAATCAGTTCTACTCAAGATTCAAGTAGACAGTTCAGGCCGGGCTTGGTGGCTTGCAGGAGGCAGCAGTGGAAGATCTCTATGAGTTTGAAGCCAGCCCGCTCTGCAAAGTGAATTTCAGGCTGGCCAGGGTGCATAGTGTGTCCTTGTCTCAAAAATAAACAAACAGAAAATCAAATTGTCAAAGGGCATAGTAGGCTAGGAGATGTAAAGTTGCCTGGCTTCCTTAGGTAGTTTTTGCTTTAAGCTCCAGTGTTGCTGGATGGAGAGAAGATGGACTCTAATGACCGAGTCCTGAGGGGCTCTTGTGAGGCCCACAAGATGCCAGGTAAGCAGAAAGGCAGAGTGTAATTAAGCAGCCCATTAGATGGAGAGACAATGAATCCCACAAGTTAAGGCATTGATGGAGTGACACTGGGTATGTAAGTGGTTGAATGCTCACCATGAACGTAGTTGCAATTTGGAAGAGGGTTAAAAATAAAGCTAATTGGAGTGTGCTCAACAGAAAATGGGAGGAAATAAGGTGATTGTCTCTTTTTAATAAAGTGTGAGAGTGGAGCATAACTAGAGAAGCAATGACTGATAAAACAATTTTTTCTTTCACAAAATGTAAGCATGTTCTTCCTCATGTGAGAAATCTATCTAATAATATATTTGTATATGTACACAAATGTACATGTTGGTACATTATAACATGTTGAAAAGAGAGCAATAAAGGGAATTAGGTAGGACCAAATGCAGGTAATAAACACAAGCAATGAACAAGGATAGAAAGCTAATTGGTTTCCGGTTTTAACACTGTTGGGGTCTTCTCTTCTGGTGGTGGATTTCATAACAAAAGTGTAAAATCCAATGTAAAACACCACAGCTTCTCTTCTGAATGGTTACTATAACCAAATAAAAGTTCAGTGAGTTTGGTAGATTTTGTGTCTGGTAATTGTTTTATTTGCAATGTTTTTAATAGCAAAGTTTAAAATAAAAAAGAATGTAGAGGGAACAAAATGAGTTAGAAAAATTTAAATACAAGAAAAATAAGAACCATTTTTTTTCTGGAATACACACGCAAAAAAGTGAATGCTGTTCATATGGGGCATCAACATCTACTTCCTAGCAAGTTTTAACATAAAAGAATGTTTGAGGGTATAATCGGAAATGTTTTCAGAAAGACTCTGAGTCTAAAAGGGTAATTAATGTTATTGAAGCCCCGAAGGACCACTTTTCCTACCCCTTTCTCGTGAGGGTCTATTCACAGGACTTTTCATTGACTCAATTCTTCCTAAACATACTCACCACAGTGCACTGGTTCATTCTATCTCATATGGCAACCACTCCACGGTTTATTTAGATCATGCTAATTTATTCCACAGATCCAATTCTATTTATTTATGTGCTCACTTGACTAACAATTGTCTTGATCATTGACCTTCAATCTCAAAAGTGTAGGACTAAGTTTCTTGAAATGTGAAAGACACAAAGTATATGCAGAATAACGGTAACCAAAAGTGAGTTCTATTTTTCAGAAAGTATTTTAACTAAAAGGTTCTTACATATACTAAATTTATTGTTAAGTGGTAGAAAAATAAAGAATGCTCCTGTCATTGATTTTAGCTGCCTAAGTGAAATCTAGACTAAAATCGTCATCATAATAGAGATCACATGAGTAAGCTAAATGTTATGAGAATAAGTGAGAAAGTAATACTGTACAGCAACACATTCTTTTTTTTCTTTCTTTTATTTTATTTAAAATTCTCGCCTGCCTTTTCCCTCCCCCTTCTCCCCACGGCCACTGCCCTCCCCCACCCTCTCCAGTCCTAAGAGCAGTCAGGGTTCCCTACCCTGTGGGCAGTCCAAGGTCCTCCCCCCTCCATCCAGGTCTAGGAAGGTGAGCATCCAAACAGGCTAGGCTCCCACTGGAATTCTTATCTCAAAAATAACAAACTGTAACCATGTAGAAAATGTTGTTGAAACATTTGAAACTAAGTTTAAACTTTAGAACCTTTAGCCATGCTCCCGTAATGCTGAACCAGCATTACCTCAAGTACTTAGAGTTCTACTCACTGAAAGAAAATGTTCACTGGTTTCTGAAAGTATGTGTCCAGTGAAGCATTGTGATGCTGGTGCTGAAAGGTGCTGAGGGCTGTGGGAGAAGAAAGATGGAAATCGAAAGCAGAATAAATATGAATCAGTGACTCAATGTGTCTTCACGTGCGTGTATAACAAATAAAGCATGAATTAAGCAGAGCAACTGACTAACATTTTACCAATGTTCAGAAATCAGGAAATTAAAGTGTCAGGTAAAATCAAAGAGCTTAGGAGTCAAATGAAATGCGCGTATATGTCCCGAACATTGATTCTTATGTGATCATTCACAGAGCTGTGCAAACTCTGAGCTCAGTAGAAGAACTGAGGGAGCACATGGTAGTATCTGTTTATATATGTCCACTGGATGCCTAACGTCTATATGAAAGGAACGTAAAGTATTACACAGGAGGTTGCTAAGTCTTCATTAATCCCTCTGTTAAATATTATAGATATGCAACTTTGAGACCAGTATCGTTGTCTTGCTGCTGTCCCAATGCTTGTGAGTCTCCAGTAGAATGGGTAACTTTTTGTGACTTAGCTGTTACACCCTTTTCACCCTTTCACTTAGTTCTTACAATGCCATGACTGTGATGTCAAAGCAGAATCACCCCCTAAAGCTTTTTATCCAAAAGAAAGACTTCTTTTTCTAATATAATGTCAGATGCACGAGGAAATTAATGTAGGCTAGACTATTGCATATCTCTTAAATCTTTAATTTAAGCTTCCATTCCACATTGGTATTGATAAAGGGATAATTTTAGTATTTTTCCACTTAGCGCATATCAGATTCACATTGTTAGGCAATGGAGAATCCATCATTTCTCAAAGACATGTTCATTTTGGAAAACTGTATAATGTGATGGGTTATGTGCTAGGTTAGTCTTTGACGTGTTGGATCAACGTGAGCAGATCAGTATTCCAAAGTGTTATGAGTAGTGACTTATTGTTAGATGATAATGTAATAAGTTACAAGGCAAATATTAATTACTCATTATTATTTTAATAAAATGCTTACTATCCCTTTTTAATGACTATAAAACAAGACAAGTATTTTTGACATATATTTTATAAGCTCATGTGTATATTCTTTCTGTGGTAACTGCTTTCAATAGAAATGTGGTCAGAGATGTTCACTAAAAAGTCAAATTTTTCGGAATCATCTGTATCCATTTTCCTACATTCATATTTAAATGATTATTGTACACCAAATCTATTCTTTCACTTTGGCTACAAGATAAAGTAATGTTCTTAATGGAATTTACTGGTTTTAAAAACTACAATAAAATGATCCCCTGAAATGGGACTTAATAGTATTTGGAAACAAATAGCTATGTCTGTTGTTCAGGAAAAAAAAAAAAAAAAGAGTTTCCCACATTATCAGTGACTTGAATCATACATTCCTGAAGGGAAGCAGCAAGTAGCTCAAGCGTTATCAGTAAGACTTGTAAAATATGTGTTATCTAAATTTTCAGAGAAAATAATACTGATGAAGCTGATTAAATATTGTACCTTATGAATCTAGATCCATAATCAGAGTCACTTGATCGTCACTATTCACAAGTGTTATTTTTGACATTTTCAAGTCTATAACAGTATCAGAACTGGAAATGTCTAGTCCTAGATATGGAGGGAAAAGAAGAGAAATTCCAAGTAAGCAGATGTTCATACTCAGAATCTGAGTTTACCACTTGAAGGTCTTTTTCCTCTCTCGAACTCTTGGTCTGATAAATTTGGTGTCTTCAAACAGCATATGTACCTGACCCATCTGCCCTAGCTCACTCGCTCTCATGATATTTGCTTTAGGAAAGTCAGCAATAATGCCTTTCACTTTATCTTATAATTAAATGGCCCGCTGAAGCCACAGGAAAAGCACAGAATACGAATCATGAATACACTGGGCAGAGAATACAGGAATGTATTTAGGAGCTGAGGAGGAAATAGTCTTAAAAGGACAGGTAAAGATAGGTATCAGATTTTCTTGAAAGTTCTATGAAGTGGCAATATGTTATACACCAAAGAATAAGCAAAATGTTGTTTGTTATTCTAACTTTATCCTGATGTACATTCTCTGCCCTAAATTGTATTTCCACCCATCATGATTAGTATAACAAACACTGAAATGGCTGTTGAATTTTAATTTCTGTCATCAAGTCTTTTCATTCATACTACACTTAGGTGAACTATCCTGGCCATACTGTTTTTGTGATAATATTGCTAACAGTATAACAGGTAATGATTATGCATGGACTTCTCAGCTTCATTTTTGTTAAATTGCAGTGTTATTCCATTTAAATAAAACTATGATGTGTCAGTTGCTAATATATACTTAAAAGCTTATATTCTGAATTCAAATTTTATGGTCAACCTTATGAGATTTAGCTATCCTCAAGAAAATCAATATAAAAAGTACTAAAATGTTTATATAAACAAAAGAAATATATTTAGAAACAATTTATAATTGGTATTTATCATTTTAATATTTAAAATATCTGTTTCGTAAAGATGAATAAAGAGACTTTATTATATTTTCATTTACCTGAAGTATTGTATCATTGTTGTTTTAGTAACAATACCATTTGGGGGGACCAGCATGATGGCTAAGTAGGTTAAGTGCTGTGTTATAAGCCCGTAAACCTGAATTCAGTTCTCTGAACCCAGGAACAGGTTGTAAAGGTAGAAAGAGAGAGAAAATTCACAAAGCTGTCCTCTGACCCCTTCATGCATGCTAGGGCATGAGCATGTGCTCATTTTTAAACAAAATTTAAATATACAATTATTCTGCCTTCTTTTAAATTATTAGGCTAGTCATTTATCTCTTCCACTAGAATCAATTTTTATGGTAGGAAAATAAATGATTTACAGACAGACATCTAAATTTCACACACTGTTTGCTTTTAGATCCAAAATTCAAAAGTAGAGGATTGATAAATGTTTTCTCAAATATCCTATTAGTAAATATTCAAGAACATATATCTGTTTTGATAAAATCAATTTTCACCCGTTTAATTATAGTTCACATTTTGGTATTTTCAGTTTCTCAAATAATCTTATTTAACCTAATATCATTACAGTATTAGATAAGTTAGTATATGACACAAACAGCAATTAATACTTTGAATTTTAGATATACATTTCCCTATCTCCTGACCATGAGTTTGCTTAAGAATAATAATATCTTAGAGTTTCTATTGCTGTGAAGAGACACCATGGCCACAGCAACTCTTATAAAGGAAAATGTTTAATTGGGATGGCTCGCTTACAGTTCAGAGGTTTAGTCCAATGGACTGTCATGATGGAAAGCAAGGCAGCATGCAGGCAGACATGGTGCTGGGCTGATAGTCCTCTCATATTGATTCAAAGGTAACAGGAAGTGAACTGATACACTGGATGTTACTTGAGCATATGAGATCTCAAAACCAGCCTCTACAGTAACAGACTCCCTGCAATAAGGCCTTAGCCATGCTAACAGAGCCACACCTCCTAATAGTGCCACATTTTTTGGGTGGCCATTTTCTTCCATATCACTACAAATGATGATATATAAAATAGAGATCAGACGTTCCTGAATTAATGAACTGTCCCCACTAATATACATTGGCTTGTTGACATGTGTCTACTCTGTACCCTTCTCTTGTTATTACCAGCAGAGTGGTCAGAAACATGATTAGTGTATGTTTACTACACACCTTCTAGGGAGGATGATCTTAAGGAAAAGGTTATTTCAAAGGTTTGGAGCTTTCTAAAAAATATGATATTTGTTCTTATAGGAAATACATGTGTACAACCAGAAAGCCAAAGATACTCAAATGCATCTCAAGACATCCTCATACATTCACACATAAAAGTTTTCATCCTGAATTGTTTAATGAAGTTACTTCACAAGTGAATCATATTTACCATACTAGCAAAGAATATGAAAAAACAAGAAAGAATATATTTTACTGTGTGTATGCAAATTGGTATCTGAGTAAGCATAAAATACTGCAGGGTTTTAAAATATAGTTGTTTACATATTTTTATTCTTGGTAATATGAATGCTCTTTTTGTGAAGGTAACACTGTACATCTAGTCAGCTTATGACTTTGTGAAGCCATAACCTTGAAACCTTATAAAAATTAAACTGAACTGTTAACACTACTTATATTATCAAGCAATGAAAATAAATGCTCCCCTTAATGTTTTACTAGGTGAGTATTCTTCCAGAATGAAGAGATCCTTGAAATCAGCGTCTCCATTGTCTTCATGTTTTATTGAGATCAATTTATCAATTAGCTAAATATAATTTATTAAATAAAATTAATAAATTCCCTATTTATTTAAATCATGAAAAATTCCATTTCTCAACAGCCACTGTAAAAATAAACATAACTTAAAATTGATTTAGCACTAATATTACTAAGAGGACATTTGTATTTGTTAAGCCCAAAAGAATGAAAGCAGTGGTTTTATCGGGATTTAAGAAATATGGAAAAATTAAAACAGCAATTTGATTGATATGATAGCTAACTGAAAAGAAAAAAGCTTTCTGTTAGGGAAAAGAGAAACTGTTTGGACATTGGCTTTGTCTGCTTAGCTTTCTACAATGTCTTCCCCACCCTGTGCTTATATCCACGTGTAGTTTTAAGGCATTTATAATGAGTGAAAACTGAGTGTGATATCTAGGAACACAACTCTTGTTTCTCATCAATATGATCATACTATAAAAAGAAAAATAGCAGGTGAATGTTGTCTATATTGTAAACTCTGAGATCCTCCTATTCAACTCTAAAAGATTTCCTATTTGTAAGTGCATCATTGAAAGCCATATTTCATTGTCTCGGCATATGGGGATTCCCAACGCCCTGCACCTTTGGTCCTGAATATGAAGAGGTCAGAGTGAAGGTGTGCACGTATGAACACAAAGTCAGTAAATAACCATTTATGAATAGCTGAGCTGGCTTAAGGATACACAATGAAACAACTTACAATAACAACATGAAAGACCACTTCTTGTGATGTACCAGAAACCCAGAAGATTGCAGCCGAGTCACAATCTTCAATAGCAGAAAGCTTCAGTGTGCTTCTCCTTAAAATTGCTAGTTAAGTTTTCTGAGTATATTCGTGGCTATCCATCTGTTCTGTGCAGATACAGCCGGGATGATTATATTTATTTGTGGCCACTAACTCCAATCTGATGAGTAAGTGGAAAGTACGAAGGTCATGCCTGAATTTAGCAAAGCATATGAAATACTGTCTACTAAATAAACAACAAGATTCGGCTGCAGATGTAGGTCAGTGGTAGGGCACTTGTCTAGCAAGTACAAGGCCCAAGTTCAATTCCAAGCACAAGAAGATATAAATAAAATTTTACTATTTATCATATTTATATATGGAATTTCAGCCCTAAAAATATTTTGCATGCCCTACACAAGGACAATTTTGGGCAGAAAATTCAATATGTTTTGTCTAACACAGAACACTTTAATTATAAAATGAGACAATGAAACTTTAGGGTAAAATGGCTGGCAATAGGTAGGTTAAAATAAGTTGACATTATTTAAAATGCTGTGTAAGGAAAATTTCTTGTGGTTAGGCCATGGCCAGCCTCAGTTAGGGCTGGGCAATTTCCCTGGTTTCTTAACTCAGCTGGGATTTATATCATGGGAACATGTTCTAGTTATGTTTCTATTGCTAAGAAATTTTTGCCATGACCAAAGACAATTTGTGGATTTATTTCATGTGGCAGACTACAGTCTATCACCGAGGTATGTCAGGGTAGATACTCAAGGCATGAAGGAAGAGATGGGGACTGAGACAGAAACCAGTGCTGCTTACTGCCTTGCTCTTTATCTCTTTATGGCTTGCTCAAAGTGCTTTTTTTTTTTTTTTTTTTTAGCAGTAGAACCAGTCCAGCCTGGCACTGCCCACTGTACGATGGACTCCTACCTCCTACATTAACCACTAATTAAGAAAAGAAAAGCCGAGGTCAATCTGGTGGGGGCATTTCTTTAAGTGAGGTTCTCTCTTCTCAAATGACCCTAGCTTGTGTCAATTTGGCGTAAGACCAACCAGCACAGAGTATATGAAATAGTTGATGTGTATCTCTCTCTCTATGGAGTTTATAATCAGAAAAAATATATGCACAGGATATATGCACTTCCTTATAAGAAGGTAGTTTGTTCAGCACTATTTATTTTATTTACCAAAGAGTGTTAACATCATCCAAAATCACACTCTTTTGGATGATGTTAAGGGACCAAAACCCATCTCAAACTCATATATATACAAGGGGTAGGATCCCATTGTCTTTTTTCATCTTTTTCCTCTTTTTTATTTTATTTTTTATTTTTTATGTTTCTGTATGGCTCATTTTGTATGTTTTTCTCATTGGGAACTTTCCATAGATTTTCGATTTTCCTCTTTAAAAAGGTTACAACTTCTGCAATTATATAGATGTTAAGATGTCTCTTTAAAGCTGTTGTCAGTTTTGTAGGAAAGATCCTTGTATGAGATTTTAATCTAGCTTTACGTTTTCATGTTCTTTTTGTCTTAAAGAATTGCAGTTTTTTTTTCTTTTCCTGTTGGTTAGAATATTTATCATATTTTAGTGGAGATTTTTTCTTTGTACTGGCTTTTGATATTTTAAGAACAATGTTGGTGTGAACTGGTTGGGCATTAGTTTTTTGATGCTATATGTATACCTTGACTCTGTTAGGAGCCCATCTATGCTGTTGGTGAGAAGGTCTGATGGGCAGAGTGATGCTTTGTGTATCAGTTTGTTGTGGATTGTTCTCTCTTTTAACTGTACCAAAAGGACAGCTGTAGAGGTGACTTTTGCTCCTCATGTTTTAAACTGAAAATGTATTATATTAGAAATGTCTTGGACAGATTTTTCACACCCAGAATAACTTGCTTCTCTAAAAAACTACTCAGGAATTTTTTACCTTCCTGGCCACACACCTAGAACTTTATCTCTCTAAGCAAAAGACTCAGGTTTATCAAGGAAATGTTTTTGAGAGTTACATTACAAAGGCTTCACTCTGAGTCCTTTCCCTGGACTGTTTCCAGTGCTCATTGTTTTGGACAACATGTTCTTCTAGTTGTGTTTTTTATTTGTAGCCATTTTTGCATTTCTTCTGAGATGGAGTTTTCTTTCCTGTGCTTGTTTTCTTCTTGTAGTTGTTGACACTTTTATTTTACCAACTTTATTTTTTTTTGTTTGCATATCTTTTTTTTATTAATTAATTTATTTAATTATTAAAGATTTCTGCCTCTTCCCCGCCACCACCTCCCATTCCCCCCTCCCCCAATCAAGTCTTCCTCCCTCCTCAGCCCAAAGAGCAAGCAGGTTTCTCTGCCCTGTGGGAGGTCCAAGGACCACCCACCTCCATCCAGGTCTATTAAGGTGAGCATCCAAACTACCTGGGCTAAATATAATCTCTGAATTATGATTAACTATAAGTTAAGTTTCATTAAGTAAATGTCATTTTAATTTCAAGTGAGCTGTTACTAGTATTAATAATAATAATAATAACAATGTATGGAAAAGTATTTTCTTTTGTGAAGAATAACAATGTATTAACTATTATGTCCATGATCCTCCTTGGAATTTAAGAGTAACATCTCTAAAGAAAGAAATTGGGAATTCATGCATGAAACTATGGAGCATTAGACTTCAAAATTATTTCTCACACAATTATTGAATTATTAAATACTCACTTCACTTCAAAAAGTAGGTGTAACCTCTCTTAGGCAACTGGAAGTTTAGAGAAATTTAAAAGCTAATGAGCTTTCTCATAGGGCAACTTGTACCTACCAGTCTAACTGCTGGCCCTCTCCTGGGTCCATCTTACTCAAACCCTTTGATAAATAAATGCATTTCTCATTATCATATGTACCCAATCACCATGATCTATATAAGAAATAATAAAAAACCTAAAGCTTTATGTCTGTAATTAGCTTCCTATTATTAACCTTACCCCATTTACAGGATATAAATAACAGTCTTGGTGTCCAAGGCTAAGGCTAACTATATCATGAAGTTTTTGAAAATATAATATTACTAGTAAACTTGAAAAATAGAATAAATATGTGAACAATCAGCAGTAGTCAATACAGTCTTAAATTGTAATTTATTAAATTATTACTAAATTCATTTTACATTCATCACTGCTAATAATATAATTGTTGTTTATACAATACTCTCATGCCTTTACTCATAATGCATTAGAGTTAATGTCAGGTTGCCATAACGTAAAGGAGATGAAAGGAAAATTCTTGAAGTCCATGCACTTTAAAAGAAAAAGGATAACATGGCGAATTATTGATAAATACTTTCATTTGCTCCTTTTGAAGACGTATGTAGGCTAGAAGCTAAGTCCTGTCATTCAGTGATAGTTTATGTACCACCTGAAGAATTAGATACAGGTATGAAGGCCGTCTGTCCAAGCAGGGATTAGATTCTTTCTCTTTGAAAAAGTGCATTGGTCACTTACAGCGTTATTGTAGGGTTTCTTCCAGCCAAACTGCCCCCTGAGAGGATTTCCAGTTCAGAATCCCCTTCCTTTCAAATTTTTCTTTGTGCAGAATGGCACAGTCAAAGGGTTTGATGGTGTTTTAAATAAATTTGTTGCAACTACTGCCAAACCTTATCTTCAGATGAGCTGTGAAGAAGCTCATCAAAGTGAGTGTCCAAGCCCAGAATCTTGCCTTGATTCTGCATTTTGATTTTTTTTAACCCAAGTCTCTACTTTTATGTGGTCAAAAAGAAAACAAAGAGGTCAAAACAGTATTAGGAAAGAAAACATGTACAAGGAAAATGTTAGCCTAGAAAAATCTAGAGAAAGGAAGTTAGAACTGCGAGGGGTGCGCCCACCCACTGAGACAGTGGGGCTGATCTAATAGGAGCTCACCAAGGCCAGTCGGATGATGGAGCATGTGATCAAACCGGACTCCCTGAACGTGGCTGACAAGGAGGGCTGACTGAGAAGCCAAGGACAATGGCACTGGGTTTTGATCCTACTGCATGTAATGACTTTGTGGGAGCCTAATCTGTTTGAATGCTCACCTTCCTAGTCCTGGATGGAGAGGGGAGGACCTTGGACTTCCCACAGAGCAGGGAACCCCGAGTGCTCTTTGGACTGGAGAGGGAGGGGAAGGGGGATGGGGGGAGTGGGAGGGAAATGGGAGGAGGTGGAAATTATTAATTAAATAATAAAAAGAAAGGACAGCACCTCTGCAGCCTGTGCCTGGAACCCAAGTCCTGTAGATAAGAGCTGTCTGTGATCTCAGCTGTGACCCAGTGACCCAGGCTCATTTCCCTTGTCTTCTTTATTTTTAAGTGTCTTATTATTGTATATGTGTGAGTATCTTGTCTGTATCTATGGCTGTGCACCACTTGTGTGCCTGGAGGCTAGAAGAGGAAATCAGATCCTCTTGAGCTGGAAATACAGACGGCTGTGAACCATCATGTGGGTGGCTGGAATCGAACCCAGGTCCTCTGGGAGAGCAGCCAGAGCTCTTCACCACTGAGCTTTCTTTTCTTTTTTTATTTATTGGAAGAATTTTCATAGACAAATTGGGAGTACACCATATATGCCTAGGTGAAAATCCCACCACGGCTGCTTCCTCTCCCCTTCTCGAGTGGGAGAATTTACTACTGTTTGCTATGGAACTAGAAAACGGAAATCTTGAGAGGACAGGTGGCAATTCACCTTGTTTTCTTGAACCCACTCCAGGATTACAGGATATAGCACTGACAATGACAAAAACAAGTGTCTCATGAGCTTTCTTGAACTTACTTTATTTCTCCTTTTTGTCTTTTCATTCTTCAGTGACATTCTAGCAGCCACGTAATAAAGGAGAGTCATCACGTATTTTCTATCAGTCAACTTTTTCTTATTAAATATAAATTATTGTATTCCAGTCAAATGATTTAACAGAAAGAGCCATTTGAAGGTAGGAATTAGTATGCCAAATTTTGAGTTGGAGATCTGATCTATTTGCTGGTTTGGTTTATACAGGTTACTTAGCTTTTCCTAAATTTTACATTGACCTGCAATGTGCATCTGCTCTTTTGGCTTGGGTGGCTGTATTAGTTCCTTTTCTGCTGCTGTGACAAAACACCATAGTCATGGCCACTTATAAAAAAAAGGGTTTATTTTTGGCTTATAGTTCCAAAGGTGAGTCAGTTATCGTCATGATGGAGAAGCATGGCTGCAGGCAGACATGGTGCCTGGAGTAACAGCCTGCAGCTCACATCTCAAATATAAACAGAAAACAGAAAGAACTAAGAATGGCCTGAGCCTTTGGACTCTCAAAGCCTGTACCTAGTGACATACTTTGTTTACCAAGACCAAACTTTCTAATCCTCCACAACAGTCACCATTTGGGGACCAAATGATTGAGACGATGAGCAGTGTCTTATTGAAACCACCATAGCCACTAACACATGCAGACTCTTACTGTGTCTGTTTGAATTAATTTCCATAACCCACCTTATGTCATCAAAGAATCTTTTGGAAGTGTTCTACAAAGGCACAAGAAATATTAATCAAAGTTAACTGAATGCAAGGACTAAACTACGTAGGCTAAGTATAGTGATGCATGCCAGTTATACTAGTATTAGGATGCTGCTGCAGGCTGATCCTCTGCAAGTTTGAAGTCACCTTGGCAGTAATCACAGGACCCTGTATCAAACAAGCAAGAAACATGGAGCTCAACTAACTGTTTCCTAGAAATCAAAAAAAAAAAAAAATTACATTTCCATGAATGTGAGAGACATACATGCTTATTCTATCTCTCTCTTTTTTTACTGTAAGTAGTCATCAAGGGAATTCCAAATTAGAAATATTTCTGTATTCTTTGTTGCTATATAATGTAAAATTATAGCTTTGCTCTTTTATATTGTAATGTAAGCAAAATAGTTTCTATTGTTTCCTCTTGGGGATTTCAATCTGCCCAATTTCTCCATAGAATCAGGTAACATTGTATTCTTTTGGACACTTTAAGCTTCAGCATAAGCAAATGAAATAAAAAGAAGTAGGTGAACTATAGAAGGTAAGTCAGAAGATATGTGTTGAGAATTATATTTGGGGAGAATGAGAGCGTTAACGCAGGAGAGAGAAAGACATCAAGAAAGAAGAAACCGTGATATTAGAGCATGAGTAATTTAAGTCATGGAACTGAGAAATTATTCAAACACACAAGCATATAAGTCCTAAGTATAAGCTAATGTTTGTTAACAATAACCTACAACTAAAAAATCCATTTATTTTATAAAAGTCAAAAGTATATAAACTTTAAATATATAAGTGGGTATTGTTTTTCATTACCTCAAGAAAAAGCAACAAGAGAAGATAAGAGGAAAACAATAAATCTTTCCTGCCAGTTATTCAGTCCAAGGCTCCATTTAATTTATCCTCCATCTTGATAATTAATATATACACAAGAGGAATTTCAGATTTTGATATAAACAGCAATAATAGCAACACTCTTTCTAAAAAAATCAGAATTAAAATAATATTGTTATGAAGAAATGTTAAAGAATGAAAAATACGAAATTTAACTTTTCAAAGTATTTCTTTAAAAATGGCTGTTACAGCTTACCTGAGCTAATGAGAGTTCACCAACTCCAGTCAGACAAGGAAGGAACCAATAAAGGACCAAACTAGGCCCTCTGAATGTGGGTGACAGTTGTATGGCTGGGGCAGACTGCCACTAGCACTGCCACCAGGTTTTATCGCTACTGCTTGTACTGGCTTTTTGGACTGATTCTCTTTGGATGGATACCTTGCTCAGCCTAGATATAGTAGGGAGGGCCTTAGACCTTCCCCAAAGCAATGTGCCTTACCCTCTCTGAGGAGTGGATGGAGGGTGAGGGGAATGGGAGGTGGAGGGAATGGAAGGAGGGGAGGGTAGTGGGAACTGAGATTGGTCTGTAAAATGAAAATAAAATCTTTAAAAAATAAAATTTAAAAAATGCAAAAAAAAGCCTGTTAGGGCTTAAAAAGTGGCCCAGTTAGGAAAGCACTTACTGTGAAAACCTGATGAGCTGAGGTTAAAACCCCACTGAAAAGCTGTATGTAGCAGTCTAGGCACTGTAATACTGCCACAGCTATACAAGGGGATGAGCAGACATCCACAGCACACAAGAAGCACTGACTATAATAAGGTGGGCGGTAAAAGTGACACCAGATGTTGTACACATGCTGTGTATGTGTCTATAGGAGAAGGTGTCTCTGCAAACACCAGACAGCAGAGTGCTGATCCGTACGAGGAAAAAGGAAATCTGGCTCAACACGAATCGGTAGCCAATGAGTCTGATGCCAGCTGTTCATTTTAGGAATACCTTAGCATAGCAAAAATTTGAAAAATAGTTTCTTGATGCTATTGAACTAATTTTAGTGTGTAAAACAAAGCTTAAGAATGCTTCCACAGAAACTTTACAAAGTACATATGAATGCTTCCATAAAGATATTTTCTATTGACTGAGAAACAATGTTCAACATAAGGCTTTTGGGAAAATGACTGAGATAAACATAGAAGTGTGGCTTGGTCCAACAGATAACACAAAGACCACCTAGGCTATTGTAATGTATGTATGACATCTCACATACGGATGGATTCTATTAATAGAGAAACAATACACAAGATAAAGGTCTAGGTAGGAAGATTCTTGGATAAACACAAACATCTGGAAGAGTCAGATGTGGCCAGGCCCTACATACAGCGTGGGTTGCCAAGTTTTTAACTGTATCCATTCTCAGCCTTCTGGGTGGAAGACGCCTTAAATACATCTTTGCTGTTGCCTAAGGACCAGCTACAAGTTTCATTTTTTTTAGAATCTATTCAAATCCATAACATTTTTCCATGGAATTTCATATAATTCCAAAAAAAAACCATGTTTACACCTTTCAATGTAGTGTATTATCATAATTTTTGAACCAGCAGAACAAAGAAACATTCAGACTGAAGCTCAAAATCATATAGCCAGTTTTTTTTTGTTTCATTTGATAAGATTTTTTTTTATTTTAAAAGCTAAAGATTGTCTGTCATCACTCCTGTCTAAGCATAATAAAATTTAAGTACCACTGCTTATTTACAGATAGGAAGCGTCTTGAGATTGTATTGGTATTCTCTAAGTTTTCCACTGCTTTTTGAACACCGACAGTTCAAAGATGTCGTTGACTTTTGATGTATCTTCCCTGTTGAGGAAAAGGCTGTATCTGTCTGAAGTACATTCCAGGAAAGAAGGAAAGGCACAGATTTCTCTACCAGCGTGATTACCGAAAGCGAGATAAGTGTGGTGGCTTACAGCATGACTGGACTGTTAGAGTTGTTTGTCAAGGTTTTGCAAAAGCGTAACATTTGCTTTGATCTTTGGGTGAAAAATAGTCTTGAATCATGCAAAAGGGCTGCAAGAAAAATTCAACGTCCTTGAACTAAATTTTCACCAGTGGAAACGAATCATAATTTTTAATGTCTTTAAAGATGCTCTGTAGGAAATTTACAGGGGATGTCAAGGAATAGTGTCTTCTAACTTACATGCTTAAACCTGCAGTTTCAAAGTTCACTGACAATCTCCTCCTCTATCTGGAGTAGAGAAAAAAACAGGGATGATTAGAAGAGCTACAGGCGCGTGAGCATTCAACACCTGAATCATCCAGAGCAAGCTTGTGAATAATCTTCAATTAGGGATTAGCGACAGAACCCGGGAATATTATCTTGTGGTTGAACATTTCCTTCTCATTCCTAAACAAAATAGATTTAGTTGTTCTAAAAAATAAAATAACAATGAAAATTTCCTATGAAAACATAAATTCTCCCACTCCAAAGCAACTATTTTAACACTAGCTGAAGACCCTCCATGCTTCTCTCACCACTACAATTCTACCCACCTCTTACAAACCACAGCAAGATCTTTGCATGTGTGGACAGGCGGGTGGATGCATGAAAATACAGGGTTGATTTATTTTGAGGAAAGCAGAATGTGTGTGCTGTTTTAGGAATTCATGGAGAGTTCAATTTCACTAGAGTTATTCAAAAGACAACAAAACTGCTAAAATAAATGGGAAAGAGTGAAAGAGACAGGTGGAGGAGAGAAGATAGCAGGGGATGGGTGGAGAGACAGGTCAACAGAAGAAAGATGAGAACAGGGGAGTGGTTACTAGGGTATTTTTTTTTTTTTTTATTTTCGAGACAGGGTTTCTCCGTAGCTTTTTTTTGGTCCTTGAACTAGCTCTTGTAGTCCAGGCTGGCCTCGAACTCACAGATATCCACCTGCCTCTGCCTCCCGAGTGCTGGGATTAAAGGCCTGCGCCACCACTGCCCGGCACTACGGTATTTTATGAAAGTCAGTTTTTCAGTTGCCTATTGACTCCCATGTTACACATACTAAGTCCTTCTCATGTGAGCAATATTGGGCTCTATTTGTACATTGCTTATGTGTGCCATTTGCATTTCTTTTATTAATACTTCTCTGGAACTGGATTCAGGATGCTTCACCAATCCATTCTTTCCACAGTGAACCCTGGGCTTCTCCATCTTTGTTTCATTTATCTTTTACCTGGTTATATTTCATAATTAGTTAAATATTACATTGTATTATCTCTGTTGTTGTGTCATTGTTGAGAATATGTCATTGTCATTAAAGATAAATGGTTTATCTATCTAGAATGGTTATAGAAGTTTGATTCATTCTCCCATAGGTAGATAACATATTTGTTTTTTTTTTTCCTTTGAGAACTGGAAGTATATGATATCATTGTTGTATTTGGTGTTGCCAGGATCTTGCAGGTACTGGTATTCAGTACGTTGCATATATCATTAAATCATGGATTGGCTGAAAACACGACATTTCTTTTAAAAAGTTGACATTCATTTTTTCATTTGGAACTATTGCAGGTTAAAATACATTTCTTGCATTTTTAGAGTCTAGTTTTTGGACAGGAATTATCTCTTTGGTGTGTTCCCTTCATCTCATTTTCTTACCTATTTCCTTATCTCTAATCCTTTTAATCCTTTTCACACACACACACACACACACACACACAAAAAAAAAAAACATAGCTCACTCTATAACTTCTCCAGTATACTCTGTATCATTTATTTGATTTTCTGTCAATCAGTCTTGTTCCTAGTATCCCTAATTATGTAGTGCTATATAAAAGTGGATTATATTCTCAATATTTATTCATATGTCTTTAATTTTAATTTTACATAGTTCTTTTACTTTGTATTTGAGTTTGTTTTTGTATAATTCATGTTATTAATACACTATTTTGTAGTGCTAATACTTGTAAGAAATTCTTTTGTTGCACCTTGATTTATTTGGAGCCTTGGCCTTCTTTTCTGTTTTCTTTCTGTCCTGTGAGGAGCTCTGTGAAATGTTTCTCTTTGCTCTATAGAAACATGGGTGGCAGGTTTGCTTTCGTCCTGTGTATCTCAGACTAGCTGTCTTTCAAAGCTGTGGCTGGAGTGTGCCCTGTGTCTGTTTAATTTTTGTCTTCAGCCATGTGTCTTATTAGGTCTTTTTTATTTGACTTCTGAATTCATTGATATTAAATGTATACTGTTGGGAAAACCTTTTTACCTTTTCAGTTATTTCTGCTTATTTTATTTGGTGAAGATTATTCTGATACAAACGATTTGGACACATTAACCCCAATGGTTCTGTGTTGGTATTTGAGGTTCTGTATATACATTTTCAAATGATTGTCCACCAATAACACTCAAGTTTTAATGATTGTCAGGTTTTTGAGACACTTATGCTGATTTATTGAATTAAAAAAATCTTTTATTTTTAAAATATCTCTCATAGTTAATTAATTGTAGTACATGCTTGTAATCCTAGCTCTCAAGAGGCTGAGGATGAAGGATAATGAATGGTTGGTTCAGTGACAGCCTGGTCCATGAAAGGAGACCCTCAGTCATAAAGCAGAATGACCATCATTAGTAATAGAAATATACTGAATTGCATTAGGATTATTTTTAAACCTATCTCTTAATTTTTCCTCCTATCACTTCATGGAGATTAAATACTCTTGAAAACTTTTAGGACTGTAAGAAGCTACTGCAGTGAGCTCATTCATCTCTCGGAGGCAGTTCTTTTTCTATAATTGTCAGTTGTCAAAACCCTGGGAATTTAATTTGCATTTACTCAAGGAGCTGAGTTTTCTTCACTTTTGTGATTACACATATATTGGTGAATTATGTGTTTCATCGTTGGTCATTCTAATTTATTGCTATAGGTTTTTTAGTCTTCACCCTTTAATACAGTTGTTAATTTATCACATCCATGAGAAGTTAACCATCTTTATATCATATTAGATATGAAAAGTGTATCTTATGTACAATGCATTAAAACTGTGTCTTAATTAGGAATGCTCAGATTTCTCTAGTTAATTAGTTATAGCCTTGATAGTGTAAAAGATCATTTTTGTCATTTGTGTCTTTTATTCTTAGTAAACACCAAAGAATTTTTTTAAATTGGGAAAATCATATAATAAGATGCCATATGTTGAATATGAGCAGAAATGAAACATTGTAATGGATATTTATTTAAAGTATTAAAATTTTATCATAAAATTTGAGAAAAATATTATCAATACATAGACAATAGTATGTCTATGATTCAGGATTATAGACAAAAACTTTAGCTGTCATCTGAGGTTCACAGAGGCCATATATACTCAGCTTCTTTCAGGGGTAAATAAGTAAGTTTTGCTCATATTATCCATTTTGATATAAAATTTTAAATCTTTAAATGTTGTAAGCCTATATGAACCTTTTCTTTTGTTTTTAAAGTCGCCAGCATATTTTTTTCACTTCATATAAATCTATAGCCTTCAGTGCTTCACACAGTATGAGCAGAGACTGTCAAAGCTCAAGTAATAATTTAGCTGGAAGTGAATTAACGTGTTCTGTGAATCATGCTAAGTTAGTTAGAATTTTGTCTGAAGTAATAAATGTTGGCCCTGTGTATAGCATAATGGGTTACTTTTTTAAACTCTGTGGACCTTGTTACTTCTGTGTTTGGAATGTTAAACAGTAAACCATGTGGACTTTTCAGAAGCAAAACACCTTTACTGACCAAGCCTGATGTCGTAATCCTATATATGGAAAAATATCTAGAATTAATTGTATGTGCTCAGGATCCAAAAATTTCCTTCCAGGGAACCTTACTCATTAATGTTTATAATATACTTTTATCCACAGGCAAAGTTTTAATCTTTTACTTAATCATAGTAGGTCACCGCAGAACAAAATATGATGTATATTTGTATAACAATATCTGACAAAGAAATAACATTTTGGAGAAAAGCAATTAACATGCATCATAATTGAGTATAAATTTCATAACCTGCATTGTTTCCAAAAGGTTTTAAAGCCTGATATTTAATAACCATGGGCTTAAAATAAATGAATGCTCTCATTCATTTTTTGACAAATAATTTAAAATGTTTCCATTCTTTGCTGATTATTAACTTCTTAAGTCAACTGAAACAGTTTTCATTAATGGAAATGGTATAAAATGTTATTAAACTGAATGTCTGTGAGTAATAGGGAAATGGCCTAAAATCATAAATGTATTTTGTGCATGTGGGAGGGCTCTTTTATTTCACAGGCTGGCCTAGACCTTCTTATGTAGCCAAGGGTGAGCTTGGCCCTCAGATGCTGTTTACCATTTTAAGTTGTTGTAGAACTGTTGTACCATCTGGGGTTGTAGAAGTTTGTCACCACATCCAATTTAGCCAATGTTGGGTACCAAATCCAGGGATTCATACGCATGGGGCATGCAATTTTTCTGAGCCACATCTCAGCCCAAAGTCGTCAATATATTTTTAATATTTTGCTTTAAGCTGTCATAATGACCACCCTAAGCATATGCATCTTCTTGAATGATACATTTAGTACCTGCTCAGTTATTTGTTAGCTTGAGGTCTACTTCAGTCATGCTTATAGTTAGGAGTAAATCTTGTATAAAGCCAGCTTAAAGTTGCGCAATAATGTTTGAAATCACAGAGAATGGTTTTTAAAATGATAATCTAAATTTAAGTAATGGTAAAGGTAGTGACAAAAATGAAAGGTATAGCTTTATTTTTATTCTTTACTACCAAGGAGACTGATATGTCCAATATTGAATGTGTAATACAGAAATTATTTTTCACACCCAGTTCTGTGTAGAGCTTTTATTTTTTTAATTATGAACCACCTACCATTTTTCTTATCTCTGAACTCATTCTAAAGTTTTGACTTTCTTTTGATCCATCCCTGTGTGTACTGCTTTGTTTCCTTGTGTTGGTAGGTCTTTGCAGATCTCTGGACAGGGTTGATAATTTTCTGCAATTGTCTCCTCTATTTATTTCGCATCTTTTCAGGTTGAAGAAGTAAGCGCCTGGAGCAGATACTGATAATGTAAGGAACTCACCTTACTTTATTAAACAAAGAGATGGGCTATAGAGATACATTGTAGTGTTAACACTTGACACCTGTCAACTTTGAAACGTCAATTTTTATCCACTGCATGTCTCACTCTAAGCTCCATCCCTTTCGCCCTGAAGCTGGGGTACATCTTTGTCCCTGTGGTATTAACGGGTTACCTTTGTTCTTTGATGCCTTACTCCCTTTCTTTCAAACACATATGAGCCCCTGATCTTTCCCAGATTTCTCTTCATCTCTATCTGGATGGGATATTCTGTTAGGCATCTGTGGGCTGCTCATTACTGCTCTAGCGTACTTTAGCCTGTAAACATACTTCTTATACTTTTCCATTTTGCTTCTTGCCCATACTTGTTTCTACCTAAGGAGTTAGGCCCAAGAAGGGCAGTTTTTGTAGAAAGGAAACTGATTCCAAGATTATTCAAACACAAAAATATTTCTTTATGGCCACAAATCTACTCCTCCTCCCTTTCCTCCCTCCCTCCCTCCCTCCCTCCCTCCCTCCCTTCCTTCCTTCCTTCCTCCTTTTCTCCCTCCTTCCCTCCCTCCCTCCCTCCCTCCCTCCCTCCCTCCCTCCCTCCCTCCCTCCCTCCCTCCTTCCTTCCTTCCTTCCTTCCTTCCTTCCTTCCTTCCTTCCTTCCTTCTCCTGTTCCTTCTTATTTTGATGTGGAATTCATTTAATACTTGATTTGTGAATGTCAAGTTTTACTAATTTTTTCCTTTGCTCTAAGAGTATAAACTAAATACCTTTTAGTATCCACAGATGTGGTAATTGTACACCATGCTTCTGAAACAGTAAAATCACATTTAAATTCATGCAAATAACAAATGCACCCTCAAAATTGAAAGTTTCAAAAGTTGCATATCTACTCTCTACTAAGTTTGCTAGAATGATTTATGTTAAGTGTAAATTTCAACACTTCAGAAGGAAAAATGAAAGAAAACCTATTGTAGATATAAGATGCTCTTACATGAAGCTTAGTTCATAAATACATGTTTATTGAATTATTCAGAGTATATTTTCATGTTTAAATACTGTGGTGGTTAAACTGAGAATATCCCCCATAGGCTCATATGATAGATTTCTTTGTCCTCAGTTGGTGGAACTATTTAGAAAGATTAGGGGATGTAGCCTTGTTGGAGAAAATTTGGCCTTTGTAGAGGAACTCTGCCACTTTTGGTGCTGACTTTGAGGTTTCAAAAGCCAATGCCATTCCCAGATCTCTGCCTTATGGTTGTAGATCAGATGCAAGCTCTCAGTTAATGCCTCAGTGCCATGCCTGTCTATCTCCTGCCATGCTCTGTGCTGTGACCACCATGGAGTCCTCCGCTAAAAGCACAAGTTCCAATTAAACTATTCTTCTATGAGTTGCCTTGGTCATGTCTCATTATGGCAATAGAAAAGGAACTAAGGCAATTATTATGTGGTGCTATACCTACATATAGTTATATATATATATATATATATATATATATATATATATATATATATACATACATACATACATACATATAGATTACTCTATATGTAGCTACAGTTAACACTATCTTGTAAATGATATCTTAACAACTGCCCACTTGCCACTCTTCTTTTTGTATTCTTCTAAGCTAAAACAGTAGAACTTAACATCTTCCACCTAGCTCATAGTATCTAGAAAGGAGCCACCATTGGACTTGATTTGAAGCAACAAGTTAGAAACAAGGCATGCCATTTTCAAGGCACAACCTTAAAGAAAGCAGTGTGGATTTTCCAGGCCTCACTCCAGCTAGGTGCTCAAAGCACTGTGTTTTACCATGAGCGGTAGATGATCATATCTTAGGGATAGTGTAGCTAAGACAACAGTCATTGGAATGGGGACAAAGTCAATAACTTGTCTTTTCTTATTCTCACCATTATTTTTGTTCTATGCTATGTGTCTGCTAAGTGCCCAGATTGAGTAAAAGCAAATAGAATTAATGGTGCACCCTCAGCTCGGGGTACGCTTTCTGCTTGGGGTACCAGCAAGATCACACTCAGGGAAATCCAGAGGGAACCAAGGCTCTGAATGTTCAAAAATTACAGTTGTCAGAAAACTGGTACTTGTTATGAACCGAATAATTTAAATGACATTATTAATAAATCAATAGTACCTAATTTTAGCTGGTCTTCTTACATTCAAAGTCTGTCTGAAAAACTTAAGTAAGTTTAACCTTTTCAGGGCTTGAAAGAATGAAAGGCTGATTCTTCTATTCATCAGGATAAAGCTTGATCTGTGCTTCCCCTTTCTTTACTTCCTAAGTATGTGTCCAAAACTAAAATTAAGTAATACTGAATAGAGATAGTGCTTATTGGCTTATAATATGGTCTAAGTTTGTGAACGAATTTTGAGTTAGTTATTAGGTTAAATGTAAGTGACCACTTCTTTGTAAGCTTCTGCTCACCATAACACCACCAGAAATAGTTTATTTACAGTATATGTAGTTATCTATGAAAATGATTACTGAAAGTTTGGTTTAGTAAAATTTTAATTTAAAGTATCATGGTCATTTGTTTTCTGAGCACAATGGCTGAAGGATCTAGAAAAGGAAGGAACTGTCTTTTCCTCTTTTGGCACTGATACTTTCTAGAAAGAGCTGGAATGTTGGCAGCCTTTGAAATAACTACTGGATAGTTTAAAGAGTACTGCACGATTTTTCTCCTATTCATTCTAAAAGTAGAGGCACAAGATCATTCTGGGCCATCTTGTACACTCAATATTGGAGGAATAATCTCATCCTCATGTCAAAATGCTGTAATCTGTTATGCAGCTCAAGTCTCCACCTTCAATTTCTGCATGGCTGTGAAGGCTCATTTACCTCCTAGATCCAAGGCTCAGTATGTGACTGGCTAGTCCTGCTCCACTCCATCTATCCTTTCTTCTTCCTCTTCCAATTTACTCTTTTGTTCAAAGAAGTATGAATTAATCAATCAATTACCTATAAAGATATCTTACTAAACAATAGAATGAGAATGTCCCTGCTACTTTCCAGTGTGCTTAAGAAAGGAGAGTGTCAGATACCACAACATTTTCATCATGAATTGTACTTGTATGGTATCTCTGTTTTCATCCAAATTTTATAAGGTGGACATAAGAATAATTCTCTAATCTTTTGGCTCTTGAAAAGCCATCAGAGATGAATCTGTGGCAATTACATCTCGCTTCATTAGAGGAATTACTCTAGCATTCTCTATGTCAGAGTTTGGAATAAATCTCAGTAAAAGTTTTCTTACCTTTAGTAAGGTATTCCTAATGTAGAATCAATCATATACTTTCTTACACACAATATTATTCTTAAATCAAACACACAAAATTGGTATAAGCAGTTATATATTAGTTTTATAACATATATTAAAAGGTTACATATTTATTTTCTCTTGCTCCTGAAATGAATGTTTTTACTGAGTCTAACACACTGCTATTTATAGGAAGATCTTGTTTAGGGAATTGTTATAACCTTGATAACTATTATTATCTTTCTCTGAGATGTTTTGAATAAATATTATGATACATATTTTTATAATATTTCTGTGTAGGAATATGTCAGATGCATGATGAGGTACAGCTTATAGTACTACTATAATGTAGACTTCTAGGAAGGGTTATGACCATTGAACATTCTACATTCTGAATTACAGCTCTATAAACATACTCCAGTAGTGCTATGTATCTGTGTGAATGTGTATGTACCTGTATGTTTTTTAACTTCACATAAAAATCATCTCTATAATTCTATTTTACTCTTTTAATACTCTTTTATTAATAGCATCTCAAGACAAAGTAACCCTCATCTAGTAGATCACATGAAACCAATATATTTGATGTCAAAGATTGTCCTTCTCCACAGTCATCTGGAAGCCTAAGTACATATGAAGAAAATGATAATGAGATACTTGCATTTTAATTCTTGCACATTTATATTTGAAATTATATTCATCTTTTACTTGTTAATTATATGATAATAACAAAGATCCCCCAATTCATAATCCTATAAGAAATATGAATAATCTGTAGTTGAGGTACATACTTCGTTAATGTTTATAATTTACCCACAATTAAAACAAGAAAGATTATATGGAGATTTTCTAAAGTGGAAATTTTAAGGAATATCTACGTTTTGCATGTGAAAAAATGCATGCTTCAAATTTAGAGTGATAATTATGTCTGTGGGCACTTATACTTGCTAGACTGGAAAATCTGGAATAAAAAAGCTAAGAGTATTGAATAATAGTTTAAGCATTTAGAAAGCAAAAGAAAGATGACTGTAAAACCTCATAAATGAGATTTCTATACCCTATTCAATTTGATCATTTGGTTCATAAATCTAAGACAGTACAGACTACAGCATTTTAAAGACAGAGAAAATAAGGAGGAGTCCCCTTATTTGCACCTGTGGATGCGTTTCTACATACAAAAATGCATAAACTTTTGTTTTATTTCTTTACTTTTATATAAGGGATACATATAAATGCAGCTTCAACCAAAAAAGGAAAATTGTTTTTCTGTGAAAGAAATTAATCTTCCTTCGTATATTTATCTTTATAGTTTTCAATGAGTTTCCTATGACCAAAGTCCACTGCATCATGTTCCCAAGTCTCCCATTTGGAATGGCATTTAAATATTCTGCCATAAACTCATTATGATATTGGAGCAAGTACTCTGGATGGACCTTATAACTTGTCTGATAACAGTCATCAACTGATTTAATTGGCAGAATTTAACCACAGATACTTTGACACATTTAGTAAACATTTGGAAATTACAGGTAAGAGTCTTGTTGTCCCTGTCTTGAGAAATCATGATGGACTAGAACAAGAAGCTCCTCTAGCTATCGATTGGGGCTCAGTTCCCTAATGGCTGGGAAGGTGAGCATTTCTTCCAGGTTATCATAGCTCCCTTTCACCTGCTCATTGGCAAACAGTATGCTCCACTCACTAAACCTTTGTAACCTCTAAAAGTATTCGAGTTTTTGACTCTTGATTTAGTCCATCTTTTACAACTGAAAAAAAAAAAACCTAGTGAAGTAGCACACTCCTGAGAACCCAGCACTAGGGAGGTAGAAACAGGAGGATCAGAAGTTCAGTGTCATCGTTAACTACATATCCAGTTCTAGCCCACCGTGGTCGACATGAGACCCTGTGTCAAAAGTGGAAGAGTTTGGTCTGCTGTTTACTGTTCTCTTCCAGTTTCTCCTGCTTTGTGTAGGCAGCATTCCTAAAGGACATGGTTATCAGAAATCATTATGAGTTTATCTCTACAGAACCTGAGAAGAACCTTTATTCTTCAAAAATATTTGGTATCAAAGCCTGGTGCTTGAGAGGATAAAACCCACTCATGACCTCAAGGACAGCACATCTCTGCGTTTAAACCAGATGGAGGCTCAACTTTGATTTGGTAGAAAGTTACCTTTATTGTCCTAGCTGACCCTAGCTTGTCCTGTCATCTGTGGGAAATGGAAACTATTTTTCAAGAGCAAAGCACCACTTCCTAGTCCAACCTTTACTTAATCCCTCCAGACCAACTAACACGTGTCACAGGGACTCAGAGAGAACATCTTGATGGCAAATAGGTAACAGTTGCTGACTCTAGGATCACCAGCTGACCAGCCAATGTATTATGAAGGAGGAACAAATTTAAACTTGGCTCTAACAATGCCTTAGTTTCGGCAGGAAATAGAATCAAGGTATGTGCACAAAAGCACCTTAGCAGCAACCTGCAGTTAGCATCCATTCTGTGAAGTTTAATTCCTTTTCTTTTAACAAAGGATTTATTTATTTATTTATTTATTTATTTATTTATTTATTTATTTTGCATACCAACCACAGTTTCCCCCTCCCTCCATTTCTCCTGCTCCTTCCTCCCTCCTCCCTCTTTCTCCTGTCTCCTGCCCATCCACTCCTCCTCTGTCTCTATTCAGATGGGGCAAGGCCTCCCATGAGATTCTACAAAGCATGGCATATCAAGCTGAGGCAGGACCAAGGCCCTCCATACTGCCCCAAGGCTGAACAAGACATCCCACCATAAAGAGTAAGCTCCAAGGAGCCTGGCCATGCATCAGCAAAGGGCCTGGTCCCACTGTGAGGGGCCCCATAAAAGACCATGGTACACAACTGTAACTCAGATACATAGAGTCCAGGTCAGTCCCATGCTGGCTTCCCAGCTGTCCATCTGTGAGCTCCCACAAGATCAGGTCAGTTGTCTCTGTGGATTTCCCGTCATGATCTTGAGCCCACCCCTTGCTCATATAGTCTCTACACCTTCTCAACTGGACTCGCAGTGAATCTCTGCATCTACTTTCATTCTTTTTTAAATATAAGGCATAAAACAGAAAACAATAAAATAAACAAACAAAAAGTGAAGTGTATAGAAGGGGCTGTTCTTTCGTTCCCAGCCACCCAGAACCAAAATAATCACACAGAAACTATATTAATTTAAACACTGCTAGGCCTATTAGCTCGGCCTTCTTAGTAACTAACTTAACATTTTAAATAGCCCATACCTATTATTTTATATTTTACCATGAGGCTCATAGTTTAATGCTAAGGTTTTGGAGGCATCTTTCTCCTTCAGAGGCTACGTGGTGTATCTTTGACTCCTCTTACTCTCTCTCTAGTCTCTGAATTTCTGCCTGTCCTTACTCTATTAAGCCATTGGCAGAAAGTAGCTTGTTTATTAACCAATGGCAATAAAACATATTCACAGCATACAGAGGGGAATCCCACATCAGAAGTGAATCAAAATCACCATGGTAGATATCACCATGCCTCCAGTACCTCAAACTTCCATGAACTGTTAATGTCCTACCTTCTAACAGTGCCCCATGGTAGACTGGAAGAATTGAATAAACTTAATAAATCTCTGCCTTTATACTATACAGTACCTTCCTTTCTCTTTGTGGTTGAGCCCAGACTTTACCCCCTCTAAGTTCAAAAACCCCCTCTACTCTAAGCTCAGAGAACTACTTTCTCCTCTAAAATCTGTGAAAATAAGAGATTTCCTGTGATTTGTGTGCTTCTGTTGGATTCCAGCTTTTTACCACCATGCATGGATGGCGTTATTAAAAGACCTGATTACCTGAAAGAAATAAAAGAACAGTGCAATTGTTGTGAATAATTTACTCCTTTAAATAAAAAAGTCTGGGCCTGGAAAATTTTGATTTACACCTTCAGTTTTCAGTTAAAAGAATAAAATATTTCTTTATTCCATTCTTTTTGAATAATGTGTAATTAGTATTAACATTTTAGAAATCAGGAAACAAATCGCTGTCTGCGGAAAAGGTGAGGGCATGAGATGCATTCAGCCCCACTCAACGTATTCTTTAACTTGGTCAGGTGCATTTAATGGACTCTTAGAATTATACTCTTCACAATCAAAAAAGGTTCTTTTGGGTGAGGTGGTTATAAATAATTTCACACTAAGGAAGAAAAAGAACTCCATTTAATTTTCAAAAAGCATTTGCAGCATTAAAAATAAGCATTTTTCTTGTTAAGCTTGTTGTTGAAGAGTTGAACATTTGTATTCCCAAATGTCCCTATCCCACATACTAATTTGAAGTTGACATGACTCCCTGAACACCAGCTAGAGTGCTTTCTTCTCAAAGAAGGGCTTCCCACTTTACATAAATGGGAAGAATAATAGGTTACTTGTTCGTACATGAGTCAATTATCTGGCAAAAGGAGCATAAAAGTTCTTCATGTACAAGAGACATTGTGTTCAACAGACATATTTGAAGTACATTCTAACTATCAATTTATGGAGTTCCATTGTCTTTCAGGAAATAAAACTTCTTTTACCACCCTAAACATTTATTCTTTGTGGATAAATTACATAAGTTATGTAATCTTACTATAACTTTCATATTCAGGAAACATAAATGTCCATATGTTCAAGGGCCAGGTAGAATGCATACCATAATTTTGTTCTGTAAACATTAATAAGGTATGGAAACATCAATAAGATATTTTAACTCCTGTTAGTTTTCATGAAATGCAAAATTATCTTTGAAGACAAATTCTTGATAGCTGGCATTTACTAACATGATAAAAAATATTTTGTAATCTATTAGTCATCTGTTTCTATGTTCTGCCATGTAGAAGTTTTATATAAAGAAATATATAATAAACATATAAAACGTGAAAAATTAGAAAGGTATTGCTATTTGAAAAGAAGAAAAGCCCAAGATAATTACCTTCAAAGAAGGTAAGAGGAGAAAGATAAAATAGAGTGTACAGTTTATTGAATTGAAATTGTGAGAACCATTTTAATGTTCATCTTTCTTTAGTTACCTTAAGTGATAGAATTACTTTCCTCCCTAGGAGTTGCCAAAAATAGGATCTTCGCCTATGAGCTCTTTATTGATTTTGTGATTTATTCTACCTAATCATGTGGATTAAGTGTTTATTTCTTGAAATAACATGCCCAAAGTTCAGTCACAACTGATTTTATGATGCACGTGTTTATTTTCCCATTTAAGTGTCTTTAAATGTGATTTCGAATGGACATCTAGTACATGGCTTCTCTGTGAGACACAGTAGCCCTGTGTGATAGCACAGTTAGACAGGTTCAAGAGTCTCATTTTGAATTATTATACATTGTATTCTTCCCTGATCAAGACACATTTTTGTAACATGAGGTGCTGGCTTGTTGTTGGGGGTTCTGTCCTGCCTGGTACCCCACAACTCTTTAGTCCCAAAGAAAATAACACAAAGATCTTTATAAGTTATAAAGATGATTGGCCCATTAGCTCTAGCCTCTCACTGGCTAACTCTCACATCTTGATTAACCCATTTTTTTGATCTATGTTAGCCATGTGGCTCAGTGCCTTTTTTCAGTGGGGCAGCTCACATCCTGCTCATTTTTTAAAGAGCCACCTTAAAAAGAATTATAGATGAAGAGTATGGGAAAAATACACATTTTTCTTCTTGGCTGTTAGACTCATAGAAACATTAAGTCCCTGTAGACTGATCATTTTCCAATTTTACAATTTAAAGCTGGAATTACTGAAGAGAAAAAGAACCAATGTTGAAACTTACAGATTAATTTATGAATTTTGAATCTGCTAAAATTGTTACAAGTCCAGCAAGGTACCCTAAAATACCTACTATTGTTACATAATAGAATTAATTTCCCCCACTTGATTTATCAGTGAAGAATCTGGATAAAAATAGTTCCTAAACAGCAGATGAACATATTCTGACTTTAGGCTTGGTTAATCTTTGTGAGACTACTGCTTGGATTTCAGCCACATTTCATGTATTTTTCGCTCTGAAAGCTAATGAAAATCCCTTGAATGGAATGCCATTAATCCCCAGAGAAGAAAGAACTAGGGCAGCGCTTTGTATAACAGATGTGATTTCTATATGTGCCAGAGATAAAATAGGAGTCAGTGCATTAGGCATGGGATTAAAATAAGGAACACTGAACCCTGCAACTAAAGATGGTGTTTGTTCAAAAGGAAACTGACTGATTAAGTGGTTCCTGCCTGCCTTCCACCCTCCCATCACCCATTTATCCCTCCCTCTTTTTGGCCTCTCTCCTTTCCTCCTTCCCTCCCTTTTGTGTGTGTAAATGTACCCATGTGTGTACTTTTTAATGGGGGTACATAACTGCATGTTCATAAATGTCTGGGTCAACTCATTCCTTAGTAGTCACCTGCCAGTTTTTAGAGACAGGGTCTCTCGTTGGCATGGAGCTTGTCCACTAGCCTAAAGTGAGCCCCAGACAGTCACCTGTATCTGCCTCTTTAACACTGGAGTTAAATATGCATGATGCCTAGAGGCATGGAGGGGAGCAGACAAAAATATAGAGCTCAAAAAAAAAATCAGTAAAAATAGTATACATGGTGCCAAAATTTTCATTCTTTTTTTTTTTTGTGAGTTCAAGGGATTGAATCCATGTCCTTCTTCTTCTGTAGCAAATATTGTAGTGACACCCAAGCACCTCATAATTGTTAACAACTTTTTAAGTAATAGCACTAGGATCCACTGTCATGGGTTGACTGTGGGCTCTGATAGTGAAAAACCAAATAAGATGTACAACATATATGTTCTTCATCACAGAAAATAATATTGATAAAGTATTGGCTTATAGGGAGTGAATGAGAGGGAAACTAAAATAATGATAACTTCATTTTCTAGGAATTGGTATTAAATATTCAAAATGCTTTTATTACATTTCCCTAATGGTAATTCAATGCATTTAAACTAGAGTTATATTTTATTAACAAATTAGCATATATATTTTTCATTCTAAGTTAGTTAGTACAACTCAGAATACCCTAAATATTAAATGAAAACTCTAGAATTATATTGGAAGTTAAATAATAGAAATGTAATTGTTGAGTATTGAAGATGCCTGGATTTTGCAGTTTCCAATTTTTCCTAACTGAAGAAATTTGACATTCTAGAATACTAGCCATGTACATTTTTGTGGGACACTCTTTATAGTGTTGAACTTTCTTCCATGGAAAAGGTTTGCTATAATAAATGTGATTATTTAAAATGTACTTTTGCTGAGCAGAAAAAATATATAGAATTTCATATAAATATTAGTACTCTGTTTTTTAAAAAACATGACCTTCTGGGAATAGCACAAATGCACTCATGATTTATTATTACATTTCCAATAACACTTCATTTCAAAGCTTGACTTAAGAACTATGAATTCATCATAAGTACATATTATGGATTATGCATAATGAACGTCTGACTATTAAACACACATTTACTTATTCTTGTCTTAAAGAGCATGTAGTTTTGGTAAAACCCAGCTCTCTTAATTAATTATACATAGAAATTTCTGTAAACTTTGAACTGCTTTTAAATGAATCAATATACTTAGGCTCATATTTTGACAAATTTGAGAATGCTATTTATATAGTTTTGTTAAGGCTAGAGAGATGGCTCAGAAGGTAAATTCCCCTGGCATTCACTGGAGACCTGATTTCTGTCTCCAAAACTCATGTAAGGTAGAACTCACTGCAGATAGTTGCTCTTTGACCTCCACATCCTCCCTGTGGCACACAAGCTCGCCCTCAAAACACACATAATAAAAGTAAATAAAAATTCTAATTTAATACCTTGAGAAAAACCATGATATTTTAGGAAGACTAAAGCTATATTTTTAATATCTATAAAACTATGTTTTAATCATAATTCCATGCATGAAATTTTGATGTGTGGCATAACTGTTGGTTCCTTTGGTAGAACTTGCTAGTTTGTCTAATGATGCTGTTCAGAAATATGCTCTCATAAATTTTCAATCACGATATTCAGAATAATATTTGTAACTCCATAAAGACTGTAAATAGAGCTTACTGTATACTGATCAAAGTGAGCTGATGACGAACATTATGCTATGGACAGCAAAAGAAATTATAAATTGTGATGTGTTTGATCAAAATACATCGGGTGCATGGACAAAATTCTCCAACCATAAAAAAATAGCCAAGTCTGGCTGCATGTCTGATGCTTCACATGAAAACATGTATGTTAATATAAAGGCTTCAAATTGGGATAATGGGCATCACTTGTTTCCTGAGAGCCTTGATAACAACCTTCTTCTCCCTCTCTGCTTTCATAAGACTGTTGATTCTTGGGTCCACGTTTTATCAGTAAATGCTTACATCACATGATGCATTTGATAGGGCTAAGTGGGTAAAGGAAATCATTATTCCATATTGTACATGTGGTTTTCCCTAGTTCAAGATATGGCACTAAAATCACAGGGAGCAGCAAATACATGTGACCAGTAAGACTGAGTTTATCACATTGGGGCCCAGTTCTGAGAATGGAACCCAGGGCCTTGAATGTGTCTAGCATGCTCTACTCGTCAGCTACATTCTCAGCCTTGAAACAGCCGAGTTTCCCTTACTGGACAGTCTTTTTGACACAATTCAGATGCTTCACTTCTTTTTTGTTTTGAGCACACAATATTCAATGTGTCCAGCTGTATTATTATTCAAGTTTAAGAATAAAATAGTCATTTCTTACTCAGTAGAACGGTGAGTTCTGTGGCTAGGTTTTTCATATAAAATATTCTTGTATCTTAAATATTAATGATATTGATACAATTCAAGCACATTAGATAAAAATAAAGAAATCATGACACTCCCACACACCCCCATTTTAAGTAAATAATTTTGGTATTAAAATGTCAAAGTTTTATGGGTCTGGTGACAAAGGTCAGCAGTTGAACATACTTTCTACTCTTGTGAAGGACCAAAGAACAGTTTCCAACACTCAATTCATTTATCACAGGTGCACAACTATATATCTCTTGTTCCAATATGGGACAATGCCATCTACTGGTCTCTGAATGTACTCACATATGTGGGTCATCATCCACCACATATACATGCATGTGTACATATGCACATGTATGCATGCATGCATGTACACATGCACACACATATAAAAATTATAGGAAAAGTGAATTTTCCTGAAAATATTTGTCAAAAGTTTTAATTTCCTAAGAACTCAATAAGGCATATATTAATGTGCCCTGTATTTGCCAAGTGAAACCACAATGCTACTATTATCTAAACAGTATATAGCAAACTTTATGTTGTCTGTGTTTTCTATTGTATTCCATGCTTAAATGATAGAACTCCAAAGAAATTTCCTAGAAGTTATTTTTGGAAAAATAACTTACTGTATTTTATGACTATTTCTATGAATGTATAACTTAATAAGGAACTATCTGATCTTTTATTGTAAATGGATTATGAACTCACCAAATATCTCTTGAGAATTCCAAGTAGGAGCTGACAGTCAGAGTGAAGGGAAGGACATGGTCTCTGTTCTCAAGGAGATTAATATAACACTTAAATGACAAGCTAAAATGATGTCATCAGAAATGTGATCCACTGCTTTGTGAAGGACACCTCAGCTTTACCTTGCTGTAGTGTAAAGTCTTCCTTGGGGTACCAAAAATGAACAGTTTCAGTTTATTGAGATGGCTCAGGTTGATTAACAGAATCATTTTAACTACAGCCTTATGTCGGGAACATAAAAATAAAGCATTATTCTGCTCCTTTTTGGAAGAAGACAGTAGGCAATGCTTTCATACAAAATTTGAAATGAATACTAGAACGTAAATATATATAATCAAAGTAATGTGATTATCAGACATTATCACTGGTTATCACTGGGCAGGTTTTTTTTTCAAAGTAGAAACTCAGATCTATGCCTGAAATATATATTTTTCTTAACCAACGTGCTTTTGTTTTCTGTTATTGGTGTTAAGTATTGAGAAACCATTGAAAAATATGCCTACTGTGTCTAGTTTTTTTTAAATCCGTTTTGATTAAAGATCTCTTGTAACCAGAGTTATCTTCAAACTCAGTGTTACTGAGATTGACCTTGAATTCCTGATCCCCTGCCACACCCTCTCAAGTGCATTGTTTTTTATTAGTTACTACCCATAGCTGAAAATATTACGTGGGTATAGAAAGATAGCTTAGTAGTAGGGTCTGGGTGCCCAACACTTACCTGGCACTTCATAACTGTGAATAACTTCTGTTCTATATCATCTGGTTATCTGGTATCTCTTTTAGGTAGGCATATGAACCAAACACCCACCTAGTGGACAGACATACATTCAGGCAAAACACACACATAATATAAAAGTAAGTAAATCTTTAAAATAATAATCTATGAATTACATTACACATTGCCTTTGTCTGGAAACAACAAATTCGCCATGATTGGTGGTGGGACTTAGGATTCCCCAAAATATCTATAAATTTTAATATACTTATAGATTTAAACTGGTTTATCCATATAACCTTTACCTGCTTTGTGTCAAAATTAAAATATTATCTTGTACGGAACATAGCAAACTGACAAAAATGAGGCTCCTGCAATCATATTAGAAAGTATAAACTTTAATGTATTTATTATTGTAAGATGTGATAAAATTCCAAAAATTTTCTTTACATATTTTATTTTGCCTCTTATGTAAAGTATTTGAGGCTTCTATTTTCTTTGCTAAAGTAATTGACAAAATACTTACAAATTATTTGATTAGTCATACCTCTGTTTTCATCCATTATATATTCTGGTATAAATTTACATATAATCTAATATTTGGCTGTAATATGATGATTCAACTTTTAATATAAATAAGTATTATTTAAAAAAATGTCACTGTTTGGCTGTTCTCAACTTTACCTTTAGGTGGCAGCATTTGAGAAGAGTTTTAAAATGTTGCCACCATTAAGAAAAAGATGATGAAAGTAATACCTGTTTTTGAAAGAAAGAATTTAAATGTATGATGTTTATATTTGTAGCACATTCAATATCTCATCAATCTATCTTATGCTAATGACTTGAATGCTGTAACATACTTGCCTATTCACACAGGCTGCTTGTGCCCATAAGAACCCAGCATTTTTGAAATGCTATTTTCATGACACAAGGTGTTTCCAAACGGGTTAAGTTCCCAGCTTATCCCAGATATATTTTATTTGAGGTTATTAGACATATCTGAAAATTCCTTTAGAAGTATTGAAGATAAAATGGAATTATTTTTGTATTGTGAATTATTGATTTAAAAGTACTTTACATTTATGCATGTGAGAAATCAAAAGGGAAACACAATTCAAAACTAATTTTATGTCAATTTATATCAATCCTTTTGGTTAATAATCCATCTTAGTTGCGAAATAGGATAATCATCACCGAAAAGCAATTTTGTAGATCCACTCAGTTTCATCTTTAACTCCAGCATTGCCTTATTCATCTAAAATTAGGATGAACCAATTTTTCATTAGTAGCCGAGTTTCTAACCAGAATCAAGCTGTATGTTGGCCTTACCACAAACCATTAACGTTCATGGAATTCGAGTGTTTAAGTTTCAAATAGGGTTATGTTAGCTTTTCCATGACTCTAATTCATATTGTTATATGATTAACTTTATATCAGATTAAACTCTAAATTACATTATTTCACCCAGTTTTATTTTAGTATATTTAAGTAAATCTGATGGGATAACTTTTAAAAATATGAAATAGAGTGTTTCCTCTTTTATTGGCTTTTATTCTTATGCATTTTTAGAAAGCGTTCTAACACTTTTATCCCAATTTAAGATCAGGGGATTTTTAAGTGTTTAATTTATTATATAAGATATACATCAAATATCCAGTAACCCAATTAAAGCTAATTTTAGATGTAGGTGAACAGAAGACTAATGAACGTATTTATTATGTACCTCTAAAACATTAGTTTTATTGAAAATGGGGCAATTATAATGGCTCCTAATGGATTGTTGGAAATTTTGTTTAACAATCTTATTGTGCAATAATTTTTTAAAGGGTACAAAATTTTATACATCAGAGCTTCATAATTCAGATGTTTGTTTCTATGATGGTTATATTAAAGACTAGGAAAGTGTCTGAAGATATAAATATACAGACCAGATACACTGCTAATGTGTGCGGTTAATGTGTCTGAAGTTCACAAGAAGACATCCTTCAAAAGTTGTGTCCTGACAGCAATTTCTTTGTCAGATTCTTTTATTTCTATGATTTGCTAAAAAAAAAAAAAAAAAAAAAAAAAATGGCTTTAGCAAGGAAGAAAATTAACCAACATTAAAAGTTCAGAGAGTAAAGTAGAATCTAGTGTTTAAATACTACCAGGAATTACACCCCAAGTCCCCCTCTGTACTCTCATTCCTTTCTGTTGCTTTTATTCTCATTAAAACTCGAGAGAAGGTTCAGCAACTAAGAGCACTTGCTGATCTTGGAGAGGATCTGAGTTGAGTTCCCAGCACCCATCTTGGGTTAGTCACATCACACTGCTTGTGACCCCGTATCAGGGGGCCTGATGTCCTATTCTGCTCTTCCAAAGTACCTTCATTCATGTGCACATACCTACAACAAATAAAAAAAAAGTAAATGAAGGAAGCTGCATTCCTCTTTTGTCAACTTATAGAAAAGAAAGTTCCTACTAACCCTGAGCAATCTCTTTGTAGTGTCGCAGGGAAATTTTCTAAAGAGGTCATTCATTAGCTGGAGCCAAAGTCACAGCGTCATCCCGAAACTTATTGTCATGCTGAACTGATTCTTATCTATGATTGGACAGAAAAATTGCTTCTATGGAAGACCCATCAGAGAACAGAATTAGGTTTAGCCCAATCCAGACGATAGGAACTAAGTAGAAATAGGTGTGATTTCCTAAAAGAAACTTCCTGTTTATTCCATGGTTTATTCCAAAAACACCAATGCATGTAAATATGAAAGAGCCGACACTAAGAGATATTCATGAAGTGCTGTTAAATATGGTGATAATTAAATTATATTGAAGGAGAAAATTAAAAATAAGATGCATGAATTAATTGTTCATAAACCTCATAATCCATAGGGGATAAAATCAGATATTAAGCATATTATATAAAATGCACATTTTTGTGTACCTAAACCTTAGCTAAACATTCTCCTACATTTAAAATAGTTTGATGGTCATGTCATTGCACCAATCAACTTTATATTAGCATAATGCAATCCTGGGAGAAAACCTAGTGTAATATTTTAAAATATTTATCACTTACAATTTCTGTGCAAATATAATTTTTAAAAGGGAAATCATGGCAAAAGGGAATAATCTCCAAACTGAGATATTTTAAAGTAATGCAGTTGTAGAATGTTCAATTTCTCTCTGTATTTATTTTAACTGTAATTGTCATGGAGCTTCAGAATTTGCTATAAAACCTAACCACGAAGTGCAATTCCCCACTTAGCCAAACAGGAATAGAATATATTATCTTGTATAAAAATTTAAAAGTTCATAGCAATGCACAGTCACAGAAAAAAATTCTTTAAAATTCAATGTTATGTATGTTAAGCAGATTTAAATTAAGATTCAGTACGTTCTTTAAAACATAAACCAATCATGATTTCTAAACTGTTATTTAGAAAAAAATTCTGGGATTAAGTGGCAGTGATTGATACGGAGGGAATGTGGAAAGAGGACAAAAAAATCAAAATAATCTAATGAGTTAGTTCTTTCTTGTTTTTATGAAACTTCCATGAATATGCTATACTTTTATTAAACTTTTTATTGAAGAATATATTTAATGCAATATATTTTGATCATGTTTCCCTATTCCACTATTCCTCTCAGGTTCTCCCCAATTCCCTACCCATCAATACTGTGTTCTTTCTCTCTCTCTTAAAAACAACCTAAAAGAACTAAAACAAAAAGATGAATCACACACCAAAAAAAGAGAGAGAGAGAGAGAATCAAAATAAACAAGCGAAAAACAAGGACCAATAAAACAAAACAATTTGCCCAAACAGAAAACTGCAACCAAAGTCTACAAAAATATTAAGTTCATTCTGTGTTGAGCAACCTCACCCGAGCATGCAGCCTACCCTGAGGTGTGGTGAATTTACCAGCATGAGTCCACTGTAGAAAACTCACTTGTTTTTGGCCAGTGGTTTTCAATTATAGTTAATTTCTATGAGATACCGGAAAAGATTGGCAGAATAAGTGAAAGAATTAAGTTCTGAATTCAAACATACATTTTACGTTTTAACTCATACATGGTCCCAGTGGTATGACATTGTCAGTTGACCTATGTTTCAAAAATCACTCTAGACAAATGAGCCAAAACTGGTCTTGAGGTCTTGAGTGCAGTCAAAGTCAACATGCAACAATAGTCAGCTAGTCGAAGTGAAATGAAAACTAATTTATATTTACTAGAATTGTATCTGTTGTGAAGCTTTGATAATGGAGTCTGGCTGCAGGGGTAAGGGTACAGTGGGGAGCTACATAATGTGTAACTATAGGGATCTAAATTCAAGCCCCCAGCACCCATGCAAACTGCCTGCTAATCCTGACTACTGGTGCCTGTTATCTCAACAGTAGAAGGCCTAGGCTGGCAGAGCCCAGGAGCTCATTGGCCATCCTGCTTAGTCAAAAGGTGCACTCTGGTTCACTGGGAGGCACACCCCCATTTCAGAAACAGGTAGAGGAGGAAACAAGATAAAAACAAAAACTTGATAATTGTAGCTAGATGTGGCCAGGTTGTTTGAAAATTATTTAAAATGGAGCTATATCACAAACTGGAGATTGGCGTATTATCCTAAAGATTGTTGTAACTAAATCCAGACTTTGGATCAGAGATAAGCAGACTCATTTCCTAGGGAAGATGGAAGTACTTTGTAAAGAACCGCCTATTGTGTTTAATATAGCGTAAACCATCTCTTAGTAAGTCCTACAGCAAAAAGACTGGCAACAAACGTGTGTCGAAGCCTCCGATTCCCTAAACACGTATGTATGCATTCTCTTTTAATAAGTGAGACCATATGCCATTCTCGTGTATGTAAAGAATCTTAGGCTGCCAAAATTTAGGTTTCATTGAGTTTAAATACTATGTTCTCCTCCCTTTCCATAAATCCCTCCATATCTTATATTGTATCACTATTACTTTATGTTTGCTATGGATCCTGTTACTCTTGAGGCAAGCACAAGTCTCCTAAGACATAGTATCCTGTAAATAAGTTCTGAATCAGAGCATGTTGACACAGGCCTTCTTAATCTAAAAAGAAGATTGTATAAAAGCTTGCAATTGTAGCTTCATAGCTCAAATAGACTATGGGACATTTACACATTGAGCACACCCAGGGAGAAAATATTGGAAAAATAAGAAAAGTACTATTGTCTCTAAAAACAAAACAGTGCATTAAAAAATCCATTTTACCAGTATCAGTTGCCTAACATGTTATAGGCACTATTTTGACATTTTACTCTTCCTCATAGGAATATGTGTTTTATCTTTTTTCTTTAATTTTTTTTTTTCATTTTACTTACCAATCCCAGTTGGTAGGTAAATTTCGGCTCCCTCCCCTTATTTTGCCGCTCCTCACCTAACCCCCATTTTACTCCTATCCACTCCTCAGAGGGTGTAAGGCCTCCTTTGGGAAATCAACAAAGTTTGACATAACAAGCTGAGGCGAGACTAAGTCCCTTCCCGCTATATCAAGGATGAGAAAGAAGACTAAGAAAATACAAGACTTAAAATCTTCAGTGCCCTATGTATTAATTAATTAATTAAATTATTTATTAATGAGACATTTAAAATGGGTGTGGAAAATATTTCCTTGCATGTGTTTTAATTGATCATATATTGGTTGGAGAGTAAAGACAGATAATTTTCATCAAAAAAAATCTTGTAAATAAGGGCCAATATGGAGATAACTTGTGTCTTGAAGGTACTTGGGACAAATAGTTTTGAAACTACCATTCCTTACAAGGTTTTTGATATTATTCCATATTTAGCATCAAGAAAACAATCTTGGAAATGAAGCAGTACACATCTCGTTCCCTTCTCATCTTTTGTCAGTGACGAAGGTGATCTTTCTCTTGAGGTAACTGTTCTAGATTTGAGCCTTCACTGTCTCTTCTCTCCCCTTTGGTTTCTTCTGTTCAAGGACAGACTGCGGAACATGCACTTTATTATTTATCCTGTCTCCTTTATGCAATCTTTTTTCAGATCTCATCCCACCTACTTCCATATCCTGTTACTTTGAGTTTCTTTCCATTTTTCTATTAAACAACATGCTTTCATTTTTAAATTGTAGTCTACTGTAAACACTTTTGGATTATTGTATTCATCAAGTCTCTCTTTGCCATTTTGTCTCACTTCAGAAAGGCTTTCTTACTGCCCCAGTGACACAGTCCTCAAGGCATATTCTACAGCATCCTCTAGTACTTTCCACTGAAATTGTAATAATACTTCCTGTCAAACCCACTGCTCCTTTAAGGCAAGCACTTTGCATTTTCCTTGCCTATCATAATATTGGTACAAGATGCAGATATGTTGAATAGGTAAACCCTGTCCAGTTAATCAGACATTTTCTGAGTAAATTATGGACATAAGGACATGGAGATGGGGGCTCCATCTCAGAAAATGAGGGATCATGAAGTCTCAGAAATTTGTGTTTGTTGGAATGCATTTTGGCTCTTGTTCCAGAGATATCTGTCTTTAAAAATGATGCTTTAATCATTGCTTTCTATAAATCCTTTATGATATCTTGATTCAATGTAATATAATTACCATACTGTTCCATATAAAGTCAAAAATATTTGATATGTTTAAGCATTGCTATAACTTCAGTTTTTATTCCAGTCACATCTAGATTTTGTGTGCACAGGTCTGGGATCATACAATCTACTCTTCATTGATCCTATGAAATACCCAAATCCTCTTTCTGACACTATTGTCCTCCTAGAAATTGATAATCTATTAGCAATTGTTAATGTTTTCATGGCTCTTAACTTTGATTTAGGTATGTTTCTTTTCTATTCATCTCATAAATATTCTGTAACATTTTTTGATTTGGAACATAATATAGATCTTAATTCTGTAGAAAATAATGGATAAATAATTGCTCTATGACCAAAAGGAAAAAGACATTTGGATTATAGAGTTTCAAAATTTCACAAAATAGTCTTTTGAAGTAGTGATTCAATATTGGTAATGTATGTAGTTTGCATACAAATAATAGCTATTAAACTGTTGAGGATAGCATTTAAGCCACAGGATACTGAGTTACTCATTTCCTGTTGGCAATTTTCCATGTAAATGTGCAGTAATTCTCTGGATATGTAATCCTGTCTCATTTTATTAAACAGTGCAGTGAAAACCTAACATTTGGGTATCACTAGTTTTGTTATTAACTTGGAAATCATAAAAGATTCGTAATCTCCCTTCATATCACGTCCCCTTACCTTATCCTGTAAACATATCCTATCTATCTCTCCCTTTAAGTTGAACTTTGCTCTTTGAGTGATCTATCTTCTTCATCCTCTTCAGTGGCTTCTGGACTTTTCTTTTACCTTATGGCATGTAAGACCTCAGTTTAGGTATTTAATAAAAATTATTTCAGGATGATCCCTGTGCACTGGTAATGGTTGTTTCATCTTTACTCTTCTTTTCGAGAAGTGGTCCTTGCTATGTTTCTCAGGTTAGTAGTAAAGTCATGAGATCAACCGTTCCTCCCACCTCAGTTTCTCAAGCAACAGAGTACAGGCCTGCATCCCCATACATAGCTACTGATTTATTTTAAACAGGCATGGAAACAACTAAAAATACCTTTTGACATAGTCTCCTATTAAATTGGCCCTTAATAATAATTCTGTTAGGAAGATGAACTAATGTAGCATGGAGATCTTTCAGAAATCATTTCTATCACAGGATCTTTAATTCTGAAATGAGAAAGTCTCAGATCAAGAAAATATTATGATGATTGATTCATCTAAGTATTCTATGAAACTGTTCTTAGAGAAAGGCACTGAAGAGGAATTAATTTCCTTAAGTATTTCATAATTGACCATGTTATAATGTTTATCTTTACTATTCTGTCTTTTGGGGAATGATTGAAAAAAAAAAAAACAAACCCCTTCTTAAACTACTAAAATTAGAAATAAATAGGTATCTTACCATCAGTGTTTTTGATATTCTTATCTATATTATATATGGAGTGAAACACTGAAGCAAAATGACTTTAAAACTATATGCAACTAATTTATTACATTAAAATTTAATTAATCATGCTTGAATTCAAACAAGAATTTCAGTATGCTCCCTTCATTATTATTCGGTCAATATTTTTCTGTGTAATGATATATTATATATTAAACAGGATTACAAGAGCATTTGCCTGGAAATTGAAATACTGCACTTTGGTTTCTGTCTTGACTCTCACTGAATATGGGACCAAACTTCTCCCAACTTAAAATGAATTCCAGTTTTGATTTACAGAATTTTTATGGTCCACCTAATTCTAGAAACCATTGTTTTATTTTTAGCATTCATATATTCTTAAATATAATCTTTCATATATTTAATGATATTCATCATATATTTGTGAATTCTCCCTTTATGTTAAACACACTGATAGTTTCTTTACTCATAGGCTCAGTGTACAGGAAAAGAAAGACATTAAATAAGCACTCAAATGAATAGGAACTCTGGTAAGTGCTGAAAAACACATGGAGGGGTTTGGAGAATAATAATAGGATTTTAGACTGAGAGTCAGTACTCTGTGTTACCTCTGAGAGTAAGAGTTTTACACTGAAACCCAAAGAGCAAGAAGAACAAACCCTGTGAAGAAATAAGCAAAGTCTAATATCACAGGACAAGGAAAGAATTTACAGAAGAACCCTGAGACACATCACCCAGGCATCCAGGATAAGGTGTGGAAAAGATTGTAGAAATTACACTTGAATGATATTAGATAAATACTGAGATCAATGTAGGATATTTTATTATTAATACTAAGAAAATTTGTCGCAGCTGGGAGGAGGTGAGGAAGGACACAAAAAAGACAAAAGTTCCGACGTTTGAGATGTGTTGTAGATTTGTTCTTTGATTAAGGCTGGGTCCTTAGGGAGATAGTATTAGACAAAATTCATGTGGGATTTTTAAATGTTCTTTCAACATATTCATACTTCCATTCCCTAAGTCGAAGATCACTACTGTAAAATCATTTCCTAATATCAGAATTGTAAGGCAGGTGGAAAAAAATGACAAAAACATATGAAAAGAAAATTCACCCTAAAGGATTTAAATAACAGTGCAAGACAATGTAGAGCAACTATACTAGGCAAGCCACGCATAATTGCCATAGGTAATTGCTTAATCATTGTGCAGACTGACTGGCAAGAAGCTTATGGCACTGAAAGAATTCTTACAAGTTTAATGTTCTGAACGGACTTATACAAGCCTGAGTATTAGTGGAGGCTTATAGATGAGGTAATTGGAAGTTATTTTGACGTGACTATAATTTGGTGGCAGAATTAAAAGATGTTTTAGACTCCAGTCTTCAGATCTAGGGAGTTTTTGAATATTTTTCATTTTTAATTGACACACAAACATTTGTGATTATATAATATGTCGACCGCCTTGGCGAGTTACTCTGTCTAGGGTCTGTAACCCGCCTGGCTGGTCAGTTATTCCAGGGTCACGGAGAGGTACCACCTGAAAGACATGGGCTGATAAGAGGAAGAAGGCCAAGCAAACTTGTCAAAGCCTCCGTTTATTAGAGCCTTATATAGCCCCTGGATGAGGAGCTTGGGGGGCTGGGGCACGGGATCTTGCCACGTGGTCCATGACCGTCACGTAGGCCAAGAGGTTACTATTGGTCAGGTCACGATTCCTTGGTCAGGAAATAACAAGTTGACACACCTAGTTCTCTAGATAGTTTGGAATGTGAGGCGGGTTCCGTTAACAGATAGCTTTCTATTAACAGTTAATTTGGGTGTGGGATAGGCTTTGTCAATAAGATTATTCTCAATACAATTGGGAAGTGGGGCTCTCTGCAAAACTCCTCACGGCGGTGATTCCTATAATAATTTTGGGGGGACATGGCTCCTGACAATAATATATATATATATATAAAATCTGTGATACATTGTGGTTTCAGTTGGCTTAGTTTGCTGATTAATAACCTACCTATCAAATCCATTAAATCAAATTCTTAATAATTTTTATTTTGTTGTTTATATTTTAGTGTGCACCAAGTAAGTGTGTGTGCACGTATGTATGTAGGCCAACGTTAGGCATCCTGGATTATCCTGTTTTACTTTGTCTTGTGTTTTGAGATAGGGTCTCTCACTGTAACTTGGTGACTGGCTATACTGGTAGGCTATGGAGCTCCCGGACTCATCAGTCTCACGCATCTCTCCCTCAGAGGCACTGTTATGCCCGAGGCTTACACCTGTATCGCTTACTCTGAACAGTAGACATTTTAACAGCTGGTCTGTGACCTCAGACTCTTATCATTTTTTGATGTGGTAAAAATGTTAAATGGTCCAAATGAGGAGCAGAAGGAGGGAGAACATGAGCAAGGAAGGCAGGACTGCGAGGGGTGCACCCACCCACTGTGACAGTGGGGCTGATCTATTGGGAGCTCACCAAGGCCAGCTGAACTGGGACTGATGTAACACCCGATTTTGTGTTACACCCTCGGTACAGTTCGAGCGCCACTGTACTGTATGCGAGTAGGGCAAGGGCCTGGAGATTGAAAGAACACACAAAGAGACAGCTGAATGCCATTTATTCAACCTTGGGGAAATCCTTATATACCTAGCTGCTGCACAAGGATTTCTGCCCAGGCAGGTGGGAAATTACCATACCAATGATGGAGACAATGCCCTACAGCTAATCACAAGGCAGGGTAGGGAGAGCACAGGAACAAACAGGATGCTTAGTTAGCTGACCAGAAATTGTCCTCAAGATGCACCCCAGGAGCAAGGGTAGACCCGGGCCCTACAGACTGAATAAGCATGGGATAAAACCGGACTCTCAGAACATGGCGGACAATGAGGGCTGATGAGAAGCCAAGGACAATGGCACTGGGTTTTGATCCTACTGCATAAACTGGCTTTGTGGGAGCCTAGCCTGTTTGTATGCTCACCTTCCTGGACCTGGATGGAGGGGGGAGGACCTTGGACTTCCCACAGGGCAGGGAATCCGGACTGCTCTTCAGACTGGAGAGAGAGAAGGAATGGAGTGGGGGGAGGAGGAGAGAAGTAGGGGGAGGGGGAGAGGAGTGGGAGGGAAATGGGAGGCGGGGAGGAGGCGGAAATTTTTTCAATAAAAAAATAAAAAAGTCTTGTTTATTGATTTTTAAAACATTCAGTACATTACTATTTATTATATGCTAGGTGAAATGACCCTGCCCTAGAAAGATAAACGCTCTGATCTCATTTACATGCGGAATCTGAAAATTTGAACAGAATAGTTGTTGCTAGAATATGGGGTGGGAAGAAATGTGAAACGGGCTGTTTTCAAAAGGTATAGGGTTTTAGTAGGACGGACCTCTGATTTGAAAATTTATTGCAAGTGTCGCCAGAATACACTGTAGTGTTTAGAACAGACAAGCGACAGGATCAGATTGACAAGGCCAAAAGAGTGTAAAAGCCTGAGCAGAGATTAGAGAGAAGACATAGGCAAATGTAAGGTAGGAATACTGGCCCGAGGCAATAAAAGCATAGGATGATGGATATGAGAGTGGAAAGGAAAGGAGATTTAGAGAGATCAAATAAATGGGAAACCAAACAAAAACAAGAAAAGACAGGATTAGAAAATTATTGTCATGTAAATATATAAGAAAGAATGAGGTGTTCTACATAAGCAGAAGTTTAAAACTCATAAATTCAGGAAAGGGTTTGTGACTATTTAATGAGTTGGAATGTTTGATGACTGTGACTCAGAAAATCAATAACAACACTTCCCAATAAAATGCATAACTGGCCTGCTAACGAGAAGCATTGCCCATGCAGAGGGTGTTCCCTCAGTTGCTTTCAGAACAGCAGCGATATTACCATTGCACATTCCAGACCTAAGGACTTGGTTCTCCACTATTGTCTAATTATGATACTTTGTCTTGCTAGGACAGCTGATAAGTATTTTCTGGGCATTAGGTCCCCACCTCCCATTAAATGTCCTGTTTATAAACCCAGAATTCAATACCCACTATTTAGGAGTCAAACTTCCTTAGTGTAATTCTTCATGCATCTATCTCCATTCTAACAAATGCATGGTGGCAACAATGACCTGGACTATGCTGTCAAGTATTTCAGTACCTAGCAATTAAAAGTAGAACGTTTATGAATTAGAAATAAAGAATTTCATTCATGGATGTGTGTGCACATATGTATATTCCTTCTTTATTTTTACTTATTAATAACTTTCCACAATTGTAGTTAGACTTACTCATACTACATTTCCAAAATGTTATCTTATTGAGAGGTAATTTTTAAAATTAAATATTTGAACAAATTCTATGCTAAAAAAATCTAGATAATATAAATAACTATAATTAAAATCATCTATAACGGTAATTGTACATAACTAGTCACTACTGATATTTATCAAACATGCTCTTACCTTAAACCCTAATCACATAAATAAAATATAAATTTTGTTACAGAAATGCAATCTTCCATATGCTGAGAAGACTGATAGTTGATGACCTTATTCATGGCCTGCTAGTCATAGTATAGGTTTTTTGTTTGTTTGTTTGGGTTTTTTTTTGGGGGGGGGGGATGGCATTTGAATAAGCAATTAGAGAAAAATACCATTTTCCATGTATAAATAAAGAAAAACAAACTTTATTGTTTTGTTTATTCATAATATTTCTATCATTGTTTAAAACTATTCCATTTCTTGGTCCAGCTATGTTAGATAAATATCCCTGATAGATAAAGACAACAGTGTCTATAGAAGTGAATTAAAGGCATATTTTAAAAAAGAAAGACCCTGATATAAAAGTATTGATATTCTAATTAATATATTAAATGATTATCTTCAAAGTTCTATTTGTATGTCAATATACGAGCTTATTGGTAATATTCATTAGAATAACTACAAATTATTGTGCATAATATCCAGTTTCATAATTGCACACATATTTTGGATGTACACATCTAACCTTTCAGATCAGGAAGTTCTACATGTGATGGGCTTAAGATAGAAAATATTAAGAAATCTTCTGCATTTAATACATATGCAACACTTTTCTTCTCATTATTTCCTAAAGAGTAATAAATGTTCAGCTAAGACTTAAATTATTTTAGGGTGTACAAATAACATAGAGTATTCAGAATTATACATAGATTAGGAATAAATACTATGCCATTTTATTCAAGAAAATCAACGTAAAAATACTTCATTTAGGCAGGAGGTGGCTAGAACTAATCCTTCCAGACTGAGGCATGATTGCATTTAGATGAAGATTATAACTACTAATGAATATTGCTGTAAGACTCTAATTGTGACCTTTGATTAATTATATAGTTCAACATATTTTCAGAGATTGATATAAATAATAATACTTGAAATTTCTTTTGCAAACAATTTATGATTGAACTTCTAGAGACATTTTCTTCCTGAAACGTCTCTTCTCATTAAGTTTAAAGACAAAAATCAAGATAGTACTTAGCTCTTCAGTTTATCAGTGTGTTTGTTCTTCATTTTGTATACCACCTATCAAGGGAACTGCGCTAAATGTCCAAAAACAACTTATGGTTTTTGTTATTCTCGGCATTCGTTTGGTCTACAGAATCTGAGAGTGAAATGTTGACAAAGGTTTGTTTCTGGGTAAGTAGTTACTTGAGACATGATGTTCAATTTGTCCTTAGCAAATACATTTGCCATGACAAAATAGAACATTTTATGCTTATTTCAACAGTTAAAGAAATCCATTGGAGTGCCTTCAAAGTGAAGGAAGGCTTCAGTTCGCCTAAGCTTTCTTAAAGGACATCTTCATATTTTATTTGAATCACCTTTATAGGAAGTTTTAGACTTATTTGATGCTTTGTAAGTCAAGGGAAGATATTTCATTAAGATTAATTAAATCTCTAACAAATTAAGTGTCAATGTATATTGTATAGGATCAAATTATCATATTAGATACTTTAAGGGCTATAAATCTGTATACAATGCTGTTGGTCTTAGTTTGATTTATAAGATATTAATCAACACTGTAATGCAGGGGTATGCAAACTGAGAAATTAAACCACGAAGAGAGGGAAGCTGAGATTTTTCATGCAGTAGAAATCACTGTAAGTTTTAAAACTAAAACAAGACTTCATTGAGAAAGTAACACTTGTGATTGCCTTTAAATTATAGGTTTTATAAACATTAGTGTTATTATTTTTGGACTCTGAAACATCCTCCACAGGTTTATTTATTTAAAGTTCCTTCACCTTCTTATGGCTCTATTTGAAGGATATGGAAGCTTTGGGAAAGGGGTAGGAAGTAGATCACGAAGAGTCAGCCTCTAAAGCAATGTCTATCTTGGTTCTGACCACCATCACTGCTACCAGGCTGCATGCACTTCCTTCTTCTTCTGCTCTCATACACAGAGCTTCCTCCCTTTTTTTCTTCCTTGACACATTGTGCTAAGAAGCCGGGGTCTATACACCCATCCTCCCTAATGTTGTTTTCAAGTATTTGTCACAGTGATTGATATAAGAATAATTAATACAGTCATAAATTGGGATAGCCAGTTTAGCAGGTAACAAACAATCATGGGAGAAAACCTGAAAGTGAAAGTGAAGGGGCCATGTTCCTGGAATTAAAACACCAACTCCAAAGGAAAGAAAACGAAATTGGAAATGTGAGATTTCTATGACAGACTTGTAAAAGGCATGTATCTACAAGGTTTTTGGTCACAGTGTTGGTGGAATAATACTGTTCCCGTCAATCTTATTTAGAATAACTTTTCCTGAAGGAGTTATAATACTAGTAAAAATCAATTAACCAATAACAGAAATAAAAGTATATGAAGCCTTATTAGGGAAGATTGTATATGATTACGTGACCATTTGTAATTCCTGCCTGAGTGAAATCAACAGGTAAAATGTCAGTGGGAAGGAGATTTGAGAAATCCTTACTGATACAGGAGTTAAGGGGCTTTCCTGAATACAGGGAAAAAGTACTTATAAAACCTTGAATTGCAACTGTTTTCCATTATAGTCCTGGGATGTTGAAACATGATTTGCTGAGAAACTGCATCTTCTGTAGAAGCAGCAGAGGTGCTGAAGGTGAAGCAGGCATGGGTGTGGTAGAGAATGGAGTCAGGAAGGTAATGAGTGAAGCCAAGGAAGAGAAAGTGGATAGAGGCCCTACAGCTGGACTCTGCCATTAGAAGGTGGAGACCAGAATAGCCAAGACCAGAAAGACATGGACAATGATGATTCAGAGCAATACTGCACTGAAACTGTCCCTGCAACAGGGAAGTGTCCTGTATGAGCGGCACATAGGGTGCCCAGCAGCCACGTGTGAGAGGGTAAATACTGTATACAGCTAAAACTGCTGGGTTGATGGGTGCAGCTATGCAGAATTTTCAAGCACTCTTGTCTCACTTCAATCAATTTTTCTCTTGTCCTTCAAGTGAAATTCCTAAAATAAAAATTAAAACATTTCTCTCCTTAAAATTCACTAGGGACATTTCCTGGTTTGTTAATAATTTCTATACAACTAATGCATGGTGGCAGCGAAACATCTCTGATCCCAGTGTTCACAGGAAAGCCACAGCCGCACCAATTCCTGACTTTTCCACACAAGCTGGCATTTTCCTGGTGTAGGCCTTCCGCCTGCCTCTTGCCTCCGTCCGTTTATTTATGCCTTCCATTTCTCCTATTCAGTCACATTTCCAGTTTTTTAAAAAAACATTTTATTCATTTATTTGATTTTTCGAAACAGGATTTTCCTATGTAACAGCTCTGGAACTAGCTCTGTTGACCAGGCTGGTCTCAAACTCATAGAGATCGGCCGCCTCTGCCTCCTGAATTGGGATTAAAGGCGTGCGCCACCACTGCCAGGCATCACATCTCTATTCAAGTGTCACTCCTTAGCTTTTCCTTGAGCCTCTCATCGAAATTAGCCACGACTCCACTGATAAACTTGACTCTCAAATTGTTTTGTTGTTATATATTATAACGTTGCCTGTTCATTTCTCTCTGCTCCTGAAGAGCAGAGCTCAATGTTCCTTGCTTTTCTCATGCCTATAGCTGCTTGTCAGTTAGTTTGGACGGAGCATTCCTTACGTATCAGTCAAACTCTCAGACCCAAGTCATTAAAGAGAGGTTGCAACAAATTAACTTGGCTGTTTTTTAAATAACATTAAAAAAAAAAAAAAACAGCTTAAGAGTACCTGGGGAACCTTTACAGATTAGCAAATTGTAGCTAGGACACCCATTGTACAAAAAGGATACAATAGCATTAATTAAAAGATGCTATTTGGATAACACGTCACAGGGATGAAAGTCACATGACTTTTGTTGTTCATGAAATATCAAGTAAAAAGCCTTTGTCCGTTGTGGTCCCTGCTTAACTGCTAACGTAAAGAAAGTTTGTCTCCTGACTATTTCCCTAATAGCTGCATCAGATTTATTCTTTAGATTTCTCTAAAGATAATTTTATTATATTGTGTGTGTGTGCAATGGGTCATGTGCATAATAGTACATACATATGAAAAGCAATGTACTAGGAGAGTCCTGGGGTCGAACTCAAGTCAGGCTTTTTACCCACCAGGCTATCTAGCTCACTAGCTTTAGCGTTGTGTGAACCACGGGAGCATGGGACAATATCACCTCAGGGCATTTTCTGACCTTTCTGTCATGGTGGAAGGTGAAAACTACTGCCATTTACCATGTGAAAAACAAAACAACATAAAAGCTATGGATCCTAGATTGGCAGTTTCTTAGAAAAGGCGGCAACAAGCCTGTTATTTCATGAAATGGCAGGAGAAATAGAGACCAATTTATCCCCCCCACCCCCCAAAATAGTTACTTACTGTCATTGTATGAGTCAGTATAGCAGCTGGTATGTTGAACTGTTTCCATTACTTAAATAAGCATAGGATATTTTAATAAATTTCATTACACGGGGGATGATATTGACAGTGCAAGATTAAAGGTTGCTAAAATAAGATACTGTTTAAGGTATTTTTAAAATTAAATATAAAAAAATTATACACATGAAACACACTTTTTAGCATTTGGGACAAAACTATATATCTTCTAGCAAAGGCAAATAGGAAATCTGTCTCCAAGACAACCAGGGTTTTTTTATTGTTCAGTTTGATTCTCCATATTCTATAACTACTCTGTGTGTGTGTGTGTGTCTGTGTGTGTGTGTGTGTGTGTGTATGAATTAAGGTGGGAAAAAGAGAGAAGGAGAAAACAGTATCAATGACACCTGGGAAGAATCTGTGAGTAAGAGTGAAAGCGACTTATTTCGAAACTACGAGTTAAACGATGTTAAATTGTTTTCAAGTTCAAGCTGAGGATTGAGTTGAGTGTATGTAATTATTCATGCCCATGCATACTATTTTATTTTATTTTTTAGGTTTTTTCGAGACAGGGTTTCTCTGTAGTTTTGGAACCTGTCCTGGAGCTAGCTCTTGTAGACCAGGCTGGTCTCAAACTCACAGAGATCCGCCTGCCTCTGCCTCCCGAGTGCTGAAATTAAAGGCATGGACCACCGCCACCCGTCCCGTGCATAGTCTTAATACCAAGATCCTGGGAAACAACAACGAGTTTTAAAAGATCAGTTCTCATCCAATCTCTACTTAAATTTTCATATGCCTTCCTTTATCCATGGTCTGTCCTTTATCCAGATGTATAACTCCGGAAGTCCAATGGAAAAGCATAAGAGATCTTAAGAGTGCATAGGATGTATATGTGCAGATAACATAGGATTTAATTTTGCATGATGCCATGATATAATAAAGCATATTAATATAAAAGACACCCTTTGAGAGCTCTTTTCAAATTGTAAACAGCTGTCAGTGTGATGCCAGTGAATGTCTCTCTTTCAAAATTCCATTTCTTCTTTCTTCAGTTGCTCCACCAACTGAGTCAAGTATAACTTATTTCAGGATCAGTTGCGTAATAGACGATGTTTATTGAAGTAGAGACTAATAAAACTTCCCAAGTAGGAACATAGGATTCCTGTTAATACTCCTTGCTACAGAAAAGCTAAATATGCCGTATTATTAGCTCTCCGAATAGTTATTTGGATCCCATATTGCTGCTAAAAGTTTTTCTGCAATACTTGTTGAATTTCCAGAATGTCTCTTCTAAAGAAAGACTCCCTCACCAAGTTGGTTACAGAGTCTTGCCTCTGATGTGTTGCTAGGATACGCCACCATAGGTAGGGAAAACTTGAGAAGATAAAAGACAGATGACTCCCAAATGGTGACAATTACAAATTAAGTCCCTAAATGACTGCAAGTGATCCCTTTATCTGCCTCCTTTGCCCAAAGGGGCATATTAGAGAGCAGATAATTACCTTATGAACTCATGTTGTATACACAGATGGATTGGTTAGTATGAAAAAAATTGCATTAATGGCCTGTGAAATGCAGATGAAGTAATTATTTAGATAGCTCCATCAAAACACGAACTTGTTCTCATCTCAAAAATTCAAATGAGTCTAAGGAGCATGTGGCGTGCCCCAGTAATTTGAAATAAACATTTCACTTCAAGTTGTATGAGTTAAGATACAAGCTTAATTTGTTACTTCAAATAACTATTAATCCACTTGCTTTGTGAATTAACATATTTTTATTTCACTGCTTGGTATGTATAATCAGACAGGATTTCATTTTCATTTTGTAATAACTAACTGACTGCTTGCTTTAAGTTATCAAAAAAGAATTCTTGTTGAGAAAAAAACTAAAATTAAAATCCTTATGTTTTCAAAATCAAGGTTAATATTTTGGTAATAAATAGTAGTAGCTAAAAAAATGGCATCAAGCATATCTTTTAAACACAAAGCCCCAAAATTCTATAAGGTCATTAAGTAATAATCTTTTTCCCAAGCACATTATGTTTGGCAAACCTTCTTTGTGGTTCAGCATCTCTGTGGCCCTGCTGCTCGATCTGCTGAGATAGGTTTTGCTCGGTTCAGTGTTGTGTAGATGATATTTCCAAATGAAAACTTTCAAAGAGGTCATGCTACTTGGAGTATGAGGTCTTTTGTTCTATGGATTTCTTTGATTCTATTTTTGTACATCTAGTAAGTGCATATTTAACATTCAGGATTTAAAGCTTTACCTTGTCTAAAAAGAGCTATTTTTTTTAAACTTGGGAAAGACTATGGCACTGGAATTGAACAACATTGTCCCTGCATGACTCCACAGATGTGCTTTCTCTGTGTGAGGGGGAAGAATATTAGTCACATTCTTTGAATGTGAAGACAGAAACTAAACCTCTCTCCTATGAAAACATTTCATAGTTTTGAACACGAGCATATAAAAATTGTGGATTCTTAAATATGACAGTGATGAGCTACTGCTGTATTGCACCATGTGCCGCCTATTCAGAGCAGCATTTCAAGATGAATAAATCACTAGATAACTGATTAAAATACAAAATATCAAGATCCATCACATGTCACTAGAATCCGAATGCTCAGATCTGATACTTGGGAATTCACAACATGCAGTTTGTCCTCTAAAGGATTATCCATTTGTCTTTTTATTTTAGATAAGATCTTGCTATTTTGCTCTAGAAAGTCTTGAGTCACAAAAATCCTCCTGCCTCCATCAAAATAAAATGTTTTCAACATTTGGATAAATAAAAACGCTCTCAACATTTTTGCTTAAGATATTACTTCAGAAATGGCACTTTTTGATAAGAATTCTGTTATCTGTGATTGCAGAAAGGAACCACAACACTCAGCCAAATGCATGTATGTGTTCTTAAAAAACCTTTTAAAACCTGTTCTCTACTACTTATTGGGGAGTAAAACCTTACAAAAGTATTAATTTTTAAATAAAATGTTTGACTTGTTATTTAAGACATAAGGGAATTCATGTCTGGTACTGTAAATATAGTCAGAAACCAATGAGTAGAGAAGTCATAAAAATAAAATTTAAAAATACATATAAATAAATAAAATACATAAAATATGAACAGTGAACACCTGGTATTTTTAATAGCCGTCTAACTTGAGAAATTTAAAATGTAGATATAACAATACAACTCATCTAGCTTGCTGTCTCTCTCTTGCTCTCTGTGTGTCTGTTTAAAAATAAATATAATGGTCAGCTTCCTTTAACAGTAATGTACACATTTCAGTGACATCAGCCTGTGTCTTTGTAGGTGTGAGGGAGAAAGAGAGAATAAGAGAAATGAGACGGAGATGGGCATTGAATGGTTGATGTCACACTTGCAGTTTAAATTATGAAGCCTACCACCTGATCTAATCATCGAAGAAAACGATGTCCCTATGCTGGGCTAGACCCTTTTCAATACATCACAATACCCTCAACATCCTTCTGGCTAGGGAAAGTATTCCTAATAGATGGTTTGTGGGGTTGAAGCCTATAAATAGATAAACAAAAGGAAATTTTTATATTTAAAGATCAAAATATCCCTTTGTATCTAAGCCACAGCAACAGCCACAACATGGACCACACTTATAGGCTATAAAAACAGTGTTGGAATTTAATCTTTAGTCACATCAAACGGGACAAGATGCATAGCAATAAGCCATATAACTGTTATAACTTGATGGAGAATTAGTGTTATGAGAAGCTAGACTTTGGTGAATGAGTAGAAAAAAACAGCAGAAATGGACATAATTTTATATTCAACAATACTTCCAATTTAGTTTTTCTAATCCAAAAATGCATAGAAACACCTGCACTGGTCAATGTTCTCCAGGAGGTAAGGAAATAGGATGGGGCAATGGAGATTGGAGGGGATTTCTTGTAGGAATGCCCTTATGTGATACTGGAGGAAGAAAAGTCTCATGATATGACATGGGAGTCTCGTAACATGGGAGTCTCATATGACATGGAAAAGCAGAAGAGCAGGTGATATGGAACTTTCTGAATTCCAGTGGCTGATTCCTGGATACAATGCTCTGGTCATGTTTAGATGACTCAAAACCAGAGCATCCAAGAGCTAGACAATGAGTGTGCCAGTTATGAAAGGCACACAAGGTCCCTTTCCTTCTTTTGGCCAAAAAACAAACAAAAAAAGAGCCCATCCACTGCTAAGAATGATTCTTTGCTCTCTCTATCAAGGCAGATCTTCTTTGTTCATATAATGACACTGTCTTTGGGGAAATTCTTCAGTGAGATCCAAGTATATATATATTCTTTCCATACTTTTCTTTCCACTGAGAATGGACCCACACTCTTGAGGACCTAAAAGGCAAATTCACACTGCATCTACCCCACAATGGCCCTTGACAGATGTGAAAGGTATTTTGATGGCCCTCTCTCCACTGATACAATGACATCTTTCTCTTCTGTGCTTCACGGCCCAGCTGGCCACCCACCTCACTCAACTTTTCCTTCTGAGATTTGATTTCCAGAATCCCCCATCCCCTCATATCATTCCTCAATTCCACACTTCCCAATGCCCCTTTCAGATTTTACATAGACTGACTTTGCCACCAGAGTGATGGGAGGAACTGTAGTATGTGTCCATTATTTTATAAAAGAGGGGGCCTGAATAATAAACTTTCTACTTTCTTTCAAGTATATATATATATACTTGGATCCAAGTATCCAATTGAGCAAGCCTCATTGGAGTCAGTTGGCACTCAACCCCACTTTGTTATAATAAAAGTCCTAAGAGCATGCTTTGAAGAAAAATGTATTTCCAGCACTGTTTAAAACATACAGCTTATAGCACAAAATAGGAGCAAGGAGAGGAATCAGTTACTAGGATAGGAGGAATATTTTCTAGTGTTTTTTGGCACAGCAAAGTATAATCAATGTTATATCTCCCATAAGAGAATAGACAGTTGTCAATACTCAGCTTAAAGAAGTTTTGAAAGTTTAAACTGGGGCGGTAGAAATGCTCAGGCATGTAAGAGCATTTGCAGCTCTCTGGTTTTGGTTGCTAGGACCCACATAATGGTACCCAATGTCTGTAAATCAAGTTCTGGAGGTTTCAACACTCTCTTTGGGCTTCCAAAGGTACTGCACACACATAGTGTACCTAAATATATGGACAAAACACTCAGATACATCCGGTAAAAATAAATAAATCTGTTTTTCATTTAAAATTAAGGAGATATGTGTACCAATTTATGTAAGTTTGTCATTATCCATTATATACATGAATAAATATATTTTGTTCTCATAAGTATATTAATTATAGTCCAGCTGACCTTGGTGAGTTCCCGATAGAACATCCCCATTGACTCAGTGTGTGGGTGCACCCCTCATGGTCCTGAATTCCTTGCTCGTGCTCTCTCTCCTTCTGCTCCTCATTTGGACCTTGGGATTTCAGTCCAGTGCTCCAATGTGGGTCTCTGTCTCTGTCTTCTTTCATTGCCTGATGAAGGTTAATATCCAGGAGTATAACTATATGTTTTTCTTTGGGTTCACCTTCTTATTTAGCTTCTCTAGGATCACGAATTATAGGCTCATTGTCCTTTATTTATGGCTAGAAACCAATTATGAGTGAGTACATCCCATGTTCCTCTTTTGGGGTCTGGCTTACCTCACTCAGGATAGTGTTTTCTATTTCCGTCCATTTGCATGCAAAATTCAAGAAGTCATTGTTTTTTACTGCTGAGTAGTACTCTAATATGTATATATTCCATACTTTCTTCATCCATTCTTCCATTGAAGGGCATCTAGGTTGTTTCCAGGTTCTGGCTATTATAAAAATGCTGCTATGAACATAGTTGAGCATATACTTTTGTTGTATGATAGGGCATCTCTTGGGTATATTTCCAAGAGTGATATTGCTGGGTCCTGGGGTAGGTTGATCCCGAATTTCCAGAGAAACCGCCACACTACTTTCCAAAGAGGTTGCACAAGTTTGCATTCCCACCAGCAATGGATGAGAGTACCCCTTACTCCACAACCTCTCCAGCAAAGGCTATCATTGGTGTTTTTGATTTTAGCCATTCTGACAGGTGTAAGATTGTATCTTAAAGTTGTCTTGATTTGCATTTCCCTGATTGCTAAGGAAGTTGAGCATGACCTTAAGTGTCTTTTGGCCATTTGAACTTCTTCTGTTGAGAATTCTCTGTTCAGCTCAGTGCCCCATTTTATAATTGGTTGATTAGCTGGACTGGGTCTGAAAAAGCATGGGATAAAACCAGACTCGCTGAACATAGCAGACAATGAGGGCTACTGAAAAGTCAAGAACAAAGGCACTGGGTTTTGATCCTACTGCACATACTGGCTTTGTGGGAGCCTAGGCTGTCTAGATGCTCACCTTACTAGACATGGAAGGAGATGGGAGGTCCTTGGACTTCCCACAGGGCAGGGAACCCTGACTCCTCTTCGGGCTGCTGAGGGATGGGGAGTTGATCGGGGGAGGGGGAAGGAAATGGGAGGCGGTGGCGGGGAGGAGGCAGAAATCTTTAATAAATAAATAAAATAAAAAAATTTAAAAAGTATATTGATTATAATAGAAAAGCATTTAAAAATAGTATTAATGGAAGTAGAACTGAAAGTGATATTCTTATTGGCATGTTAGAACACAAAAGGACATTAGGTGTATCCTAAGGAGACCGGAAAGACTTGACGTTAGCTAATCATGATTGGTAAATATTATAACAGTCATGTAAACCTTAGTTAGCTAGATGTTAAGTGACAACAGAAAATATGGTTGATGGGCCAAGATGAACTCTCCCTCAATGACAAAATATACATTTAACAAGAATAAGGTTCTTACCTCATGGCATCAGAAAACCTTTTTAAAAGAACACGATTGGGGTAGTAATAGCAAGAAGGTCAGTGGAAAAAGTATGTGGGTAGACACCTCCAAATAGGAAGTGAACCCGGAGATTTTTGTATTACATTTGAATGATTACCAATGAATAATTCTGTACCTGGTTTTACTTTAGGCCACCAACCAGCTCCCAAATCATGACAGGGAGATGTATTAGTTTTAAATGCTCAGTCTTAGCTTAGCTCTTATTTTAATCTGTTTCTCTTTATCTACATTTTGCTTTGGGTCTTGTTACCTTTCATTTTTTCTGTATATCTTACTTTTCCTGCTGTCTCCATGTCTGATTGAAAACTGCCTGATTTCTGCCCTAAGTGTGTCCCTCACTTTCTTCCTATTCTCTTCTTCCTCTCTTTCTTTGTTTCTAGATTTTTCCTCCTACTTATTCTCTCTGCCTGACAGCCCTGCCTATCCATTCTCTGCTTGGCTATTTGCCATTCAGCTTTTTCCTAGACACATCAGGTACGTTAGGCAGACAAGATGAAATAGCAACACATCTTTTCATAATTAAACAAATGCAACATAAAGAAATGCAACACGTCTTTACATAGGTAAAATAATATTCTGCATGACTCTAACACTACAAGTAGTTATTAAAACAGTGGATTGGGTGATCCATTCTGCTAAATTCAACCAGTCTCCTCTCTGTCATTTTCCAGTGAATTTATGAATAAAATAACTATTCTAACAAAGAAAGAAGATATACACAAACTTAGCAAAAGGAATTTTTACCCACTAATGATAATCTGTCCAGGATATTCTGTTCTGAAGACGTCTTTTAGAGCAAGAGAAAAAAACAATGTGCCCATGATAAGGCTTATTCCTACTGTTTTAGTAATAGAAGTGGTATTAGTTTTTACCAATATAGACAAAAATGCCTCCTAATTTAAATAATTTTGTGTACTTACAGATCTACCTTATATTTGAAATACTATAACTCAAAATGTATATCATACCAAACATGAAAACTCAACAAGAAGGAATGGAGTAGAACACTGATTCTGCACTCTCAGGCTTGCATGCCTGGTATAAACTGCTTAGTCCTGCCACTGCCCAACACTGGATATTGTGCTGCATGAAATTAGCTTGAGGTTCAACATCAAATTGAAATATGGCTTTGGCTGAATTCCCATCACCTGTGGGAGTCCCTGCAAGTATCATGGTCAGGAGTGAAATGATCCTTGGAGTGGCAAGAATGAAACTTGGTTCAGTATGACTTTAGTTAGCCAGTGATGGTTCAAACTTCTGGAATCTGGTACCAGGTCATTTATTTTAGACATATTTGAGTGCAGCATAATTATGGAAAAAAATTCCTGATGGCAATTAGCTAACACATCCTTCAGTGTACAACAAGCTAAAGACATGTTTACTTTGAAACTCTTTACAATGTATATATGAGTTCTTCCATGAAGATGAGTTCTGTTGACTTCTATAGAAACAACATTCAAGATAAAGAGAATGACTGAGGTAAACATAACAAAATGTGGGGTTCAGGATTGGCCTGTCCCTAAGGTAACCTAAATTGCTTAGACTGTGGTAATGTACAAATGGCATCTCTCATATGGAAGTGTTTGGTGGACTGAGAAGCAATGCTTAAGACTTGGGCAGAGGTGGGAAGTCTGGAATACACAAGCAATACTCTGGGTTTTTTTTTTACTGTGGGGGTTTTGGGTGAAGCCTAGCCGTACTGATAGCAGAGATCACCAGGTTGAAAACTATATCTTTTCCCAGCATTCCAGGTGGGGTACACATCTCCTTTTTGAAGATATAAACATTTGTGTTTAACTTCTTTCTGGTTTCCCTAGGGCTTATCTGTGAGTACAAGGACCTCTTTTCCTGTACTTTCATTCATGCTTCATCATAAAGTTGGACCAAAAATATTTTAAGTCAAATTATCCCATTTTGAGGCCCCACTTTGCTTGCCCTCAATTTCTATTTGTAGATTTACCTTCCTTTTTCATAAGGTTTCTGTCATATCTGTTATTTTCCATTTGAACAATGTCTTAACCACTCTTATGATACTACAGAAAATTGTCTCTTTTCACCAAGAAATTTACTCTCCATTAGACCTTTCAATGGGATTTTTCTATTTCTATGAACTCTACTTCTGTTCTCCAAGTCTGCCCAGTTGTGTGTATATGGATAACATTTTATCTAGAATTTCTTGTTTTAAAATTAGCGTGTCACAAGGTCCTACTCCTAGACAAAGGACTATTGCAACAAAGGAGTGCTAAGAGAGGGAGAATTATTGTTTACCAAATGATGAGCCCACTAATTGATTATCCAGTACCAAGTTGTCAATCCTGAAATTTGTGTGTGTGTCTGTGTGTGCATGAAGATGCAAGCAGCTAACTCACCAGGTGGTATTTAATATGTATATTGTATGTGAAAGGGAGTGAGGGATGCAGGACATGGAAAAGATTGAGAGAGGGGAGAGAAGAGGAAGTGCAATTGTAGTTTAGTTAAAAACTAAATAATTTGTAGGGCTGGCTTAATTTTTGTTTGAGCTTCTACACTCAGGACAAAAATGATAACTTGCTTTTTCCAGTACAAACTAGAAAATGGAGAATGAGATAAATAAAGACAGAAAAATCCACAGACTCCTCATAACCCGATATGCAACATGGGATACCCATTTCCCTTGTCACAATCACCTTCACATAAAGCCGGGAGATATACAAAGTATGAATATGCACAGTTTAGGTAACACTTTGAATATTAGAACACTGGAAACCATGTTGGATAATACTTAGCAATTAACAAACAAACAATTGGAAAGGATGAAAATACTACTTTATCATTACGTGTAGTAATACTTTATAATTTTAACAAATGCCAAACAGTCTGAATATTATTCACATATTAAGTTTTAGGATATTTTGAACATAGTAATACTACTTATCTTATATATTGGACATAGTTGATATTGCCAAAAAGACACCTTGCTTTCAATATATAAATTAATGTTAAGAACTTGTACAATAATTGTCATGACTGAAAGTCGGAGTGGCTTCTTATTCACACATGATTATTGGCAGCAATTGGATCAACATCTAGAGTATGAGGATGCACACAACATCTTACTGCATGCATTTTTACCTTTACGTTAAAAGATTTATCCAAGTAAGTGAAAGTTGTTCACATTATGCACCTGATTCAAAAATGGGAGACATGGCCATAATTTCTCAACCATAGTGTCCACTGAAGAGTGTGCCTATTTTCACACCGACAACTATAGCACGAATGGAGGGTTTATTCCCTGCAACCTTTCTAGGCCAGTCTATCAAGCCATCTGTGGTAATGTTCTTTCTGCCCAGGAAATGATTGTTAGCATATGGCAATGTCAAATGATTTTAATTTATCTTTCATTAAACACAAAACAACATGTCATCTCTTCAGTAGACTGGAGATTGTTTGCTTTGTTCATTATGAGCCGGTACACAAAGGATATCATCTATTCATTTCCCCAGTGGTATGCCAAAAAAAGAAAAAGAAAGAAGTTTCCCTTAAATATATGTAGAATAAGAGGTTCTGAAGAGTAACTTTATAGAGAAGAATTTACCTGTTCAGATTTTAGCATTGAAGTAGTGTACTATTGAAAGAACAAAGTGTAAGGAAAAATTTTCAAAGATATTAGACCTTGAAGCAACTAACTCCGTTGTCTTGCTATAAAAGTGAAAGAAAATTCTGTTTAGTCAGATAAAAATATAACAATCATTTTCTCTTGGGATGATAAGTGAAGGCTTTCGCTCTGAGTGATCTCTACATCACCAGATTCTGCTGGACTCAGTGGTGTGGCTCTGCTGGGCCCTGTCACTAAGGGTGCTTCAAACTTGTTTCTTACACTTCCAAGGCCGTCTCTATACTCACTCCCCAGGCAACACTTCTCTAGGTTCCATCAAATTCCTTCTCATGTGAGAGGTGCAAACAGATAGTATTCTAGACTATCTGATAAACTTGCATGTGTTTCTAGGTTCACTTGAAGTTGGACACCTCCCAACTTCTATTTCACTTCTCATTTGAAATAAATCTAGGAAAAAGCCAGTGATGAAGGTTTATAACAATTGGATAGGCCAAAATTAAAGAAATACAATGATTGTGTATTATTATTTCTCGAAATCTCTTATAATTTACAGTCAACAAATAACCTTTTGAAGTGAAAATTTCCCAAGAAAATACCGATTACCACTTTTTCAATAGAAAATTCTACTTAGACCTAATGTTGAGTGAAAACATCCAGAGCTGCATACAAACAGCTGGTCATACTGTCTATGACATTTACGGTGACTTCAAGTCCCTCAGACTGGTGACTAAGCCATTTTTTATTTATTCCACCTGAAAATCTTGAATAAACAGAATTACCATTCGATGAATTAATAATTTACTTAGGAAATCTAGCTTTCAGTAGCATGTATATAAGATGTATTTTGCCTAATTTCAGCCTGAAAGTTGAATAGCAGATATGAATCATGAGATTGAAAATGTATGTTAATACAGATATGAAAAAATTCCAAAGTCTAGGGTTGTTAGCAAGTAAAATTAATAAAGCTGGTGAAAATCTCTGAGGTTCATTCTTGCCACCATAGATTGAAGACCACACCCTAGACAAGGTATTGTTTGTTATATATATCTGATGCTTATTTGCACTGAAGAGCATCCTAATATTTAAATAGAAAACAGAGATACAGATGTTGTATGATGCTTCATAACGGTTAAAGTTTACATAATTCCAAGCCAGATGTTTCGGTGGACGATTTGTGATGGCTGTAAGGGTGTTTGATTCTTCACCAGTGCTGCAATGGTGGCCTCTTTCTTGCTAAAACAGCATCACCCAGAAGCCTTCCAGCAGAGATTCCAATTCAACATGTCTGAATTAATGTACAGGCTGGAAATGTACACTAGGAGTTTCTCACTAAAGATTTAAGGGCACAGGCTTGTAGTGTGTATTCTCATCATTAGAAACTGATGAGCAGGGTAACAGCTAATGCAGGACCTCACCAGCAGATGTGGAGAGTGCCCCAGTCCCCTGTGAATCTGTTGCTTGCTTTCTAGTGTCGTGATGTCAGCACAGCACACGATTTCTCCCAAAGCGTGTTTCCGCGCTGAGCAAGGACTGACTGTGCCCAGATGCTTTCATCTCATACAACCACACATGCTGTTTCCTACTCAATGGCATCAGAAGGGTAGAGCTTACGCATGAAAATAATCATGCTAAAATCAGAGTCTAAGCTTTAGAGAGAGGCACAGGTCACTCCGTGTCCTGTGATAGAAGCAGTTAGTGCGCTGAATACCGTCTGTGTAAGTGTACTGGGCCTCAGTGAGACCTTCATTCCTTTCAGTATCTTCACCGAAAAACTGAGTGAGTTGAGAAATAATCACATGCTTTCCAAAGCCAGAGGAGTGCCCTGGAGATGAAAGAACCTCCGCATTGATGCTTAACAACCTCTCTCTCAGTCACAGTTCACTAAAACTCACCCTTGAAATAATCACTTCCAAAGCCACCCCTGGCTTTAAATAGCTTTCTAAATAGTAATCTGCCATTGCATTTATATAGTCTTATGAAAATGAGGGCATTAATAAACCTTTTATTGTAGTATGCAGGCTTTTAAGAAATAGTAAATGCAGATTGTTTTTGAAAGTATCACCTTAACTGCTCTATGAATACATATTTGCTATAAAGACTAAAAAGCCACCAGGTGGTGGGGGCACACGCCTTTGATCCCAGCACTTGGGAGGCAGAGGAAGGTGGATCTCTGTGAGTTCGAGGCCAGCCTGGTCTACAAGAGCTAGTTCCACGACAACTAGTGCTGTTACATAGAGAAGCCCTGTATAGAGAAAGCAAAAATGAAAACAACAACAAAAACTAAAAAGACATAAAACTACAAGTATGTGTTGACTCAGTGACATGCTACTTCTTTTTTTTTTTTTTTTTTTTTGCTTTTTCGAGACAGGGTTTCTCTGTGGTTTTGGAGCCTGTCCTGGAACTAACTCTTGTAGACCAGGCTGGTCTCGAACTCACAGAGATTCGCCTGCCTCTGCCTCCCAAGTGCTGGGATTAAAGGAGTGCACCACCACCGCACCATGACAATGAGGTAGCCAGTTAACAAGTGTATGTGAACACACACACATTAACACAGATACACACACAAAGTTTTATTGAAGTTCTGAAAGTAGTATGAACTTCTACTCAGTTGACAAATGTCCTATAGAGATTTTTCCATTTCAGTTCACATACACCTTCCTGATATGTAATCCAAACAAAATATGCTGTGTTGCAAAATATGTAATGATTGATAACTCACTTATAATTAGGTCATTTCCTTGAATATATGTCCAATCATGGACATCCAGACATCCTGATTTTATATATCTCCTATGATCTTTTGTTTCCATGTTGAAATAGTTTCCAAGGCATTCTTGCCCTAAGCCTTCAAACTAGCCAATTTAAACCCTGATAACTATCACTTCCTAGTTCTTGGGCAATTAGCGTGTCATTGTTTCTTGCACAATATCAAATGAGGCATTTTAAAAAATTTTTAGTGTCACATGAGAATTTAATTCTACAACATATTTAAAAGATGAATCACTAGTGTATCTAACTTTGGCTTTTAGTGTGATTTTTGATTAAAAAATTGCTTAGGGGTCTTGGGGCATGGTGTAGCCAGTAGACTGCCTTCTATGTAAGCAGGGCACTCGGCTGTATGGAAGAGCACACCTTTGTTACTCCAGCATGGGAGTCGGGTGCTTTGGAGCTTATTGTCCAACCTGCCTAACCTAATCCATGGACTTAAGTTTCAGTGAGAGGTTGTCTCAGAAAATAAGATCCATAGCCAAGGCACTTATCCCCAGATTCAGAACTAGAATGCAGTAAGTGAAACGCTGGGAAAACACAGTAGCTCCTAAAGCAGAGCAGACCAGCAAAGAGGGAATTTCCCTTCTGGCCACTGCGTTTTCCCTCTCTTGTTTTTGTTTCACCTATTCAGTCACAGACAGTTACTTCATTTTAAAAGACTTCAGGTGTTACACAGTGGGGATGCATGATGAGTTAAATTCCCATGGTGATCCGAAGGACAAAGTGCAGAGTGTAACCGATTAGTCAATAAATCTTGAAGGGTTACCATATTGACAGTGGTTTCACAGACTCCTTAGTATTTATTTCTAGATTATATCAGAAGTGAAAGGTTAGAAAAGATATGATAGGGGGAAGAGAGGAAGATGCTTGGTAGGGCCCTCTTCCACATGTGCCTACACATGCAACACATGTGCTACACATGTATATACCCCACACACAATAAACAGAGAGAAGAGAGGAGGGAGAGAGAAGCGGGGGAGAGAGAACTTGTTTCAATAATTGGGGTTATCCCCAATGCCTTACATTTCATGTCTGATTCTGAAATAATCTTAAGTTTTACATTTGCATTAATACTCAAATAGTAGCTCTGAAACCATGTTGTGGCTTATTATATCATTATTTGTATAAAAAGTAATCATTTAGTTTTCTAATTTAGGGTCTTCCAATTAAGCCTCAAGTTTTCATTGTTACTGGCATTCTCTTTTTTTTAATGTGGATCACACGAACACAAAGCTCTTTCCTGACAATCTTGTGTTAAAAATAATTAGTAACTCCACTCTTTTAATAACAGAAAATATCTCCACTTACTGTCCATCAGGATTGAGCAAAAATACCTAATTGTGGGCCGAACATTTCAAAAGCCACATACGGATCGATGTAGTTTGAAGCAGAATTTAATATTCTTTATTTTGATAGCAATTACAACTCTAGCAGACTTCCCTTTCTGCTTGGTTGGTCAAGCAGACTACCTGTGTCCTACTTGAGAATCTGCCTGCTTCAGGCTGATCCCCGACCTCCATCACCAGCCTTGCCATCACCAGGATCGTGTGGAAAGAGGTCCAGCCCCATGTTGTCTGGTTTCACAGCACTGTTTTGATTATCTACAAAATGTAAATGAGTTTTCCAAATTAGGTTAAAAAGTTTCCCAAATATTCCATTCTAATCTTCCCTCCAGCCATTGTCCCAGTTTGCTTCTTTCTCTTCACAAAGTTAGAGAGGGAAGCAAACTTGGAAATGGCTACATTTTATCAGCATCCGTTTGGATGCACAAATGTGATTCTCTTCACTGCAATGTTCTAGAAGTCTGCAGAACTACTGCTGTTTGAAAGATCCCATTTTCTGGTAAAAAAAAAGTGATATGTAGTATTTATCCAAAACTTTCAGGAGCACTAAATTATAAAGATATATAACATTATTTATGGCATCAAAAAAAGAATATTATGTTTTATTTGTTATAAGTCATTTTTTTTTTCTGTGACCAAAACAAAGAAGCAGTTTCTTAGCCCCTCAGCTCTCTTGGAAAACAACTTCTTAAAATAGTTTTATTATTACCAGTTGCTGATTATTTATTGTGTGTTGGTCTAGAAAACTTCTGTAATGAATAATCATAAATATCGGACACGTCGCTGTTATTTTTATCATGTTCAAGAGAATGACTAAGTTAAAATTAACATTTTTAAAGTTGCTACTGAAAAATCATCAACATGTTAAAGGGTTGAAAAATTTAGAATCTAGGGTATTTTAGAATTTAGAAGCCTGGGATGAATGTGTTCTTCAAATTGTTCATATTTCTTTTAAAAAGCCTTGTGTTTTTAAATTTTGAAAATCTAAAAAATAAAACCAGCACATGAATGTGCATATAAATAACAATTTTCATTGCTGTATCCCGCTACCAACTTTTATTCTTCTACCAAAGCCAGTGACAAGTGAGAGCTAAAGAAAGGTACTAGCCCGGGCGGTGGTGGCGCACGCCTTTAATCCCAGCACTTGGGAGGCAGAGGCAGGCGGATCTCTGTGAGTTCGAGACCAGCCTAGTCTACAAGAGCTAGTTCCAGGACAGGCTCCAAAACTACAGAGAAACCCTGTCTCGAAAAACCAAAAGAAAAAAGAAAGTTACTAGCCGTCTCAAGACTAGACGGAAGAAAGTCCTGATGCTTCTCTCAGTTGTGAGTCGCGTTTAGAAGGACCATTTTCATGGGAACTTTGTCCTGTGTGTCCTGACACCGTGTACGGAACTGTCTCAGGGTAGGATCTAAGTGGTTCTGATAATCCTGTGTTAAGACAGTCCGCTGCTGGAAGAATAGAGTAAGTGTCTGTAGCATCAGAGTGGGATCACAGGGCAGTATCAGGGGTCAAAACAGTGAGCCAGAGACCTGATCTGAGTGTGGAAATTACTAAATTCACTGAGACAGTTCAGATAACGGTAAAAAAAATAAGTTTGGTATTTACAAAGGAAGGTTTTGTGATTTAAAAAACAAAAAGGCAGAGTTGCCAAGCCAGGGTTAACAGTGCTGCAGACGCGATGTGAAAATGGATGGAGCATTTGTTTATAATCTGGGCACTTTACTGATTTCAGTAATGTTGGGAGGGGGGATTATCCAGGGTAGTAATTCCTTTTTTAGCTCATAATGTCTATTCATTTGCAAATTCGTTTCTGGGAAAGTTTGAATTTTGGCTTTTTGGAAAATGACTTTTTATTCTACACAAAGGTCATTCTAAAATGTCAACTATCATGTGGGAGTTGCTTGTGTTTTTTTTTTTTTTAAATGTCTGGAGGAATATTTTTCCAGGATTGTTTTGGAGATCAAACTAGTGTTTTGGGGTAGTGGGAAATTCCTGTTCTTTGGAACCGTAGGCTTTGAACAAAATATAGAGTACTGTTACAACAAAAAAAAATAAGTTCTTAATGTGATTCAGCTGTGACATTTATTAAGTGATTAACAGATTGTCGACTGGAAGAGTTTAGTTCTTTCTCAGGCATTTATTAAGAGCAACTGAGTATTGCTATGGTAGTTACACTTTTTGTTAGAGTTTAAAAGCATTGTGCTCTCGAAGGACTCCGGAATTCTGTCTAAGTAACATGGATATAAGGGATTATGATATAGTCTGCATGTCTGTTTATTTCTATGCTACTTCCAAAATGAATCTAATGTATTTTAGCACTCACACTCTTGACTGTTTCCTTTGAAATGTGAATTTATCTTGTTCATCTTCAATAAAGATATCCCTGGGTGAGGGAAAATTACAAAAGCATCTGGTTGGCCATGGTGGCAACAACGGGGAAGACGTAGTATAAACACCAGTCAACAGCAAAGCATCTTAATATCACTTCACATTGTGAGGCTCTTAATTTAGAAAGGTCTCCTTCCCATGACAGATGAACAAAACCCTACAAAAAGCAATAGAAGGAAACTACAGCTGAGCTGAAAACTCTCTGAACAGACATTCTCCTAATTCTTTATTAATTATACTTTGGGTCTTTACATCATGGAAATGCCACACAGTTGTGCATCAGTTCATAAAAGGAAACTATGCAAAATTTTAAGCTCTAAAATATCTCAGTGATCCAACTTCCTGTTGAGGACAGTGTGAGATTAACTATGGTTTGCACAGTGATTGGATATAATTTTTTCTTTTTTTTTATTCTCAGACAGAGCACATATTAATGTGTGATGATGGACAAGCCAAAAAATCTATTTGAAAGCCATTGTTACCAAATAGAAATTATATTAATATGAATTAATAAATATATAACACTAAAGTGCCGAACGTACCAGACTGGAAAGTATTCCAGTTATATAGCAGGATGAGCTCTTGTAAACAAACAAATAAAAAATAAACAAATGAACATTGCAACATAACATTACGGTGTTTAGACTGAACTTATGCTTTCATCGTTAATAACTCCAAATCAAGATATGTATTGTTATGAAAGAACACTTGTAAATTTAACAGTGAGAGCTTACAGAAGTCTATTGAGGTGGTAGAGAGAATATTGTGTAAGGTGATCCCGTAAATAAAATAAAATAAAGTCCTTTAATCTTAAAAAATGCATTAAAATGCAGAAGAATCAACAGATACAACCTAAAAATGATGATATCCAGAAGGCCCAGGGAGAAGGTGTAGCGGTTAAGACTGAGTACTGCTCATGTAGAAACCAGAGCTTGGTCCCCAGCACCCACTTAAGGTCATGCCCAATACCTGAAACTCCAGTCCACGTCATCTGATGCTCTGGCTGGCTTCTGGCACTGCTCTCATGTGCAGAAATTCACACTGAGACACATGTGTACACATGATTTTTTAAGGTGAAATAAAATATTTTAAAAACATAACAAGAACAAGAAAAGGTACGAAAATTAGGAAAATAAATAAATTTAAACTTATTTTTAGAATGTAGAAGACCAAAAATGATATAGAAAGGACAAATGACAGAGGGGTAGCATGGAACCAGACTTTGGGGCTGGTGAGATGATTTCATTGTTAAAAAGTTTGTGTTCTTTTCTGGCATCCGCATGGCATATCACAGACACCTAGACCTCCAGTTCTGGGAGATCTGATGCCCTCTTCTGGCCCCTGTGGTCAGCTGCACTCATGTGCAAATATCCACACATATGTACACATAATGAAGAATAAAATGTCATTTATTACTTTTAAAAAAGAAAGAAACAAATTTGAAAAACTAAAACTAATAGAAAGTAAGTATAGAACCACTGCAATTTAAGGATTTCAGTAGATTAAATATGAATTTGGACACTATAAAAGGAAATATTTGTTATGGAAGGGAGAACTGAAGATTTCATCTAGAATGAAGTGAGTATAATTAGGTGTTGTCATTGTTCAATAAAAATGATCTCTCCTTTATGGCTATTTCTGTTTTTTTTTCCTTTAAGCTTCCAAAATATTTTAATCCTCTGCATTATGTGTTACCGTGACAAACACAACTGACAAAATTTCTACTCTGATGAACTAGAGAGTGTTGTATGTTGGCGGTTACAACCGTAACAAAAATGAAAGGACTTCTAAAGAATTTTAATTGGAACTTCAAGGATGACAGAATACACAGTTTGTGTTTGGTAATCAGGGAGGGGAGGAGGTGAAGCTTCTAAATTAGATTCATAAGAAAGATTCAGCCGTGTGATGATTATAAATTTTCTAATTAAGGAAATCAATTAGCACAAGGGAAATATGAGCCATACATTTTTAAGCAAGTGAATAAGATTGTTGTGACTGGGGAGAGTTGGCATTGTGCTTGAAGCACTGAGAAGCCCTGTAGACAAGGTGACTGCAGAGCGACTTTGTATAGTGTGTTTTACATTTCAAAGAAATCTGCCTGCCCGCTGTGTGCAAAATGGACTTAAAGCAGAATAAATTGTCCTGGTAATGATAGAGGTAAGAAGTATTGTTGTTGATGGGTTGTTAGGAGCCATAGTCCAAGTAATAGATTAGTGGGCATTGGTCTAGGGTATTTCTAGTGGAAATGATGAGCCATTGACAAGTTTTGAACATGTATGAAATGTCGAGGTGTCAGAAGTTTAAAGTTGGTAGAAAATAGAGTTGCCAAAAGGTAGTAATTTCAGCAACTCCAGGATTCAGAGATAAATCTTATGGATTATTATGATATTCATTATTCATATGCTCTCTGCATAAGAATTTGCAGAGATCAAGAGCTCAATCCTTTCTATAACCAAATGTTCTTTTTTTATGCTTCGCTGAGAGTTAAAAAGTTCTCAGAGATTTGACTCATTTTTTAAATCTTGCCTAATAAACCGTAAAGTTTATTTCTAATCCTTCCATTGTAATTATATTTAATTTAGGTTATCTTTCCCCCAGCCAAATAGAATGAGCTTTAATTATTAAGAACTATTAAGAATCTGTTTGTATAGCACTAGGCTTTATAATTTAATATTTTGATTGTTTAATAATTTAAATTTGTTCTAGATTTCTTACCAGATTTTTTTGGTGTATACTGCTTTAGTTTCTTGACTTAACAAGATTATTTCTTAAGTCATTCTGGCACTGACCTACACTTTTTGAGTCAGTCCTTTCTCCTGTTCTTCCCTCTTACTACTGAGTGCCTTTCTCCACACACACACTTTATTTATTAATATACCCAATAATAGAGATCACAGTCAAATGCTATGTAGTCTAGAAGGTTTGCATTTCATGCATTCATTTAAAAATGTAACTGGTTGAGCCTCAGTATAGCTGACATTTAATATTGCCTCTATGCTTTAGTCTTAAGCAGGCAAAACGTGAAAATTCAATAAATTATCTTAAAACAAATATATCCCAACTGTATTGAAACTTAGGATAAGGAATAATGTACCCAATGTATACATTTGAACAAAGATTATAAGTAACTGGAAAAATGACAGATTAAAAAATTATTGAGTTATAACCCAAACGAAGAAAGTTTATCATTACCAAAGCTAATTCTAATTATTTCTCTTACATCTTAATGGTAAAGCTCATTATAATTGAATAGTTAGAGTTAGTATCTCATGCATAATTTGGAAATTTGTTGATTTATTTCTAATCCTTCTGTTACATAACTAATTTCCAAACATGCAAAAACCATTACTATTTTACTGTCATGGTTAATGGGCATTACCAATTTCACTGAGTAAGCTTTGCAAGAAAAGATCAAAGGTGAGCTTTGCAAGAAAGGTGTGGGATAGGGAAAGGCAGAGGGTGTCAAAGGCCGATGGGATCAAGATGAGCAAGATTGTTTCTAAGAGGTAACTCACTTTCAAGAGTTTCCTTTAAGGAGGAAAGTCTGAAGTCGGGTTGCTTAATGTAAGATACCAAATGTGGTATCTTATGCCAATTCTTAACCACAATGAATCACAGATTCTCCATCCTTCTAAGGTAACCTTTAATGTCATAAATTTAAAGAAACACTTTGCGCTGTTCCTTAATTGGGAATGAGGAGTTCAAGTTCCTCTTAGTTATTGGAGATTCTTTTGGGGAATAGATATATATTCCTACCGGCCACACTTCCCACTATGTACGTATTCTATTTTCCATTGTTGCTTTGTATTTTGCCTCTGGAGTATTTTCTCCTTACTGCCTCATGTCAGTCTCAACATGAAACCAATTCCCTTTTCTTTAATCCCCACTTCAAGTAGTTGTAATAAAGTACAAGGAGATTTTGTTCTCTCTCTCTCTCCCTTCCCTTCCTTTCTTCCTTCTTTCCTTTTTTCTCTGTGTAGCTTTGGCTGTTCTGGAGGTAGCTCTCTAGACCTAGCTGGCCTCTAACTCACAGATCTGCCTGCCTCTGCTTCCAGAATGCTAAGATTAAAGGCATGCACCTCCACAGATCACTTACTTCCTCAAGATTCCCTAACTTTATGCCCTTTCTCAGCTGTCCTCGTTAGCTCTATTTACTCAGAGTGACAGTGTCAACTAGCTTATAATTGTTACTCTTCTATTAGGCAAGGTATCTTATTTTATGTCTTTGACTGTTCCAGTGCCTTTCTATACATACAGGAATGGCCCATATGATGTTTTGATAAATCTGAGGTATTTCCTATACTATCTCTGCTCGACTTATTTTTAACTTCACTACTTATTTATTCATCAAAATGATTTATTTTGGGAACTGAACGTTTGTTAAGTAGAAATTTAAAACATACAACAGAAGCAGCTGTCCGAAGTGAAATAATTAGCTTGTTTTCAAAAAGGCTAAGTTTGCATACAGAATATGCAAATATTTAGCGTAGGTAGTTCAAAAGATAGTGGTGGGCCTATCAGTATCAAAGATAGTTGTGTATTTAAAAATAACCTTGGGCTGTGTGGGGTGGAGTGAGATTTCTGAGTGAGGCAACGTTGAAGCAGAACTTGCGGTAAGTACATTATGTACTGGATGGCAATGAAAGTCACAGAGGGGAAATTGAAGAGGAAGAGAATTAAATCTGTCAGCTTTGCTCCATGGAAGGTGAACTTTGCAAGAAAGGTGTGGGATAGGGAAAGGCAGAGGGTGTCAAAGGCCGATGGGATCAAGATGAGCAAAATAGTTTCTAAGAGGTAACTCACTTTCAAGAGTTTCCTTTGAGGAGGAAAGTCTGATGTTGCATTGCTTGATGTTATTGGGTGAGTGCGAAGTGAACTCAGGAGAGTGTTTTCTATGATAAGAATGGTTCAGAGAATGAAATAGAAAGTAGAGATTTTCTTTGCTTTTATATGTACTCTTTAATAATCAGAAACCAGGGACTTTTTCTAAATCTTAGTTTAGTATAAATTCTTAGTGAGTATAGAGGGGCTGGCATGAAGGTAGACTTGAGATATTCAGAAGCTCAATAACATAAAAATGACAAAGAAATATGAAACTTATTTAAGTAGGTGAGCATATTGCAGGCACACTGCTGATGTGCTGGTGACGAATCCAAGGGACCGTCTCTTACCATACATGGTGAATGAACATGAATGCCTGGTTATAATACTGGCAATATTACAAAACTCCATGGATACAAAGAAAGATCCGAGGCCTTCTGATTGTTTGGGGTTTTGCTTAATATATCGGAGGTACTAAACTCGGTTCCCAAGAATATTTTTTAGAGTGCTCTCAGGAAGAGAAATAGTTTCATTGGAAACTAATCAAGTTATAATTATCTTCCAAGTTCAGTGGAGAAGAAAATTTTTTTTTTCGTTTTAGCCCTAATATTAAAGTGGGATATCAATATAGATAGTGAACTAGATTAAGAAAAAAGAAATGAAGCCAGAAGACCTAATAGTTTAATCTAAAGTATTGATAAACAGGATACAGATAGGATTTTGTGGATATAAATGGCATGCAGGTGTTAAGGCAGAGGAAAGAACAACACACTTCTGGTTTTGTTTATGGTATCATAGATACTGCATACAGATATTGGTAAGGTAAAAATGTATTCTTTTGTGCATATTAAACAATAAGATTCAATATTTTGAACAACTAAATTAAGATTTCTATGAAAAAATATAATAAAAATTCATACTGAACTAAACGAAATTGCAAAGAAAAATAAAAGTAGGAAAGCTTACCAAAGAGAAACTCATACATTATAAAAGTAGATTTAACCTTGTAATGTATGTAATAAATATAATTATTTTAAATTTCTAAAAAAGAATGAATATCATATATGTTTTAGAAAGTCTAACCATATATTCATGTGCAAGATCAAATGCACAGCCAAGAATTAAAAACACAGATACAGGGAGCAACAATACACAAATGACACATTAGTGTGGGGCTGAGTTGGAGTTAGCATGAAAACACTAAGCAAGACAGGGTTGTTGAACATCCGTAAGCATCGAATGCACCAAGAAGATGGCAATGCATGCCTTCCCCTTCTGTGCTACTTGTAGCTAAGCATAGTGGATGAATATTTGCAAGAGATTTGTGAAATTATCTATCAAATTCAAACAATGCTTCCTCACAGAAAACACTTAATGAATCATTTTTTGGTAGCAAAATTCTTACATGTATCTTTAATATATATGTGTATAGAAACACATATATATGATAAAGTTATAGATACATATATATCTACATATCAATAAATTTAAGATACTGTGTTTTGTTTGGAACTGGTATTGAACCACTCATCAAGTAAAGTAGACACACTCTACCATCGATTTATTAGCTCCAGACTTCCTTTATTTTTACTTGGAGACAACTTCACAACTTTGCCCCAGTTGACTTTTAATTTCCTAACTGCCTTGCTCAATCTAAGAATACAGATTTGTTCTTTGTTGTTGTTGTTTTACTTGAGATATGTTCTTTTTACATACTCTACCCAACCAGGTTTTAAACTCACTGTTCAGCTCAGGCCGACCTCAAATTTGGAATTCTCTTGACCTAACTTCCCACGAACTGAGATTACAAAGTTGTATCACTGTGCCCATCCATGTTAAAATGCATTTGTTTTCAAGTGTAGTTTCAAGAGGTTAAATAATTAAATTACATAAAAGTAAGAAATGAGGGAAAACTGTTTTCTTATGAGATTAAGACTAAGTTAACACTTAAGAAAATCAAGTAGGGGCTGGAGAGATGGCTCAGAGGTTAAGAGCATTGCCTGCTCTTCCAAAGGTCCTGAGTTCAATTCCCAGCAACCACATGGTGGCTCACAACCATCTGTGATGAGGTCTGGTGCCCTCTTCTGGCCTTCAGGCACACACACAGACAGAATATTGTATACATAATAAATAAATATTTTTTTAAAAAAAGAAAATCAAGTAAATAAAAAGGAGAAAACTGAAACGTGATGACATGAATATCATACCCACAATTTAAATATTCATTTAAAAAAGACATCAAATAAAATTGTTGAAGTACACATTTACGTGAGGCCTAAATTGAGCCAATCTATAAACAAAAGCATTAAGTAAAAGTTATTAATCTGAATATGGATGGTAACTTACAATTAAGTTATGAAGGGCTACCATGTTAGTTAATATTTATATATTTCTAAATCTTACATGTCTGACTAAGAGCAATTACAAAGCCTCTTTCATACATATAAAATTATCTTTTTTATTTTCTGCCTTATCTCCAGTTGTTCTTATTCTCATCTGTGATGTTGTGGATGCATATTTCATGTTCATATAGTTCATCAATTCTCTAATACCACTGAAAAATATTTCTTTTCTTAAAAAACTTCATCCAGTATAGACACTTATAAGAGCATGCTTGCTATATTTACTTCAATATGCAGTATGAAGTTTGGAGGTTTGCAGTCAAGATAAACCTTATGTCATTACTAGAAATAGATCAAGAAAACTCCTAAATATTGACTGGATACGTGATGTTTTGAGACAACCAGATAATATTTTATGTACTAAAAAACAATCTAATATGTGAAGGCATTTCTGTAAATCTGTATAACCTTCAATCAGGCATGGTCTAGTGTCCATGCCTCTTGTTATGCTGAGGTGGTCACTCACATACTGAATTCCAACCTGAGAATTCAGAACAAGTGTAATTTTAGAACATAAAGAGAATTTGGAGATAGCTAAGTCAGCACTTGCATTTGCACCAAGTTCAGGCATGATACTGTCAAATATGAGCTGCATTTCCTAGTTTCCTGTTTCCTTATCTCATCATCCACACTGTTTGTCACCATGCCAGGGAAAGTAGCCTTCACTTTTTCAGTAGGTTAGCCGCTGCTTTGGGAATGCGCATCATTCTTACACAGCCACATAGAAGCTGGTATTCTTTAGCAATGCTACTCATTTATGGAGGTCAGCTTGACGGCATGTAAACTGATGGTAAGAATATCTGATGTCTTAGAAAAATGCGGAGGTTGCTCACCATGTATCTTTATTTCTCCCTGAAAAGTAACCTACAAGGGTAAGGAAACACCAAGTCAGTGTCTGGTTATTTTAGAAATCAAAGACACTATGTTTCAGAGTATTTTTCATTAAGAAAGTCAGGCCTGGTGTTTATTTTAGTAAATGTATGTCATGTGTATATATAACATGTATATATAACTGTTTTGCAGTAAGTGGTAGAAACATGAGGGTAGTAATGAGATGTGGCCAGAACCACTTACTTGATCATTTCTATATACTCCAAAAATACATCTCTTCACCAATATATTCAGCAAGTTAAATGAATACATATATATTGTTTTCTGTAATGTATATGTATATGTATATATATATACACACACACATATAACAGATAAAAACACTCTCTCATGCAGAATAATTGTATGAGTCATTGGAGTAAAATGAATGATGGAGAAACCTACAGGGACAGCTGACCTGAGCTTGGGGAGCTCATGTACTCTGAGCAGCAGCTATGGAGCCTGCATGGGACCGACCTAGGCCCTCTGCACGTGTGTAACACTTGCATAGCTAGGTCTGTTTGTGGTGCTTCTAGCAGTGGGCTCAGGACCTGCCCGTGGTACTTGAGCTGTCTTGGGAATATATTTCCCCATGCTGGTTTGGTTGCCTTGTCCAGACTTGACTCAGTGGGGAGGAACTTGATCCTGCCTCAACCATATGTGCCAAGTTTTGTTGATGCCAGTGGGAGGTCTGCCCCCTTTCTGACCGGAGAATGAGGAAGAGTAGATGGGAAGGGGGTAGATGGGAGATGGGGGGAGTAGGGAGGGGAAACTGTAGCCAGTATATAAAATAAATGAAAATATTTATTAATGAAAAAGGAAAAAACCCTCTCTCACCTTCAGAAAATAAAAGCAAACCTTGAAACTCGGCAACTCTAGGTACCAATATTTTCTATAAAAGAGAAAGTATCTGATTTATTACCTATGGCTTATATTTACTTTTTGGTCAAACAACCATGTATATAATAATTTAAATTTGGATAACATTTATTTTATTAATATTGTAAGAATAAGGCACAATACTTTATGAAATAATATATCAATTATTTTTGAACATTCCATTAAATAATTCCATTAAATAATGTAATATCTTTGTAAAATAGCTTATAAAATTTCCAGTAAGCCTAAATTCAGTAACATTGCTTTAAATCAAATTATTCTGGGTGCTATTAAAATAATAAATGAGAAATAACTTGGCAAGTTTAAAAGTGCCATTTAATATGAGCAATAATTTAAAATTATAGAAGAATAATTTTATTACACTTTCTTAAAAAATACATATTCCTGTAATGCATATAAGGGTAAGACCTATGAAAAATATCAAACTAAAAATTATCTTGAAAGATGATGGACTTTATATGAAAAGTCTTTGTTGGTGTCATCAGTAAAGGGCTGAAGAGCAAGCGTGAGGACCCCAGATCAGATTCACAGCACACACATAGATGCCTCTAATCACACACAATCCTCTAAGCCCAATGCTGAGCCTGGAAGCAGGAGGATTCCTGGGTATGGCAAGGCAGCCAGCATAGCTAATCAGCACGTTCAAGGCTAAGAGAAAAAATATCTCAAAAAAATATCGTGGAGAGCAATTGAAGAAGATACCTGACATCAACCTGTGCTCTCGGGGCAGTTACACACTCATGTTCGTGCACACCTACACAAACATTGCATACACATAGCTCACAGAACAAGGCTCAAATAAAAGTAAGTGAAATTCTATTCTTGAAAACATTTGGGTACTGAAAATAGGTTTAGTTGCCACACTTAAAACTTAGATGTCCAAGGAAGGACTCACCCTGGAGGAAATAGGAGTTGCCATTCTTTCTCTGTGTGGTGTGGACACTTTGTCCAGAGGGAAGCCATCTACCCGCTTACCCACACTTAGGAGATGTCAAACTGCAGTCCCCTGGGATCCAAAACCCTCTTCTGGACTCTGTGGGCAATGCAGACACATAGTACACTTAAACACACACAAACACACACACACACACAGAGAGAGAGAGAGAGAGAGAGAGAGAGAGAGAGACTGGCTACAAATAAACTACTCTTCAAATTCCTGTATCCTCTAAGTTGAAAATCTGGCTTCTCCGATAACATCTGGCCCATTCACTTTTATGCTTGTCTTGCTGGTTTGTTTCCACTGAAGCTTCAGGGACAAATTTCTGCCTGTCATTGCCATACTCTTGGTGACACTTTTGAAAATTCTTCATACAGGACCCCTCTACATGTCAGAAACGGGGCCAGAAAGAATCCAATCTCTGTTCTAACTTGGAAAAAGCAGAAAAAAAATTATCTAAAGACAGTTCAGTTTGCTTATATTTCAGGTTCTCTGAGATCTTGTCAGACTGCATTAATATCAAAGTTTATTGAAATAAACTTTGATTTTCAGGGATTTTGTCAGTAGCAAAATGTATTAGAGCAGGCAAGAAGAAAGCATTGCATTTTAGCACTGCTATACTAACATAAATGAACAAAAATTATGCTCAATTGCTAGTTTAGTATTGGAATTGTATCAAGTTGTAGGATTGCATTTACTAAGTATATGTTCATTTGTCTATTTTCCTGATTAATAATCAGTAAAAAAATTTCCAGGCAAATCTATGATACTGGTTTACAGTAATTCAGTAGTTCACACACGAAAATGTGCAACAGTCCATTTACTTGGATAATGTATAAAAATATTTACCAAAACTTCCTGTGTGATTGTACACATTGATGACTTCTAACCTGTAACAACATGTCCTCATTTCTAACATTTCCCAGCAGGCAGACACTAACAAAGGATTAAAATGATGATATGCGTGGATGTTCACAAATTATCTGTGCCCTTTGCACATGTTTTACATGTGATTTTCAAATATGTACTTTAAAATTCTTGAGAAATCCATTGTTTTATAAAGTTGCTTCATATTTATGCTTCAAATAAAGATAAAAAATATATAGCTTTACTTGCAAATGGATGTGTGTGAAATTATATTTGGTAAACACATCTATAATCATCACATAAATTATGAAACTTTAAAACTTCACACATGCCCCAGAACATCTAAAACTCTTCTGTTAGCACGCTAGTCACACATACTTGATTATTTAATGCTTTATTCATGTGTACAAGTATGTTAGCTACCTAATAAAGTAATTCATGTCAGAGTATTTTGCAATTAAAAATTCGTTTCACTAGTGTGAGAAAGAACATCTTTATCCCTATAATCAGTGATATAAATTTGGTAATAAAGCATAAAAATAATGTATAGCAAGGACAAACCATTGACATATTAAAATTTAATGAGTTTCTTGGGTTCCTAGCATTTTAAGAACATTTCTATTTTATTTAAATGTTTTTCAATATTTACCAATTTACTATGCAATTTTTGTTCTTGAGTTCTTTGAAAGTTGTCTTGTAGTCACTGATTCTGTCCTTTAGAAAACTAAACTATTTTTTAATCAATGGTAAATATTGTTAAGGTGTTTTTTGATCATCTTAGCTAGTGTATATAATTGAAAAAATTATAGTCTTTGATAATGCATGCTACTTTTAGAGACACTTTTGATTGTGAATACTTCAATCATTGCCTCTTTCTCCTGTCTTTTCATAAAACATTTGGATATATAAGTACTTAGCAGATGCTTATGAAGTTAGAATATGCAAATTTCAAGTCTGCATACATTTAAAAATTTAGAAAAATTCTGAAGTAAAAGAAAATATTCTAATAGTGGTAGTTTTAGTTTCTCTTTAGTGTCTACGTATTTTTCAACTTCATTATGTAGAAGAATGTCTTTACATACAGAATCATTGTGCCAAATAATTCCAATTAATATGAAAATAAATGACAATTTCAATAATTATATACCAGCACAAACGTGAACTTAGAATACATTAACTTTAATCAACTTTCTTCATAGAGTATGTTGTGGCTTCTTAACAGAATTTGCTTATCCACACTATCTTATGTCAACCAAATGATGCACCTTTTTCATTAGCCAACTGCAATATACTTGATATTCTCTCCTGTTACATTTTGATAAATAAAATCTCATTTAAGTTTTCTAGTTGTGGTACTTAAAGTTAAAGTTACGTTATGGGTGGTGAATATGTTGTTCAGTAGTAAAGTTCAAGTTTATTCTTTGTTATATAGCAAGTTCCAGGACAGCTAGGGGTACATGAGATCCTTTCTAAAACAGAGGGGTGGGAGGGGGAGGGAGGGAGAGAGAGAAAGAGAGGGAGAGGATAAAAGTTTTATGTGATAGGAAAAATAATATATTTGTATAGCTATACAATATATAAATTTTATCTCTATGTAGATAAAATACAAATCTGGTGTGATTCTAGGCAAATCAGTATTTCAAGGAGACAAAGGCAATGCCATAATATTTTGAAGTGGAAGTGCTTTCTGGTGCTGTTGATGAAGTTGAAATTAAGGGGGTCTTTGTTACAGACATTGTTGAAGGAGCAGACCTTCCCTTGAAGGCATTTTTGAGCAAGGTTATAGCTCCCCGTCCACTGGCAAACAGTAGTGCAGTTCCAACAGTAAATCAACAGGGCCTTACTCTTGGGTCTTTGTGGAGAGCAATAGTGACCTCGCTTGGGTCAGTTGATGTTGATGGAAATGCAAAGGGAAGTCTGTAAATTCTAAAGCCAGCCTGACATTAAATAACATTAAATGACAGTATTAATGCTTGTCCATATATTTAAAATAAACCCATTAGTAAAATATTGAGTAAATGTGTTTTAACTTTTTGATAAATTAAATCCCATATCAGTGTCTTCCTCAACTTCCAAACAAAATTCCCATTACTGACAACTGGTGATCAAAAGTAAAGTCTAATGTCCATTCTCCTAAGGATCTCATGCTTAATTAAGTCATAGGCCTAGACTTAAAGAAAATGACTTTCAAAACCTTTCTTTCGGCCGGGCGGTGGTGGCGCACGCCTTTAATCCCAGCACTTGGGAGGCAGAGGCAGGCGGATCTCTGTGAGTTCGAGACCAGCCTGGTCTACAAGAGCTAGTTCCAGGACAGGCTCCAAAACCACAGAGAAACCCTGTCTCGAAAAACCAAAAAAAAAAAAAAAAAAAAAAAAAAAAAAAACTTTCTTTCATGCATCTAACTTTCAGAAATGCCAGCTTTTATTAAGAAGCACAGTGAATGCCTGAGGGAAAAGCCCTAAAGCTTGCTAGTCATCTTCAATCATCTTGGGCTTTCTACATGAACAGCTATTCACTCACCACTTCATCAATGCCATCAACGCAAAGACAAGAAATAAATAACTCGCTGTTTCCATACGCCTTGCACCATACGCACACTTATGCTGTACTTTTTCATTTGATTCCACAGCTTGCTTTCCATCGCTTTCACCAATGCAGAGCATCTTTTTATTTGGTTATTTTTCTTGTGTAACTAATGTAGTATATTATCTTTGCCAATGCAGACTGTATGACTATGAATCAACCATTCATGAAGACTTTATATTATCCAGAAATCATAATACTACAAACTACATCGACCACATGAGAGTACACTAGTAAAATAGTTTCATCTCTTACAATTGAATGATCCAATTGGCCTTTATTTTCATTAGAAGAAAAGATAATGCCATCATGAAGGAAATGAAAAACAACAAATGTTCCAAAAATAACCCATTATGTTATATGGAACATTTGTTGTAAATCTTACTTTTTATTAAAATTAGATGAAAAAGATTTATATTTTCTAACAGTTTGAAATGCAGATATTGTATAGAAACACTCCTGGTTAGATTGGAGAATATTTTTTTTCAATTTGATACTTTAGCCTTAATAGGCTTAGAATATGTTTACATGCCACCATAATTCTCATTTGCCTTCTAAGAAAGGAAATCAGTGGTGTATCATATATATATATATATATATATATATATATATATATATATATATAAAATAGGTAATTTGTCTATAACAGAACCACATATTAATTGCCATTTTGTTTTCAGATATATCACATTGATTGAGTACTTGCCTAATGTATATTAAGATGCTAGATTTGAACCCCCACAGAAACAAAAATGCAATTCTCATTTTTAAAAACTTACTAGTTAAATTTTATTGCCACAATAATCAGCAACTCCAATTCAAACTTTTGTTTGTGTATGATGTAATTAAATCTATAAATATTTGAAGGATATATTTTCTTAACTATTATAACCAAGGATGAAGCATCAGCACTAACATTCATTAGGATATACTGTTCATCAATAAATATTGATGATAGGTGGTCACTAAACTTGAATACTGAAGTATCATTTGTATTGTAAATGTTTTGATATATAGAAATGACTTGTCTAGTAATACAAAATAATAGTCTAAATTCAGTTTTAAAAATCAACATTTGACTTTTGCTTATGTTTGTGGAATTATTAGAAATTTAGTGTGATACTTTTTAACTTACCCCAGTAGTGAATTAACAATACCCACAACCTTAAGCATCAGGATCATACTTTCCTTATTGTTGCAATATTTTCCACAGATAGATTACAGGTTATTACCATGCTGCCACTGAGATTAAGAATGGTCTTCCATCAAATTGGTTCTGTTATTACTTTGTAACTTAAAAGTCATATATAAGGGATAAACTTTTTTTTTTTCCGTCCTTTACTTTCTCATGCCAAAACTACCTTAGTGTGAGCATTAGAGCGCTAGCAGTATTATGGAAAGGTATACTCTGATATAAATATTGAAAATTATAAAAACTTGCAGAACTTTCAAGTTAAATTAAAATTTAAGTGGAAAGGTGGTGTATAGTGTTAATATAAATTATCACTAATATTTGTTTGCTATTGAAGATACAGTGACGTTTCAACTGCATAATGGCTTTAAGTATATAGTAGTGAAAAACTATAGTTAAAATTTTCTAAATAGCAAATTTAAAGGTAATTAGATACTTCCGTGCTTAGTGAGAGATGATTCACACAGCACATAGTTTACACATGAATGAATAAAGGAATGGTGGTAGGAATAGAAAAATAGTGATTTTATTTTTCCTAGCAAATTGATATTTTATAAATATTTCCATTTTCTATCCTTGAATATTATCCAAACTGACAAAAGAAGACATATATTTAGACTTCCTAAATATCTTCTCAAATATCAGGATGTAAATGCTTTAATGGAATATCTAGAAAGAATTTCTTAGAGTTGATTTTTCTGGGGTTATAACTGGATGATTTTGATTGAACAGACAACAACTAACTGTTTTTATTACATAAAAGACAAGAGTTGGTAGAATTGCCCTTCACAAAATACAAGGCAAATAAGTTGTATTTTAGGAGAAGTACATTTTTAAATTGATGAGAAAAAAAGCTGAAGAGTAAAACAACTTTTTGTCAAATTTTCATTCTCAACTTTTAACTCTTAAGTATCAAGAGATCAGTAACATTCTTAATGTAAGAGAATGTCATTTTTGCTAGGAATTTTCTTTTACTAACAGAGTGTTAGGAATTAGAGCCATCTAGCATTCTACATGGTAGACTTGACTTTCACTAGATCACAGTAAGAGTTCAGTGAGCACAGCACAAACTCAAAGTCCTGAGGCTACAATCCATTTAAGCACACGAAGTTTTGTAAATGCACTTCACAGAAGCTGATCTATTGATTGAGTAATTTCCATCTCTGCACTTTCTTTCTAATTGTCTATTAGGCACAGATAATATTTTTGTCTTTATTAGTAGTTTATTATAGAATACTTAAATAACAAAAACTTAGATGCTGTCATTTGAACAACAAAAAAATTCAGAACACATAGCCTTACATGTGGGTAGAGAAAGTGTTCAATTGATTGATTCAGGCCAAGGAAGACTCAGAACTTCTGAAGCTACCCGTTGAGGCAAACCAAGGCTACCTCATCTCTGGATATAAAACCAATCCGTTGTCTGCATAGTTCTCTCGGAAAATTAGAGTACATATTTGTCCATTCCTTTTGAAGGTGCTGGAAACCTTGCTGGGGTGACAACCATTTAGCCAGAGGCAGCAGACACCCATTCAGAATTCTTTGAGGAAGAACAATTGATAGTGTGGTTGCATTTTTTTTCTTCTGATATGTGGCTTCAGAACATTATCAGAGAAGTGTACAATATATTCTGTTACTTGAGTTGACTTGTTATCGGATGTATCGTTGATGGACTGTTATGATTGTTTCTTGAAAGCTGTTCATGATGCAGATTTTCTAGCTGATGTTTAGAAAGTTTAGACATATTCCAAGCAGATCAGACTAGAAAAGTTAGAATTGTGGATTTATCAGTAACTTCTAGGTCTGTGCAGGAACATATTGCATGGGACAGGAATGTAATTTGTGAGAAATGTCTACACACAGGCTTTCATATACCTTTATTCTGTCTTTAGAATTTGGAATGATGGGAGATCATACAATTAAAAGTCAGCGACCTCGATCTGTCCATGAGAAAAGGGTCCCTCAGGAACAAGCTGATGCTGCTAAATTTATGGCACAAACTGGTAATACGTTAGTTACATTTTTCTATTTGTTGTTGTTAATTTAATGAAACCACTGCATGTTTCCATGATTCTTTGCTGCACATTTGTCAGTTTTGGAGCTGATTTTTTTTTTGAGCTTTTTTTTTGTCACCAGTTAAAGTCCATAAATAAAGTAGCTATGAATGAAAAGTACACAGATAATGTGTAAGACTTGCTTTGCTCTTGGTATAGGATGCTTTAGGATTTACGTATTATTAATTCCTTAAGTAAATTAGCCACTAAAATGGATCATTACACTTTGAAAGGAAAGCAATAAAGTTACTTTTTCGAAAATTATTTGATTTGATGCTTTCATTAACTATAATTTAAATAGGACTAAGCTGAAGAGATTCAATGTAACCAAATTTGATATATTAAATATGCTTCCGTATGTCATTTTATCTCTAAATATTGCTTGCTGCTAAAATATATAGAAATTAGACTTTTTATAATTTAATATACTATTTGGAAATAAATTTGTTGGAGAAGATAAATAGTAAAAAGTTAACCATCTAATTAAATATCAACAAAACTGACTTTCTGGCTTATAAAATTCTTTAATTCTACATCAATCAAATTGTTTCTTAACTCCCTACAAATTTGAGTGTGACTGAAAAGTACATTATTCGACATAATTTTTGAAATTCATAGATATACATGAATATATACACACAGAATTTATGCTTTAATGGTCTGTAGAGTTTGGCAAATTGCAGTGGGCCAAAATTTGGCTGCTTGTCTTAAGAATTCTAGAGTTCTGGCCAGCAACATTGCCTGGGGCTCTCCCAGTTGGAGATCTTTAAAGCAGTGTTGCAAACCTGACGAACCTTTCATTGCTTTTCTTTTTCAAAACTTAAAACTAAACTTATCTATGGTTTTACAAAATTTTATGCACTCGTTCTTATTTGTTTTCGTATTAGTATGAAATCATGCGTATATAACCAGATCTGTAACATGCTATTCAGAGAATTTTAATGAAATTCTCCAAAAGAATGAATGTGTCCTTCAGTTCATGTGTTCTTTGTGATAGTATTTGTTTAGAACACTGTACATTAGCTTAATGCTTAGAAATTCAAATATTAATACAGAATTGGAGTCTTGGTAATAGATAAATAATATATTTTAATATATTAATTAAAGCTCAGCTTCTCATAACAGGATATGTAGAATTAATTTTATAAGCACACAGTTTAAATTTTAAAAATAATATATGATATAGCCAGACCCAGAAATGAGAATTTTCTTTACAGGATTGCTTTTGGTGTACCTTATTTAACAGGAGATTTATATTTAACCAGTTACTTATTGAAGTCCAAAAATGTATTCTGTTGATCAAGTGGATTTCTAAATTCCTAAATGTGCTTTTGTCTGATACTGGGAGCATAATAATTGAAGCAGTGAACAGAGATTCTGGGATTTCTACTCTCAATAGAAAGATAAAACGTGGACTGACCAGTCAGTCCCGTAGGCATCCATCTCCCTGTAAGAACACATCTGCCGTCGAGAAATGTGTCCTTCTTTTACACATAGCACAGATTGGTTTACTCTAATTCCTCAAACTTGTCAACAAGGGGAGTGAAATGGAGAACCATAAGTTAAAGTATCCAGGGATCTAGTAGCTTTAGTTTGTGTATTTAGTATTATCCAAGTTAATCCAAAGTTTTTTAAAATTCCATTTATTAATGCTTGTTTACATGAAGACAATTTAAATTTTTAAGGAAAACATTTTGACAAACTTAAATGTCATGAAATGTTGATTTGTAAAATTAGAAATTGGTAATCACATTTTTTACATTTATTTCTGATTTTCCAGTCATTGTTTTTTCTACACAATGTATATTCTTTCACTAACAAGTGATTTGGTAAGTAGATGACATACTGATTAAATAAATCTGGGCCCAGTTTTGAAAACACTTACACATATTGGTTTCTTCTCAGAAAGACCATGCCATATTAAAGTTCTAGAAATATTGGTTGATGTTTGAATTTATAGGAAATAGGATCATAAATTCATTTTAAACCAAACATTGCATACGCAAATGTAGACATGTGTATTGTACGTACTTTAATATTAAATTAACATGCTGAACTAAGAAAGGAAAATTCATTATAGTATTTTTAAGATTAATAATTGAAAGCGAGGCACTTACATTACTAAAAGAGAAGTTTTTAAATATCGTTTCTTTTGAAGTTAACATAGACTAATTAATAGAATTATCACACAATAACATTTTACAAAATGATATTTTATTTATAGAACTTGTCTTGTTTCAAATCAAGGTAATAATATTGCATATACACAGTCATGAAATTTTGCTAACCATAATTTCAGAACAAAAAAATGATACAATGGAGGAAAGCTAAATAATAAAATTGTAAAATGCCATAATATGCTATATCTGTCATGGAAAAAGAAAGCAAAAGCCATCATGCCTTATTTCTTCTCAAATAAGTGAACTGGCTTTAAAATTCAATGCAATCAGTAAATATTTTCATTTTTAAGAAAGCTTTATTAGACAGAGTCAGGGTGAGTGAATACTTTTAAATGACATTTTTATGAGGTAGCATTATTTTATCAGAATAACTAGAGGAGTAGTGCTAATGCTAGGAACTGAGGCAGGTCTGAACACTGAGTAGGCTACTATAAAAGCATATGATAAGGCTAGAGAAATGTCTCAGTGGTTACGAGCACTTACTGCTCTTGCAGGGGCCACATGTTAGGTTCCCATAATCCACATGGTGTCTCAAACCAGGTGTTAGCTCCAGTTCTAGAGGATCCAACACTCTCTTCTGGCCACTCTGGGCACTGTATGAACATAGTATACATACATATATGGAGCTAAAACCTAGCATATACAATAAAGTAGGATGAAAATCTAAGTTAGACATCTGTATGTATATATATATATATGTGTGTGTATATATATATATAATAAAATAAGACATAAATATGTCTGTTTAAGGGATAAACCCAAGCCAAGGGCCAGTAAGCTAGAATAAGATAAATGTTAATGGTTCGTACTATTCAGCATCATAGGCATAAAGTTAGTTTATAAACAGGTTTAGAAAAGTAACCATTTATTACACAAGGGAAACTGCCTGCATTAGGAATACATGATATATAATCTAAAATAGGAACATAACATTAAATGTGCTTCTAATTTCATGATTTTAACATGCTAGCAAAAGTTATATTAATATCTTGATCATAATTTTAAATTCTCTATAGCACTTGATCCCACTCGATTTTCCCAAGTAGCTTTCGAGTTAGGTAAATTATTATAGAATTTCAAAATATAAATGGATTTTTCCAAGGGCCCCCAGAGTCAATATGCAGTTGACTGCAATGCCTTCCAGTTTCCATTCATGATTCATTCCAGGATAAAGAGCCTGCATACTCACTTATAGAGAGCTGTCAACATGATCTTTGGCATGTCGACTAGATGAGTTTGTGCTATTTCCAAAGAGACATATACTGAAAATGGTGCTGAGTTCATGCTTTACACTTTCAGTGCATTAAAAGATCTTTCTTTTAAAGCATATTAACTATTTCTAGCATACCTTGATGTGCTTTGCTAGATCACCCTCACACCTTAGGAAAAAAGGAAGTAACATAAAAATTGCAGTGAAAATGTCACTTGAAATAACACTTAATACAAAAAGATCAAGTTGATGGTTAGACTATTATTTCAGTGGCAAATTTTGATTCAACATTTGAAATAAAAATTTTTATTCATGTATTTATTTTTATTTAAATTTTCATCTGCAAAATGGGCTGTACGGAAGGCTTCTCTGAGGAAGGAAGCATTTATGATTGACACCTCATGATCCACCCCACGGCTTCTCTTGGTCAGTGTCATGCATAATCATAGCCGTAGAGCCAACTCAGGTTTCCAGATACGTGTATGAGGTTATACTTTAAGTTGGGCCTTGATATGAATTCATGGCTAAGTTTAATTTTTAAAATTGTCTATCATTACAATGCAAGAGAGAAAGAAAAACTGTGTTTGTGGAAAAGCAGAACTATTTTTTCTTATAACCTTTGTCATCTCGCTTCCAGAATTTACATTATTCTCAAGTATCTGGCTTGTAATTAATAACAGAGCCATAATAGTTATAGTCAGTCTCATCACCAGTATGTCATGTCCTTGGCATGTCCTTAAGTATACATTACTTTTTCCTAACTTTAAGCTTAATGTTTTCATTATTAAGTATGCTTATGTATATGTAGATAGTTTTAACCATCATCCTATCATTCGACTCACCAAATGATGGCTTTTGTTTTGTTAAATACTAATCAACGTAACAAAGCAAATTATGAGATATAACTTCAAACACCACAGACATCCAAGTAGATAGTTATAAAATTAGCCATATATCAATTTGTAAAGGTAAAAATATTGAAGTGATCAAGAAAGATCTATTACTGTACATCCAGTTGAAACTTCAGTTTCAGTATTTAAAATTCTAATTAATGTGAGCTGACATGCAAATTACCAGCAAGTGGGCTTCTGATAGATAACCAGTTATTGATGAATTGTTATCGATGCCTCTGTATGCCTAATGATAGATTAGCAGAAGAACACATTCTTCATGATCCTGCTAACAGTTTGAATAGAACAGGATTTCTCTGCAAACTAGTTGTTCTGAGCCTTCGTGAAAATAAGAAAGTGGATTATAGCAAAATATAAAATCAACGTCATCAAATAGGTTTTCTAGCAGTGGACTAACTCTTAAGAGTAGATTTCTCACTGAACACTGTCTGATGCAAACACATTCTTTACTCATTCAGCAACAGTGAGTAAATCAGTTACTTCATTAGCATTTAATATAGCCCTAAGTCATTGACTAACTCTCCAAAACAAGACAGACAAATGGATTGACATTTCTGTCCTTGGAATTATATTCCAAATGATTATTCTATACTGAACACATGATACGGAGCTAAATTGCTCCTTGTCCTGTATAAATAGTGATAGAAAGTTCTGAGAAACCCCTCCCTTGTAAAAAGTTTTGACAACACCATGCAGGCTTAGCATAAATACACACTGCAGATATGACTGGATGGGAGTTTGATGTAAATAGGTGGCAAAATTTCAAGTCAAACTTTTAAATCCATCTGGACATGCTGCCAGAATAGGATTAGAAGCCTACTCCAGTGATTTTTCAAAAGTTGATGTTTCCTGTCTCCTCATACATTGGTTTTAGATAATGAGAAAGCTAGGCATAGTTTCAGTGCAATGTCAACCACCACAACCGTTATGAAGCCCAGCAGTAACTGGCTTCATAACACCTGATTTGGGAGTAAATTTTAGTTCTATGTTCAGTTAATATAAATGATAGAGAAGCTTTCATTCACCTGAAGTTAAAAAGTCACTTCTTTAGGTCAGGGGTGAAAGGGGGACAGAAGGATATTACAGATTACCAGAAAGCTAATAGCTAGCTTAGGATGAAAGGGGAGGAAATGCATGCGGAGTAAAGTATCAACTTGCTCACTAGTTTTCAAGTCCACTGAGTCTTTAGCAATTGGAAGGGCATGCTACAATAAATAACTAGTCAATAACAGACAAAAACATCCCATCCAAAGCTTCAGAGTCTGAAGAGAAATACATTCTGCCCCTTTGGACTTCAAATATGGGCCCTAGATAGGCTTGAAGAAAACACCAGCAATTATCCTCACCGAAAAATGTTGATTGCTTCATTCACAGTGTTGATAGTTCAATGAACTTTGCAAAGAATGGTTTTGCTAACAAGGTCATGAGAAGCAGGTTTGGTATCAGCATTGTATACATCCCTCTACATTCATGTTCCTATGAAATGTTTTGTACCTTTGTATATACTGTCATATATTTACATTGAAATTATTCATGCATGTCATACCGTTAGTTTGCAACAATGATTACAAGATGAATAATCAAGACAGTATTTCATGTTTATTTGTTGTCTTGCATGCAGGTGAATCTGGTGTGGAAGAGTGGTCCCAGTGGAGCACATGCTCAGTTACTTGTGGTCAAGGGTCGCAGGTGCGAACCAGAACTTGTGTATCACCTTACGGGACACACTGCAGCGGCCCATTAAGAGAATCAAGGGTTTGCAATAACACTGCCCTCTGTCCAGGTAGTGTTAGCAGCAACTACGACTGTGGATGTTTTGAATTGTGTCATGCTACGCATTTGGAACAATTTGTTATTTTCATATGAATGGGGTATAAGCTTTTAAATTAGAGTCTCTAAGTGTAACTCTATTTTATTCTGTATGTGATTATTTCTGCCTTCAGAGCAGTCAGGATGTTAGATAAGAAACAATCTCCCTAATGCAAATGAGATTGAAATTTTGTAGCTATTTCAGAGAGTATAAAAATTCAGATTTTTTCTTGCATTTTTTAGTTGTTATAAAAATCTAACTGCATATGTGAGGAAATAAAATTTTCAAGCTTAGTAGAAATATGACATGTGATTGACAGCTTTTCAGTCATCAGTTCTCCTACCATTCGACTGATCCTATCAGAAAAAGAAATAATAATAAGTGTAGTAGGCCTAAAAATGGTCTTTTATTTTGCTTCATAAATAACCTTGAAGTGGTTGTTCTCATCACATCCATTTACTGCTTTAAAACAAAGACAGGGGTCTGGTTAGGGTAAATGTATGTTACATCAAAATTGTGTTATTTCATGATGTACATGGTCTTATTGTATTTTTTTCACCCTTTCAAAGCAATGGGGACTTTTCTCAGTCAGTCCCAAGGCAAGTGTTGACGGTGTGCCCAATCATTTGCTTACCAGGTGATTGCAAACTTCATGACAGCAGCAGTTAAAGCGAGGCTCTCATAGACTTTCCATAAGCTTCCGAAAAGGAGACGTTCTAAAAGAAAGGCCTTAGCACTGTAGGCCTTGTAACCTCCAAGTTAAACATCTTCTAGGGCTCTCCATTCCCAGAGCTAACTGATTCTCAATTGATAAAAACAAGAGTGAGGAGCCTGGAAGAATGGTCAGGAATAATGCCAATTTCCAAGCAGAAGAGGCCAATGTAATCATATAGGAAATGTTGGCATGACTGTTTTGTGGGTTATAGATAAATCTTCAAATTTGCAGAATTGGACACTTCGAATCATCTTTTTGACTGCTACATGAATATACTCAGCACTGCTGAACTCTAAATTTAAAATGCTTTCCATGGACAATTCTATGCTATGTAGGTTTTGATTTAAAAAACACATAAAGATCCCACATGAAAGAGAAAAAGAAGGAAGTAACAGGAGACATCAGGGATGATGCAACGAGGTGTGAGAACCCTTTGTATAATACATAGAAAAGCAATAGATGAGGACAAGGTTAGACAGACAGAAACTAAGGCTACGAGGAAAAGAAGGCACATTAATCAATAGAAGGACAATAATTGCCACTGAAAGTGGGAATCAGTTGGGGATGCAGATACAAGAAAGAATTGTAATGAAAAATAGCACAGATCAAAGGTGGACAATGTAAGGGAGTCATAAATAAGAAAGAGGACTGAAGACTTAAAGCAGAGATCATAGACCAAACACATTTCAATTACAAGAGCTGGGTGGGGGGAAAGGCAAGGGAGATGCAGTCTTGGAGTGTCATAATGAAACCTTCAGATCCCAAGTGTAGGTGCTGTGGATCCTTATTTGAGTAGAATAGAATGGGTACTCCTGGGGGATACTTAACCCTGATTCCTAACTACCGTATTTACATGATGATTTACAGGGTCAAATTCCCTGCTCCCATCAATTCAAACAGTATCAACAGAGCATTGTGATACAATTGATATATAAATTTATCTTTTTAGGGTGTACCTAGTGTCAAGATCATTTGCACATAACAAGGACAGGGTCTAATGACAAACATATTCCTAAGTGGGAATCTGATTGGTTTCCAATGTGATTTCCACCATCCATAACTTACCTTCTAAACACGGGTTACACACACGTGCAAGGTTCCCATATGGTAGGTAGTCTTCGTCCTCTACTGGAGGGGGATGATTCGCCCGTCAACTGGGAAGTGAGCGCATCCGTGGCAGAACTCAAATCTCCCCCACATGTGGTATTACTGAGTTCGCGCTACCTGTGTCTCATGCAAACAAACTGAGTAATACGTTCTTGACAGCTTTTTTTTGATTACTTTAAACTCTTACCCTTATCATGTGTAAGAATGAGAACAGTTTCGAATCTCTATTTCACCTTCATGCATATAAACTATTTCTCTCTAAATTTTTGTTATGATTGCTCACAAGAAAAGTATATCATTGTTATACTTTAATGATTTGTTTGTTGAATTATCAGTTTTATTTTTAATTTTAGGATTTATTATTTTAAGATATCAAATAAATACATAGTTATAGGAAATAGGAGTTTATTTCATATGCTGTCTTTTTAAAAATATTTACCATATTGGTAAATGTTATTTTTATTATAATATATCTTGAAAACAGTAAAAAATGAAGAGTAAATCTTTAAATGGTTTAAAATTTAAGAAGTATTTCCATCAATATGAGCATCTTTATAAAAGCAAATCAATACCTGACCTTGTCATTCTAGGGAATTCTAATTTTTGTGCCATTTTAATAATGGACATGAGACAAGAAGAGGACACATTGACTATTAAATTAACTCTTTTACAAAATGTGTGGAGTGAGAGCTATGTGCTTACATTTATTTGTAACATGAAGGAAACTCGATAATATGACAAAGGAGTTACTTTTCATTAATTCACGAATTCTTTTTATTCAGATCCACTAACCCATATACACACTAGACCTTTTGCAAGTTTCTTGCTCTGACAACTCTTTTTAATTTGGAAGGTTTATTATTATTATCATTATTATTATTATTCAGAACATATGGATTATACTTAGATTGGGGAAGTTAGAGAGCAACTGTCAATTATCTAGTTACTGTCCCAGCTGAATTTCAGCTCTTCATTCCACTCCAGAGTTCTCACCTCTGTTGATTGAACACCAGCATTTTGCAACTGATAAGTCTTTGTTTCAAGGGAGCCATACTGCTCTTTCCTGTGCTTGCCGCCTCCCTGGCTTCTACCCACTTAATGCCAGTAGCACTTCTTTTCCTTACAAGCTGATGCAAGCCAAACTGTCTGCGGATATCAGGAAACACTCATGTGGGTGGAATTACCACCAGCTGATAATCGCTGATCTGCACTGTCTGGAACTAAATCTGTAGAAGTTAGTATAGGTTACAGAATGATTTGGGATCTCTTTCTTAAGGAACGTCAGAGTTGTCATGTTCATTTGCTTCTAGAGTAAAACTCTTACGCTTAAAATGATTATTTTATATATGATGCAATCAAAATCATATGAACATTTACAGATAATTTATTCCAAATCCTGGTGATAATGTTTTGTGTATTCTATATATTTTATTTGCTCTTTTGTTTGTACAAAGTAGAGATATGGCAATATATCTGGTACCAAAGGTCAAGAAGAAAACTTAAAAAAAAAGAATGAAATTGATGTAAATTAAATGACTTTAATAGTACTATTTTTCAAGTTTACTAGATAATTTTCATGAAGTTTTGCATTTTACTGAAAAATAAAAGGTATTATATAACAATTTCACATTAAATTGAAAACTTGATCTTAACATAAATTTTATGAATAACCTCTCTATTATAAATTTTATATTTTCTAAACATTATAAAATATGTGCTATAACTTTCTGCCAACTCAATAGTCTCTAAAAGTGACAAATTATTAATAATTTCTTTTTACATAAGAAATTAGCAACTTAAATGAAGTGACTGAATCACAAAACCTGAACATATAACAATAAAGACTATGAAAATGTCTATAGCATTGATTTTCTGATTCCAGTATCATGATTTAAATAAGCTGCTAAGATTCCTTGTCAGTTTTTGTGGTTCTCAAAGAAAAAATTGCCAATTTAGAAGTTTAATGTCTTCTAGCATTGTGCTTTGTACATTGAGTACTATAGTAATTTGACAAAAGATTATACAATGTATTGAACACTTTACATAGTGGAGAAGGTTCTCATTAGTATGAAAAGTATGACAACTAGAAATAAGTGCAAAAATTGATAAAATATGACTAAAAATAAAATATATTTATATAAATTATTTGGAGAAATTTTATGATATATGTGTACATAGATGTGTTGCACATATAAACATATTTAAAACTGTATAACACTTGTGTATACATTGCTAAATGGAAACATTAGATATTCTGTTATCAGTAGATACTAATTAGCTTTCATTTTTCTCAGATTTTATGAGGTAGGTGACAAAAATTAGCTTTCCCCTCTTTCTGGTACTTTTTCTAAGTATTGTTTTTTAAAAGCTTTTCCAGTGACTTCCACGCACTCAGTCAATGACTTTCAGTGAATTATACTCTAATTGCGCTGCTGTTTTCAACATTTGAACATATTTTCACAACTTTCTGTAGCAAGGCAACAACATAAACGGAGGAAAATGGTATACCTCAACATGAAAGTTTATTTTGGGGAAATGCTTTTGAGATTTAGTCAGATTATTTCAATTACCATGCAAAATTGTGTGTTAATGTATACTGTGATCTTTTGAGGTATAGCTACTTACACTGTGGCATGATGAAACTTTAGCATAGTTTACAAAACTATATAACATTCTTTAAAGACCATAAAAGAGCAGATATTAAGTACTTTAACCACAAAACTAATAACAGTCTGTGTTAATGCACTGACTAATTACCTAGATTTCAGCTTTAAGGTAACAACATGAAGAAAATTCTAGAAATATTGCATTTGTTTAGGATGTACATTTGCCACTTTCTATCGACTTGTGTGTACCTACCAGCTGGAGGAGAAAACTGAATCTGCTTCTGCCATTTTTTGTGGGTCTATACTCCCTACTCCCAGGAGTGACCCCAACAATTTATGCTCAAGACAGTGTCAGAGTTCTAAGGCTCTGTGTCAAGACAGAAGGTTCTCAAGAGTACATTCTTTCTGGCCTCTCTGTACATGCATTATGTGTAAGGTAAATACTCTAGGGCTAATAATTAGGATGAGAGCAGTAATTTGACATTCAGAAAAAGGATTTAATCCTTAAATCCAGAGAACTTCGGTAGACTGTACCAGTATTTTTTACACAGCCTTCAGTACTCATTCAGAAGAAACACATAGTATTGCTTCCATTCAAGTTTGAATTATGGAAAATGGGATATTTGAAGCATTGGTATTTCCATGGTTACTTTAATTCTATTTTTATATCATTTGGTTTTGTTGTTGTTGTTTTGGAACTATAATTAGGAATTTTTCAAGTTTCAATAAACTGTCAGAGGAGGGAGATAATCTTCTAGCCCTATGGCTTTCAGAAACAGAATGTGTCTACTTTGACCTGGGGAAGGAGAGGATGCTACCAGAGAATATCCAGACATTCAAATAGCTTCCTACTCAAAAGATGATGAGTTTACCTCCAAAATCAGATGAGAAAAATATTGTAAATGCTATTTTAAAAAATATTTTAAAATATATATAACCAATTTTCGGGCATACCGTTTTTCTCATTTTCTAACACATAATGTTTCTGCAACGTCATAGGTATTAGAATTAAACTGATAATTAGCTATTTAAAACAAATTAACTTTGAAAGTTCAGTTCTGGTAAGAGAAAATTAATTTTCATTATTCTTCATAGGTGACCATGCTTTAAAATAGCTTATGATTATTTAGTTAAGAGAAAGAAAGGGAATTTCCATTTAAAGATGTTAAAAAGGGAATAGTTTAAAATTTTTGATTCAACTGTAGAAGAAAAAGCACATCGAATTTTAGTATTTTAATAAATTTAGAAGTTAAAGTTAAAAGTTAGTGTCTGATTAGAGTTTTATGGAAAGTGAGTTCAAAATATCTTCATATCTTATTCATTGATATCTTTTCTTAATTATACAGAAAGAAGTCTGTGACTTTGAGTCTTTTCTTTATGGCTGAAGCTCCTTTGCTTTATTACAGTACATGGAGTTTGGGAGGAATGGTCACCTTGGAGCTTATGCTCATTTACATGTGGCCGAGGCCAAAGAACACGAACCAGGTCATGCACACCTCCTCAGTATGGAGGGAGGCCCTGTGAAGGCCCGGAGACGCATCACAAGCCCTGTAATATTGCTCTCTGTCCAGGTAAGCATAGCTGGCATTTGTTGAACCTTGCATTCATGTACTTCATGTATTGCACTTGTTGGAGGTGACATATGGAAAGCTCCTCTCGAGCCTTGCTGAAAAAATGTTTTCTCTAATTACTGTCTCTATTGTGGATGAAACGGGGTCTTTTTCTTGGTTCCTGTGTTTGTAGTGATATACATCTTCTTGAGTGGTAACAACTTGAGTTCATCTTTTCTAAATTTCTTTATGTGTATACACTAATGTTTTAAAATAAAGGCTTATTTGTTCAGAGTTGTCCATTGTGAAGCATGACAAAGAGTTCTCAGGTCTTGAGTTGTTGTTACCTTCACACACAAGTAGCAAAACTTGTTTTACAATTGTTTCCCCTCATGTTGTTCTTTACAGCCGTTCAGTCAAGGGAGGGAACTTGTCACTGACCACGTAAGAACAACGCTAATATTTTCTGAGAACCATCATAAGGCAGTATACATAATCCCCTTTTGAGTGTATTATCATCATCTTAACATTTTCCTTTTGCTAAATACTCCAGTTTTACATCACCTGACGTTGATAATTCTCCTCATTGTTCCAGAGCCTCCATAATATTATCAAATATTTATTATTAATATTATTCAAACATCAAGCAAATAGTGCACCAAGAATAAGAAATTCTAATCTCTGATTCCAGAGGGCTCTAAATTTAGGGAATAGTTTCATGCTCATAAATGTTAAAGTCCAAGAAGATATAGCCAAAACTGTGAATCACAAATGGCCAACAAAAATATCAAAAGACAGTGTTTAAAACAAAGATTCCTCCTTTGCTATTTGGACGGCTTCTTGTTAGAACAGTTCATAAACTACTCTGTGTGAACCCCTACCGGGACTTTTCTGTATTTCCCAACACAGAGCCAGTTCCATCTATTCTTTTAATTATTCAAGTCAGTATCCTTTGTTATAAGGCAATCCTTTAATGTTCTAAAAATTATATGACGTGATGGAGACCACTAGAAGTCAGAAGGAAGTAGTGGTAAATGGATATAAAATATAACGTTTCAGGTATGAAGTTTTCAAAGAAAGAATAAAAAAATTCTCTAAAAAGAAATAAAATTTTTCTGTAGTTCTTTGTAAAATTTTATGAGTTCCATAAATTTTGGAAGTATGCACCTAAATAGTAATTCAATTATTAATACTAGGGCTCAAAAATCATAATTTGTTATTTGCAAATCACAGAAAATCCATGCATGATATCATTGTTTTTTCTTCCATCTCTAGGTACATACCTCACACAGACACATGCCATTATCCGAACACTTCTCTCTTTCTTAAGTTTTCAAAGCTTTTCAGAGCTTTTTAGAAATATGGCCCGCTTCTGTTTCCCTAAGTAAGCTGTATGGGTCTGATTTGTATATTTAAATTTATATGTTTTTTTTTCCTCTTGTAATTTTCCTTATTGAGTTTGGGTATACCACAACAGATCAAATTCCTACCCTGTACCCCAATTTCCTTAGTCTGAATTGGGATTCTTAGAGCTACGGCATTTCAAAATTTTCATTCTGTATCAGAAATTTTTCCCGTATGATTTTAAAGTATGCAAGATATATTTGGGGGGCTGGAGAGATGGCTCAGAAGTTAAGAGCACTGACTGCTCCTCCAGAAGTCCTGAGTTCAATTCCCAGCAACCACATAGTGACTCACAGCCATCTATAATGAGATCTGGGCCCTCTTCTGGCATGCAAGCATACATGGAAGGAGTGTTGTATACATAAGAAAGAAAGAAAGAAAGAAAGAAAGAAAGAAAGAAAGAAAGAAAGAAAGAAAGAAAGAAGGAAGGAAGGAAGGAAGGAAGGAAGGAAGGAAGGAAGGAAGGGAGAGAGAGAGAGAGAGAGAGAGAGAGAGAGAGAGAGAGAGAGAGAGAGGGAGAGAGAGAAAGATATATTTGGTACAACCACTAGGGAATCTCCTTATAAATAATTGTTTTATAACTAAACCCGGACACTGACACTGACTACAAAGCCATCATCAGTACCAATGAGATGCAAGACATTGTCCAAAAGAATACGTACTCCATCTTTTCAAGAAATGAAGAAGATTCACATATAAGTGTGTAAAATGTTGAAGGAAGTACTCTAGTCTCAGTAAAATATTGCAGTTTAGTAGTTGTAAATTTAACCTAACCTTTCTTATTATAATCATGTTGTCTAGGATTTCTTAGACTTTATCTTAGGAGATAGATGTGATAGGAAGTGAACCACTAGTAAAGCAAATGCTTAGAACTACAGTACTGCGCCTTGGCCTGATTTGGAAAAAAAGTGCAAGGACAAAAAAAGAAATAGTGAATGATGATTTTTTTTTCAGTGAAATAATTCAAGAAAAGAATTTCAGACCCTTTTTAATTGATTTTTATTGAGCTTTACATTTTTCTCTGCTCCGCCTCCCTGTCTCTCCCCTCCCTTCTTCAACCCTCCCCCAAGGTCCCCATTCTCCCAATTTACTCAGGAGATCTTGTCTTTTTCTACTTCCCATGTAGATTAGATCTATGTAAGTCTCTTTTAGTGTCCTCATTGTTGTCTAGGTTCTCTAGGATTGTGATTTTAAGAAATGTTCCTAAACTTTCTAAGATACTGTATGTGTGACATATAATGGTAATCAAATAATGAAATATTTTTTCACTTATGTATTTTGGTAAACAGCTAAAAGCAATTAATATTCCATCAGACTCTTCCCTCAGGCAAGGTCCAGTTTCTCTCACATCTTTTGAGATGGAAAACCAATCTTCTTGGCATCCAAACAAAAAGGGAAGAAAGGGAAAAGTAGTTATGGCACTTTTGCTTTAGTTGTTAGTTGCTGTCTTAGTTTCTTTCCATTGCTGCTGTGGCAGATTATTATGACAAAAGCAACTTAAAGGACAAAGCGTAATTTTGGCTCCCAGTTCAAGGGCAGGAAGTCAAGGCACAAGGGATTTAAAGCGTCTCGTCAATTGCGTGGAGTCCAGAGCAGAGTGGAGTCAATGAATGCTTGGCAGTTCTCAGGTTGCTTTCTTCCCTTTAAACAGACTGATATCTCAGGATGAAAAAAATCATCCTGACAATAATTAAGGTGGGCCTTCCCACATCAATTAATGCAATCAGGTAATCCCGCAGAGGCATACTCAAAAGCTAACCTTAATCTAAGTAATGATTTGCAGGTATGCTCTGAGGTTTGTCTCCCAAGTGATTGCATATTCTGTCAGGCTGACAATTAACACCACAACCCTTACTACATTAATATCTTGTCTGAGAACAGGGGCTGCTGTTGATGGGAGATGTGTAGACGCCTAGAGCAGCAGAAGGGATCATCTTGTTCAGAGTTATTATGGAAAGCTGCGTGCATAGCCTTAGTGTTTAATTGTCTTTGTGGTCTATCTTTCTTATCTAAACAAACCTAAAACATAGTCCAACTTACTTTGTTTTGGTTGCTGTTTTCTCTGAAAATTTAATTGTTGTAAGGAATTGAGCATTTAATCCATGGTGGTGCCCACCGATACCTTTGATTATATAGAATTTCTCTTCAATTTTCTTCTTATTTAATTAACTTGTTTCCTGGTATTCCTGCAACAAATTACAGTGTCTACATATTCCTTTTATATGTATACATATGTATGTGTGTGTGCTTAATATATATATGTGTGTATATGCATATATATATAAATTTCTAAGTCTCGCTCCAATTTCTAGTTATATTTTTTACATTTGTTTCCTTATCTTTCTGTGATGTGGTGATGGGATTTTGTACTTTCATAAGGACATGTTTAATTTTATGAGTCCTTTTTATTCTTTTACTGTAATTCTTACTCTCTGAGACTTGTCAATGAGACCTTTTAGAGAGAATTAGGAAGGGCTTATTAAGGGATTTAGGCTTGTGTATTAAGTAATTTGGTGAGACTTTAATGCTGTTCTGGATTGGACGTTAGGATTATATATGATTGAGTATTATATACATTAGGTAATGAAAAGGGAAGATTTTCTCTAATTGGTAAAGAAGTACCAGTCATTCGTGTTCATTGAGAAATGCATATTTTGTACTCTGGGTGGGTTATACTATTTTTATAATCTTGCTTTGTGCATGGAAGTAAGCATGTCTCACAGTAATATGCTATGGAGTGGGTAGCTCCAGGAGTGATAACACAGCCTATCTTCAAGCATAGGTGGGCTGTCAATAATGGTAGGATCTAACTATGTCAAATCCATCTTTCGATGGTCCTGTTATTTGAACTTCTCCTGTGGGCAAAAGCTTATTATTAGTGGTTTAGGCTTGTATTGACTTTAGTTACATAAATATGTCAGGTGTGATGTACCTTCATTCATCTTGTATACCCAATATGAAAATGATAGAAGTTGATAGATAGCCTCAAAATAAAATCACTGCCTTTGAAATTAAACAATTCTCATAAAATCTTAAATTTTTAACTCACAACCTCAATATTAATAGGCATACAATTTGATTTATTTATAATATTCCCCTATTAGCAGTTGAGGATGAGAGAAACTAGTGGTTCAAAATTACCCTCATTTTTGTTTCTGCTTGACATTTCTCAATCAGAAATATATTCATGTTGAAAGTATAAATAAAATAATAGATCAAGAGTAACAAATATGAGAGTGACAGATAGGAGATCAGATTACCTGAAATATCTCTATATCAAAAATCTATCCCTAAATATATTAGGTATATTCTATATAATAAATATAGCATATATATCTAAATACTCATGTATACACTATATAAAAACAAATTTAATTGTATAATTTAGTGGGAAACAAAATTATACAATTAAATATGGTGTGAAAGCCAGAACACCTTCAGCTCAAATTCTTAATTATTGATGTTTATTCATACAACTTATTATTGCCTTTACCACTCCTCATTTTTCAAATTTATGAATTGAGCCCAGCATCTATATGACAGGAATGATCTGATGAGAAGAAACACTAAAAATATATAAAATGAGACAAAGTGGAAGATATTTTACAAGATTTGCATAAGTATATTCCTTTAATATTAGGGTCTTTTGACGGATATAAGTCAAATAAATCCAAGATGTAATATTTGAGCTCTGTAGCCTTATCTTAGAGTCAAAGAGAATCTTCCTCCAGGCATCTACAAGTGAGTACCAAATATCTGTGCCTGTCTGTGGGACTGAAGTGTCCTTCTGCTCTCCTGTTCCAGAAAAGCATCCCTGTGAAGCCAGACTCTGCACAGTGCAGAAGGTCCCCAGGTCTAGTTTCCAGGAACATCTGCATATTTTTACAAATCATGCTAGGGAACAAACTCTATACAAAGGATAGTAGCCCCAGAACAACCCTGTTTCAGTGTCCTGCTGACCTAACGTTTTGATCCTCAGCATTCATGGGCAAGTAGCCTGCCAGTCCCTCTGCAGGGAGCCCTTCTGATGACACAGTGAGTCAGGCAATGCTAAGCACTTGTGTGCAGTGGGTTCAAAGGTCTGCAGTTCCCTCTGCATGAGGATGTTACCATTTGACACTAATTGCTGCCCCATTAATCGCCTGTTTATTATTTAATTAATTTATATTCATTTCAATATTCTGGTCTCTTTCATGGTGATGAGGTTTGTTTTATACCATTTTGGGTTTTAACACTATGGATCTTTAAGTTCTTTCTTTCCTTCCTTCCTTCCTTCCTTCCTTCCTTCCTTCCTTCCTTCCTTCCTTCCTTCCTTCCTTCCTTCCTTCCTTCCTTCCTTCCTTTCTTTCTTTCTTTCAAGATTTCTGTCTCCTCCCGCCACCGTCTCCCATTTCCCTCCCCTTTCCCCAATCAACTCCCCCTCCCCTCAGCAGCCCAAAGAGCAGTCAGGGTTCCCTGCTCTGTGGGAAGTCCAAGGACCTCCCACCTCCTTCCAGGTCTAGTAAGGTGAGCATCCAAACAGCCTAGGCTCACACAAAGCCAGTACGTGCAGTAGGATCAAAACCCAGTGCCATTGTTCTTGACTTCTCAGCAGCCCTCATTGTCCGCTATGTTCAGCGAGTCCGGTTTTTATCCCATGCTTTTTCAGACCCAGTCCAGCTGGCCTTGGTGAGTTCCCGATAGAACATCCCCACTGTCTCAGTGTGTGGGTGCACCCCTCGCGGTCCTGAGTTCCTTGCTTATGCTCTCTCTCCTTCTGCTCCTCATTTGGACCTTGGTATTTCAGTCCGGTGCTCCAATGTGGGTCTCTGTCTCTGTCTCCTTTCATCGCCTGATGAAGGTTAATATCCAGAAGGATAACTGTATGTTTTCCTTTAGGTTCACCTTCTTATATAGCTTGTCTAGGATCACAAATTATAGGCTCAAAGAATGGCTAAAATCAAAAACACCTATGATAGCCTTTGCTGGAGAGGTTGTGGAGTAAGGGGTACACTCATCCATTGCTGGTGGGAATGCAAACTTGTGCAACCACTTTGGAAAGCAGTGTGGCAGTTTCTAAGAAAATTCAGGATCAACCTACCCCTGGACCCAGCAATACCATTCTTGGGAATATACCCAAGGGATGCCCTATCATAATGCTCAACTATGTTCATAGCAGCATTGTTTGTAATAGCCAGAACCTGGAAACAACCTAGATGCCCTTCAATGGAAGAATGGATGAAGAAAGTATGGAATATATACATATTAGAGTACTACTCAGCAGTAAAAAACAATGACTTCTTGAATTTTGCATGCAAATGGATGGAAATAGAAAACACTATCCTGAGTGAGGTAAACCAGACCCAAAAAGATGAACATGGGATGTACTCACTCATAATTAGTTTCTAGCCATAAATAAAGGATCTTTAAGTTCTTATAAAATTTTTCTATCAGTTTTACACTATTTGTATAAGGGTTTTAATTTTATTACAGCTTTTTTTGTCATTTCAACTCCCTCCCTATCAGACTCATTTTCATATATATGCATCTCCAACTTCTAAAAATAATATTTTATTAAATTCTTCATTTATTGTACTTCATTTTAAAATAGCAACTAGGAAGCATAGAGGTTTTATTTTTTTATTTTTTTTATTTTTCTACTCATTTCCAAGGCAAGAAGTCAGGCTTTTTTCAAACATTTGAGCCTTGTGTTATGAAAGGATCTTTCAGATTTCTGGGTGACTCCTAACTGAATGCAGATCTGAGCTCCCTGGCTTTTCCATCATTAAGTCAGACAGCTTTACAACCAGATGCCAGGATTCTTCTGCTCACAAGTGCTCTCTCTGTCCCATTTACTCATTCAGCAATATTCAAATAGAATCACTGCTGAAATAGTTTTGGTGTCCAAAACACATAAGACCTAATGACTGGGATGTGATCTGCCTTACCTATTTTTCGCCCTTAACTACTCTTGATCTAGATATGAAAATAGACTGAAAACAAAGCATCTACTAAGATAGCATATAAAATTTAAGAGAAGACAGTGATTATTTCTTCCAGATTGGCTTGGTTATGTCTGGCAGGATGAAGTCCCTATTGCATGCAAGTAGCAGAGATCTAACAATTCAGCCTTTGCCACTGTAATTCTTCTGGCCCTAGAAAATGGGCTAGTTTGTCCTATTGCTGAAGTGAAGTGTGGCTGTCTCCTGTGACTTTGGTGTGTAAGGAAGCTCATTGCTAGTGCTTACACTGATCCTTCAGACTTTTCCTGTTTCCGAACAAAGCCTTATTGTTCTCTGTTCTTATTCACTGTTGTTGAATGACTCCTGAAGCAACAGGAGTTTTTAAATTGAAAGATAACATTTATTTAAAAAGTAAAATATTCAAACTAAAGTGCTTGTCATGAAATTGAAAGAAATTGAAAATGACTTTAAAAGTGATGACTCTGACCTGTGTGCATTTCCTAGACTAAATTATGAGGTCTTGTATTTTATGAGGGGAGAAGAGAGGAAAGAGTTAAAATTTAAATAAAATAATCTTTATTATTGTCACTGACAACACTGTAAAGCATATAAGAGTGTCTTACTCCTATCTAAATGCAAACCATTATCCATCAATACATATTTCCATGCCAGTCCTTTCCCCTAATGTCCTTCAAGCTCTCATAATGAACCTCCCATTTTTAAGATCAACACATTTAGTTTCCATACACAAACAAAGTCACCTGATAGGTGTCTTTTTGTGTCCGGTTTATTTTGATTAACCTAATGATCTCCAGTTTGATTTGTGTCCATACCCCAGGATTTCAATTGCTTTACTTTAAGTCTCTTGTGCTTATATCACACTTGATTTGTTCATCCATGACTTGATAGATATTTTCCATTTCTTGGCTCCTGGCTCTTTTGGTGCTACTACAATAAACAAAGGATTACAGGTGATTCTTCAATTTTCAAATATTTCTATGGTCATATTCCAATTTTGATTTTAGAGGAAAATCTACATTTTCCATAATGGATGTACAAATTTGGACTCCCTCTGTTAGGGTGTAAAGATACTCTTTCCTCACCATCATAAGAGCTGTTCTTAATGGGTGGAAAGGGTATTTCATTGTAGTCTTGATCTGGTCTTTTCATACATTTGCCTTCTGTTGAAAAGTGTCTATCTAGAATTCTTGCTTTTTTTTTTAACTTTGGTTGTTTGTCTTTTTAATATTTAAGTGTTTTTCATTGTGGTTTTGATTTGGGCTTTTATTATTCTTTTTCCAAATACATGCTAGGCATTTTTCTTTTGTTGAAAAGTGTCTAACTAGGATGCTTGTTTATTCTAAAATTTTAGTTAGTTGTCTTTTCAATATTTAAGAAATTCCTTCTATCTTATGGATGCTAACTCCCTTTTATGTGTAGAATTTGCAAATATTGTTTTGCATTGAGTAGGTTGTTTTCCCTTTCATGCTTGTTTATCTTACTGTGCAGAAACCTTGGTTTTCTGTGATCTCACTTGTCAAAGTTTTGTTTGCTCTGATTTTGTCCACATGCAGGAGAATCTCCCCTATGTTTTCTCCTAGGAGTTTCCTGTTTTACATCTAACTTTTGATTCCACTTAAGTTGATTTCTGTAAATGGCAGAGTCTAGTCTCATTCTTCTGTAAGTAGATACTCAGTTTCCCATGATTTTGTCAAATAGGGTATTCTTTTGACAACTATGCTCTTTAGATGTAGTTAGAAGCTCTTTATATATTTATGAATATACTTTAAGTTGTCTATGTGGTTCTTGACTAACCTATATTTATACCAATATCTTGCTGTTTTGATTATTGCAGTCATGCAACACATTTTGATAACATAGTACAATGCTCCTGGTTGGTTCCTTTTTTTTTATTTTAATCCAGCGATCTTTGGTTATCTGTGACTTTGGTGGTCCATTGATATGTTAAAATTTTCATTTCTAGTTCTGTGAAAACTGACATTGGAGTATCATTTACTTGTCATGAAAAAATACCTAGCAAAGAAAACTTTATAAAAGAAGAATTTATTTTGCCTCAAAGTTCAGAGGTGCAGTAGTGTATCATAGTGGGAAATTCTTAGTGACCGGCTAGAACTGACTGGTCACAATGCATCCAGAGTCAGGAAACAGGGCAATTAGTGTTCAGCTTGCTTTCTTCTTTGTTTTCCGTCTAGAACCTGTGTTAATGTTTCTACATATAAGGTGAGTCTGCTCACTTGCCATATAAGCTGATCTAGGTGATCTAGGTATCTCTTAAGCACACCCAGATTTGTATTCCCATTGTGAATCTACATCCTACCAACATGACTATCAAGATTAAGCATCACAGTTCCACCCCTTATTGATTTGGCACCCAAATATTTCTTTTTAAAGCTAGAATCCCATTTTAAATTCTTTAAAGAGTTCTCTTCCCTGGTGGCTAAGCATTCAAATATATGAATGAAGCTATGGTGGGGGCACTCTATTTAAACCCACAACAGTTTTTTTAATAATTTTTCTCCTCTAATGCCTCATAATAATTTGAGAAAACTTAGTATTTCTTCAAATGCTTGGTAGAACCCAGCAGTGACATATGGTTCTATTTTAAGTTGGTTTGGTTTGGCTTGTTTGTTGTTGCTTTGTTTATTCATAAAAGACTTATTAATGATTCAATCCCATTACTTTTTATTGGTATGTTTAGGTTCTCTATTTCTTCTGATTGTGTCTCGGTATGAAATATGTGATACTTGTTTATCCATTTCTCTTGCTAATATTTTGTGTTGTTTTCCTTCCTTGCTCGTTTTGGTCTGTCATTTCGTTCTGCCAAGATATCTATCATTTCCTTCCTGCTATTAAATAGTTTTTCTCCTTTGTTTACTGTTGTGAGCGGCAGTGTGATGCTGGTTGTTTCAGAAATTCATGCTTTACTTTGTGTAGAAGATGACTTACATAAGAGTTTCCTCTCCTTCCTGCTTTAGCTGTAATAGGCTTTGCTACATTGTGTCTCTGTTTTGCAATTGGAGAAATTTATGTAATTTACCTATTGATTCAACGTTTGACCAGTTAATGCCTTTTCTTACTGATTTTGATTGCAATCTATTTCATTTGGTGTAGGTATGGCTACTCCTGCTTTCTTTGGACCTCACTGTATGGAATATCCTATTGTGTTTCTCACTTTTAATCTATGCAAAACTTTAGAGGTAAAGTGAGCTGATTGCAAACATGATCTTGAAAAATCGTTTTGAAACTATAGAAACACCATTTTTTAAATTCAATTTTTAAATTATTTTAGCTGCATGTGTGTACATGGACATATGAACGTGTGTGTGTGTGTGTGTGTGTGTGTGTGTGTGTGCGCGTCCTACTGGGGCTGGAGTTGCAAGTGATAGTAAGCTGCATGACATAGATCCTGGGAACCGAACTAGGATGCTCTGCAAGCACAGCTAGCATTCTTCACTGCTGCATCGTTTCTCCACCTGAGGCACAGTTTTAAACAAGGTTTTATTTAATGCAATAGTCTCTAGATGAACTTCGAATTCAATATCATAAACATGGAAATTTTCTTTTTAGAAATGTGTTCTCTCACTTGTTTGTAAACTGGTCAAACAGCCCAATAAAGGAATCTTCCTTTTCCCTATGTGAGTTAGTCAAAGTATCGGTCTAGTTCCTCATTGTTTCTGTCAGCTCACCCTCCAGAGAATCTGCCCAGTCTCGCCCGTGCTATAGAACCCCAATTCCTCTCACTTCCAGGGTTCTTGCCCTTGTGTAATCCATCTTTCACAAACAACAAACTATTTCAGTTTTCAATGTAAATTATTTCATGTGCCTATTTGCATATTCTCTCACAGCTACGTATCTTCCTCGGTCTTCAGTGTCCTATGATGTCTGGCTCCCATACATCAACTGACTCTTTCCTACACTTTCTGGTCTCACGATCCCCCTTTATGTCCTAACTTTCTCTCTGCTTTTTCGACATACTTTCCTGGCCACAGGAGCTTTCAGTTACATACAGTTGCTGCCTCTTTTTAGTGAGGGGAATCTGCCATTGCTATCTCCCAAGGGACCTGACGGGATTCCCCATAGTGTTGTTCAAATTATCACTTTCTTTTCATGGCTCAGAGATGAACGTCTTCCTCATCAATATACGTATACTTTTCATAGCCAAGCAGATAAGATCATGAGAGCAGAGCTGGATCAGTCTTAGTCAACACAGCCCTCTGAAGGTCCAGGGCAACACCATTGACACCATAGCTTTTCTGGAACCCTTGAGTTAATAGTGCATTATGAACTTCAAGCTTTTGAAGTTTTCCATCTTCCTAACTTACCAGGGAACAATTTTCATGACAGAATACCAAGATATGAATCAGAGTTCAGCAGAAACGGTTTTATAATAGAACAAGTCATCGAGATCTATTCAAATTTCTCAGGTTGCAATGACTCTGCAAGATTCATCTTAGCCCGTGTGACAAGCTCACAGAATTCATTGAACTGATTCTAGGGTAGGAGAGACATTGCCTGCCTGCTGCTTCTACCAGAGCAGGTCAAGTATAAAACCAGCATGGGTGTTGAAAGGGAATCAATCTCTTTACCGCTTGTCTTCCCAGTTAAAGTTCAGATAGCAGAGTTACCCATTTATTTTCTCTAGTACCAAGAAGAATGTTGTTTTTAGATCAATAGAGACCTGTATCTTAATAAATGACTTTTAGTTTTGAATATCCCTGCAGTTGCCCCTGAATGATAATGTACATTCTCTGTTTGGGATGCTTAAAAGTCAAAAAGAGAATTTAATTTCTACTTCCCAGAAAGTTGTGATCCATTGTTTCCCATCCAATAAAAATGAGACTGCCAGCTCCTAAAATGCTTAGGGGAAGAGGTTCTTAGGACATAGTAATTAATATTTTAAAACATCATGACTTTATATGAAACCAAAATCAAACAACAATCGTTATAATATGACGAGACCTCACTCTGGCACTAAAGAAATCCATGAGCGACTGTGGTGTATGTGAACCATTTCTCACCCCTCACTTTTCTGCTTGTATAGTAATGGAGCCAATACACTAAAAGGATGCACACTGGAATTTTGTACTGGATTTTGTATTAATTTTTCTTTTTTTAATATGCAGTAAGTTACTTTATCAAGTCAATTATTTCAGAATAGTGCAACTAATATTCAATAAAATGACCTTCTAATTAATAGTACAAAATAAAACAAATAAAAGTCCAAGTTATTGATATATCATTAATTTCATTATTTTTTGTTATGGCTGATTAGGTAAACTAAATTAGTCAAATCTCAAATATGTTGTGTCTTATGAATTTTTTGACAGTGTTTAACCTCAAAATGTCCCTCGTTTCTAATATTAACTCATCCTCATTAAAAACAAAATCTGGAATGAAAACTACATTCAGCCTGAATGTCAAAAACAGAGAATACATAGATAATTTATAATGTTCTATTGATTTACTAGAACTTTTGTTTTGTCTGGCAAGTGTACTACATGGTCAGATAAGATTATATCAGGTACTTTTAATAAAGCAAGACACTAAAATCACACGAATGGAATGATCAAATTGGCATTTTGTGGTTTTTAATCTCACACAAGGTTTATTAAGTACAGCCAGATATCTGTTCGACAGCCCTATTTAATAGCTACATATGAGGCTTGAAATTACCTACTCATTCTGTCAGACTCTGGTTTGCCTGGAAGGATTTTCACAGCAATATTAGCTTCTAGTAGAACTTATGATTGATGGGAAATTCCTTTTCAGTCATAATCAAGCTCATTAAGAAGCATGCAGTAGCATTGAAAAAAGTAGATCCCCCCATCTATGAGTGCATTTATAGCATTCATATGCTAATTTGTACATTTTCATCGGTTTTGGGTTTAATTCTCTGCTATGTTTCCTAGCATTTGTCAGTGCTGTCTCCTTGTGTAAATGAATCAAGTCACACTGCCCTAGCAATTATCCTTTCTATGAAGAAGATCCTGCGAAAACCTACAAATCTCATCTACCAAATAAAGAACATGCTTGCTTTTTACCTTTGACTTGTTCACATGCACAATGTAATAATTTTTGAGGTAACTGTGCTTGGTACTTAAACTTTTCAATTCTCTCTTCATCACCAATCTCAGAATCATTTGATTGAATGACAAGTGAATGAAGCTCCAAAGATGGGTCAAATGCAGTCTTCTGCATCCCAACCATCAGACACCAGGTCTCTTTGACTTACCATATGTTTTCTCTGCTTTGTTTCCAGATCCTTCCCTTCATTTCTCTGAGCATCACCTCTTGACAACTTCCTGATTTTTCCAACTCTCTGTCATCCAGGCCTGACCCTCCCCTGTATCTTTCAAATTTGTTTTCCAAATATTTCATTATCTCTGACCAGAAAACTTCAAAGCATTCTTACTTACCTGAGAACAGTGGTCCAAAATCTTAACCCATTGTCAGGGTCCAGCCTTGATGGTTCTTATGCTCCAGAGTAAGGATGTGTGGATTAGAAATGTTAGGCAGAAAAACAAAGATACAAAAGAAAAGAGACACACAAGGAAGAGTCGGGAGGGCAGCCCAGTGAATACTGAACCTACTCATGTTAATTTTTCATAAGCTTTATATACCCAAATCCAAAGAGTAGAGGAGAGACAAAAGGCCTTTTTACCAAAATTCAAGGAAGCCAGCAAAGTGATCATCTTCTCAAATACCCAAAGCATCAAGTAGCCACACCCAAAGTCAAAACATCCTGTCAATAACCTCAAAGCAGCAAGAATAGGCCTGAACTATCTGACCTTTAGTCAAGATGGAATGAATCTACATCTCTGGTCTCTCACAACCCAGCTGCAAAACTTGACTGCTACCTATGACCAACTTCTTCTGCCTCTCTCCACTTAAATCTCTGGATTTCCTTCACTGTACCTTGTGTCTTTTTCTAGAAAATACCCATCCTTATCTGTTAAGGAATTTTGCATATCCTTTCGCAGACAATACTTATCCTATTCATTTTCTCGTGATCCTCACTGATTAGTTGGAACATCAATTTGCAAAGGAAAATGTACCAGTCCCCCAGGACCTATATCTCACAGTTTTCTGAAATTATCCTGTGCAACACACTGCACAACTTTTTTATTTATTTTGCATGTCATTCATTGTTTAGTTTTAGGAGCTGCTTTTCCAAAATATGAGCTGTGTGGTGTATTGGCCACTTTTTCCCCTTGGTCACATTAACCTGGAACTATATTCTGAATACTATCTCAAGGTTTTAAATTTTCAATAAATAATTGCCATAGGGATGAAGGTACTAGTTTCTAGTCTTCTTGCTTTGACACATAGCTGATAAAATCAAAATAAAAGGCTGGGCGGTGGTGGCGCACGCCTTTAATCCCAGCACTCGGGAGGCAGAGGCAGGTGGATCTCTGTGAGTTCAAGGCCAGCCTGGTCTACAAGAGCTACTTCCAGGACCAGAACCAAAAAAAAAAAAAAAAAAAAGGCTACGGAGAAACCCTGTCTCGAAAATTCAAAAAAAAACAAAAAACAAAAAAATCAAAGTAAAAGGAGAGTAGGGTTTACATTCCCAAGGGCTACAACCATCAGGCCAGGGAAGGGGTGGTCACAAGAGCAGGAGTTGCCTCATCTCATTGTATCCAATCAGGAAACATGCTGCTCAGCTCCCCTCCTCCTTTTCAGTCAGTCCAGAATCCCAGGCAATAGCTTGGTGCTAATCACATGAAGTGTGGGTCTTCTCAACATAACCAAATCTAGGCAATCCTTGTTCATGTTCAGACATGTTCAGATATTTGTTGCCATGACGATTCAAAATCATATCAGGTTGATAACAGCTATTAACCATCATAATGAAAATGCATAAAATGAAGTATAAACAAAAAAGGGGGTAATAACGTATTGGGAAGTAGTAATAGGATCTCATACAGTGTGATCTTAATTACAAACATTCGGAAGCCTTCATTGAGATTGATTCGTCTTTCAGGTTAGTGTTAACTTGTGCTTCCTGCATAGCTTTCCCCACTGGAGCATCTTATGTCTCTCTTTCTGCTTTCGTAGTTGATGGACAGTGGCAGGAATGGAGTTCATGGAGCCACTGCTCAGTGACATGTTCCAATGGAACCCAGCAGAGGAGCCGGCAATGCACGGCAGCTGCTCACGGAGGCTCTGAGTGCAGAGGACCGTGGGCAGAAAGCAGAGAGTGCTACAACCCCGAATGTACAGGTAAGGCCAATAGCTTTGTGCAAATGACAACTACAAGTCATAAAACCTCAAAGCACCATGCCAGGCAGTCGTAAAATGAAAGCTAATTATATATTCATATGTACAAAACCATTACATTTGTTTATTCTACAGTATATTGCAAAAATAAAGTCAGAAAAATCTGGAGATTCTTAAATCGAATAATAGCCGAGTTAATAAAGTTTAGCACTAGGCTTCCAGTTTCTAAAAGTAGGTTCCTTGTGCATCTGAAGTGTCGTGTACACTTATATAATTCTTCGCACCACAAAATGCACAGTGTCTGGTCAGTAAGTCCAATATTTAGACAAAGCTTATTCTTGACAGTAGATGAATAAAAATGGAAAGAATCTTAACACCCCCCGGATTTACACATTGACTAAACTAATGCATGCTGCGACTGTAGTTAAGCAAGACCTATTTCTTTCAGCCAATGGTCAATGGAATCAATGGGGTCACTGGAGCGGATGTTCCAAGTCCTGTGATGGAGGCTGGGAGAGGAGAGTGAGGACGTGTCAGGGTGCAGCTTTAACAGGACAGCAGTGTGAAGGAACAGGGGAGGAAGTGAGACGGTGCAGTGAGCAGCGGTGCCCAGGTAAGAAGGATCTGGTGTGTGTGTGTAGGAGGGGATAGATGTGCGAGCGTGCATGCATGCGCGCGCACACACGAGCAGTTAGGAATGACACTTCTTTGATCTAAAGATTGATATTAATACCTGGCGATACACTTGTTTTAAAAATACTATATGACAACTTCTCCTGATATGTTAGAATAATCCTATTAGTTTTAATTTATTTATTGTAAAGTGACATTGAAATACAATGATAGTCAAAAAATAACCACAAAGAACAATAATTGATTTGAGTATGATTCTTATCATTATAATATTTTTCTACTATGTAATAAAATTTGCTTATTGAGAAGACAAAATTGTTCTTAAACCTTACTACTTTTTAAAGTATTAAGCAAATGAAATGAAAAACTATTGTTTAAATTCATATACTTTCATTTTTATGACTGATTAATGTCTCCTTGATGACCTTAGAAACCTGTATTTACCCATACTTGTTCAATTTTCAATCATAAAATTATCACCATGGATAAAATATAAAATGTAATGGCTAATGAAAGTGGTTTGCATGTAAGCACAAATGATAACACAAGTCAGACACTGTCCAGACTTTATTCATTTCTAGCAAAGTCTCCTTTAGAAAACTAGATTCTTTCCTGAAAATAATTGTGACACACTGAGACATAAACAAGTCAAAATCATGGTTTTAGGTTGATACCATAGGCCAAACTAACACAAACATACAAGACAGTGCTAAGTGAAATGAACTCAGAGAATGTGAATGTCTGATGGGTTTATCCCATAGATGTATTGGTTTGGGATGATTGTCATTTGAAGGGATGCAGAATCACATTGGAGACAAATCTCTGGGCTGGGCAGTCTGTGAGAAGTCATCTAAATTAGGCTAACTGACTTCTGGACTGGATAAAAGGGGAAAACAAAGCCAGGCCCAGTTCATCTCCCTCTGCTTCAGGACTGTGGTCGTGTCCATCTGTGACCAGCTGTCTTAAACTGTAACCATACTGTGCTCCGTGCTCCAAAATAAACTCCTTCTTAGGTTGTTTTTGTCAGAGCATGCTGCTCCAGCAACATGATTATCAGCTATGCAGAAGTTTGGAATAAAGAAGTAGAGTCATTATCGTGATAAAAGTAACCTTGCAGTTCTTAGGGTTGGAACTGGTTAGTGGGAGAAATTCAGGGTAGTTTTGAACTGTCAACTAGAAGAACCCTCAAAAGTGTAAACCTAGCCTAAGCCTTTCTGGAGAGAATGTAGAAAGTAGAAGAAGGAGAAAAATGTACACAGTAGAAGCCTGGCTTATAGGCTTCAGAGGTGAACATGGACACCATCAAATTGGATAATATTCTGTATGGCTATATGGTCAGTGATCATATTTTATTCGTTGTCTGAGCACTTGAATGAGGTGCAATGTATTAGGCAAAGTATTTGTTGGAAGGAACTTCAGACAGGATAGCTTTCAGGTTGGGCCAGTGCTCCTGCTTACTGCTCTCATTCAAGCCTACAGGGAGAAAGCAAGAAATAAAGGAGAGGACCAGTGGGTGAAAGTGTTTTCTATCCTTAAATTCTATGCATAAGACCCACTGAGGAAGGAGAGAACAGGCTTCTCACACCATAGCATGCATGTTAATGCACTTACATATACATATCATAGAAACTCATACACACACACGGATACACACATGCACATGTACGCATACACACACACACACACAGCCACACAGAAGCATACACAGACATACACATACAATAATAATAATGACGATGATGAAATTCAAATGAAGTAAGGTGATATAACCAGAGTCATGCGCTTTGATAATGAAAAGTGTATGAACAAGTTTTAAACTTCTGGTAAGGAGAATGTAGACAACAACAAAAGATTCTGTCACTGATGAAGAGATTAATGCCATTGAAGAGTGATTGACTGTGCTGGGACAGCATAGGTACACTGAGTGCTAGAATTTACCCACCAAAGGCTCCTTTCAGGGGAAAACACAGTTTCATCTGAATGAGAGAACCTAAGCTGAAATGTTATTGCAAGGATTCCTGCTTTTCAAGAGCAGCTGAATTGGGAAGCTTTCTTTGGAGTAAGCTCACAAAAGTTGATGTATATTTCAAAGGACTCGGGTGTCTGACTTGAGCTGGCAACCTCAAGTTGGAAGTATCACTTTGAACTGACTGAGGAAATACGAAAGATGCAAGACCGGAGCAGTCACAGAGACTTGCACGGTGACTCCAGAGAGCTGGTAAACCCAGGCAGTGTGTCAATCTGATTACTTGCAAAGTGGTCCTGAGAGGCCACTTCATGAAGCCCTGAAGATAGAGTTTATGTTTTAGTGGAGCCCTCTGGTGGTCGGAGATTCCTGAACCATAGGACATCCGGGCATCCTGCCAAGAAGGCTGTAGACAGCATGGACATCTAAAGGAGAGAGGCTAGGATTGCTACAGGCAGCAGAGCTGGAAGGGCTGGGCTACTTAAGCTCCCAAGATTCCATCTGATTCCATCTGAAGCCCCAGGTAGCAGTCATGGG